>NW_022990700.1:1365629-1990111 GCF_902827175.1 Gymnodraco acuticeps
CTTTAACAAAGACACATTTGTTAATTTTCTGTTTCCAACCGACAGTCAACATTGTTTATTGTCATGCATGACCATTACCGTCCTAGCCCATAGCCTGTTTTTCAGGTCTCAGGCTCGAAAATGACATTCCCAGAACAAATGACCATATCTTCCCTTCTAAAAGGGTTAAATTAATAATCTTTTTTCTCAAAGTAATGATAAACCTGTGAGACGATGCTGTCCTGCTTATAGTGGTGACAGATCACAAAACACTTCAATGTGTTGTATAAAGAGTCTAGACAAACAACCTACTGTTGTGATATATGCATTCTCCAAAATGCCAATACATGTTTGCCCTAAAGAGACACCACAAGGAGAAAACAAGTATTGTGATGGTTGGCAGGTCCATTATAACACATCCGACAAAGTCATCTTTACTGACAGCCTACTGCCCACCTCAAGAGCACGGCAAAGCAACAGATTCAGTAATGAGACAAAACAACATTTCCACCATCATATCAAAATGTGAGTGAAATGTAAATAAAAGCACGATACAGCCTGGTCAAATCAACATTTCCTGTGATGCAAAGATGACATCATTGGGTTTAATCCAATTTAATCCTAGCCTGTTGCGTCAAATATAAACCCAGCATTAGATTCCACCGGGTCCGTCTGCGGCGCGTTACGGCTGCGCCGCGGGGTCCACAAGGATCGCGGCCACTCTAGTCAATAGGTGCTATTCCACCAGACGCGCCGCATTACTGCTCAGAAGCGTCCCAGAAGCGTCTCGCCGCTGGGCTCCGCTCGAAATAGGATTGAAGGCTATTTTTCGACGCGACGCAGCCGTAAGGTAATGTCATATATATACACACAAACTAATTTTGCAGACCCTATCCCTCCGTAGTCTTTCAAGTAGGAGGAGAAATGCCAGCGGTCTCCTCCGGTTTACAGGCACTGTGTATAATAATTATGATGATGAATGCATTTTTTTACCACTAAAATACAGCAACACATCTTTGATTCATGTCGTTCATAACTGCGAGCGCGGCAGGCAAGACGCTCCGCTTCTGAAATGCTTCTGAAAACGCGCCTGGTAGGGTATGACGCCGGAGGAGGCCGGACCAAAACCGCGGCGCAGCCGTAACACGCCGCAGACGGACCCGGTGGAATCTAGGGGTTAGGTTTTACACATTCCCTCAATAAAAAAAGTTCCTTTATGGAATCACTTTATGTTTGATGATGATGAAAAGAGTAAGCCTACTGGAATATTATAATTGTCAATTGTCACTTTTTTCAACCATGAATAAGACTGTGAGCTTTAATAGTGTTTATTTTAGTAGGTTTGTTTGTCTGTTCTCAGTCAGTTAATTAAATTCCTCTGGCCATTTATTTCTAATTTCCCCAGCAAGAACATATTCTACTATGTGTGCCTATGTCCGTTTATGTGTGTGTACTTTGTTCATGATGGATTTATGGCTGCCGCCGGCTGTGAAGCTCCAACCCTTTCCCCACTTCTTACTTCCCACCCTCAGCCCTACTGGGAGTGTGTCTCAATGCTCCCCCTCCTTTCTCTTAATAATTTTCCACCAGGGAGACCAGAGCTCATGGGGGGTTTGGGAGCGGAAACGCCACCAAACACTCCTGCAAGACACAGAGCTGGGTGAGTAAAAAACAAAAGGAGGCGCAGTTTAAGTCGAGTGGGAAATAAATCTGGAGGTGTGAAAGAGGATTAGAAAGCGTGAGGGAGGAGAGGAAACAGCGAAAGAAGGAGCAGTTGGCAGAGGACAAGATGTGAAGATCTGTCCAAGATAGAAATACAAACACTTGTCAGTAAAGTTGCCTAAAATAAATTGTACAAACACTGTAGGCCTACTCTTTAAAAGGACGGAGAGTTAATTAATGTAATATTACTCCGAACATTCCGGTGCTTTTCTTCGCCTCCCACACAGTGTGTGGCGATGCCATGGATCCTGTCTCTCTTGCTCAATGCAGCATCATTATGGGAGATATGGTTGTAAAACAGAGCTTTCTCACAAACAAGCTTTTCTGGATCAATGGCTTGAAGACGCTTGTTATCATTTGTGTTGTGTACTTAGTAGGAGATAGTGGCCTAAAAATTGCCATGAGAAGGGTAGGATGCTGAGACCTGCTTCCATGCCAACACAACGTGAGGAAGGAGCCACTGAAAGATACTCGGCCAACATCATTCTCATGAGTTCAGTCTCCTTCGACATAATCAAAGTGGAAAAATTTGCTAACATAAACATGCCCTTAAAGGAAAAATGATTAGGGATGTACAGAAGAGAAGAAGTTCTCCTGACCCGAGGCTCCAATTCTTTCTCTCCGCTGGGAAACAAAGTCCTCTTTTCAAATCTCACATGGCCTGGCCACCCCTACAACTAACACAGGACAGAGATGCTGAGAAACCATGTGAGGACATGAGTAGTAGCCAGTATGGGAAAGAGTATCCTGGAGTACTAAGTCCCCTAGCGGTAGTAATTTAAAATGTTTGGAATTTGTCATTTTTTAAGGTTTGGGTTAGCTGAGGCCACACATTAAAGTCTTATAGTTGTTGTTTTGTAAGTATAAAGTATAAGTATAAGTATAGTTTTTTTTTTTAAGTCAAATGTAAGCTCAGAATAGGGATAAAACCTCACATAAAGAAGTTAAGCAAGTGCAGTTAGCAGTGAGAATCTTGTTGGCTGAACCCCAGCGGGATCTATCAGTGTTTTTTCCTGTTGGTGTGTCCGAGCAGACAGAGCCTGACTCAGCCACAATACTGTGAATCAACCCAAGGCCACGAGTCCTTGCCGCTAAACATGGCAAGAGTCAAGGTTCATGAGAAAATGTGTGTTCCATATTTGAAAAAGTGTTCACAAACACACACACACATTATTGTTGATGTTGTTAAATATGGTGCATATTAGGGCTGAACGATATATCGTGTCATGGCGATAACCGCGATATGCGCATGCGCGATATTCACATCACAGGGACGTGCGATTTTTTTTCTTCCATTAATTTTTTTTTTAGGACGTGCGATATTAAGTAGGTAAATTAACTCAAACACGTCATGTTACAATTATTTTTGCTGCTTGCTACAAAAGGAAAACTTGCGCAGCTCTCATGTCAGGGGCAGCTGGTCAGGGGTACTTGAGTGAGTGACATGCAGGCTCTGCATGCACAGCAAACCACCAATCACAATCTTTCTTTATCAGATCACAGCAGGCCCCGCCCCGCTGGTTTGCAGACCATCAAAACACCGGTAAAAAATTTGCGAGGCACAGGAGGACAATACCGGCGAGAATGAAGATTTACTTCCAAAAAGAAAAGCAACATCTGCCATCTGGAACTATTTTGAATACAAAAAGGTTCTTCTTCTTCATTCACAGATGAACCCCCTTATTTGCAGCAACATGCATTATCATGACATGTTAGATCATGACTTAAGGTATGATGAGTCAACCAGTTAAGATCCAGACGTCCGTGACTAAAATCCTTCATCCGGTTAAATATAGTTAAAAAAACTGCAATATATATCGCAGTGGAAAAAAATATCGCAATGTCAGTTTTTTTCAATATCGTGCAGCCCTAGTGCATATTGTACATCAAGCACAACATCATAAACATCAGGTTTAACAAGTCAGACCATAGTGAATAGATAGAAATAAAATATATAATGTTATCCCTCGTTCATGGAGGTGCAGCGGCAGTTTCAAGATTTCACTTTAAGGGTTTGTTAGCCTCCCAAACAAGAATGCAAAGTATCCCATTCAAAGCAGACTTAAAGGGGACCTATCATGCAAAATGCACTTTTGTACGTCTTTTATACATGAATATGTGTCCCCGGTGTGTCAGGGAACTCACCAAGTGTCAGAAAACACAACCCTCTCTCTTTTCATCCATACCCAAATCTCTAAAAACGGGGCTGCAATGGAGCTGATACAGATTTGAATTATTCTGACGTCAGGAACGAGGAGCTCCGCCTATACACTGTATGGGCAACTCTCCACCTATCAGGGGAATGGGGGGTTGAGCCACGGCCATTGCCGCTCAAAAGCGCTGGAGACGCTGTAGTACATATGCCAGGCCTGTAAGTGGCGCTGTAGTCTGCCACAAAAGCAGAATCAGCCCTTGCAAAAACAGGGCTGGAAAAGAGCAAATAGAGCGAAATGAGGCATGGCTAAAATGCATGATCTGTTTGGTATTTTTTTTTTTTTAAATCACAGACATGTTTTATATAGGTATGGCCCTACAATATATTATTCAAATATAGCATGATAGGTCCACTTTAAACTTTCTGGAAATGAACAGGATTTACAGAGGGACTTTTATCTCTCTGTACACTGACAACCATATGCAAACAAGAATACATAACATCAGGATACAATGTTGTAATGTCAAAGGCTCTCACAAATACCCATTTTGGATTCAGAATGGATCATTTCACTAAAGATGATAAACGTTTGCATGTCTGAGAAGCACACCACAAAATGGCTCCTGAAATACTGTAAGTACTACTTTTTTGTAGAAAATGGATAACACAGTTTAGCAAGCTCTATGTGTATCTTATCAATACTTTTTAAATATGATCAATACAAATAATGTCAATGATAACTACAAACTTGGGGGAACATTTTGGACTCTTATCATAACTTCTATCTCAAGGAAAAAATATTTTGCAGCGTCATTTATTTTCCCACTTTTGTGCAGCCCCAAATAGCTTCCATATTTAATAACAGACAGCAGTTCGTAAACTTGACAGGCAGTAGCTTGTCAGGGTAGTGCTTTATTTAAAATGTTCAGCACATGTTAAAACAATCCTTAACAACTCATCTTTAAACTTAAAAATGATTCGACAACTCTGTCGTGGCCACTCAACTATTAAACGTATAAACTTTGGGCTGAACTGAACAAAACAGCTTGAGTCAGCAAAGTGGCGCTTCCCTTTGCAAGTTGAAGCAGTATGTCTTCTACATTAGGTTCCAGGCGTTAATTATGGGCCCATTTCTGCCAAGTTACAAACTTTATTCCTGACTTGTGAAATCCAATTCTGTCCTTTTTAATATTCACACACAGCCTCTGGCCAAAACAGAAGCAAAGAACACCAGTCGGATCGATAATCGGATGCGTGACTGAGATAGATTCTGTTTGCTGTCCAGACGGTTCTCAATCTTTCAGACCAGACCATGGCCTCTTGATTGGGTCATTGTTAAAGACAAAGGGTGGGCTTATTTATTACAACTCTTTTTTTCCAAGTCAGAAAATATAGATGGAAGATAACTTAACATACCTACCTTCAACGTAAATCATCAGGGTGAACTAACAAGTCGATCAATAAGGTTGGCTGCTTAAAAAGGAGCTCCAGGACATAATGCCACATCTGGTCAAAGGTTACATCTAGCGCCATTACAAAAGGTATTTAAACAGAAAGATGTTTCAGAGTTAGTTTTTTAGAGTAAATATTAGGATATGTCATCTAGCAGGGATTTAAATAGCCTCTCAAACATTGCCACTGTTTTATGTTCTGTAAATTCTCACGTCCCAGCCGGTGAGCCTGCTGCGTGGGAGGCCAGGTCGGAACACAAATCAGTAAACAGACCGATTTACCTACTGGAGGCATTTCAGGAATGTCCACACACGTGCACACACACACACACACATTTCCTTTCTCAAGTTGTCTTGTCTACTGGTACATCATCCATCTTCGGAAAATGACCAGTTTATTAGATTCATATGGGAAACCCACACAAAGACGGGAAGGAAAGGCACCGTCTGCGCATGCACGGACACAATGGGAGCTGAAGGAGAGGGCACCGTGTCAGAGGAAAAACACTCAGCTGAGAGAGCAAAGGTGACATTCCAGACACCATACAGTAGATAAGGAGGTTTGGTGTACTGAAGATGTGATGACTTCTTTTTTGCTCCTGTAAAGTAAAGTACATTAAAAGTACATTTTAATATTTAATTCATTCTGGGGGAGATTTGAGTACAGCTTTAGATTCTGGAGTCTGTTAGGGAAAGAAAATCACGCAGTCAGAATATCAGACACAGTTTAAACAATCCCCAGTGAAAGCAGAAATAAAGACATCCAAAACGTCCATTAAAATGATTTACTACGTCATAAAATTGTGCAGCCACTTGTACAGTCTAGCTATACAGGATCTAACAAACTCTTACAATGGACAGTATTGCTGATAACTTTTAACATTTAACTTTGAGTTGTAAAGTTATTTCTTGACCTTTGATACAAGCGGCTGACAAAACTATCTTACTCTCCATTTAGTTGTTCTGAAGCTTTCAGTCATACCACAGATGGAGTTTGTGCAGTTGTACAAATGTCCAGGTTATCAACATTTATATGAAAATGGATGAGAAGTTTTTTAAGTTATATTTCCGTAGAAAACCGGGCAAAACTCCATCTTTGTATATAAATATGTAACAATGGTGGAGAAAGTCCCTCCGGCCTACTTTGACTGCCCATTTTCATATTCAGTTTTTTCTATAGGGTGCAGTAGATTAGCAAATGCAGGTATATTTTCATACCATAAACGAAAAACATAGACCAAATGTACTTAGAAAATGACCTAATATGGTAACGTTTGGGTTTTTTTAAATATAAAAATAGCATGTACCAACCATAAAAGTACCACAGACATCTCTGTATCTCTGTAGACTTAAAATACAGCTAAAATATATTTATGGATACAAAGTGATTTAAAGCTTGTCATCCAGCCAAGAGTTAAGGCTCGTTTTAAGCAACTTTCAAACAGACCCGTGTGTGCTCTCTCTTTCTCTCTGCCTCCTTGTAAAATTTATCAGCCTGGGTCCAATCAGTGAAACTACTCCCAAGTTATGCAATCCTCATGTCTCCGCTGCATTGTGTTGCACCCTATAGACGGTGTATTCTTTATGTTCACACTGCCATCTCCTTGGAAACACTGTAGATGCAACTGTGCAGCTCACTTGGCCCGGGTCTGGAGGGATGGCCTGAGTTTCTCACAGACGTCTGTGGCATTTCAATTAGGCAAGAAAAATACATCCACTTAAGACACCCTGGAAACTATTTGAAAACCCAACTGATGTTTCTTGTTTGAGACAGGAAACCACATTATTTTGAATGTACATAAATGGATGTAGTTTTTCTCCAAAACATGACCCTAACTAGAGAATATCATCTCACAGTGCAAATCAGAATGATGTATCCCTATCGTTTAAAGCACTCAGGATACACACTGATTATAGCTTCAGATACCTGTTAAATCCCAAGGTCCCCAGCGGGGACCCTGTTTGTTTTTTTCACGACACTGTGTCTCAGGGGATCTTAATATTTAAGAACCTATTAATGTGTTATACCAGATTAACGGAAATAATCTCAGCTAACTGACGATACAAACCATTTTTACCAAAACAAAACACAAGTCTCATAAGAAGCATCTAAATGACCCCTTAGCGAAAAATGCTAACGGATATTGGCACAGAACTCAAGATAAAAGTACCCTTATTACTTATCGTAGCTGCACATACAAGATATCCGATTAAAGCTGAGGTTCCACAGATTATTTAGGTATATAGTATCATCACTGAGTGATCCGGACTCGCGACAGGGGAAGCAAATACAGACATCACAACATGTACCTTTACGGAGCTTCTAGGGAGATCGTCTCACCGTAGCTGTCAATCTGATCAAAATACGTATTCAATGGCATTAAAACGAGAAAAAACGCGGCTGAATCGGTTAATCCATAGGTTTTTAACGTCTCTGTATAAAAAAATGATTTAATTTATGATCCATAATTCCAGTTTTATGTAAAAATCGGAGAGCGGAAAGGTTAGCTGCCAATGGTAGCTACCAGAGTGGCTGCTGCTTCCGGTCTAGGCTATGCGGCAGTCTCACACACGCACATTACCAAATAAGGACAATCTGGGAGTTCCCCTCGATTCCATTGGCTCTGACGGTCAGAAAGATGTCACATGTCAAAATCCAGCAAGGGGGGCCAGAGATGGAAAATCCACCCAAATGGCCCCAGAAGAGGGTTATTTTTGCTAAATCTGTCTAAAAAGGTCAAATATCACTTGTTTTGCATAACACTTGATACAGGGTACTTATTATATGTTGTAGTTTGGATTCCTAAAGCTTTTAGTCTACTAACCCTCATCCAAGGTTAGTTTTCACTATAAGTACAACATATTTTTTGGACGGACACTATAATTTACAGTTTTTTACCATGTTCAATCTGAATTTTCTTTAAAATAAAAAACATCTATATTGAATCTGACTTTTCTACATCCAACTCACAGGTTTATCATTACTTTGAGAAAAAGATATTAATTTAACCCTAAGGGAAGATATGGTCATTTGTTCTGGGGATGTCATTTTCGAGCCTGAAACCTGAAAAACAGGCTCAGGGTTTAACAGGTTAAGAAGAACAGAGATTTGTAAAAATCACTTTCCTCCCATTTTCTCCATAACTATTTCATTTGTCTTACAAGCACACACTTCCCTGGAGATATACACATGGTGTGCTCACTATTTCTTACATCTGTCACAACTGCACTTTTTTCTTCACCTCCTTTCTCATAATAAACACAGCTGCCAATAGAGCAGAGTGCCTGTGAATGAAGGATAATTTTGTACGTTCTTCTATTGTGTCGCTGTTTATTCTGGCAAGATTCTGTGGATTTCAAAAGAGCAGTGTTTGTACTGAGAGGCTGCATTGAGTCTCGTCTGTGACTCTTTCATCATAGGAATTACAAACATGAGACTTAAAGATACATGGTGTGTTTCTGCTCAGAACATTTTGGACGTCGGAGTCGGCAAGACGCTCACGAGAAGTTCTTTGAATTAAGTGTGTGCAAAATAATACCACCTTTTACCTCACCTCACCTCTTGTTAGTGAAACATTGGGTGATGTTTTTTTTCATTCCATCTTATATTGTGCTAAAAAATGATTTAACACTAAACCATAGCATTTAAACATTGTGCAGGGAAAGGGCTGAATGCAGCATCAAAACTACTGTAAAAGAAAACCTGTTAAACCAATTTGTGAATGATGTGATGTCGTGCTGATCTTTACAATTAAAACATGTTGATTACATCACATTGCAAAATGTTTCATAAGCTCTTATTAATGTTTAATTAATGCAAATGTCTGTGCTGATGTTTAAATTATGTATTTTAAAATGACTAATATGCTAAGGGTTGCATTTGATATGATTATTAAATATCCGTCATACCACATGTAGCATCTAAACAATACATTCAAAAGTTTACTGCTACTTTTTTGTAAGTGGCAATAGAAAAGATTAACGTTTTAACCCGTCATTATGAGAAATGGTTGATTGCACAATGTAATGGTTGCAGAATAACTACACTTCAGATTATAAGCCTTTCACTATGCATCCCAAGAGATCTCTAGATAATGAAGACTAGATTAAAGATCAAAAATAGTGGCAAACAAAATGCAGTGTGTTTTGTGCTGTCTTGTCAATTTTTTTTTCCAATTAAAACTGAGCACTCCAAAATCTGGTACCAAACGCTCATTTGCATATTGACGATATGATACGCATTAATTGTATACAAATGTTTGAGTTGATTGCAGTGAAGGAGTCTGCCTGTGCACGTCACAGGAGAAGGAGGAGAGACCTCCTGCTGTTGGCAGCAAAGCCATGGACTGTGATTACATCGAGCAGCATCGATAATGAATTAAAAAATATAATTAAGTTCTTGCTTTTCTCCTAACGGTCTAAATGAGTCACTAGGCTACGCTCTGATAAAAGGAGGGGTTGAAAAGTTGTTGATTGCCTCTTTAATTAATCTATTACATCTCTTTTAGAAGTTAAAATTCATTTAAAATCTTATTCTCTTTGCCACTCGGATGAAAAAAGATTATGTATAATTGAATGCCATTTATTTTGGTGGCACCCATGCACACACAGGTGGCTTTGGAAACCCTAATGTGAATCATCATTTGATCAAGAGATGAGCAGAGCTGGAGGCCGCATTACGCAGGATGAGATAGAAAGGAATCCATGATGCTGAAAATGTGTTGATAATTAAAAAAAAGTGTTTTTATTGAGTGCTTCAAAGACTGCTAAGTTCACAACCATGTGGAGCGAGGCTGATGAATCACACTGCGCATGTGACGATGCATTTTGCAGCTGAACAACTATCAAGTCAGGTCAGTCTCAATATTAACAAATCCGCACAGTAGGATTGACAAAAATGTTTATAGAAATGTAAAAAGAGATTTTAAGATAAGCCATCATAATAACTCAAGCCTTTACTGAATACAAATGTACAAACTGCGATATGTGACAAGCTGGAGAACGCAGTAAAAGCAGCTCCACTGTTTCTGGGAAATGACAAATGTAAAATGTTCAATATTTCTCTTGCTGACAAGCCTTCATTTTTAAAGCAGATACAGTCCGACTGTGATAAGGTAATGCTGTAAATATGGGGCCCTCATGCTGTAATGCTCAACAGAGCTGAATATGACTGATGATTTAGCGAGTCGCCCGGGCATGGAACAACCCGAATACTGTGTGAGACCGGGCGAAAGAAGTGTAAGAAAACACAAATGCTCGTCTGCACTTTTAAATGTGTCCATTTTGTGGGTGTGTGTGGTTGTGGTGTGTGTGTGGTGTGTGTGTGTGTGTGTGTGTGTGTGTGTGTGTGTGGGTGTGTGTGTGTGTGTGTGTGTGTGTGTGTGTGTGTGTGTGTGTGTGGTTGTGTGTGTGTGTGTGTGTGGTGTGTGTGTGTGTGTGTGTGTGTGTGTGTGTGGACTAATCACCCCTGGGTGTTAGTGGCTGTGTGCGTGTGTGGATTGTCAGACGCATGCATAGCAACAGAAAATTCCCAATTCCCAATTATTTTTCTCACATGTAACATTTAAATCCAATGTAAATCTACACTTCAATTAAAGCCAGAGTTGTTGTTTTTTCAACTTGGGTTTTCTTATTATTTTTCTAAGCACTTCCTTCAGTGGCCGGCCAAACAGCATTTAGTAAAGCTCGTCTTGTAGCTCTGACATAGAGACTTTTATTATTTACATTTTTGGATGCTGTTTAGATTATACAATACAAATAATGGATATATTGGGTCCATTGAATAGCTGCAAGTCTTGCTCATTTTGTGTGTGCTGAGTGGGCACTTCAGTTAAGAGAGATATGCAAACAGTACAGCTCATTAAATATCTGTCGCTGCCATAACATTCTCCCATTCTTGGCTTCACATTTTATTATGTGTACAAGTATTATTTTTTTAATTATGGCAACAGCCTCTCAAGCTCCCTAATGTAATAGGATTATTATTTTTTGTTTTATTTTAGATTATTGAAGATGTACATTGACATTTTAATTGACATTAAGAAGTCAAAGTGTTTAATGGCATTATGGGGGTTATTCCCTGTCTTTATTACCCCCATATGGCATCCTCCATCACTTTTAATATGTAGAGAACATCATCATATCAGTTCAGTACCAGTTTATTTTTGACAGCAGAGCACTAACACTTCATGTTATTTACATATAGAATTTGTTTATTAAAAATAATGAATTATTTAGAGTCATTGAACTTTTGGACACTGTTACTGATAATTAATCTGGGATGTTTTTGTACAGTCGAGGAATTCGTTTACTTAACTTTTATTTTTCACAACATGATTAATCCTTTCCACTTTTCCCAAGGGCCTTTTAAATGCTGCTAGAAGAAGAAGATTTTGGAGTTTGAAATATTATTTATTATTTTCACCACAGAGATGGTGATACAAACCTCCTGTTCCTTGAGTCCTACTTCTTAATGGTCTAAAAACAGGGTGTGGAGAAAGGACACGATACACTACGAGAACTTTACACACCTGATTGTGTAGGCTAATGAATCAGCCTCTTTGCTTTGCCAATAACATTAACGGTCCTCTATTATACTGTTTTTCATCAATCTCTGTCTGTAACTTCAGATGAAAATAAGGAGCCACTCCCCTCTGAGAGATATTTGGTTAAAAAGAACACAATGGTGCTCTAGGAGGAGATTCAGGTGATAAGGTGTGGGGGGGGGGGGGGGGGGGGGGGCACATGTTGATGTAGAAGAGACATGAAAAAGTAGATTTTGCATAATAGGTGACCTTTAAGAGGCTTGATGAAATTGAAATGATGTACAGCTCCATCTCATTAGGTTGTACATAGGGTTATGTGGGGCCAAACATGTAAAAAATAACTTCCAAACAGTTGCTTGTTATAACTTAATGGCAAAGTGTTTTGTGTGGAACTTCCCTTTGATTGCTTGTCAACACTGCAGTTTTTTGTAAGGACGTTACATTGCATATACCAGATGGTCTAAATCTCTGCCTGCAGCCAAGTTAAACTTAGCCTCTGGTGGTCTTGGATGACCCCTGCTATTATCAATCCAAGAAAACTATAAAGCTAGCATCTTTCTATCTT
Organism: Gymnodraco acuticeps; assembly: GCF_902827175.1. Classification (NCBI taxonomy): domain Eukaryota; kingdom Metazoa; phylum Chordata; class Actinopteri; order Perciformes; family Bathydraconidae; genus Gymnodraco; species Gymnodraco acuticeps. The sequence goes on from NW_022990700.1 coordinate 1,378,047, forward strand.
AAAGGTCCCATGTCATGTTTTTCCGGTTATTACCCGTCCCCTTGTGTGTTATGAAGGTTTTTATGAATGTAATCGGTCTGCTGCAGAGTCAAAAACCCTCAAAGTACACCCTGTAGCGAGTAAAACTCTAACAGTCTATGCTGCCCCAAACGCCTCGTTGGAGATTTCTCATTTTCTTTCTGGGTATTGTGACGTGGGGATACCCAGAGGCCACGCCCTCTGCCAGCCTTTCACGAAACAAAGCTTCCCAAACCTTTCAGCGATTCATGCCGGATATGTACAGCGTAGGGCACTGAAGAACGATGCTGTTCCTAATTAGTTTGGACCAGCGGGAGATTCTGGTACACAACCTGTAAGTATTCATTGTTGTTTGTGTATTTATGATGTTTAAACAAACAAGGTATCTACCACGACTGTTTAAATGGGTAAACGTTTTTCGGGCTACTAAGTTGGGATCGCGGAGAAATGCTCTCCGCAGACCCATTCTCACAGCGTTATAAACCTTTTTCTTACTCAATATCAAGCCACAGTTATTGTTTTTACTTGGGCTGTGAGTGTTTGTGTGTGCTCAGGATGAGTTTCGCTTGTTCTCACTGTAGCGCCGACCCGGAAGCCTGTCTGCTCCTCGCAGCAGATCGCAGCAACGAGCCTTGCAATGTCTCGACCAAGCAGAGCACACCGGGCTCACAGGGAGGGGGGGGGCAGGAGCTCCAACAAGCCGTTTAGGACAGAGAGTGAATACACATACTTTACAGAGATGTTGTATGAGAAACCAATGTGAGTTTGGAAAATTGCACAGTATAAATCTATTCTAGTAGACCTCAACAATGGAATTATGATCAGTAGAAATGGCCATGACATGGGCCCTTTAAGAGTACCATTCAAACCACTGAGTTACTGCTTTAAATGATGATAATTTCCTAAAATAATCATGTGCTTGTGATACTGGGAAAGAAAAATATTATACATCTTTGGTGGTATATATAGGCCGTACAATCTCCTGCATTGTCCCTTTGATGAAAGGTATTTAAAATGATTTACTACAGACAGATTTGGTTTATCATATCAATTAGAACTGCTGTTTATTAAAAAACAAAATTTAACAAAAATAACAACCATCAACATTTATAACCCCTTGGTCTGGAGTCTATGTTCTATGCGATGTATCACTTCACCTCAATTATAAAACTACACTAATAAGCAAAGGATGTACAGGAACAAACATTAAACACTGATTTTCTATTTTTAATTACTACTTTAGTATATATTGCATATTGCCTAAAATCACGTCTATAGTCTTCATTTGAGCAACATGACATTTGAATTATCTCATTATTTCAAAGAAAATGATTCTTTAATGTGATGAAAGTCACTATGTCCATTGTTATTTATCATAATAGTAATTCCCGTTTCTAAATTACAGTACTTACAATTGGATCCAACACTTACGGAATATTTTGTACTAGATCAGAAGGGTTCATTCTTTACCAGGAGGAATAGAGGTTAGACTGACTCGACAAACTCAAGGTGCGTTTATTGACTTTCAAATAGCTTTAAACCAAATAAAACTATTTTGTTAGCATACGAAGTTTGTCAGAGGGTGTGTGGGAGTCTTAGCAGTGCTATGGAGGAAAACAGCTTGCTTTAATGTCAACGATCAATGTCCGAGACAACAAGTAGACTATCCACTGATGAAGACAGCGTGTCTTGAAAGAAAACTAGTAATCGACCATTTGGGAATGTTTTGTCAAATCAATTATATCATGCTTTATACTTATATTGTACGCTCTAATTCAATAGGGTACGTAAATAGGATTGCTGCATTTTCCAATGCCTTTAAAAAACATCTATTCTTGACAAAATGATGAACTAGATGAACCATGTCCTGTTTGTTTATATAAATGATTGCCATACAAAAAAATATATAGACTAACAGCTGTGGAAAAATCACATTAACCAAATGCTAAAACCTAGAGGCAAATTCTTACTTGGTATATTTGGGGAAACAAACTACAAATATAAACCTCTCCTTGTGCAACATGACAGCCACAACACAAGAGCCTGCAGGATGAACAAACTTAGATTTTTGACTGTTGTTTTTTTTTACAGGATTACAAGCTGCAGACATGAAAAACACATTCCAGTCGAGTGAATAAATAGACCACTTTCTGTTTTTAGCCTGTGAGAAGTGTGTGCTGCTGAGACTCTGACTTACTGATCAGATATTTCGGGATTTTACAAATAACAACAAAATCTAAAAGAAAAGGAACACAAAACCATCTCTTCTGTAGTATCATATTTGTTTTAATAGTAACAACATTTAAGAATGGGTAAATGTTAATAACTACAAGGGCAACCTAATGAACAACATGGCCATTAAATCCATATTCCATTACATGTGAGAGTATTCATACCCCTTTCGTCACATTAGTATGGATGAAAAGTGACAGGTGGACACGCCCCCAATTATGCAAATGAGCTAAGTCCCGCCTCCCATTGTTCGAGATCCTTTGCTGTGAGGGGGGTACAATTATGTTAATGAGCTAAGTCCCGCCTCCCTTTGTTCGAGATCCTTTGATGTGTGTTACAACAGGTAGATGTGAAAAGCTCCCTGGGTAGCGCCTTTGTTGTCTAATTATTTGATGTGTTGATTAAGGTAGTCTCTTTGAAGTTGTGTTGTCTGGCCCCTGTCCCCTCAAACCCCTTTGTAGTCTAGTCCTTTGATGTGAAGTGTTATAGCAGGTAGGTGTGATGTAAGCCTTTGATGTTAATCTTGGTGTTGATTAAGGCAGACTCTTTGAAGTTATGATGTCTGGCCCCTGCCCCTCAGAGCCCTTTGTTGTCTAATCTAATTAGCCTTTGGTGTTTGCCCTTTGATGTGAGGTGTTATAACAGGCAGGTGTGACTTCACACTGGTGTGTTATAAGCCTTTGATGTTAATCTCGGTGTCTCTTTGAAGTTATGCGTGAGACTGTCTACCCGCACCCTCCCAGCCCAGGCCTCTCCCCCCTTTTCTCCACCCCTTCCTGTGGCTATGACGCGAGCAGATAGTGGGGGGTGGAATTAGATGAAGATAGAAATATGCTCAAACTAAATAAAAATACAGTCATTTCCACTTACCAAGTCACCTTTTAAAAAGAAAAATGGCAAGAGACGCCTCGAATGGGGTTTAATCAGCCTGTGACAACTTACGCCATCCGTCCGGAGCGCCAGTCAAGAAACGAATGCAGCAGCACAGCAGTGCGGGATTCAGACGCATACAGCCAAAGATCTGTGCACAAACTTATCTCGTGCCCTCTTTTGGTCATGTGCGCGTTCATGTGTGTTGGAGGAGGGGCTCTGTGAGGAAGTGGCAGATTTCCCCCCCGGTTGTGTACTTTCAAATTCTAGCTCACTCGAGAGGGGTTTCTCCAAAATGATCTACGCCCCTACCGGTAAGAACAATTAACACACACACACACACACACACACACACACACACACACACACACACCACACACACACACACACACACACACACACACACACACACACACACACACACACACACACACACACACACACACACACACACACACACACACACACACACACACACACACACACACACACACACACACACACACACACACACACACACACACACACCACACACACACACACACACACACACACACACACACACACAGTTGGAGTTGGCCTTTGATCTGAGGGTTTGAGATAAGCCTGGGATGTTAATCTATATGTTGATTAAGACACTCTGTGAGGTGAGAAGCGAGGGGATTGGAGTTAGTTTAAAAAAAAAAGACACCTTACACTTTTAGTTGTCCTCTCTAAATTAGATGTAAGTTTTTTTTTAAGTGATTAGTGTTAATTAAGGGCTATTGTTATTTTGTTTTATAAGGGGATAGGAGTTCAACGATCATTCTAAGAAGAGGGAGAGGGCTAATGAGCCAGCACCATACCTCCTTTATGCATTTTCTTGACCTGTATCTGATCGTGAAAAACTCTGGTAAGTACTTTTTATTTTATTTTATAATATCATGTAATTATTAAATGTTGTTTTTTTTGGTAGGGGTTAAACTAGTATATTAGGTGGATAGTATATTATTAGATACTTTAAAATGTTATGTTTTTTCTGTCAGACCCTGTGTGCTGAAATCTACTCAAACGGAGTACTTCATGGTAGTGGTCAGCTTTTAAACACAAACTTGTATCTTTCAGTAACTTTCTCAGAGAATTTAAGCATAAATCTGTCAAATGTTTCAAAACAGCCTTGTTTCACTGAAATAGCCTCAAAATCACAAACTGCCATTAAGAGTCAGATGCTTTACGAAATCTAATAAAACAGTACTTTCATGGCAGTGGTCAGCTTTTAAAAAGAAAAGTGTATCTTTCAGTAACTTTCTGAGAGAATTAAATATAAATCTGTCAAATGTTCAAAACAGCCTTGTTTTACTGAAATAGCCTCAAAATCACAAACTGCCATTAAGAGTCAGATGCTTCACGAAATCTACTAAAACAAAGTACTTCATGGTAGTGGTCAGCTTTTAAACACAAAAGTGTATCTTTCAGTAACTTTCTGAGAGAATTAAACATAAATCTGTCAAATGTTCAAAACAGCCTTGTTTCACTGAAATAGCCTCAAAATCACAAACTGCCATTAAGAGTCAGATGCTTTACGAAATCTAATAAAACAGTACTTTCATGGTAGTGGTCAGCTTTTAAAAAGAAAAGTGTATCTTTCAGTAACTTTCTGAGAGAATTAAACATAAATCTGTCAAATGTTCAAAACAGCCTTGTTTCACTGAAATAGCCTCAAAATCACAAACTGCCATTAAGAGTCAGATGCTTGACGAAATCTACTAAAACAAAGTATTTCATGGTAGTGGTCACCTTTTAAACACAAAAGTGTATCTTTCAGTAACTTTTTGAGAGAATTAAACATAAATCTGTCAAATGTTCAAAACAGCTTTGTTTTACTGAAATAGCCTCAAAATCACAAACTGCCATTAAGAGTCAGATGCTTGACGAAATATACTAATACAAAGTACTTCATTATCTACTTTTCAGCTTTTATACACAAAAAGTGTATCTTTCAGTAACTTTCTCAGAGAATTTAAGCATAAATCTGTCAAATGTTTCAAAACAGCCTTGTTTCACTGAAATAGCCTCAGATTCTTAACGAAATCTACTAATACAAAGTACTTCATGATCTACTTTTCAGCTTTTAAAATACAAAGTGTATCCTTCAGTAACTTTTCTGAGAGAATTTAAGCATAAATCTGTCAAAGATTCTTAATGAAATCTACTAATACAAAGTACTTCATTATCTACTTTTCAGCTTTTAAATACAAAAGTGTATCTTTCAGTAACTTTCTCAGAGAATTTAAGCATAAATCTGTCAAATGTTTCAAAGCAGCCTTGTTTCACTGAAATAGCCTCAAAATCACAAACTGCCATTAAGAGTCAGATGCTTGACGAAATCTACTAAAACAAAGTACTTCATGGTAGTGGTCAGCTTTTAAACACAAAAGTGTATCTTTCAGTAACTTTCTGAGAGAATTAAACATAAATCTGTCAAATGTTCAAAACAGCCTTGTTTCACTGAAATAGCCTCAAAATCACAAACTGCCATTAAGAGTCAGATGCTTTACGAAATCTAATAAAACAGTACTTTCATGGTAGTGGTCAGCTTTTAAAAAGAAAAGTGTATCTTTCAGTAACTTTCTGAGAGAATTAAACATAAATCTGTCAAATGTTCAAAACAGCCTTGTTTCACTGAAATAGCCTCAAAATCACAAACTGCCATTAAGAGTCAGATGCTTGACGAAATCTACTAAAACAAAGTACTTCATGGTAGTGGTCACCTTTTAAACACAAAAGTGTATCTTTCAGTAACTTTCTGAGAGAATTAAACATAAATCTGTCAAATGTTCAAAACAGCTTTGTTTTACTGAAATAGCCTCAAAATCACAAACTGCCATTAAGAGTCAGATGCTTGACGAAATATACTAATACAAAGTACTTCATTATCTACTTTTCAGCTTTTATACACAAAAAGTGTATCTTTCAGTAACTTTCTCAGAGAATGTAAGCATAAATCTGTCAAATGTTTCAAAACAGCCTTGTTTCACTGAAATAGCCTCAGATTCTTAACGAAATCTACTAATACAAAGTACTTCATGATCTACTTTTCAGCTTTTAAATACAAAAGTGTATCTTTCAGTAACTTTCTGAGAGAATTTAAGCATAAATCTGTCAAAGATTCTTAATGAAATCTACTAATACAAAGTACTTCATTATCTACTTTTCAGCTTTTAAATACAAAAGTGTATCTTTCAGTAACTTCTCAGAGAATTTAAGCATAAATCTGTCAAATGTTTCAAAGCAGCCTTGTTTTCACTGAAATAGCCTCAAAATCACAAACTGCCATTAAGAGTCAGATGCTTGACGAAATCTACTAAAACAAAGTACTTCATGGTAGTGGTCAGCTTTTAAACACAAAAGTGTATCTTTCAGTAACTTTCTGAGAGAATTAAACATAAATCTGTCAAATGTTTCAAAACAGCCTTGTTTCACTGAAATAGCCTCAAAATCACAAACTGCCATTAAGAGTCAGATAATTGACGAAATCTACTAATACAAAGTACTTCATTATCTACTTTTCAGCTTTTATACACAAAAAGTGTATCTTTCAGTAACTTTCTCAGATAATTTAAGCATAAATCTGTCAAATGTTTCAAAACAGCCTTGTTTCACTGAAAGACGCCTCAAAATCACAAACTGCCATTAAGAGTCAGATTCTTAACGAAATCTACTAATACAAAGTACTTCATTATCTACTTTTCAGCTTTTAAATACAAAAGTGTATCTTTCAGTAACTTTCTGAGAGAATTTAAGCATAAACCTGTCAAAGATTCTTAATGAAATCTACTAATACAAAGTACTTCATTATCTACTTTTCAGCTTTTAAATACAAAAGTGTATCTTTCAGTAACTTTCTCAGAGAATTTAAGCATAAATCTGTCAAATGTTTCAAAGCAGCCTTGTTTCACTGAAATAGCCTCAAAATCACAAACTGCCATTAAGAGTCAGATGCTTGACGAAATCTACTAAAACAAAGTACTTCATGGTAGTGGTCAGCTTTTTAACACAAAATGTATCTTTCAGTAATTTTCTGAGAGAATTAAACATAAATCTGTCAAATGTTTCAAAACAGCCTTGTTTCACTGAAATAGCCTCAAAATCACAAACTGCCATTAAGAGTCAGATAATTGACGAAATCTACTAATACAAAGTACTTCATTATCTACTTTTCAGCTTTTATACACAAAAAGTGTATCTTTCAGTAACTTTCTCAGAGAATTTAAGCATAAATCTGTCAAATGTTTCAAAACAGCCTTGTTTCACTGAAAGACGCCTCAAAATCACAAACTGCCATTAAGAGTCAGATTCTTAACGAAATCTACTAATACAAAGTACTTCATTATCTACTTTTCAGCTTTTAAATACAAAAGTGTATCTTTCAGTAACTTTCTGAGAGAATTTAAGCATAAATCTGTCAAAGATTCTTAACGAAATCTACTAATACAAAGTACTTCATTATCTACTTTTCAGCTTTTAAATACAAAAGTGTATCTTTCAGTAACTTTCTCACAGAATTTAAGCATACATCTGTCAAATGTTTAAAAACAGCCTTGTTTCACTGAAATAGCCTCAAAATCACAAACTGCCATTAAGAGTCAGATGCTTGACGAAATATATTAATACAAAGTACTTCATTATCTACTTTTCAGCTTTTATACACAAAAAGTGTATCTTTCAGTAACTTTCTCAGTGAATTTAAGCATAAATCTGTCAAATGTTCAAAACATTATGTTTTTTTCTGTCAGACCCTGTGTGCTGAAATCTATTCAAACAGAGTACTTGATGGTAGTGGTCAGCTTTTAAACACAAACTTGTATCTTTCAGTAACTTTCTCAGAGAATTTAAGCATAAATCTGTCAAATGTTTCAAAACAGCCTTGTTTCACTAAAATAGCCTCAAAATCACAAACTGCCATTAAGAGTAGGATGCTTTACGAAATCTAATAAAACAGTACTTTCATGGTAGTGGTCAGCTTTTAAAAAGAAAAGTGTATCTTTCAGTAACTTTCTGAGAGAATTAAACATAAATCTGTCAAATGTTCAAAACAGCCTTGTTTTACTGAAATAGCCTCAAAATCACAAACTGCCATTAAGAGTCAGATGCTTGACGAAATCTACTAAAACAAAGTACTTCATGGTAGTGGTCAGCTTTTAAACACAAAAGTGTATCTTTCAGTAACTTTCTGAGAGAATTAAACATAAATCTGTCAAATGTTCAAAACAGCCTTGTTTCACTGAAATAGCCTCAAAATCACAAACTGCCATTAAGAGTCAGATGCTTTACGAAATCTAATAAAACAGTACTTTCATGGTAGTGGTCAGCTTTTAAAAAGAAAAGTGTATCTTTCAGTAACTTTCTGAGAGAATTAAACATAAATCTGTCAAATGTTCAAAACAGCCTTGTTTCACTGAAATAGCCTCAAAATCACAAACTGCCATTAAGAGTCAGATGCTTGACGAAATCTACTAAAACAAAGTACTTCATGGTAGTGGTCACCTTTTAAACACAAAAGTGTATCTTTCAGTAACTTTCTGAGAGAATTAAACATAAATCTGTCAAATGTTCAAAACAGCTTTGTTTTACTGAAATAGCCTCAAAATCACAAACTGCCATTAAGAGTCAGATGCTTGACGAAATATACTAATACAAAGTACTTCATTATCTACTTTTCAGCTTTTATACACAAAAAGTGTATCTTTCAGTAACTTTCTCAGAGAATTTAAGCATAAATCTGTCAAATGTTTCAAAACAGCCTTGTTTCACTGAAATAGCCTCACAATCACAAACTGCCATTAAGAGTCAGATTCTTAACGAAATCTACTAATACAAAGTACTTCATGATCTACTTTTCAGCTTTTAAATACAAAAGTGTATCTTTCAGTAACTTTCTGAAAGAATTTAAGCATAAATCTGTCAAAGATTCTTAATGAAATCTACTAATACAAAGTACTTCATTATCTACTTTTCAGCTTTTAAATACAAAAGTGTATCTTTCAGTAACTTTCTCAGAGAATTTAAGCATAAATCTGTCAAATGTTTCAAAGCAGCCTTGTTTCACTGAAATAGCCTCAAAATCACAAACTGCCATTAAGAGTCAGATGCTTGACGAAATCTACTAAAACAAAGTACTTCATGGTAGTGGTCAGCTTTTAAACACAAAAGTGTATCTTTCAGTAACTTTCTGAGAGAATTAAACATAAATCTGTCAAATGTTTCAAAACAGCCTTGTTTCACTGAAATAGCCTCAAAATCACAAACTGCCATTAAGAGTCAGATGCTTGACGAAATCTACTAATACAAAGTACTTCATTATCTACTTTTCAGCTTTTATACACAAAAAGTGTATCTTTCAGTAACTTTCTCAGAGAATTTAAGCATAAATCTGTCAAATGTTTCAAAACAGCCTTGTTTCACTGAAAGACGCCTCAAAATCACAAACTGCCATTAAGAGTCAGATTCTTAACGAAATCTACTAATACAAAGTACTTCATTATCTACTTTTCAGCTTTTAAATACAAAAGTGTATCTTTCAGTAACTTTCTGAGAGAATTTAAGCATAAATCTGTCAAAGATTCTTAACGAAATCTACTAATACAAAGTACTTCATTATCTACTTTTCAGCTTTTAAATACAAAAGTGTATCTTTCAGTAACTTTCTCACAGAATTTAAGCATAAATCTGTCAAATGTTTCAAAACAGCCTTGTTTCACTGAAATAGCCTCAAAATCACAAACTGCCATTAAGAGTCAGATGCTTGACGAAATATACTCAAACAAAGTACTTCATTATCTACTTTTCAGCTTTTAAATACACAATTGTATCTTTCAGTAACTTTCTCAGAGAATTTAATTATACATCTGTCAGATGTTCAAAACATTATGTTTTTTCTGTCAGACCCTGTGTGCTGAAATCTACTCAAACAGAGTACTTCATGGTAGTGGTCAGCTTTTAAACACAAACTTGTATCTTTCAGTAACTTTCTCAGATAATTTAAGCATAAATCTGTCAAATGTTCAAAACAGCCTTGTTTTACTGAAATAGCCTCAAAATCACCAACTGCCATTAAGAGTCAGATTCTTAACGAAATCTACTAATACAAAGTACTTCATTATCTACTTTTCAGCTTTTAAATACAAAAGTGTATCTTTCAGTAACTTTCTCAGAGAATTTAAGCATAAATCTGTCAAATGTTTCAAAACAGCCTTGTTTCACTGAAATAGCCTCACAATCACAAACTGCCATTAAGAGTCAGATTCTTAACGAAATCTACTAATACAAAGTACTTCATTATCTACTTTTCAGCTTTTAAATACAAAAGTGTATCTTTCAGTAACTTTTTGAGAGAGTTAAGCATACATCTGTCAAATGTTTCAAAACAGCCTTGTTTCACTGAAATAGCCTCAAAATCACAAACTGCCATTAAGAGTCAGATGCTTTACGAAATCTAATAAAACAGAGTACTTTCATGGTAGTGGTCGGCTTTTAAAAAGAAAATTGTATCTTCAAATAAAAAAAGATGCGTGTGAAAGGGATTACACAAACGCATCTTTTTTTATTTTTGGTCTGGTAAGCATCACTTTTAGGGATCCCCCAGATAAACCCCCATGGGCAGTGGAGTCTCCCCCTGTCTTGTCACCTAGATTATTATTTTAGTGAAACAAGTCTGTTTTGAACATTTGACAGATTTATGTTTAATTCTCTCAGAAAGTAACTGAAAGATACACTTTTCTTTTTAAACGCTGACCACTACCATGAAAGTACTCTGTTTTATTAGATTTCATAAAGCATCTGACTCTTAATGGCAGTTTGTGATTTTGAGGCTATTCAGTGAAACAAGGCTGTTTTGAAACATTTGACAGATTTATGCTTAAATTCTCTGAGAAAGTTACTGAAAGATACACTTTTGTATTTAAAAGCTGAAAAGTAGATAATGAAGTACTTTGTATTAGTAGATTTCGTTAAGAATCTGACTCTTAATGGCAGTTTGTGATTTTGAGGCTATTTCAGTAAAACAAAGCTGTTTTGAACATTTGACAGATGTATGCTTAATTCTCTCAAAAGGTTACTGAAAGATACACTTTTGTATTTCAAAGCTGAAAAGTAGATAATGAAGTACTTTGTATTAGTAGATTTCGTTAAGAATCTTTGACAGATTTATGCTTAAATTCTCTCAAAAAGTTACTGAAAGATACACTTTTGTATTTAAAAGCTGAAAAGTAGAGAATGAAGTACTTTGTATTAGTAGATTTCGTTAAGAATCTGACTCTTAATGGCAGTTTGTGATTTTGAGGCTATTTCAGTGAAACAAAGCTGTTTTGAACATTTAACAGATGTATAATTAATTCTCTCAAAAAGTTACTGAAAGATACACTTTTGAATTTCAAAGCTGAAAAGTAGATAATGAAGTACTTTATATTAGTAGATTTCGTTAAGAATCTGACTCTTATTGGCAGTTTGTAATTTTGAGGCTATTTCAGTAAAACAAGGCTGTTTTGAACATTTGACAGATTTATGCTTAAATTCTCTGAGAAAGTTACTGAAAGATACACTTTTGTGTTTAAAAGCTGACCACTACCATGAAGTACTCTGTTTGAGTAGATTTCAGCACACAGAAAAAACATAATGTTTTGAACATTTGGCAGAGTTATGCTTAAATTCTCTGAGAAAGTTACTGAAAGATACAATTTTGTATTTAAAAGCTGAAAAGTAGATAATGAAGTACTTTGTATTAGTAGATTTCGTTAAGAATCTGACTCTTAATGGCAGTTTGTGATTTTGACGCTATTTTAGTGAAACAAGGCTGTTTTGAAACATTTGACAGATTTATGCTTAACTCTCTCAAAAAGTTACTGAAAGATACACTTTTGTATTTAAAAGCTGAAAAGTAGATAATGAAGTACTTTGTATTAGTAGATTTCGTTAAGAATCTGACACTTAATTGCAGTTTGTGATTTTGAGGCTATTTCAGTGAAACAAGGCTGTTTTGAACATTTGACAGATTTATGCTTAAATTCTCTGAGAAAGTTACTGAAAGATACACTTTTGTATTTAAAAGCTGAAAAGTAGATAATGAAGTACTTTGTATTAGTAGATTTCGTTAAGAATCTGACTCTTAATGGCAGTTTGTGATTTTGAGGCTATTTCAGTGAAACAAGGCTGTTTTGAAACATTTGACAGATTTATGCTTAAATTCTCTGAGAAAGTTACTGAAAGATACACTTTTTGTGTATAAAAGCTGAAAAGTAGATAATGAAGTACTTGTATTAGTAGATTTCGTCAAGCATCTGACTCTTAATGGCAGTTTGTGATTTTGAGGCTATTTCAGTGAAACAAAGCTGTTTTGAACATTTGACAAATTTATGTTTAATTCTCTCAGAAAGTTACTGAAAGATACACTTTTGTGTTTAAAAGCTGACCACTACCATGAAGTACTCTGAGTAGATTTCAGCACACAGGGTCTGACAGAAAAAACATAATGTTTTGAACATTTGACAGATTTATGCTTAAATTCTCTGAGAAAGTTACTGAAAGATACACTTTTGTATTTAAAAGCTGAAAAGTAGATAATGAAGTACTTTGTATTAGTAGATTTCGTTAAGAATCTGACTCTTAATGGCAGTTTGTGATTTTGAGGCTATTTCAGTGAAACAAAGCTGTTTTGAACATTTAACAGATGTATGCTTAATTCTCTCAAAAAGTTACTGAAAGATACACTTTTGAATTTCAAAGCTGAAAAGTAGATAATGAAGTACTTTATATTAGTAGATTTCGTTAAGAATCTGACTCTTATTGGCAGTTTGTGATTTTGAGGCTATTTCAGTTAAACAAGGCTGTTTTGAAACATTTGACAGATTTATGCTTAAATTCTCTGAGAAAGTTACTGAAAGATACACTTTTTGTGTATAAAAGCTGAAAAGTAGATAATGAAGTACTTTGTATTAGTAGATTTCGTCAAGCATCTGACTCTTAATGGCAGTTTGTGATTTTGAGGCTATTTCAGTGAAACAAAGCTGTTTTGAACATTTGACAAATTTATGTTTAATTCTCTCAGAAAGTTACTGAAAGATACACTTTTGTGTTTAAAAGCTGACCACTACCATGAAGTACTCTGTTTGAGTAGATTTCAGCACACAGAAAAAACATAATGTTTTGAACATTTGGCAGAGTTATGCTTAAATTCTCTGAGAAAGTTACTGAAAGATACAATTTTGTATTTAAAAGCTGAAAAGTAGATAATGAAGTACTTTGTATTAGTAGATTTCGTTAAGAATCTGACTCTTAATGGCAGTTTGTGATTTTGACGCTATTTTAGTGAAACAAGGCTGTTTTGAAACATTTGACAGATTTATGCTTAACTCTCTCAAAAAGTTACTGAAAGATACACTTTTGTATTTAAAAGCTGAAAAGTAGATAATGAAGTACTTTGTATTAGTAGATTTCGTTAAGAATCTGACACTTAATTGCAGTTTGTGATTTTGAGGCTATTTCAGTGAAACAAGGCTGTTTTGAACATTTGACAGATTTATGCTTAAATTCTCTGAGAAAGTTACTGAAAGATACAAGTTTGTGTTTAAAAGCTGACCACTACCATGAAGTACTCTGTTTGAGTAGATTTCAGCACACAGAAAAAACATAATGTTTTGAACATTTGGCAGAGTTATGCTTAAATTCTCTGAGAAAGTTACTGAAAGATACAATTTTGTATTTAAAAGCTGAAAAGTAGATAATGAAGTACTTTGTATTAGTAGATTTCGTTAAGAATCTGACTCTTAATGGCAGTTTGTGATTTTGACGCTATTTTAGTGAAACAAGGCTGTTTTGAAACATTTGACAGATTTATGCTTAACTCTCTCAAAAAGTTACTGAAAGATACACTTTTGTATTTAAAAGCTGAAAAGTAGATAATGAAGTACTTTGTATTAGTAGATTTCGTCAAGCATCTGACTCTTAATGGCAGTTTGTGATTTTGAGGCTATTTCAGTGAAACAAAGCTGTTTTGAACATTTGACAAATTTATGTTTAATTCTCTCAGAAAGTTACTGAAAGATACACTTTTGTGTTTAAAAGCTGACCACTACCATGAAGTACTCTGTTTGAGTAGATTTCAGCACACAGAAAAAACATAATGTTTTGAACATTTGGCAGAGTTATGCTTAAATTCTCTGAGAAAGTTACTGAAAGATACAATTTTGTATTTAAAAGCTGAAAAGTAGATAATGAAGTACTTTGTATTAGTAGATTTCGTTAAGAATCTGACTCTTAATGGCAGTTTGTGATTTTGACGCTATTTTAGTGAAACAAGGCTGTTTTGAAACATTTGACAGATTTATGCTTAACTCTCTCAAAAAGTTACTGAAAGATACACTTTTGTATTTAAAAGCTGAAAAGTAGATAATGAAATACTTTGTATTAGTAGATTTCGTTAAGAATCTGACACTTAATTGCAGTTTGTGATTTTGAGGCTATTTCAGTGAAACAAGGCTGTTTTGAACATTTGACAGATTTATGCTTAAATTCTCTGAGAAAGTTACTGAAAGATACAAGTTTGTGTTTAAAAGCTGACCACTACCATGAAGTACTCTGTTTGAGTAGATTTCAGCACACAGGGTCTGACAGAAAAAAACATAATGTTTTGAACATTTGACAGATTTATGCTTAAATTCTCTGAGAAAGTTACTGAAAGATACACTTTTGTATTTAAAAGCTGAAAAGTAGATAATGAAGTACTTTGTATTAGTAGATTTCGTTAAGAATCTGACTCTTAATGGCAGTTTGTGATTTTGAGGCTATTTCAGTGAAACAAAGCTGTTTTGAACATTTAACAGATGTATGCTTAATTCTCTCAAAAAGTTACTGAAAGATACACTTTTGAATTTCAAAGCTGAAAAGTAGATAATGAAGTACTTTATATTAGTAGATTTCGTTAAGAATCTGACTCTTATTGGCAGTTTGTGATTTTGAGGCTATTTCAGTTAAACAAGGCTGTTTTGAAACATTTGACAGATTTATGCTTAAATTCTCTGAGAAAGTTACTGAAAGATACACTTTTTGTGTATAAAAGCTGAAAAGTAGATAATGAAGTACTTTGTATTAGTAGATTTTGTCAAGCATCTGACTCTTAATGGCAGTTTGTGATTTTGAGGCTATTTCAGTGAAACAAAGCTGTTTTGAACATTTGACAAATGTATGTTTAATTCTCTCAGAAAGTTACTGAAAGATACACTTTTGTGTTTAAAAGCTGACCACTACCATGAAGTACTCTGTTTGAGTAGATTTCAGCACACAGAAAAAAACATAATGTTTTGAACATTTGGCAGAGTTATGCTTAAATTCTCTGAGAAAGTTACTGAAAGATACAATTTTGTATTTAAAAGCTGAAAAGTAGATAATGAAGTACTTTGTATTAGTAGATTTCGTTAAGAATCTGACTCTTAATGGCAGTTTGTGATTTTGACGCTATTTTAGTGAAACAAGGCTGTTTTGAAACATTTGACAGATTTATGCTTAACTCTCTCAAAAAGTTACTGAAAGATACACTTTTGTATTTAAAAGCTGAAAAGTAGATAATGAAGTACTTTGTATTAGAAGATTTCGTTAAGAATCTGACACTTAATTGCAGTTTGTGATTTTGAGGCTATTTCAGTGAAACAAGGCTGTTTTGAACATTTGACAGATTTATGCTTAAATTCTCTGAGAAAGTTACTGAAAGATACAAGTTTGTGTTTAAAAGCTGACCACTACCATGAAGTACTCTGTTTAAGTAGATTTCAGCACACAGGGTCTGACAGAAAAAACATAATGTTTTGAACATTTGACAGATTTATGCTTAAATTCTCTGAGAAAGTTACTGAAAGATACACTTTTGTATTTAAAAGCTGAAAAGTAGATAATGAAGTACTTTGTATTAGTAGATTTCGTTAAGAATCTGACTCTTAATGGCAGTTTGTGATTTTGAGGCTATTTCAGTTAAACAAAGCTGTTTTGAACATTTGACAGATTTATGTTTAATTCTCTCAGAAAGTTACTGAAAGATACACTTTTGTGTTTAAAAGCTGACCACTACCATGAAGTACTTTGTTTTAGTAGATTTCGTCAAGCATCTGACTCTTAATGGCAGTTTGTGATTTTGAGGCTATTTCACTGAAACAAGGCTGTTTTGAAACATTTGACAGATATATGCTTAAATTCTCTGAGAAAGTTACTGAAAGATACACTTTTTGTGTATAAAAGCTGAAAAGTAGATAATGAAGTACTTTGTATTAGTAGATTTCGTTAAGAATCTGACTCTTAATGGCAGTTTGTGATTTTGAGGCTATTTCAGTGAAACAAGGCTGTTTTGAACATTTTACAGATTTATGTTTAATTCTCTCAGAAAGTTACTGAAAGATACACTTTTCTTTTTAAAAGCTGACCACTACCTTGAAAGTACTCTGTTTTATTAGATTTCGTAAAGCATCTGACTCTTAATGGCAGTTTGTGATTTTGAGGCTATTTCAGTGAAACAAGGCTGTTTTGAAACATTTGACAGATTTATGCTTAACTCTCTCAAAGAGTTACTGAAAGATACACTTTTGTGTATACAAGCTGAAAAGTAGATAATGAAGTACTTTGTGTCAGTAGATTTCGTTAAGAATGTTTGACAGATTTATGCTTAAATTCTCTCAGAAAGTTACTGAAAGATACACTTTTGTATTTAAAAGCTGAAAAGTAGATAATGAAGTACTTTGTATTAGTAGATTTCGTTAAGAATCTGACTCTTAATGGCAGTTTGTGATTTTGAGGCTATTTCAGTAAAACAAAGCTGTTTTGAACATTTGACAGATGTATGCTTAATTCTCTCAAAAGGTTACTGAAAGATACACTTTTGTATTTCAAAGCTGAAAAGTAGATAATGAAGTACTTTGTATTAGTAGATTTCGTTAAGAATCTTTGACAGATTTATGCTTAAATTCTCTTAAAAAGTTACTGAAAGATACACTTTTGTATTTAAAAGCTGAAAAGTAGAGAATGAAGTACTTTGTATTAGTAGATTTCGTTAAGAATCTTTGACAGATTTATGCTTAAATTCTCTCAAAAAGTTACTGAAAGATACACTTTTGTATTTAAAAGCTGAAAAGTAGAGAATGAAGTACTTTGTATTAGTAGATTTCGTTAAGAATCTGACTCTTAATGGCAGTTTGTGATTTTGAGGCTATTTCAGTGAAACAAAGCTGTTTTGAACATTTAACAGATGTATGCTTAATTCTCTCAAAAAGTTACTGAAAGATACACTTTTGTATTTCAAAGCTGAAAAGTAGATAATGAAGTACTTTGTATTAGTAGATTTCGTTAAGAATCTGACTCTTATTGGCAGTTTGTGATTTTGAGGCTATTTCAGTAAAACAAGGCTGTTTTGAACATTTGACAGATTTATGCTTAAATTCTCTGAGAAAGTTACTGAAAGATACAAGTTTGTGTTTAAAAGCTGACCACTACCATGAAGTACTCTGAGTAGATTTCAGCACACACGGTCTGACAGAAAAAACATAACATTTTTAAGTATCTAATAATATACTATCCACCTAATATACTAGTTTAACCCCTACCAAAAAAAACAACATTTAATAATTACATGATATTATAAAATAAAATAAAAAGTACTTACCAGAGTTTTTCAAGATCAGATACGGGTCAAGAAAATGCATAGAGGATGTATGGTGCTGGCTCATTAGCCCTCTCACTCTTCTTAGAATGATCCTGTGCAATTTTTAAAAGTTGAACTCCTATCCCCTTATAAAACAAAATAACAATAGCCCTTAATTAACACTAATCATTTAAAAAAACCTTACATCTAATTTAGAGAGGACAACTAAAAGTGTAAGGTTTCTTTTTTTTTTTAAACTAACTCCATCCCCTCGCTTCTCACCTCACAGAGTGTCTTAATCAACATATAGAACATCCCAGGCTTATCTCAAACCCTCAGATCAAAGGCCAAGTCCAACGTGTGTGTGTGTGTGTGTGTGTGTGTGTGTGTGTGTGTGTGTGTGTGTGGTGTGTGTGTGGTGTGTGTGTGTGTGTGTGTGTGTGTGTGTGTGTGTGGTGTGTGTGTGTGTGTGTGTGTGTGTGTGTGTGTGTGTGTGTGTGTGTTAATTGTTCTTAAAGGTAGGGGGTAGATCATTTTGGAGAACCATCTCGAGTGAGCTAGAATTTGAAAGCACACAACCGGGGGGGAAATCTGCCACTTCCTCACAGAGCCCCTCCTCCAACACACATGAACGCGCACATGACCAAAAGAGGGCACGAGATAAGTTTGTGCACAGATCTTTGGCTGTTTGCGTCTGAATCCCGCACTGCTGCTGCTGCATTCGATTCTTGACTGGCGCTCCGGACGGATGGCGGTAAGTTGTCACAGGCTGATTAAACCCCATTCGAGGCGTCTCTTGCCATTTTTCTTTTTTAAAAAGGTGACTTGGTAAGTGGAAATGACTGTATTTTTATTTAGTTTGAGCATATTTCTATCTTCATCTAATTCCACCCCCCACTATCTGCTCGCGTCATAGCCACAGGAAGGGGTGGAGAAAAGGGGGGAGAGGCCTGGGCTGGGAGGGTGCGGGTAGACAGTCTCACGCATAACTTCAAAGAGACACCTAGATTAACATCAAAGGCTTATAACACACCAGTGTGAAGTCACACCTGCCTGTTATAACACCTCACATCAAAGGGAAAACACCAAAGGCTAATTAGATTAGACAACAAAGGGCTCTGAGGGGCAGGGGCCAGACATCATAACTTCAAAGAGTCTGCCTTAATCAACACCTAGATTAACATCAAAGGCTTATATCACACCTACCTGCTATAACACCTCACATCAAAGGACTAGACTACAAAGGGGTGTGAGGGGACAGGAGCCAGACAACACAACTTCAAAGAGACTACCTTAATCAACACATCAAATAATTAGACAATAAAGGTGCTACCCAGGGGGCTTTTCACACCTACCTGTTCTAACACACATCAAAGGATCTCGAACAAAGGGAGGCGGGACTTAGCTCATTAACATAATTGTACCCCCCCTCACTTCAAAGGATCTCGAACAATGGGAGGCGGGACTTAGCTCATTTACATAATTGGGGGCGTGTCCAACTGTCACTTTTCATGCATACTAATGTGACGAAAGGGGTATGAATATAACTACTTGTGAGGGTTGAGAAGCTTTATGATCTAAAGCAGGAATGAGTATATGTAGCGGTTTCAGCGATACCTATGTGGATCTACCGGACTAAGGTCACACACTGCCATCTCCTCAGTCTTCATCCCATAATGCTAGCTTATAAATACAGTCGATTAATGTGTAACCATCACTTTAACGTATGGCTGGTGAACATCAGTCACACTTTTACCGACTTCATATTCTACTGGGTTAGTAATCTAATACGTGATGATTTTTCTTACTATTAATAATATTAACCTGCACACTTACTAACTAAAGCTGTCCAAGCAATAAAGAGCAGTAAATTAAACGACAATGTAATTTACTGTATACTGTATGCACTCTACTAGTCCATCATCAAAGCAAAATTGAAATAATACACAGCAACATAGCCAACTCCTCCATCTCGTTCACCACCCATCCTTTTCCGGAACCTGCCTACCCTCCTCCTTCCAGGCACCCTTTTACAGCCTTCAGACAAATTACCTCACTGGACATAGTTGCCCAAGTCACCGGCATGAATACCTCAACTTCCATCCTGGACCCCATGCCCTCCACCTTTGTCAAGGCCTGCCTCCCCCAACTCACTCATCTTATCACCACAGTCATTAACTCCTCTCTGTCCACTGGACTCGTCCCCCCTGATCTGAAACTCGCTGCTGTCACTTCAATACTCAAAAAACCTCAACCCTGATTCCCTGAATAACTACCGGCCCATCTCTAACCTCCCATTCCTGTCAAAGATTCTGGAGTGAACTGTTGCCTCCTAACTAAAATCCCATCTGGACTGCAATAACCTTCATGAACCTCTTCAATCTGGGTTCGTACTCGCCACAGCACAGAATCTGCCCTACTCAAGGTGACCAACAACATTCTCCTCTCTGCTGACTCTGGTTCCCTCTCAATTCTCATTCTCCTTGACCTAACAGCTGCATTTGACACGATCAACCATTCCATCCTCATCAACCGCCTCCAGTCTTCCATTGGCATTACCGGTACTGCCCTCTCCTGGTTTAAATCCTATCTCTCTGACAGACATCAATTCATCTCCATTAACAACTCCAAATCCCCCACAACCCCTGTCAATCATGGCGTCCCTCAGGGTTATGTACTTGGTCCCCTTCTGTTCATCATCTACATCAGGCATCCTCAAAGTCCGGACTCCGGTCCGGATCCGGACCGAACCACAACTGTCTCTGGACTCTGAGCAAATTATACTTTTCATATTTATTATCTGTATTATCTGTGTTATCTGCGAGACATCGCCACAACGCAACGAGTCAAAATGATCCACTATGTCCATAGACTGCAAACAGCGCTCTGCATGTCCTGTTCCACTGTCTGTGTGTGTGTGTCTGTCAACGCATTGGTCCAATCACATTCAGCATCCCGTCGGCGTTTTTCCCCCCCAAACAATCTGCGAATCAGAGGCACAGTAGGGCGGGTCTTCGTGGAATGCGGGTGGGAAAAATGTGTGTCTCGTCTCTTTCAACCTGTCTGAGTCAGAGCGAGAGTTTAAAAAAAAAAAACATTCGGAGCGAGAGTTAACAGCTCATCTATTTCCATCTGTAAGCTGTAGCTAGTAGCCTAGTTTCACCTACCGGGGTGGCAACTGACACCCTAAAAATAGGCCTTGCCACCCCAGCTGCCACCCCAGTTGGCAGCTTTGTTTTGAAAGAAAAGTTGTGGCTCATCGGACATTTATGAGCGAAAGTATCTAATGTCCGAGTGCAAGTGAATGCAGCACAAGATGCACGTCATGTAAACCCTCCCCCGGTCCTGGCGCGAGCGTGGACATATGATTGGCGGCGATTTCATTTGAACGGTACGGCGCAAAACGAGAAGCATTCGGACCCAAGCATTGAAGGAATGAGGTATTTGTGGTCTACACTGACAGAGAAGAGACTGTTAGTTTGGCTGTACTCAGCATTGAATCAAAACACACTAAAGCTGTTGATCTTAATACGTTTGTGAGGCGTTTTGCTGAACAAAATGGTAATCGCCGCATTCAGCTGTTATAGACATGTCAACTTGATGCTCTGCTCACGGATGAGCATACAAAACTATTAAGATGATGACCTTACGTGTGTAAATATATGTTTTTCTTTGAGGGGGTCTGCCCCCAAAAAACAGTTTTAAGTCCTGAGAAAGTCAAATAAGACGGTGTGTAAAACTACACTGCCCAGCCAAAAAAAAGTAACCACTTTGATTTAACTAGGCCAGTAGGTAAGGACATTCCACTCGATAATAACTGAAGTATAAAAGAATGCATGACTGAAGTGATGTTGAAGGCAAACAAAAGGAGGAAATAACAGGTCAAATCAAGCAAATCCCCCTCTCAGATTCCACAGCAACCAGAAGAACATAAATGCAGGCTGGTGATTTCATTAATCAGCTTTGTGATGGAATAAAAAATGCACAGTGCATTTCCTTAGCTGTGGATGAGTCCACTGACACCACTGACAATGCTCAGTTGCTGGTGTTTGTGGACACACAAGGGGGCAAGACATTTATAAAGCAATAATAGGAATGCTGAATGAAAGAGGGTGCAGCTGCCTTTATTCATAACTGTGCAGCTCTGAGACTCTGAGGGGTCAAGCACAGACACAATAACAATGAAATCTGCTGCATACAGATTATTTTTGTTTTTGCAACCTCGTGTTAAGAATCTTGTTGCAATTGTTTAAAAGTTTGAATGACCGTAATAAACGGACCTTTGTCTTATTGAAACATTTATTTTGGACCTTTAAGATTTGTATTTGAGTACCCCTGATCTACATCCTCCCAATTGGAAAAATCCTCCGTCAACACCAACTCCAGTTCCACTGTTATGCTGATGACACACAGCTCTACCACTCAACAACATCAATTTCTCCAACCACACACTCCCAGCTCAGCACCTGCCTCACTGACATTAACATTTGGATGCAAAACAATTTTCAAGTGACAAATCGGAACTTATAATCATTGGCCCAAACTCACTTACGCGCTCAACCCAAGATTTTTCTCTTACCATCGATGGCTCCATTGTCAACCCCTCCACTCACATCCGTAACCTTGGCATCATCCTCGACCCCACCCTCACTTTCCTCCCTCACGTCAACCAGGTCACAAACAACGCATTCTTCCATTTAAAGAACATCGCCTGCATTAGACCCTCCCTCTCATCGACCGCTGCTGAAACTCTGATCCATGCCTTTATAACATCCCGACTGGATTACTGCAACAGCATACTTTTTGGATCACCTGCATTCACACTAAAAAAACTTCAATATGTCCAAAACTCAGCTGCTCTTCCATGACCACCACTGGTTCCCCATCAAACACCGCATTGACTTTAAAATATTACTTTTCACTTTCAAAGCCCTCAACAACCTTGCCCCCCCCCTACCTCTGGGACCTCATCCAATGACACACCCCCACCCGTCGCCTCAGGTCTGCTGAAGCTAACCTACTGCAGCCCATCAGGACAAAGCTCCGGACCTGGGGTGACAGGGCCTTCGCAGCAGCCTCCCCCACACTCTGGAACTCCCTCCCCAGCCACGTCAGATCCGCCAACACTCTCACATCATTACATTACATGTTACTTGTTATACGCTTTTATCCAAAGCGACGTACATACTCAATACTGTGGGCAATCCCCACAGGAGCAATTTGGAGTGAAGTATCTTGCCCAGGGACACAACGGCATGCTGACTGCAGTGGGGTTTGAACCTGTGACCCCCTGATCCCAACACCAAGGCTCTATCCACTACGCCAAAGCTGGGGAACAATAGTCTTGCATGGGGGGGAAGAAGGAAGAAGAAGGGGAAGAAGGGGGAAGAAGAAAAAGGAAGAGAAAAAAGAGAAAAGAGGAGAAAAAAACGATTCTCCTGTTCCCAATTTCCCTTCTGTAGCATTTAAGTGTTTATATACAGTAGTGTTTCAAAAAAAGTATGTATTTGTTTATTTCTTGAGGCGGAAAACACATCCACAAGATTGCAGGATTGAATCCCAACTCCGTCAGTATTGAAGTGTATAATATATAGAACATGAGAGGAATAAAAGTGCTTGTGTTGCATATCTTAACATTAATTAATTAGAGATATTGACTGATAAGACTTGTGTTATACAGTTAACTATTAATACATTTATATTAAATATTAAGTCAAACTTATTTACTTCTTTCAAGTTTATTAAAAACTTTTTTAAAATCAGGGATAGTTATTAAGTCACCGATATGGATTTTTATTGAAGCTCATTGTTTGTGTGCTGTGGATAAATAATAAAAATATAACCATTACATTAATATCAACTAAGGTATAGGTTTTATAATTATTTTGTTTTTGGCTTTCGAACAGGTGAACGAAAAAGTATAGAAATTGTAAACATAGTACTCCACTACAATTATTGGACAGACACTAGGCATACTTGAAAAAGCCAAACCTTTATTTTATGTTAGTTAAACATAATAACATTTAAAACAGTAGTAAAACGGTATAACAAAATAATGATAATAACACTCTTAAATAGAAGATAGAATTACTATATACAATTTATACATAAGATATATACACACATAACTATAAAACTGTAAACCAAACTATATACATAATTAAGTGTCAATGCCTATGGGGGCGGAAACACTTCTCACTTTTTGTTCCTCATGTCCTTCAGCCACTGCTCCTTTGGCAAAGCCTCAACCAGGTAGGAGGAAGCAGCCAGGGAGGAGGAAGCAGCCAGGAGGAGGAAGCAACTGGGGAGGAGGAAGCAGCCAGGGAGGAGGAAGCAGCCAGGGGGGAGGAAACAACTAGGGAGGAGGAAACAGCCAGGGAGGAGGAAGCTACTAGGGCGGAGGCCGCAGGCTGGGAGGAGGAGAGTGTTGCAGAGGGACAAGGCAAGGAAGAGATGGAGATCCCTGGCTCATCTCCTCCAGACTCATTCTGTTCGGGCGAGAACAACAAATTGTTGAATATATAAAGGCTACATTTAGATTTACAACAGAGCCATACAAACGAGTAGACACAGTACTCACAGAACCTACTGCCAGGATGGTGTTTACAGCAGTGCTCACAGGGGATGGAGCAGGCATTGAGGTCCTCACAGAGGATGTAGAGGGAGGGGAAGAGCTGGGGGACTTCCTAGCCACTAAATGTGGCTTCAGTGAGACAGATTGTGACCCACCAAAGCGTGATTTAGTGTACTAAGAGAAAAAACAGAAGTTAATCTATTGTGCAAGACAAACTAAATAATTAAAACAAAACAGTAATTACTAAGGAAATATTTACCATTGATAAACTCGGAGGGGGCCGCAGGAATGTCCGCTGGGCTGAGGCAGTTGCTCCAGGGGCTGAGACTACAGACTGCGGGGCATTGGCAGGCTAAAACAACAGCATTCAATCCATCAATCATGTAATGCAATACAACATGTTATGTAACAGCAACAGCATTAAAGCACTGTAAAAGGCACGCAAGCAAGAACAACAATAATGTTATTTTATTTTCAAATACATCACCTTAACGACATGATATCCACAGTTGCAGGCCATGGACCCGCCAAAGAGGGTGGTCTGTCTACGGGCCAGCATGGGGCATTTTTTCAATCTGAAATGATCATAATTCTTTTTTAGTCTGGAGTGAGTCACTCGATTGATAATATTTGCACCAGTATCTTGTCTATTTTCAGTAATACAGTATACTTTTAATTTAATAAGTACTAAGTAATAGGTACATGTGTTGCTATACTTTACCTTCTGATAGAGGGCATACCATTTCCGTTGCCTCGGAGCTGGTTTATTCCCCCCCTCTGAAGGCCAAACTCCAGAGTTAGCAAAGGCCTTCAGCCGGGCCAGCCATTCGGCATCTCCCATCGCTTTGTGGGTTTTGGGTTTAGTGCTCATCTAAGTAAAATAACAAGTGTTAAGAGCAAACTACAGTGCAAAGCAAACAACACTGATACCATGTTATCAGTTATATATAATAATAATAATAATAATATGAATAATACATGTTATTTATATATTGCTTTTCCTGGTGCTCAAAG
The DNA here is from genome assembly GCF_902827175.1 of Gymnodraco acuticeps. Lineage (NCBI taxonomy): Eukaryota > Metazoa > Chordata > Actinopteri > Perciformes > Bathydraconidae > Gymnodraco > Gymnodraco acuticeps. Next base: position 1,403,408 of record NW_022990700.1, read on the forward strand.
CGCGTATATATACATGTTATCTACACATATTATCTTATATAAACACATAATGTTAATATTTATACCATGAAGTTCTCCTATCAATTATGAGTGTATGTATATTGAATTACAATTAATGTAATCTTATATACAGTATAAAGCTATCTTTAATATATATTTAACAATATACTGTATCCCTCCTGCATCACATAAACACACACTTATACATCTATTCATATTATCATATAATACTGAGTTAAAGCATATCATTATATCATTTAGGTGTCTATATTAACAATACACTTAAACCATGCAACGCATAAACTAACTCATAAAACGCCCCGTTACCGATAGGGATCTCAAATTACAGTGGGTAATATTAAAGTTGGTTATTATGCACCGCACCTATTGTCAACAACTATCGTAAGGGCTACGCTACATACAGTAGCTGTATGATTAATGATGGTGTTAGCACAGGTCAAAAAGTGTAATAAGCTAATTACAACATGCCCATTAATCTAATAATTGTATAACAATCGGACAATCTGATGTAGATATTTACACATGGCTGTTGACAATTATTAAAATGACAGTTAACGTTTATTTAAAATAGGAACATTAGCGTTAGCAATGCTGGCGATGCTAACTAATTTGATGCAGACTGACTGACTGACTGAAGTTGCCGTATACCGTCATGTAAAAGTTGACGGCAAAATAGTAAAATGACATCGAGTGACGGTTGTAAAATTGGGTTTTATGACTGTCAAACAGGGAAAAAGTAACATTTAGTGTTCTGTTGGTACTTACTCTGGATATCTGACTCAGATGCGCTTCGCGAGGACTGCGACAAGTCCACTGTCAATCAAAAGCGTGAGGGGGCGGGTTCGGAGAGAAGCCGTGCCGTGAGTGGCTCTGTCCATTGTGATGCCGTGACGTGATTGGCTCCGTCCATTGTGAACTCGCGTCGTGATTGGTTTAGGTCCAATCTCACAATGGATTATGGAGTATTATGATTGGGTGATAGATTGGATTTTGACAGACGGTCCTGCGTCAGCTAGCGCCAAACCACCTCCATCATTCAAACAATCCCTCAAAACTCACCTTTTCAATTGCCTTCAACTCCTAATCAACTAACCCCTGGCCCTTATTCCTCTGTAACTTAGCACTTTCTACTTTTGTTGTTATTTTGTTTTACTTGCTTGTAAGCGCTTTGAGCACCAGGAAAAGCGCTTTATAAATGTAATGTATTATTAATATTATTATCATCATATGGCCCTTAGGGCGCGTGATGCTTGGGAAGAAGTTGTAAACAAACATTGTTTTCTCGTAAAATCAATAAAATTGGCACATTTTCAACACAACCTGCAGTTAAAAGAAAAGTGGACGAGCCCACGACAAGCCTTTCAGCTAATGCCCAAATCAACAAAGTATGATGAGGCATACATCTCCTTTGACATCTAACGTGTTCGGTGCGGAGATCTCTTTCTCTCTCTCTCCTGTGTGGGGGGCGGGGCCTCACAGGCCCACGTGACTGAACTCAAAATTGAAAGAAACAGACTAAGAAATGACGTAAGCTCCATGATCAAAACTGCCAAAAAGAATTTCATCAATATCAAAACTGAGGAAAACAAAAATAAACCCTGTGAACTTTGGAAATTACTCAATAACCAGCTTGGCTGCAGTAAAAAACTCAAAACGAGATTTTCTAACTTAAACATAAAGACAGATAACAGGCTCATCACAGACAAACTGGATGTGGCCAAGTACTTGAACATTTTTTTCACAAACATAGCCACAACTCTTGTAAATAAATTACTCTCCCACTCAGGGCTTTTTGGAGTAGATCACATCATGACCTACTACAAAAACCTAGGGGTACGCAAAGATGATTTCAGTCTAGCAAGGGTAACAACAGCAGAGGTACTCATTAAACTGAGCGCCCTCCAACCTAACAAGGCCACTGGCCACGACAATATCCCCTCCAAATTCCTCAGAGACACAGCAACCGCCATCTCACCAGTCATAGCTCACATAATTAACCTCTCCATAAAACAGGGAAAAGTACCCAAAGACTTCAAAATTGCAAGAGTAACCCCCCTGCACAAAAAGGGCAGCAAATTGGACCCAGGCAACTACCGCCCTGTTTCTATACTTACCTCCATCTCGAAAGTCATGGAAAAAATAGTATATGAACAGGTCGAAAAGTACCTCGCGGAAAAGAAACTAATCTATGAATTTCAATCTGGCTTTAGAACATCCCACTCCACTGACACATGCCTTCTTTATTTGAGCGACCACATCAAACAAGAGGTGGACGAGGGCAAGTACTGCGGCATGGTGATGCTGGACCTACAAAAGGCTTTCGACACTGTCAATCACCCCATTCTGATTGACAAGCTAAAAGCAATTGGTTTTGATAAACTATCGGTGAGCTGGATGCAATCCTACCTGGAGGGGAGAGAAGAGATGGTGGAGGTAAACGGTACTCTGTCCCCCCCCCTCCCAGTGAGCTGTGGTGTTCCACAAGGAAGCATATTAGGTCCGTTACTGTTCCTAATTTATGTAAATGACATGTCATCAGCATGTGACTGCAACTTGTTCCTGTTCGCGGACAACTCAGCCCTGCTGGTCTCTGACAGGAACAGGTTGCAGGTTGAAAAAACCCTCAGCTCCGAGCTCGGCAGAATCTGCACCTGGCTCGCCGATAATACATTATCATTACACCTGGGTAAAACAGAGTCCATTCTCTTCGGTTCGAAACATAATCTCAGCAAATCCGACGACTTCTCAGTTGCAGTGGGCGACATTATTGTCACAAGTAAGAAGGAAATTACATACCTAGGATCTATTCTTGAGGCAAACCTCTCCTGTGACAAAATGGCATCCAATGTAATAAAAAAAGTCAATCAAAGAACTAGATTCCTATACCGGATCTCCTCTCTGGTAAACAAACCACCCTGAAAACTCTGGCAGGAGCACTCATTCAAGGGTACTATGACTATGCTTGCACGTCATGGTACCATAGCACCTCCAAGGCGCTAAAAATAAAACTTCAAACATCGCAAAATAAACTGGTCAGACTACTGCTTGACCTTTCATCTAGAACCCACCTCACCTCTGCCCACTTTGACAACCTAGGATGGCTTAGAGTAGACGACAGAGTACAGCTACTTGCAATGGGCCTGGTCTACAAGATCCACTACACCTCTATGGTACCCATGTAAATGTCAAAATTCTTCCCAAAGGTCAAGGAATACCATGATCATAACACCAGAGGGAGCTCCACAAATCATGTGAAACCCAGATTTGGCACAAAAAAGGGGGAATACACGTTTCGCAATTATGCCACATCAAGGTGGAACGCTCTTCCCACAACTGTAAAGGAAAGTAAAACTATACTTACCTTCAAAACCTCTCTTAAAGAGCACCTTCGGGGGAGAGCATTGCAAAACTGGCCCCGGTAATGGTACAAATCTCAACCTGTCGTTCAATGGACAGCTTTCCCCCCCCCCCATCTATGTATATACTCGCATTTTAGACTCTGTTACTAACTGTATATCTGTAGACTTGGTATGTCTTAAATGTCCGGTTAGGATGTATTAGAACGAAATCTAAAATGAAAATTGTAAATAAGCAATCTGTATGTAAAAAACCACCTGTATGTAAATTGTAAATAAGCCATCTGTATGTCAAATATGTCTTATATGTCTTAAATGACATGATGAATTGGAAATGGGGGACCCTGATGTAAACAAGACGAAAGTCTTTCTCTGGTCTGCATCCCCTTAACAATTGTATGTTTTGAGCTGTACTGTACTGTACCCAATATACAAGCTGTTAATAAACTTTTCAGTCAATCAATCAATCAACAGACTTGCTGCACTGCTGCAACGCCGAGCACACAGAGACCCGCCGGTGGAGACCATCAGTGGTGTAGTGGTTGTTGGTCGTTGGACGCGGGGGATCGCCGTTCCCCCACTTATTTGGAGCCCCCACTTTTTTGAAGCATGATTTTTTTTTAATAGTCTAATAAATATAAAATCATTGCCAGTGTTATCTTTGCAAGTGTGTATTGTTGTAATAATGACGAAAACACAATACATTTCACAGTAATCATAATACAAAATAAAAACGACTAAGCATACCGGTAGTTTCTGTAGACTTGTCTGCCAGTTTTGTGAGTGCACTGCGCGCGTGCACACTTGTGGCATTGTTTGGGATGACCTAATTAAAATAGCGTCCACCCAGTAAAAAAATCCCCACTACACCACTGGAGACCATAGCGTTCAAAAGTGACAATCTGATCTACAGAGCTCGATGTGGTCAATGCTCGTTTGCCATAAGTATTTTCGCAGAAACACGAGCAATCTGTCCACCACCTGGCCAAAAGGCATCATATTCATACGGAGAAATGCACCGTTTTCAACTTCCTTAACTCGGAGTTATGTTGCCCCAATTACAAGTAAGGTGGGAGAAATACTCAGATCAAGTACTTAAGTAAAAGTAGTATACTGCAGGGTAGCTTGTGAATTTACTCCAGGTGTAACTAAAGTCTGATTTAAGAGTTGATTATATTTCACATCATTCATCCACATCTGTAAAGTAACTAAAAGGTATTAAATACATGTAGTGGAGTAAAAGAAAATCATTTACCTCTGGACTGTAGAGGAGCAGAATTAAAAAGAAGAAAAAGTGAAAATACTTAAGTGTTAGAGTACCTCAATACAAGTACAGTACTTGAGTAAATCTACTTACTACCACCACTGCAGGTATGTTGTGTGCTAGCAGCCCATAATCCACACCATACATAACATAAATCAATGTGAATTCTGTTTCTAATTTGTTTAGTTTTTCCCCTACAAAATAACCTATACAAATACTGTTAAAGAACCGGATTGATAAGCAGTGTTTTTTATTTGTTTCAAATAGGCCTCATTATTTCACAGTGGCACAGGATCATCTGCCAATACAAGCACTTTTGTTCATGTTCAATCCATAATAAAATATAAAAGTATGGTTGGATCTTTTTGTCTTGTTATTATTAGCAGAGAAAATGTAATGTTTGTACGACTATATACAATTAATTCTACCAATCTCGGTGGGAACTGGGTTAGGGGGGGGCTCGAAAATGTTTCCAATTACACAAGGGGGGCCTGACTGAAAAAGGTTGGGAACCACTGCCTTAGCTGTTCACTAACATAACCTGCTAATTTGCCACAGAGATGCTATGTAGAGTACTGTATTTTTTCTCATCCGGCGTCTAAGAATAGGAAGGCTGGCATTTTGTTACATCATTATAACTCCCTTCGTGCCAATACAAAATAATATAGGATCCCTTTATTAGCCAAATATATTTTACACACACCAAGGGACTGATTTGCTGCAATCCAATGTCACTAGGAGTAGGACCTTCTCTAAGATTAAAAGGAATAGCCTTGGCCTCAACAGTGTAGGAAATCTAATCTTGACAGTGGACTATATGGCTTTGTCAGTTGTTGTTTGTAAACACACAACACTCAAAGTTGGCCCCTCCTCCAGGGCTCACGGAGCGAGAGAGAGACAGAGCAGCGGTGGTTGAGCGAGCTTGAGTGTGAATTGTCGTTAGCAAGAACAAAGCAATCAATCTGAAAAATAAAACACTATTGTCTGATTGTTTCATGCCAGTTACATATACCCACACCAACACAAACCTGTGAGAAAGTGCCAGATTTTGAATGACTGCATTTACAGCACATGCTTCATCCTGCTGTGGCCGGTCAGCTCTACATGAGAGCATGGCTCGGCTCGGTTAGAATGACATGCCGACAGCAGCACACAGCAACCACTCTGTACACAGCTGAGGAGAGAGAAAGGCAGAAAAGCACTGAAGATAAAACGCAGCAATGTAACAGCCCGTTCTTCACCACTTTGTATTCAGGGGCCGAGGGGCATGACAAAGTGAGGACAGGCTGTACACCCTGCTTATTGGCTGAGGGAAGGTGGGGCCCAAATACTTTGTGAAGGGCCTAAAATGTCAGAAACACAGGAAAAGAAAGAGGTAAAAATGAAAAAAATCTGATAGTTGGCAGGGAACTTTTGGATTTCAGCCTTTGCAGAGCATTTAGATGTACAAAAACACATTACAGCAAAGAGAAACACCATAAAGCATAATAGGGCCCCTTAAAAACAAAAGGTTCTCACCTCTAGTATCCAGCAACGCACATACAGTATTTCTGTTTCTAGATGGATACTTTCCCTCCAATACAATGATGGATTTGAACGTTATTGTTTTTTTTGGTGGTGCCATCAGCATGGCTAGATATGACTAAACATTCAAAAGATAATAGAAATATAATAGACCCAAAGCCACAAGTGGACATTACTATATATACACACTGTAAAGAAGCTTGTAAATCGAGCTACACTACGTTTGGTTCAGACATCTGCACGTGTTTTTAAGTGATGTGTTAAAATAGAAGTGCTCATCAACAATGGAGCCATATACAGATCCACCTTAAACTCTAGCCACAGGCATACATCGTAATCAAGATAATTGTTGTTTTACTTGAAACAAATAAAGATTATAGTGCGAAGAAAGCCTCAATACCCAATACATAAACTACCAGAGAAAACACTGCTCCTAACTTTTTAAACTCACAGTCAATCATAAGTTTGATGAAATGGAGGACTGGTCCAACAGATTTATGCATCAGCCATGTGAAACACTTCCTCTAAGACTCTCAAGAAGTCAGAGTTCGAATTCAAGTGGAAGCAGTTTTAAAAGCTGTCAACACAAGAGTTACTGCTCACGATTCTTAACTTGATGGGAGAGGTCTAATATGAATCTCCTTTATGGAGGCCTTTGTTGTCACCTCTGGGCAACACGCTTTAAGAATATTTTAATATAAATATGAATGATGTAAATTAGTTATTCAAGTGTTGCCAATCACAATAAACATCGAAACTCACCCGGATTATCAGATTTGTGTTGCTAATCAAATGCTGCATGCTCTATATGCCAATAGAGAACCGCAGTGACGCGTCCTAAAACCCGGAAGTAAACTTCTTCTGGTTCCTTCGTCAAAAACCAATGCAATTTCTCCATAGGATTTTGGAAAATAGCTCGAAAATAAGGTCTGTGGTTGACACACATTTAAGAGAGGGATCACGTTTTGTTCAACCGGATAATCTCCACACGTCAACCCTACTTTTATAATTTTTGAATCATAAATCTAGTTGCCAGAAGCAAAATGCTAACGTTATGCTATAAACGAACTACAAGCTAGTACAGCAGCAGGGTCGCATGACTTTAATGTCACGCCAACTTAAGATCGTTTCAACTGACTTGCACTGAAACTGCACTTTGAACACTTTAAATATATCATTAACATTTTAAACTGTATACCCCGGTTATCTAGGCCCTTTTTGTTTTGTTTAATGTATACCACGTTTATCTAGGCCCTTTTTGTTTTGTTTTATGTATACATGTCACACTGTGGGAAACGATATTTTCGAGATTTCTGGATGTATAACACATGTAGAATTTTTGACAATAAAGCTGATTTTGACTTTCGCGCGCTTGCATATTTTAACAAAGCTTTTCATTTTAGCCATACTGAATTTAACTAGAAGTCATGGCTGTCAATTACCAGTCTGATATCGTTTTACAAAGATGACAAGAAGAGTGTAGATAGAGGAGAGAACCACTACAAGTCAGGACACGAAAAACAGTGCAGCCTACAGTAGATGAAGGTGTGCTTACCGGTGTTGTCAGGGCTAGCATGAGGGAAAAGGTTTATAGTGTCGGTGAGTAGTGATAGCAAGAGTACCGTTAACCTAGAGTTAATTTATTCACATTAGTGACATTAATTCCCATCAACAAATCCATTTTATGTGTCACATGAAATCTTTATTACAAATATTACACACCAGAAAACACAGAAATATCCATGAAATAAACATACAGTAGGCTATAAACAATGAAAGGGATAATTGGGAAGGCATTACAAATGTAAATATATTTTAAATAATAAAACAATCCCACCAACACAGGTACAGTATCTAAAGGAGAAGAGGGAATTCTCTCCACAAAATGTGAATGCCCATGTGGAGAATGGCAGAGGTGGGACCAAGTCATTGTTTTGCAAGTCCGAGTACAAAGTAAATGTATTCATGTTCAACATAAGAACAATGACTGAACATAACAGCATAACAGTACAGAACTGTGTTAGCGTGTTAGACAAAAAGTGTGTATGCGTGTGTGTGCTTGAGTGCGCGTGTGTGTGTGTGTGTGTGTGTGTGTGTGTGTGTGTGTGTGTGTGTGTGTGTGTGTGTGTGTGTGTGTGTGTGTGTGTGTGTGTGTGTGTGTGGTGTGTGTGTGTGTGTGTGTGTGTGTGTGTGTGTGTGTGTGTTAGGGCTGTGCAATTAATCATATTTTAAATCGCAATTACGATTTTGGCCTGCCACAATTACGAAAACAACATAATAGAAAAAAACGAATATTTTGGTTTGCTAGGTTGTGACAGTGCACTACAACATATTTGATCTAATTAATTTTTTAGTAATGTATCATTTAATTAATTAATTTTTGTATTGGTTTTTCAGTTGAATTATACGTTCAGGGTAATCAACAGTTAAAAAGATACTGTTCAAATTATTATTTGTTTTAAAGTTCAATAAATGGATGTTTTCAAAGTCAATGAATAATCATATTTAATAATCGTGATATTAATTATTGACCAACATAATCGTGATTATTGCCATAATCGAGCAGCCCTAGTGTGTGTGTGTGTCTGTCTGAGAGAGAGAGTGACAAGAGCTATATTCAGAGCTCTGCTGCCTTGGCTACACTATTTCATCGTTGCTGTTGTATGATTGGTGTTTAGCTACACGTTCCCCTCCACTGGTTTCAACCAAGCACTAAATTAGATGTTTTCCAACCAAATACGGTTGAACTGACACTTCCCCATATTAATTTGTAAGTAGATTCGAAGATAGGCTACATGAGCTGAAGCTTGGTTGCTAGGTTACTAGCTGGGTGATCTCCAATAAGGGGCCGGGGAAAACAAAGTTAGTGATTACTGGTTCCATGTTGATTTAATTCAATACAAATTGTTGGGGGGAACTGAAAGGCTATTACCGTACTGGTTACTTTGCAGCCCGGACATTTCCCCCAAAACACATTTAGACGCTATAGATGAGAGTAACACCTACGTCACTTCCGGGCAAAAATTACGGCCCCGCCCACTTTTGGGGAAAACAACGCTGTCATTTGAATGGCGGTCAATACAAATTCTGAAGTTTTTGCCAATCCGATCAATTTTTTTTGAAAACCGTCGATTTTTGGATCTTCAAAGAGCCCGATTACGATGGCCAGACAGGCAAACAATTACATTTGATCATTGGTAATCGACAATCGGTCTTGATATATGGTTAAATTAAAATCAGTAGGCGAGGCTGTAATTTCTCCAGCTGTTACTCTCATGAGCGAGGCGGAACATAATAGTTGTATCATGCCAACAAGCTGCCGTGTCGTTTATTGCACATCAAACATTAAAAATAATCCAGAGTTCAGTGTTTCTGTACTTCCTCTAAGAAGAAAGGACAGTAAAAGAAGAGCTCTGTGGCTTCAGGCTCGATCGCCATTCAAATGACAGCGTTGTTTCCCCCAAAAGTGGGAGGGGCCGTAAAGTGACGTCGATGTTACTCTCATCTATGAAAATCATACTGCTATATTTAACCATATATCGAGCCCGATCGTCGATTTCTAATGGCTTAATGCAATTGTTTGCCTGTCTGGCCATTGGAATCGGGCTCTTTGATGATCCAAAAATCTCCGGTTTTCTTAAATTTCTGATCGGATTGGCAAAAACTTCAGAATTTGTATTGACCGCTTCAACTGACAGCGTTGTTTTCCCCCAAAAGTGGGCGGAGACGTTATTTTTGCCCGGAAGTGACGCATTTGTTACTCTCATCTATCGCAACACAGAAGTACCTTTCAAATCCGATAATTTTTAAGACCTTCTAAATCATATTTAAGACCTTTTTAAGGCCTTAAATTCAGATTATCAAATTTAAGACTTTTTAAGACTTGTTAAGACCCCGCGGGAACCCTGATTGCAACTTTTTTTAATTGTCTGAACTTCTCCCACCTCTGACAATAAATCCTGCACTCAGCTTTGCTTTCTCCAATATCATTGAAAAGCAGCCAGATGCTGCTTCTTTTTTCGGTTTTCGCTCATTTCTTGACTTTTTCCGACGCGCTTGTATTTAAATCCGGCTCCCCGTCTTCCCGTCGCTCTGTGCAGCTGGCCTGTACCACTACACATGCTGTGCCCCCCACCCTTCTTTTACATAATGGTATGATCCTAGTGTGTCCTCGCATATGATTGGCCGCATGGTGGCCCAGCTAAATAAAGACCCGCCCCTGCCTGCAAGGATTCTCAGCAAGAGTAGGAGCGGCTGAAGATTCTGCTCTCCCCGACGGGAGTCTGCTCTTCTAACGGCAACTCCCGATCGGCGTGTTGTAGACCTCTGAATTAAAGTATCAAGTCACCTCAAGTCAGAAGGCTCAAGTCTAAGTCAAGTCCCGAGTCATTGGTGTTCAAGTCAAAGTCGAGTCTCAAGTCATCAAATGTGTGACTCGAGTCCAAGTCATGTGACTCGAGTCCACACCTCTGGAGAATGGAAATGCAGTCATGCGGCTGCATTAGCCATCTTTGCCATCCACAATTTCAGCTGCACTGACACCCCGTCAGTGGAAGAAGCCAAAGGCAGCTAAACGTACGCATTCAGTGGAGGAGCTATTTCCTCCAACCAATAACTAATTTAACCCGCTGACAAGAGAGCCCACCTCCGAAGATCGTGACTGGCTGAGGGACAGACTCGGGGGCAGGTTCTCAGGAATTTATTGGCTTCTCTCCCCCGAGCCAGAAGAGGAACACTACAGCTTGGAAACACTTACTGTTCCTGAAATTCTCAAATATGTTGGGCATCAAGGACCTGAGGCAATTGTGGCAAGCATGGCATTGTCTGAGGAGTAACAGAGGGCAATTCAGGTGGCTACCACTGGTCAGCGAACCAACCCAAACTGGCATTTGTTCAGGAAAGGAAGGTTGACTGCCAGCAACTTTGGAGCTGTCCTGAGGTCAAAGTGTGTGACTGCTTCCCTTATTACCAGGGTGCTAGGGCAACAACAGGCCCTTGATGGTGTTTTGTCTGTACAGCGGGGGACTATGAATGAATGTGAGGGCGTCTGGGCATTCACCACTGCAACCCAGATGCAGGTCCATGAGTCAGGTTTGTGGCTCTCCCAATCAGGATTGTTGGGGGCATCTCCAGATGGTCTGGTAGGGTATTCCGCTGTGCTGGAGGTAAAGTGTCCCTACGGAGCCAGGGAAATGACAATTAGTGAAGCATTGCAAATCAAGGGCTTCTGTGTCAGTAAGGAAGGAGAAACATTCATCCTGCGTGAGGAGCATCCTTACTGGCACCAAGTGCAAGGTGAGCTTCACCTCACTGCAAGAAAGAAGAGGAAATTAAGAAATTGTGAATCGTTTTTAAAATTTACATTTAGCTCGTCTGTTGGGAAGATATCAAATATTAGTTTCATGGAAGTCACACCGTCACATATAAGAGCATTAAGACATACAGTACATAGGCTAAAACAAAACATCTAAAGATATAACCTTGCACTTTGATAAGTAGGGATGCTCCGATCGATCGGTCACCGATCGAGATCGGCCGATACTCACTCTCTACCGATCGATCGGTGCTCTCTAAACATGTCGATCGCGAGAGCCGATCGCATGACGTAAAATACATGACACTTTTCTCTGTGTGCGGCAAAACAAGCTCGCCAAAATGGCTTCACCGGTCTGGCATTATTTTAAGGTGTCCGAAAAAGACAGTAAAATAGCGGTTTGTAATGTGTGTGAAGCAGAAATCCTGCAGCTCCACCCGCCGGCCCGGTAAGCGGAGCGAAACACACAAGAGTTAGACCTAACACACTTAGCTATTTATCTACCTCTGGAACAAGCTAAACTAGTCATTAGAAATATATGTATTCTTCACTGTCGGGTCACTCATTACTGGATCAGTGAGCTGCATGAGATACTGACAGACTGTCAGGAGAGAGAGAGAGGGGGAGAGAGGAAAAGAGAGCGCTTCCGCTAATTTCTCCCGTGTTATTATCCAAAGTGAATGTAAACTTGAATAATGTACATAATTTGAATGTAATAATTAAGTTGATTGTTGTTTGTGAAAGCTCCAGTGAATGAGCCCCATTAACTGAGTTTAAACATCACTTTAAATGGAAGATTTAAAGTGATGTTTAAATCTTCCATTTAGGCCCCGCCCACTCGATCGGATCGGCGATCGGTATCGGCCGATACTGATTCCGGCGATCGGCCCCGAATTTGGCGATCGGAGCATCCCTATTGATAAGTCTCGTGAACATTTTCACTATTTTCACATTTTTATAGATCAAAATTGAACTAAAGAAATAAATGGTAGATTAATCCATATTGAAAATAGGTGTCAGCTGCTACACTAATTATAATAGTTATATTTCTTAATTAATTAAGATAAGATATTACTGTATTGATCCCAATTTGGGAAATGTTTGTGTTGCAGCAGCATAATAAGAAAAACAAAATATAAGTTATTATATATACAAAAGTATGTGAGGGATGGAATATTAAATTGAATATAAATACATATGATTGTACGTCCAAGAGAAGCTATGGAACAGAGAGTTCTCTGCCAGCCAGAGGTGATTTGTTATTAGTTCAATATGTCAAACTGATTTCCCTGACTACAATCTTTAGTTACATGGTGAAACGTTATGCTGCTTGTACTAATTAGACTGATCATATACTGTAAGCCACACAGATTTTAATAGGATGTATTCATTATATTTACTTATGTTGCGGTCTTTTCAACAGCGCCATCTCTAAAACGGCGATACAGTCACTACCCATCATTTAAATGTCACCGTGACATGGACAAAAATGTAACGTCAGCTTACCTCATGGCACGAAACCAGACTCTCCTTTGGAAAACATTGGCCGGGAAACGATAGAACGAGCACGTTTCATGCGAAGACCTGTGGCTGCAACCCGGAGCAAAGCAACAAACCATTGCTTAGCTAACTAGTAGCGCTAGCTTTAGCTAACGTTAGCCAACAAAACGAACTGCCGAGTAAAATTAGAAAACAATGGTAATTAATTGTTCTATAATTTGTAAAACTACGGTGTTAAACACGACAATTTCAAAAATACAGATTCTAATGGTCAGATATAGATATACAGATACTAAAGATAGGCAGGTACTTGCTTTCAAGCAGAACACAGGGGAAAACAAACTTAGCGGGAGAAATTACAATTTCTGTAGTCCTATTCAGCCACTCGGTAACAACCATCGATTTTCAGACACGTAAACTCTTCAAAAATCACCAGTGGGGTCACTGCTGATGTATTTAATGTCGTAGAACAAACGTGATTCATCTCTTAAATTTGTGTCAACCACAGACCTTATTTCGAGCTATTTTCCAAGACCCTAAGGAGAAAATGCATTGCTTTTTGACGAAGGAACCGGAACTGCTAAAAATGCTAACTTACTTCCGGGTTAAGGATGCGTCACTGCGGTTCTCTATAGAGCATGCAGCATGACCCTTCAGTTCCATGTTAGGAAGTAGGGATGCTCCGATCGCCAATTTTGGGGCCGATCGCTGGAATCAGTATCGGCCGATACCGATCGCTTACACAGGCATGTTAAGGCCCTGACACACCAGGCTGATTTCGGCTGTTTTCGTAAGTCGGGAGACGAAGCGTGTCCTGTCGCCCAAACTCAATTTGGTGTGTCCCGCACCGTCGACCGTGACACGCCTTATTTGGACTGCCAGACCCGATGCATGGCCGATTCAACATGTTGAATCGGCCATGCATCGGGTCTGGCAGTCGGACCAAACAATCACTCTGATTGGCTGTTCAGCTAGCGAATCAGTGCATGAGAAGCGAAACGGAAGTAATTGATTGATTGATTGAAAAGTGTATTAACAGCTTGTATATTGGGTACAGTACAGTACAGCTCAAAACATACAATTGTTAAGGGGATGCAGACCAGAGAAAGACTTTCGTCTTGTTTACATCAGGGTCCCCCATTTCCAATTCATCATATCATTTAAGACATAAGACATATTTGACATACGTGAGGGACGTAAACAAACGATTTAAGAAGGCACACACAGACTGATATTCATTTTCATCTCATCATGGCGATCTGGAATGACGCAAACGAAGACCTGCTCATCACATTGATCCAGGAAAGGCCAGCTCTGTACGACATCACAGAGAAAAGGTACTCGAACCGAGTAGTGAAAACCGGACTCTGGCGAGAGATTGAAACGCAACTTGGTTTCTCGGGTAAGATTATCTTTTTCATCAATTGAGCTCTTTAGCAGATATTGTTGGCTTTTTATTGTTTGCCAGCGTACAGTGACGTTAACGTGAAATGTAATTTGTTATTTCAACCTTGTGTTTTGTAGCTATCTTGTTGCTAGCTGTGCAGTTTGGCACTGCATATAGATATGAATTGGACATGCTAACTAGCCACAATGCTTACATCGTTTATTTGTGTGCTTCAGAGAAAGAGCTGAGGAAGAATTGGGATTCTATGCGAACCCAGTACACCCGGTAGGCCTACAGGAAACTTGCCCCTAGTTGTGGAGCACAAAGGACTAGCAGACAGCAGTGGATCATAACCAGGCTGCAGTTTTTAGAGCCCTAAGCACTTTGAATTGCCTTGTGTTGAAAAGTGCTATATAAATAGCCTTGCCTTGCCTTGCCTCGCCTCGCCTTGCCTCGCCTTGCCTTATACTAGAAGGAAGGAGAGTACTTCGAACCTCACCATCACGGTAACTATTTTATTTGTTGAGTACAAATAAGTGTTTCTTGACAATAACAATAACAGAATAATATATATATTATTGTATTATAATTATTGATGTGCTCATCACCTTAATGTTGCAGCTGGTAAAGGAGGAGCTAATTGAAATTACATGATATACTGCTGGGTAGCTTATGAAATTCACCATGGGATCAATAACACTTTTATCTTAACCTATAACAATACACGATAAAATATGTCTTGATTATATTTTGTAGTGTTCTGAATCTTCTAGAAGTATGTCTTTAGCATCTGAATAGAGCATCACAATGTGTCTACAATGTACCTCTCCACACTTGACCACACCCCAAACTAATGGCACACATATTTCAGGGTATTTTTTTATTATGAATGCTTAGTAAACAGTTTTAAGAAGCCATGGTATTAAATCCAACTAACTGTGAATTTATTTTAAAAAATTAAGGAACGTCCGGTGGCTGCAGAATCAACCCCCGGTGGCACCAACAGTGAAACCTCGACCAGCACCACAAGGAGTCCTTCCACTTTGATGCTGAGCCCTGCACTCCCCTGGCAGAATCCACCATCTGCACCACACCGGCACCGCTCGGAGAGAGGCCAAGCACACTCAGCACTCGAAGGCCTCCGGCGAAGCGCAGGATGATGATACTAAATGAGATACTGTCTACCGCTGTTCATTGTTCAAGATTGAAATGTAAATGTGCAAGCCGTTTTTCTGCCCCTCTATTCACATGTAGCCTTTCATACGTGATGGTTTCTTCATTCTCGAACTGTTGTGGAGCAGAACTATAAAGTTGCAGGATTAGTCTCAAGTACCTCAATATAATTATAGTATGTCTGCACTTTATGTGCTCATTTCATCATTCAGTCATGTATTTTATATTCTACTAAAACGGAATCAAACCATAAACAAGGTGGCCTGTTGGGATTACTATATATATATATATATATTGTAGTGCCGAGAGATATGGAGTCAGAGGCGGTGCAAGGAAGGTGCAAGAATAGTGATTTATTCACAAGCTGCAAAGGACATGTTGTCGGGTCGCAGCCCGGGTCGACAAGAGAGAGCCAAGAGGGTACACACTATTTATAGGTAACCCATAACATGTCCGTGTGGGAACAATAACCGCAACTGTAGTTCCAAGTTTGAATTATGTCCCAGTGGTTAAATAGGTGGTCACCACACAAGCCCCCCCAGAATTCAAACATGGCAAAAAAAAATATATCCCCACGTCCGTGGAGGAAGCACCACAAGGGCCGAGGAGGGTGGGGTCGCAGGTGAGGACCGGGCCATGGAACGGGCCACGAAAGGGGGCCGCAGGAGAGGGCAGGGGCCCTAACGAGGGCGAGGGCACCCACACCGGGGGCGGGCCGTCGTAAGGGGGCCGCAGTAGGTGTCGCGGAGAACCCAGCAGGAAAGAACGCAACCCGGCCGCAGGCAGACGCACAACGGCGGCGGGCACGAAGTCCTCGGCAGGCGTCGAGGTATCCCCGGAAGAGAAGAGCAGTCCCCCCGGGAGGAAGGAGCGCAACCCGGCCGCAGGCAGACGTGCAACGGCGGCGGGCACGAAGTCCTCGGCAGGTGTCGAGGTATCCCCGGGAAGCAGGAGAGCAACCCGGCCGCAGGCAGACATGCCGCGGCGGTGGGCATGAAGTCCTCAGCAGGCGCTGAGGCATCCCCGGGAAGCAGGAGAGGCCAGACAGGGTCCCGGAGCGCGCCACCCATGGGCCGATGGAGCATTGGCGACGTCCGGAACTGTCGAGGCGAGACAGGGTCCAGGAGTGCGCCACCCAGGCGCCGATGAACGTGAGTGGCGTCTGGATATCCCCGGAAGGCAGGAGAGGCCAGACAGGCTCCGGAGCGCGCCACCCACGGGCCGATGGCAGCATGGGCGACGTCCAAAACCGTCGAGGCGAGACGGGGTCCAGGAGTGCACCACCCAGGCGTCGATGAAAACGTGAGTGGCGTCTGGAACCGCCCTGGAGGTGGTGAAAAATGTGAGAGTGTCCACATGAGGTCAACCGGCTGGTCGAACCTCCTCTCCGGCACCAGAAAAAAAAAAACTCAAAAGGGCTGATAGCCGTTAGCACTAGCCGTCGTTAGCCCCACGTGGTTAGCCGCTAGCTGGCAGCCATGGGTAGCTGGCAGCCGTCGTTAGCCCCACGTGGTTAGCAGCCGAACAAACCCATGAGGTAGCAATGGGGTTGCTGGTCGACCCAGCAGGTCGTGCATCGTCCCCCCGTTGGATAGAAAGCCGATGCGGGGAACGGCGAGCAACGTCTCCAGCCTTCTGCGGAGCGCGCACCGAGCCTCAATCCGCGTGCCGGTGGCAGCCACGGACGTCTCCAATCAAACCCCGGCATTTCGAGAAAGGAACTCGAGTTCCTTTTGCCGTGTTCGGCTCCGTCCCGGAAACTTCTCAAGACGTATCAGGGTCACCAGTGTAGTGCCGAGAGATATGGAGTCAGAGGCGGTGCAAGGAAGGTGCAAGAATAGTGATTTATTCACAAGCTGCAAAGGACATGTTGTCGGGTCGCAGCCCGGGTCGACAAGAGAGCCAAGAGGGTACACACTATTTATAGGTAACCCATAACATGTCCGTGTGGGAACAATAACCGTTATTATGTCCCAGTGGTTAAATAGGTGGTCACCACAATATATAATATATCTGCATTATTTTATCCCACTTTATGCTTTGCTCTTGCTGCTTGTTTTACACTGATTTTATATCTTATTTCTTACTGATGTAAAGCACTTTGAACTGCAATCCCCTGTGTGAAAGGTGCGATACAAATAAAGTTATTATTATTCAGATGGATGTTTCTGCCCCTCTGTTCATTCTCCCATTATCCTCCTCAATCTGCCAAGAAGTATTTTAATGTTGTAGCTGTTACTATAACCAATACTAATGCTAGGGCTGCAACTGACAGTTATATAGGCACATTGTTATTGTTTCTTATCGCTGTGTGATTAAAAGATCACAAATAGCAGGATAGGCAATGCAAAACTTTATTTCGTACCTTCATACACACATAATTAGAAGGAGCTTTTATCAACGCCTACATGATGATAACCTGTCAACATGACAGGAAAATCCACATGACATTAATACAGAGCGGGCAGAACCCAAATCTAGCTCCAGTGCCGCACGAAACATGTTTTCGATGGAGAGTGAAAATGGAACTCACACGCCATCACGGTCTGTTCTTCTTCTCTGTCTTCCGGTTGTTGCCTCTTTTGAATGACGAATACACACTACCGCCGCCTGCTGGTAAGGAGAGTTATTGCCACTCACGCACTGAAGTCTTTGCGGTGTGTTCCCGTGCGACACATGGCCAAGACGCAGGAGAACACGGCGACGCAACAGCCGGCGTCGGCGTCGGCGAGTCCTCTGGTGACTGCTTGGTGTGTCAGGGCTTTTAGACCCTGTACACACCTGACATTAACATCCAGGCCCGGTTCTAGACATTTTGGTGCCCTAGGCGAGATTATGATTTGGTGCCCCCCCCCCCTCCAAGGAATACACAATAGAATATATAAAGAATAAATGAAAAATAAGAAGAAGACCAATACACTACAAAAACTGAAACGTATTGACATGTTGGTTATATACATTAAGAAGGTTTCAAATGTATTCGTTATTGTCTGAACATGTTTTAATTGGGGGGTGGACGTCACATCCTCTAGGGGGGTCCGGGGGTATGCCCCCCCCGGAAAGATTTGTTTTAACATTTTAAAGTAAAATGCTTCAATCTGGTGCACTTTGAGACTAGATCTAGGGGGTACAACTTTAAACACCCATATGAAAAAGATCGGTTTACATTTTAATAATCAAATAAGTATGTGAACATAACTAATAACCTACCATAGCCAATAACAAATTAATGTAACGTATTTTATTTTTGTTGTTCATTTATATCTTATTTTACCCAGTTAACATTTATTTATTCATGCATTTTTTTTAATCTCCAGTTTTAAATTATATTTTTAGTTTACTGTCCTATAGTATACATTGGAATGATTTCAAACCTGTTTTTATTTATCCTAATAATTATAAAGAAGAGCCTTGGAAATATTTGTTTACATAAATTGTGACCAAACCGTTTGAGACCCACTGAGATAACTTGACTAAAGTTAACTATCTAAACACTCAAGAGTCCTTTACCTCACTGAGCTGTAGTTATCAGCCTCAATCCAACAACAATCCGCGGTACCGAGCCGCGGGCACCTGATAAGTCAACATTAGGGCTGAACGATTAATCGATTTTAAATCGAAATCGCGATTTTAAATGATGCGATTATCAAATCGCAAAGCCTGCGATTTTTTTTTCCTTTTACAATTATTATTTTTTTCCTTCTTGTGTGTCAGTCATCCACACCAATCAGAAGTGCTGTGCTCCACATGTACCAGCCATTGTTAATAAATCAGAAGTGGCCCATGATAGAAGGTGATTGACAGATTGATCCAATCACCTGCCAAGTATTTTTGAAAGTGCCTACCCTTTCCAAATGGCTTCCAATGGAGCTTTCCTAGATGGTTTGGTGAACCATCTGAGTCAGGTTAGTAATGCTCCATCACATGTTTCTATTACAGGGTGAATCTTAAACTGAAGCTTGACTTTAAAGCAACCCAACGGAAGTTTCATGTACGTTTTAGTTCTTTCACTCGTAGCTCGGGCTGCAGGGGTGCTAGAGACAGGAGTACGTTGATACGACCTTCCTAGCCGGAGTTATGGCCGCATTTTACAATAAACTTCCGTTGGGTCGCTTACAAATAAATATCGCAATTCGAATCGCAATCGCAATATTTGTCAGAAAAATCGCAATTACATTTTTTCCCAAAATCGTGCAGCCCTAGTCAACATCCCCCACTTTCATCACTTACAGCGCCCATCGTACAGAGCAAATGAAAAGTGTAACCGGGGTGAAAAGGGTGTTACCTTGACTTAATTATGAATGTTGTTACATCAAGGCTGAAAATTAGGTTGAGCCAAACAGTCGAAAAAGGGTTTTTTCCCTCCCAGAACTACCAGCGCAGCACCCCCCCAGATCTGGCGCCCTAGGGGACCGCCTATGCCAAAAACCGGCCCTGTTAACATGCGTCTTGGGCGATCAGATCATAACTGGACAGTGCCAAACGTGTAAAGGACCACAAAGGTGCATTTAGATCCGATCACTCAAATCCCGTGTGCAGGTGGTCTGGGACACATGCGTCCATATATATTTTGTAGTGTTCCTCATTACAAAGAGCAGAACCTCAAAATACTTCATCAAAAGCAACAACTCTCATATTTCTTCTCTTTTTTTATATCCAGTTGGTTCTTTAAACTCTTATGAAGGGAATAGGATGATAACTCAGGGGCTCCGTAGTCTGAGCGATGTTGACAAACTCTATTGTCAAATAAAGCCTTAGTTCTTCCAATCTCACTTTTCACAAAAGCCCTGGATGTATACGGTGCATCAATGCTTACCAGATAAAACTGTTTGCTAAGAGGCGAATACAAAAAAAATAGCATACACTAGCTTTGTCCACAATGTCTTAAAAGGTCGAAAAGCCAATAGAGATACAGTATATTATGAGTGCGTCAAAAATCTTTAGCACTTTTTTTTTTAACCAGGGCCCTCTGTGACCTTACATTGTTGGACCCAATGAGGAGAGTAGAGGCAAGAAAACAAAAGAAGCATCCTGCTGTTCTTTGTCCTGATTTCACACAGCCGGTGCTCAAAGGGTATTTCCAACTGCGAGTCAGTGCTGGTCAACTCCAAATGGCCTATTTCACTTCGGACAACAAAACTAGACATAATGGTTGGTCCTTTATTTGCTCAAGTGATGCTCCAATGAGCCATTCAGGTTTACCCTAAATTACTGATGTAGTCTTGTCAAGCTTTCCATTCGTGGAAGGTTTACAATGCTGTAAACAGAGGCACTATAAGAGTTAGTTATAGACTGTGCGATACGTTTAAGAGAATTTTTTGTGGAGCTATTTGAACTGTTTTCAATGTGTCATTCTACCAACAAATGTTTGATGTGCACATAAGGGGCTCTGTGGTAATTTTTAAACAGTGTATAGGCTGGTTAAGCTTTTCACCAATTACATTACCTGACTGTTGCAGCTGGACTGTGCTGCGTACCAGCGGTAGGTGGAAACCTGCTGCAAAAGGAAAAAACTGGGCTGAACAAAAAAACAAAACAAAATAAATCACCCAACCATGGTAAAGTTTAAAACTTTCTACAATTAATGTAAATCTCTTGCTTGTAAAATATCCAGTGTAATAAGTTTTTTTTTTTTTATGAAAATGTAATGCTGCATACACAAAATGTGCATTGATGTGGCTTAAAAGTGTGCAACACATATGGCGCATTTCCACTACACGGCCTCACTCGGTATGGCTAGGCCTCGTTAGGAGTGGCTCACTTTATGGCGCATTTCCATTACAGTTTAGGAACTGGGGTAGTATCTATAGTAACGCAGTGTAGGCGGAGCCGTGACGTAATCTTCATTTCAAACCTTTATTTATCCAGGTGTATCCCATTGAGATCATTGATCTCTTTTTCAAGGGAGACCAGAGGCCTGTACAAAGCTGGTTCAACCTAACCTGGATATGTTTGAGTTAGCCGGTTGGCCTAATCCAAAACATACGCGCTCTCGCTAAACAGTACTACGACGCGGGTCATAAAGTGGATCGCTCAAGCCAGCCGTGTCCTATCTAGTTAGGTGCGCGTTCACATGAAAGGGGTGGTATTTGGAGCATTCAACCAATCACAAACATGGACAAGCATACTGACAGCGCAGCGTCATACTTCCGGAATGAAAAGTCAACTATATAATTAGACAAATATGAAGAAGTTAAACTTTAAACATCCATGACTTAAACACTTTATCCAGGATAAAAGCCACATAGCTGCACCTGCAAGGTGAATACAGCTGGTAAAAGAAAAAGTGTTTGAATGCGTACATTAACAGGTTTATGATATCACTAAGACACGAGTGGATCTGACTTTAATTACATTTGTCTCGAGTGTTTCGTCAACTTAATGTGTTGCTTAAAATAATACTTCTGCATACAGTATGTGACACTGTGAGCAGGGGCGGACTGGGGGGAAAAAGTGGCCCGGGGATTAATTGACAGACAGGCCCACTTAATGCGCGGCATGTATCGGCTGGCCGGCGACGAAAGTATGTTACTTAACAAAAAACCCTATGCATTTTATGTTATTTTGGACAATTATTCATATAGTAATCACATTACCTGAGCCCTTGAGTTGCCTAGAGCAAAATAGTTACGGCATATATTTTGTGATTTTAATGTTAACAGATCATTGATGCAATAACATTTTGACCCAATTTGCCTGACTTGACACATGGAATAAAACATGGGCGTAGGAAGCATCCTCAATGTGGGTGAGACAATTTAACAGGGGGTGTGGGCAGGTGGTGGACCTCACCTCCTCTACGGGGGTCCGGGGGCAAGCTCCCTCGCGAAGATTTTTTTTTAAATGTTGAAGTTAAATGCATCAATCTGGTGCACTTTGAGAGCAAAATTAGGGACTAAATCTATGGCAGTCAGTAGGGGCTTGGACTGTGAGCCGTAGGGTCGCCGGTTCAAGTCCCCGACCAGACCTATTTGGAGTGTGGACTTCTACTTGGAGAGGTCCCAGTTCACCTCCTGCCCTGCCGTGGTGCCCTTGAGCAAGGCACCGGATATCCCCCTTCACTCCCATTGCTCTGCGGGCGCTGTACAATAGCTGCCCACTGCTCCTAGTACTAGACTCCTGGTACTAGGATGGGTTAAAACTTCTTCTTCTTCTTCTTCTTCTTCTTCAACACCCATATAAAACAGAACTGTAACATTTATTTGAACAGCAAGTGGAGGCAAAAGTGACTGCACCCAAAACAATAAACCTGCTAGCTGACTAGCCTAAACTCAGTAACAGAATGTGGGCAACACGTTCTTCTCCACAGCCGCGCGACCTCTGAGTCAGACGTCACTTCCCCCTTTTCTATCCTACGGGTACAGCCATACAGCCACTCCCCCTGAACCCTGTTGTAACAACATAAAACACTTTTTGGGGATGCAGCTTGGGATGTGAGGACATGGCTTAGAAATGGCGTGTCGCCTTCTGTCCTGCCAGTGTTGGCAGGACATTAATTAAAATGTCGAACTCGGACTTCATTTTAAGGACATTTCGGCCAGGGGTGTAGAGCTATATTTGTTTAAGCACCGGATTGGCAAAACAGGAGAGTGTGTGCACCAGTCTGCCTTGATCTATGTATTCATGTCTGTGACTCTCACAGTATCTGCTGCCCGCAGCTGTTTTATAGAAGGAAAACCTCCTTCACTTCATGAAATCTCTGCAGCACCAGGAGGCAGCGGGAGGGTTAACTCAGCCTCTGAGAAGAGGAGCGCGCAGTGCCTTTCACACAGCGCCGCCCCTGGCCAACTTGGGGCCCCAAGCGACATTGTGAGATGAGGCCCTCCCCCAACCGACAGGAGTGAAAAAAAAATGTTTTGGAAACAAAGTAGGCTACTTTGCAAATATAATTCCTGTTTATTATTATTATCAACACAGTTACTTTTTTATAAGGGGGGGAAATGGTAAATGTGCATGTATGTCGTTCAGTTTACAGGTGAATACATCTGCATTTCCTGCCCAATAGTATCCACAAATAGATTAAAATATAATTAATGCAAATAAACTACTTCTACTAATAATAATAATCATAATCAATTCAATAATATAAATACTATATTATTTTTATTATAATATAGTTGTAATATAGTCAAGACAAAACATGCTTATTACATACTCAAAAACCGATATTTCTTAAATCTGTATTCAAATGTAGTTCCCTCTGTCAGCAATGCATCAACAACTACACACACATTTCTATCAGTATTTCTCTGTGTTGTGGTTGACATGATGATGACTGTTAGGAGTTAAGGGGAGAGGCTGAGCATCACCATGAAATGTGCAAATTAACATAAAAATGAATAAAAGGGGGGAAAATGCTCCATGTTTTTTAGGCTGGAAACTTTAACTGTTATGTAAGCCAACTAGACAGACAGTTTATCACTCTTCCTCCAATACATTAACAGATAAAAGGCATCACATACTTGAATGAATGGTAAATAAAGAATGCTGGAAATAACTGCATCTCCTTTAGCATATGCTATGCAGAGACTGCCTTCTTCATGTCGTGAATTGCAGCAGATGTTTTAATATGGCAATTTGACTTATACAACATTCGCAAGTTGTACATTTGACTCATACAATAACCCACCTTCGAGTGATGCTCTAGTTTCTTCATGTTTTGTTTTTTTCCCCTCTTGCTTGCGCCGGACTGAAACTGTCTTTTCACCGACATCTCTTCACCTGCACTAGTGGCCGTATCAAAGCCGTGATTGGTCAGATGTCGATTCATTGCAACGGTGTCGGGTTACAGACGTGCTCCCCTTTGTCACCTCTCTCTCGCGGGGGGTGCGCGGAGAACTGAGCACAGCAGCTGAGGACCTCTGGGCGGGGCCCCCTGCGCAGGGCGGGGCCCCCTGCGCAAGGCGGGGCCCCATGCAGCCTGCGTGATTGGCGGTCCTGCTTTCACGCACCGCCTTCACTGTGTTTACCTTCAGAATCATTAGAAAGGCTAAAGAGCGGTGTGGCTGATGTGTTTTAACCACACACACACACCTCAAAACACACACACACACACACACACACACACACACACACACACACACACACACACACACACACACACACACACACACACACACACACACACACACACACACACACACACACACACACACACACACACACACACACACACACACACACACACACACACACACCACACACACCCACACACACACACACACACACACACACACACACACACACACACACACACACACACACGATTTAAACGCAGACTTTTGTTCCTCCATGTTACGTTGTTATTGTTTCACTGAGCGGACCCGCACGTTTTTTTCAAACGCTCCCCTTTTTGGTCCATCTGCCCGGTTTTGTGCGCTGTGATGATTCGGCTGTACCTTTAGTAATGAATATTAAATGTTGTGAGGAAATCTTTCCACCAATAATTCCAATAAGTAATCCAAAATGTATTCACTTCAGGTTTACGAAAGTAACTGTAATCAGATTACTCGTTTTTCAAATGTAACGCGAGCTGAATACAGTTACTTGATTTTTGTATTCTGATTACGTAACACCGTTACATGTATTCCGTTACAACCCAACCCTGGCCACACCCCACTGGGCTGGGCTGGGCCGGAACACTTACAAATGTGGGCCGGTAGGATTTAGGCATAAAAAAAGATTTTTTTGAGTTGAGTTGAGCTCTTAGCCTGCAACCTAACCTGGTCCTGACCAGGTTAGCCGCACAGCATAAGTTGGAGATCTAGCCTGCTAAAAAGAGAACCAGCTTCGTAGGACCGGAAAGCCGGAGTTTTCCCTGAAGTTAGCCGGCTAAGCGAAAATTCTGCTCAAGTAGGTTCCACATGAAACATAAAAACATAAACAGAACAACAAAAAGGACATCATACAGCATCATTACAGGGATTTACAATTTACATAACTATCCACATGAACAGGTACCAACAGCTTCCGATTGACTAGCATCCAACCGAGCTTTAAAAACATTTATTGGCACCAGATTGCTCAGTTTCCATTTCAATTGCAGACTATTCCAAGACAGTGGAATAGTTCAACTTCAATGAGAGCCCCAGAAAAACAACACAGCCGTTAGCTCTTAGCACTCAAGCTCACAGCTCCTCATATCTGTTTAGAAACTAGACAAAAGTTAAACAAGTACAAACCACAGACTGCCTGTGTCATGGCGAATACAGTCACTGGTTTATTTATGTCTGTATAGGCCGTTGTTGTGAGTGTGGACGGTCGGAGCATACACTGCGTTAGCCGATCTCCATTTAGACAACACACATTTAGACAACACACATTTTAAAAAGGTTTTTCGCCTGCCGTCTGTCTGCACTGCAGACTTGTCAAAGCATTAATTCATGGTTTTTACTAACCGGTATCAGTATGTTGTTACTTCGGCATCATTTAGAAACGTGTATTACAATTAAATCACGGTCAAATATGTTCATCTTGTTGTAGTTGTAGCCCCCTTGCCAGTGATTCTCTCTCTAGTTTAGCATACTCAGCCCGACTCAGCCTGGTTGTTGGCCCGGAAAGAACCTCGATTTTATGGGGCCAGAAAACTGTGAAATAGTACCGGCTAGCCGGTACTACGCTAAGTGGAAACGCAATCAAAAACGGGCCCCGCACGGCTCTGCACGCTTAAAGCGAGCTCTGCGCTGTAGTGGAAATGCGCCAATAGAGACTGCAGATAAAAGGGAAACCTGCTGCTCTTAAATGGCTATAAAGAGAGTCACCAGTGTGAAAGAAAGGCCTTCAGCATATTACTAAGGACTGTCATAAAAAAACTTGCCTTCAGTTCTGCCAAGCTGGCATTAATGCCTTAACATCTTGTTGCAAAATCAGCATAACCATGTCGAATAAAGTTAATGTTGCTCTCATAACAACTAAATTATACCTTTACTGCATTTTTGCTCAATTATGCAAACAAAATGGCAAACTTCTAGCTCATCAAAGAAGACGCTGCTAAAGGGGATGCTCAAATCAGGCTTTCAGGATCTCAAGCATCTTTCGGAGACATATAAGCAGCAGGAAAATGAGGTCAAATTGGGCTTGCTCAGCAGAGCAAACATAGCCACCCAAATTGACATTCCAAATACAACGGGGAAACTATGTTTACCTGAATCAACCCAGTGTTCAATTGTGTGGAAAATATGAAGAAGCTAATTATATCAAATTGCAAAATGGATTACATATTTTCCCACCTAAAATCCCCACTGAGTAGAGCCATGGCCTTCTTGGCAGGCCTAGTCAGTTTTCACATGGGAAAACCGACAGGCTTTTCACAGCAGCATGTTGTTGGGACTTATGAGGAAGACAGGGAGAGACAGGAAGCAGCAAATGAGAACAGAAGCTGTTTATATGGCCTCAGCATACCAGACTGTCCATGTACATGCTTGGCTTACCCTCAGGGCGAGCGGTTAGATGCCCCAGAGCCATGGACCAATGCTGTGCATGTAAACACATTTCCAAATAATGTAATATCAGTGCTTCTGTGCATGATCACTCTCTGCAGGTGAAATCAAACTCAAGAGGCATCCCATTTCTTGTTTTTCCCTTTGGCACTTTGAAGATTAATTTGCCTGTGTAGGTGTGAAGAACAAATTGCTCCTGAGTGACTTACATAAAAGGTTTTTGGGTTAAGGGTTGAACAGGCTCGTGCGGCAGAGAGCTTATCTCCTCAAGCATCATGCTGAGGAAACATTATAGTGAGTCAAAGAGCTTCTGAGGTCACACTGTTATCCACAGAGAGTAATCTTCCCGTTCTAAAGCAACGTTTACTACAAGGACATGATTCTGTGAGACAGATCATTCGAAAGCCAAAGACCATCTTTAACAGCTTTACTTATTCTTCCTCTGTGACGTGAAGCCGTGCACGTAGCAGACAGAGGGCATAGTGCTTGTTGTGCTTGCTGCAGTTTGAGGCAGAAGGATGTATGTCTGATTTTGCAGCCGCCTCCAGTTGTTAAAAAATCAGTTTCATAAACATGAACACAGATGCTTAACAAGCATAAGAATTTCCGTACTTCGGGGCCGGATGCTATTTCAGTATCTCTCATTCCTACGGGAAACCAAACTGATTTATCCCTTGGGGTGTGTTATTTTATCTTAGCGGCAGTTAGGGAGGATAAAAGGGTGTTTCTGTAAAAATGTACTTCTTGGTGTGGACATCGTTATATAAAACAGCCCAATACCTACAAGAAAATGTTTGTGAAAACAGTTGAAGCATGGTAGGAAAGAACCTCCTGAAGGAACAAGGCCAGAGAAATGGGCTGAGATTACGATCGAGTTGGCTAACAGTTAGAAAACTTCACTAAGACAAGAGGGCGAGGGAAAACCCAAACATGAGCCAAAGAGCAGCAGCTGCCATGTCTGGTGAGTTCAGTCAACCACAGTGGCTGAGGTCTGGAAGCAATTACTGCTGGCTCCCAGTGCCACAGAAATTACAACTATTACTACACTTAGGTCTAGAATAGGAGTTTCTACTAGATGTTAAACGTGGCAATTAAGTTTGCTGGCTTCATTTAATTTTGACCAATTTCAGAAACACAATATTATGGACAGTTATTCGAATGTGCATTCTTGTTACTTATATTTGTGTTTCAAATAAGTTATCAAGACTTTGTGAATAAGAGATTACTCAATGATATTCTACAATCTGGAAGCAATTATGGTCCTACTTTGTGTAATTCAGGACCAGTTCATACAAAGTTCAGAGGAGTGAAAAATTACAGTGAAAAGCAAACAGTGTCAATGTTTTTGCAACATTTGATCAACACCATTTTACCAAACATATATTCTCTCATTTGGTGTTTTGTTGGTTGTTTGAAATCTAATCTTGAACACCAAAGCTCCATTATATTTTGATTCAAATTGTTCACTTGTCTTCAGTTGCATGTTATTAATGGTCTCCAACAACAGCAGCAGCAGTCTGTACTAGTCCTTGAGAGCAGCCGGTCTCCTTGTCTGCACAAATGTTCACATTAATCCAGTGTTAAGTTGGTGTTAGTGTATTCCCAATAAGTGTGACAATGACAGAAAACCAGGACTCTAAAACAGAATCAGATAAATGGAAATCATTCATTTTATCATGTAAACAAAGTGCTTTTCTTATTGATGAAAAAGGTGATACTGTGACTAAATTCACTGGGTTTTCAGAGAATGTACTAACATTTACATTGTTGTTGTTGTTGTTGTTGTTGTTGTTGTTTGGCAACGGGCAGGCTATCAGAACAGGTAACTGAGTACAAAGAGGTAAGCAAGGGAATTGAAGCAGGTAAGCAAGTCATTGGTGAGGTGAAAGGTGCCAGCACAAAGGGGAATACTGCTGGGAACAGAGTGAACAGCGAGTTCTGGGATGAACGAGATCTCATCTGTTAAGAACTTGTCATTGTGACAGTCATTGTGAGAAACTATCTTTTCAGGGAGGGATCATTTATGTCTTACCTCCCATTGGAGTTGGTAAGTCAGAGGTCGGCATCAGCTCATCAGCTGTAAAACAGTAGCCTTGGACTAATTATGTCATTCTGTAATTCATTAATTAATTATACAAGTGCCAGTTCAAAACATGCCTTTTTGCTTGTTCTGTGGAAATGTAAAGCAAATGAAAAAGCGGATTCAAGTCCATTGGATGAACGGTTGTTGAGAAAATAAAAGACATCAATACAAACCTATTTTTTTTTTTATCTGGCAGGTCAAATTGCAGGCTGAGAATTTTATTTTCTGCGGTATAAATCAATCGGCAGTTTTGCCATTCAACATCATGCAATATTTCAAGACTATTCAACAAAGTTTAAAAGGAAGCAATACGTGATTATTTATTTTTCACTCAGAAATTCATCACTAACATGCTGTTAATGAAAATGAATTTCCAGTTATTCAAGCTAAACAAAAACCCAATGTTCCTTGAAATTAGCTGTTTCTCTACGCTATCATCCAGGGCATTTATCCATTACCTGAGCTCAAATTGAACGGCACTTTTTCACTCCAATTAAGAAAATAGCTTCATAAGCACACATCTGCCAAATGGTGGAAACAGTGAATAGAAAAGATAAGAAGGTGGAGTGCGAGTAACAGAGGGAACAGCACGACAAAGAGGGAGAAATGGAAATAAAGTTAAAGGCAACATGTTTTCAATCAGTGTTTCCAATATAAGAGGCTTGTAAGGAATGAACACAGAGCTCTCAAATTACATCAGACTTTTAGAAAATGTAATTAAAACTGGTAAAGGCACGACTAGTTAAGAAATTGTCATCAAATCAAATAAATTGTTTTGCTACAATCAAAACAGCAGATTAACCAGTCGAGAGTAATTAAAGTTGACGTTGGAAGGCATAACACACTTATTTCCTTATTTATTTATTAGAAAGGAGTAGTTTGACATTTTTTTAAACAAATGATTCACTTGCCAAAAGAATAACACTCATGCACATCTAAACATACATACATACATAAATACATACATACATATCAAGCAGCCAGCTAGCTCAGTACCAACAATGGAAATAGTGGAAATAGCTCGCCTGGCTGTGTCCAAAGCTAAGGAAAAACGCCCACCATCATCTCTAAGGCTCACTAATCAAAACATTGTCTTTTTTTGTCTAATTTGTCCAAAAATCTAAGTGTGAGAACAACAAGTTTCTGTGTAACAAGATGTTATGTATCGGACTATTTTGAGTCTCATGACCACTAGTACATACATACTGTACCCATGAACACACCACACACATGCACTTAGGCTTGAATAAATAAAACATACCAGATGCAAACACATTTGTCATTGTCTGCTACCTCTCCCAGCAGTAACTGCAACCATGTGTTCCCAACATGGAAGAATCTGAGCTTTTCCTTTTGCTGCGATCACTCAGTTTCACATCGAAAAACCCAGCTGATAGTTATTAGGATGCACTTCTGAAGGAAAATGCATAGATTTCTCTGAGCAAATATTAATGCCTAAGCTTCTCCTGAATTGTGGATGAAGAATACATTCATCATGGCCGCAGGCTTTATCCTCACCCCTCACTCCCGGGATAAGCCATTAATCAAGTGATAAAATGGAACTGAACAGAAATGGTTTAGATATCTACATACATGCTGCTCATCCATCTCTCAGCGGCTTTGAATGAGTGCAGACCTATTTTTCGATCATCAACAGAAATACTCCTCACTGCCAGGTAGGGCTGAATGATTAATCGATTTGATAATTGTTTTCTTCTTGTGTGTCAGTCATCAACACCAATCAGAAGTGCTGTGCTCCACATGTACCAGCCATTGTTAACCAATCAGAAGTGGCACATGATAGAAGGTGATAGACAGATTGATCCAGTCACCTGCCATTTCTCTAAATCGTGCAGCCCTACTGCCAGGGGATCTCATGGTCTACAACAATTCTCAGGATGAAAATATCCCACTCCTCAGAGGTTTGGCAATGGTCAATGTCAAGAGAGCTATCTGTTTGGCATTATTTTGGGACTTATTTACAAACTTCCATGCAAGGTTTATTTTTGATTCGTGTGCCTTTTTCCCCTTTTGGCAAGTTGAACGAAAAAGATTCTGAGATTATAACGATGCCTCACACACACTTTTATGCCGCTCATGTTGTGTGTCCACATGTTTCTTTGCATAGTATGTAAACACCTGCAACACAGGAATTATTCCTGTTTGTTGGAACTGCTAAAAATCACTCAAATAATAATCATCTCGGCTCATGATTACTCGGCAAATCCACATGATCTATTGCCAGCGATCGACTCCGCTGTGAAGATGGACTCGATCCTGAGAGCTGGGATTTATAAAAGCAGCAAAACTTATGCCCCTATAAATATAGCATCTACCTTTGGGAATGATAACTCTTTCCAGCGAGGAAAGCATCTCTCTTCTCAGACTTGATGTGATGAGGTCCTCCAGCTGGCAGTTAGGGAACGTCACAACAGAGCACACCCTTTTAGCAACTATCTGAGCCATAAATAAAGCTTACAAAAAGTGAACCATGGGTGACTTCGTCTGAAACAACTCTGTAACATTAAGGCATCAGACCGATAGAACAGAGGGGGGTTAACTCAACATCCAATCATACTTTACAAACTCGATATCAACAATAATTCTGTTATTAAACTACCCCGGTCTGTTTTCTATAATTTTGGCTCTTTTAGGGTGATGTTGACTTTGCACTCTCCATCTCCTCCTTCTCTCTACCGTCTGGAGATTAGGGAGATGCAACTCCAGAAAAAAAACATTGAATAAAGAGCGTGTAATCATTGTCAGCCCCGTACAATTTTCCAAAATATTAAAGCAGATATAATCAATATGTATTATGATAACAATTAGTTTAATAATGGGACAAATGCAAGGAACATTTTAGAGTGTTAAAGTAGGAGGAGCTATTTCCTGCAATTGTACTCACAGTTGGAGCACTTCAAAGGATGCGATCATGACCATGACTTTACTCTCAACTACCTGGTGACCATAGAGCATTTAGCAGCTAAAGAGCCAGATATTTCCCTCAGGAGTTGCAGAGAGCAAAACAGCGCTCCAAGTACATTAAATAACAATGAATCGGGTGGCCAAACACACGTCAATAAATGAATGCTTATGCTGCTCTGTGTATGTTGGATGTGGAAATAGGCCACAGTCTGCTTAAAATGTTCATATGCAGATATAAGTTTTGCGCTTATACATTTTTCATAAATCATTTTAAAAGTTAGCACATGTATTTTACTGACTACATGGAGATCTTTTTAAAGAGGGAAATAAAGCTAGCTGTTTATCTAGTATAGTTAGCATTTGTTAAATATGTAATTCGAGGAGTAAAAAGACATTAAAGAGTGTCCAGAAATGCTTTGGGTAACAAATCATATTAGAATCTTCCTTTTTTAAAAGCATGCTGTTTTTCGAATTTAACAACACGAAGTGAAGTCAGACATTATTTTGATTGATCTTTCGATGTGATGGAAAACTCCGGCAGGGGCAGCGACCTTCAACTCAAGCCCAAACCACAGCTGTGTTGTAGATTCTTTTATATATACACTAAGGCAGCAGGGGCTTTGAAGAGAAATATGTTTGATGAGGAAAAGCGTGTTTTATATACTGACAGCTTTTGTTTCCACACAGGGGGTCTGGTGTAACCTCAGTGAGCACAGGGCTACGGTCATATCATCAAAAAACCTCTTGCTGCTTTCAAAGAAATCTTCTAGTGACAGATGTTCGGGCAAACCAAACAAGCCTTACTATGAGAAACAGAATATCTTCCCATAGAAAATGTCTTATTATCCCCTATACATATATTTCATTCCACCCTTAGATTTGAATATCATGTCAAGACTTTTCACATCAGAAAGCCTTTGATGGGTTTTAGAGCTCAAGATGAACCCAAGTGAGAATAGAAAAAAAGAGTGTAAGATGAGCACATTGTACCTCGACCCAGAGAGGGACAACATGTTCCTCCTTTTCATAGAAGATGGATGTGAGTATAGGCAGCTTCAGCAGGTCATTGCTCATCTCATCAACCTGTCTGCTTGCTTGTGGAGGAGACTTTGTAACAACTGAGTGCGACACGACCGTCATCGGCCAGATCACAGACGGCGACGAGACGGCGTACAGAGAGGAGGTCGGGAAACTGACATCTTGGTGCCAGCATAACAACCTCCATCTCAACGTCAGCAAAACCAAGGAGCTGATTGTGGATTACAGGAAGCAGCAGAGAGAGGGAGACGCCCCCATCGCCATCAATGGGACTACGGTGGAGAGTCAGCAGCTTCAGGTTCCTTGGGGTCCACATCACTGAGGACCTGAGAATGGACTCTTCACACCACCATCACCAAAGAAAGCTCGACAGCGGCCTCTTCTCCTCCGCAGGCTTGAGGAGGTTCAAACATGGACTCCAGGATACTCTGCAACTTCTACAGGTGCACCATAGAGAGCATCCTGACGGCAGCTGCACCGCCCTCAATCGGAAGGCTTTACAGAGGGTGGTGAAAACTGCACAGAACATCACCAGGACCGAGCTGCCATCCATGGAGGACCTTTACTCCCAGCGGCTCAGGAAGAAATCCCTCAGGATTATAAAAGACCCCCATCACCCCAGCCACAAAACTGTTCAGTCTGCTGCCGTCTGGCAGGTGTACTGCAGCATCCGGACAAAAACAACCAGATTCAGTGACAGCTTCATCCCGCAGGCAATAAGACTGTTAAACAACTGAACTGCTGAAACAATTTCACAACATTTATCTGCTACTTAGTAATTATCTATCTATTATATCATTCCAATAACTTGTATATAGACTTGTATTGCACTAATCCACTTTTTTTTTCTCACTTTTTAAAAAAACCATTTTTCTTTTTGTATATAGTATATTTTAATATTGGTTAATATTGTCTGCTTATCTGTATTATTGTGTTGCATTGTTGGAGAAGCCTGTGACCTAAGATTTTCAACGACATAATTGCTCTGTAGCTATGTTAGTTTGACAATAAAGAACCTTGAACCTTGCTTGCTTTGTTTGTTTGGCTTGGTATAACACCCCAGGCCCAGGGATGCATTAACTAGTTTTGACAGGATGTTCTGAGAAAATGAGAGCCATTGACGCAGGCAGACTCACCATCACTTCACCCAAACTTAAGGGAGATTGTAATTAAGGCTTGGCTGACCCATCCTGGCTCCGTTTTCTTTTGGATCAATGATCTGAAATGGAACCGCTCAATATACTCGGCTCAACAAGCAAATACTCACAAACACTGATGTGCTGTGGACACATTGTCTATACTGACAAACAATATGTTGTTTCCAACTTTTTGAGTTAAATAAATAAATAAAAGTAAAAAAAATCTTTCTAAAAGAGACTTGGGTAAAACTAATGATTTGCACAGTCTCAACTTTGTTTTTATACATTTCTTGACTCTGAATGCCTAATTACCAACTACTTTTTTTGCAAAAAAGCCCATTACCATTCATCATGGATAATTTTAAACAGATATGAAATGTAAATTATTGGGAAGTATGACAGAGGACTGTTGCAAAATGTCACAGAATTTCACAGAATCCAACAAAGTCGGCCAATTTCTACAAAGATTCATGGCACACAGATGACTGAAGGCTATCTCAGCCAAGAGTACCTCAACCATATTCAAAACCACAACCAATATCCTGAAAGTTCATAAGAGAATCTACAGGCAAAATGTAATGCTGAATTTCTTCTAAAGTCAATTTAATCAAAGGATTAATAAACCCAATATTTGATATACTAACTATTGAATTATTCAATTTGTATATGACATTAAATAATGTTAACATCATAATATGCTAACCTTGCTATTTAGCAGACACATGAAGCACAGCAGGGACTGATGGGAATGTCATAAACCAACCAAAATATTTGACAAATTACATTTTTTACCATACGAGGTATCACCTATGTTACTAAAATCCTTAATATGGAGAACATTTTTTACTATGTTTCCTGCTTTACATCTAATAGTTGGGACATTTCACTCAAAACCATAAACGGCACTCTCCAAGTGGCACTAGAGGGAAAATCAAGGAATCACCAAAGTCATTGTAGGATTCACTCTCAGGAAACCATAAATGTCAAAACAAACTATAATGGAAACCAAACTAATAATTGAGATATTTAAGTCAGTGGAGGAGAGACCGTCAAACCGACTGACACCGTAATTCCTGTAGCCATGTTGCTGGTGTGGCTAAAAATGCTTAAGTACATAATTAAACTTTTTATGATGAATAATCCATTATGTCTTGTGTAATGTTTTACTTTCTCTTTGTCTTGCTTCCTTAAGCTCAAGTGTTTCCATGCTACTTTGTATAAAGGGTTTAAGCAGGAGAACATTAACATTTCCTTGATGTATTGTGAGTGCATTTATTTGAATGAGTGGCTTTTACTGAGGCCATCCATTCAACTCTGAAGGACCAGCGCCAAGTTTAAAATGAGCTTGTGGTGCTACATTGATTACCATACAGACAATTACTCTTCTATCAATCAATTTGCAAAGGCCTTCATCCCCAGTGTACCCTTTTATTTTCATTCATGGGCTGAGAGACATTCTGAAAGTCAAATATAAGTTTGTCATGGCGAAGTTCTAGATTGTGATGTTACTTTTAATTGCGTCCACTTTAGTGTCAAAGAAAGATGAACAAAGAAACCTGGAACACTATAATTTATCTGAGCTGTTCTTGTTGTCAAGATTGGTTTGTTTGTTAATTCCCCAAGAACAAGAAACGTGCAACACATGCGCACTAACCGTCACCACGCTATACACTCCTTAATAACAGCCTGTGCCAAAGTGACAATCAATTTTAAGTTATAAAAGCATGAAGAGGCACACACAAATAGACAAACATGTTCCTATCAATAAGGGAAAAACAATTCCCCAAGAACAAATTGCTAGTTGCTTGCGAATGGAATATGATTGCATTCAAATAGATTGCTAGTATTCAAATGAAATGAGGATGTGCAGCTCAGAGTTGATCAAAATTACTTTGATATAGAATTTTGTTTAGTTGAATGAAAGCCGGAGGCAGCTACTAACATCTTTGCAGAGCTAACGACCTGTCACTGGAGGTGAAATTGCACGTTTCTGAACTGGAAATGATTTCTCTGATTTTATAGGAAAATAATGTTGCAATTTCATTCACATGCCATATACCAAACAATCACCAGAAGGCTTATGTCATCTGAGACCACAGTGGAATGTCTATAGGAATTGTGTCTGCATTATTCAGAAAACATGCAGAGAAGTTCAAAGTATGTAGTGGGGGATCAAAGGCCTCGTCATTATGTCCCTGCAGGGAAAACAGTGAACTTATCCAGCTTCACTCTGCTCACAAAACCTCAGAGGCAATCTTCTAATGGTTGGGGCTCACCGCACTGCTGGAGTGTCCACTCAGCACTCCTCTGTATGTAAAGCCTGGGCTCCTGCCAGGCCCTTTCCTGTCTCAAGGATCATCAGCCAAGATTCCCCTCTGATGAACGCACCTCATACTCCATAGTACCATACGGCCCATCAGTCTCGCCCACACATCCCCGCCCCGGCCCTGTTTTTGTCAGACAATCTGCAGTAACACAGATTTTTGCAGACATGGGCATTTCTGATGGGGTCAGCCAAGAACACTACAAGAGCTTTATCAAATTTAAGTGATGCAGCTTCAGCTTCGATTCCTTTTTGTCAAATATAAATAGTGATTAACAAAGTGCCGGACCTGCAGTTTTTCCACTGAGGAAGGAAATCGCAGCTCTGCCAGCTGTGCATTGCCAGCAGGACAGGTACAAAGATGTGTGATAAGTGTCCCAGTGCATGGTGTAGCCTATATAACTGTATGAGCAGTTATTGTTACTGTGTGGGCAGAGAGGTATGATAACTTATTGTGGATGGCCAGTGATGTCTAAAGAAATAGGGAGGCAGAGAGGTGGGAGCAGACAACGTGAAAGCCAGAGAGAAGCTGAGATAAAAGATGTGGTTTAAAGGTTTCTTCTAGCAGATAAGCTCAATCACGCCCCAAGCTCTTTACAAACAAGAGAAAGCCTATTCATCTGCTCTTTTGTGCAGCCAACAGTTTTGTCTCATCTGGCACACTGGCTGCTGAGCAGCATTGATTACATCCATTTTCTTCTCTTTTTATTAGTCTCTACTGGCAGATACTTGCTGCTGAGCCGCCCTGAAGCTGTGATCTATCCACCAGGATCTTAAATTATTGTTCTGCTCTGGTCCAAGATCCACAAGTGCGATATTCAAATAGTTTAAATTACTCTGATTAACATCAGACAGAAAAAAATGAAGGAACTGATTAGACAGATAACGCTCATTGTGTTAACAACACTGCTGATGTGGATTTGATGGTTCCAGTTTAAAGCCAAGCTCAGGCATTTGCAGAGGAAGTTTATTGAGGAAGTTCAACAATAACTAGCAACAGCCAGAAATAATAGGACACACTGCCCTGTTAGACAAACATACTCTGGGTTATAATAATGACAATAACAAAAACATTTTAGAGCAGTTCATATAAATACAACTTGGGTCTAATGTAAGCGTGGTTTATTCACTAAAAGAAACATGACACTGTTCAACTCATTATGACAACAAAACTGATTTTGATCTCACTTTTGTGTTTAAAATCAAAAAAAAATCTCATAGCCTTCAACTCCACTGTGATGCGAGTGATGAAGCCCACAAGCTGGATAAGAAGTGTGAAATTTAAGAATATTGTTTGGTTTGTGCTCACACACACAAATTACACGGGCCAAGTAGAGCTGGGAAGGTAATGTGTTTGCACGCATTGTAAAGCACATTAAATGAGAGCTAGTCACAGCTGTGTACATAATACCCAAAGCAGGTATTTGGCGCAGAGGGCACCTGCAAAGCAACATAAGCACATCTGCATTCATAAAACATTAGCAAGCCGCTAAAATCAGAAGTCTGACTTGTGGGGAGAAAGACGAAAATGTGTTCTAGTCATCTCTTCTACATCTGAGAAGAAAAAGCAATAATCAGGCTAATGCTACATTGCTGGCAACTGTCAGGAAGGATCTATTTTGCAGCTGCTAGATGAAGACAAATGTGTCTGAAAATATAAGTATTTAAATGTCGTTCTGGTTTTGGTATAATTCAGAAGACATCAGCAAAAAAGAAAGTGAATTCAGTTACTGACGAGTTTTTCTCACATGTTTTCTGAAGATATTTAGCTTGACTGCCTGTTCAAATCTTTCCAAGCCAATTCCCAAAAGACACTTTAACTTCACTTCCCATTTCATGACACATTTTGCAGACTCGGCCTGATATGTGTATTCCTTGGCCAACATTTTTCGTGTTTTTCGAAATAAGAAACGTTCAGCAACAGCTTTAGATGTCTGTTGTCAGGGAAACAGAGTTCTGACCTCAGCCTCTGCTGATCTGGTTTCTGTGTTGTGGTTTGTGGGAAATGTGCTACCAGGTGGCTATGACTGTCACATCCATATAGGCTGAGGTGTGAATCCTCTGCTGCCTTGATGGAAACCAGATGGGATCTGCCTTGTTTTTCTGAGGATGAGTAAGATGTTGAAAGACAGAATATTACTGTTCAGCCAAAGTATTACTCGAATGGAAGGCGTTATGGAATAAAAGTGGCTTGGTATTAATACAACGCTTTCATTTTAAGACAGAAACAAACAAAAAAATACTCAATTTGTGACAATTACTTAAAAGAGCATTATGAGAATTATTTTGCCACTTTTACTGCCGATTTCTTTTTTTTGGTGACATATCTTGATGATAGAATAAGTTGACCAACTAAATTCAGTCTCCTGTGTCAGTCTGACGTTTGGTGTTGAGCTTGTCATCTATTTTTATTATGATCCTATGATCATTAGTAGTACATCCTAGCCACAACAGAGCTATTAATTAGCACCATCACAGCTGTCAGCAAAACATACATTAAGCCATGCTTCAAAGATATTATTCCCCTTTTTGTTTGACCCCAGAGAGGTGAGCAGAAACCCGGGAAGATGAAAACTGTTTTTGAACCAGGGTTACCGAGGTGGGGTTTGGTCTCATCATGGCTCACTTTAGCCTGGGTCGGTTAAGGAGACTGTCTGTCTGTCTGTCTGTCTGTGTGCGTGTGTGTGTGTGTGTGTGTGTGTGTGTGTGTGAGAGATGCTCTTTTAGTGTTCTACTGTGCTAATGGGAACTTCCTTTAACCAATGTATATTAGCTCAGCTCTTTGCAATCCCCACAGGAGCAATTTGGGGGGGGAAGTGTCTTGCCCAGGGACACAACGACATGCTGACTGCAGTGGGGTTTGAACCTGTGACCCCCTGATCCGAACACAAACGCACAATCCACTGCACCACACGCCTCTTTTTTAAGATAATTTATCTTGAATGTTGGGCTCTGTTTTAAGGTCACACCTAAATGAAACTGAGGGTAACCAAAATGTATGAAAGTTAAGTTACAAAATGTATGCAAGTAAAAAGGTTGTGGTTGTGTTAATTTGTTTTACTTCAATGTTTGTGTCAGTGTGAGGAATTGCTGAAAAAAGGTATTGCTATTAAAAGATTTGTTTTCCAACATTGGTACACATGATATTTTCATCGACTGAACACTGAAGATGCTAAAAATAAAACTTAGAGAATGTGCACGCTCCAATCCTTTCATTAGACAGCATGACACAGTGTATCATGTTATTCATGGTTTTGAAGGGCCAAAATTTCACTTTGAGATAAATGTCTAAAAAAAGTGAAAGAGCCAATCGTGTTCTCTATCTTTGTAGTTTGGCTCCTTGAGTCTATGTATGGTCCTTACAAAATCATATTACTAATCCTAAAAAACTGTTATACAACCAAAAGTATTTTCTGCGTCTGAGCACATTACACAACATCCTCCATATATGGTGTTGGAGAGACTACACCACCAGGCAGCTCGGGCCCACGCATTCAGGTGGGCCGCTATAGATTATTGGGTCTGTGTGGGCTTCACTGCCAGCTGGCATCGGTATGCCTATCGATGAGACAAAAACATCAACTTAAGAGGAGTTTTCCCTAAAACGAGAAACATTGGGTTATATAAATGCTCATGGTGAACATCTTCCACACTTTTGCATCATGGGTGCCAGATTTGTTGTGAAGTACTAAAGACAAATGATTACATGGATACAATTTCTGAGGTAATTACTTCAAAGAAATCTTGGTCTTTAAATGTGTCACAGCAGTTTCAAAAGGATTATACCCAATTGAAAAAAGTAGTAGCTTGTTGAAGCCTCTTTTAACATTTCAGATGTACGAGTATGTATGAACCGTTCCAACAAGACGACATTACTTCCAAACAGATGTTTCATCTTAAATAACAGTTTAACGCCAAAGAGAGTATTATCTATATTTCACAGTAAAGCACAGATGAGTATAAAAAGCACCACCAATTTTAAGTATTTTTTACTTTTGATACTTTAAGTAATAATAATAATAATAATAATAGCTTGGATTTATATAGCGCCTTTCAATGGACCCAAGGTTGCTTTACAAGTAATAGGGCAAAAACAAACATAACAAAACAAAAGTCAGACAAACAAAACAGATCGATTAGGGGCCGAAAGCCTTGGCAAACAGATGGGACTTGAGGGTCCTTTTGAAGGCGTCAAGTGTGGGGATGTTGCGAATCTCCATAGGGAGAGCGTAGTCAACATTTTGTTGATTATACTTCTTTACTTTTTACTTAAAAGTGGGGTAGGTAAGTTTCAGAAACCAGCTCGAGTGCACTAAAATTTGAAAGTACACAGCCGAAAAGAATCCGCCCCTTCCTTCAGACTTCCTTACAGAGCACCTCCTCCAACACACATGAACGCGCACATGACGTCAGCAGACTGGTGAAAGTGTCCGCCTGTTGCTGGCGAGTCATTGAAGTACTGCTGCAATGCACGCCCAATGACGGCACGCCCAATGAGGGCACGCCCAATGAGGGCACGAGATACATTTGTGCGTGCACGAGATGGAAGGCTGACAGACAGGGCGGCAATCCAATCCGTTTAGCCGCCCGGCTAAACGGATTGGTTGTACTTTTTACAGTATTACGGCTTCCACAGATGACATTTTTTCATGGATTTTTTGTCAAAGCACTTCAGATATTCATTGCTATCGGGAAGTTAAGAGCATGCTCTTAACATCCCGATAGCAATGAATATCTTAAGAAAAAATGTCATCTGTGAAAGCCGTAGTACTGTAAAAAGCACGACCAATCATCTGAGCCGGCCCGGCTAAAATAACTGGATGGCCTACCTGCCTGTCAGCCTTCCATCTGTGCACAAACTTATCTCGTGCCCTCATTGGTCATGTGCGCGTATGTGTGAGTTGGAGGAGGGGCTCTGTAAGGAAGTGGCAGATTTTTGTGGCAGGTTGTGTATTTTCAAATTCTAGCGCACTCGAGCTGGTTTCTCCAAAATTACCTACCCCACCTTTAAGTATAATTTTAAGTGCAACACTTTTGTTTTTGCTCCCATTTTTCATGAGATGAACTCAAAGATCTAAAACATTTTCTATATACACAAAATAACCATTTCTCTCAAATATTGTTCACAAATCTGAAAAAATCTGTGATAGTGAGCACTTCTCCTTTGCCGAGATAATCCATCCCACCTCACAGGT
Source organism: Gymnodraco acuticeps (assembly GCF_902827175.1). NCBI lineage: Eukaryota > Metazoa > Chordata > Actinopteri > Perciformes > Bathydraconidae > Gymnodraco > Gymnodraco acuticeps. The sequence goes on from NW_022990700.1 coordinate 1,445,088, forward strand.
GTGGCATATCAAGATGCTGATTAGACAGCATGATTATTGCACAGGTGTGCCTTAGGCTGGCCACAATAAAAGGCCACTCTGAAACGTGCAGTTTTGCTTTATTGCGGCGGTCTGGGGGGGGTCCGAAAACCAGTCAGTATCTGGTGTGACCACCATTTGCCTCACGCAGTGCAACACATCTCTGGCTGTGCGAAGTTGCTGGATATTGGCAGGAACTGGAACACGCTGTCGTATACGCCGATCCAGAGCATCCCAAACATGCTCAATGGGTGACATGTCCGGTGAGTATGCTGGCCATGCAAGAACTGGGATGTTTTCAGCCTCCAGGAATTGTGTACAGATCCTTGCAACATGGGGCCGTGCATTATCATGCTGCAACATGAGGTGATGGTCGTGGATGAATGGCACAACAATGGGCCTCAGGATCTCGTCACCGTATCTCTGTGCATTCACAATGCCATCAATAAAATGCACCTGTGTTCGTCGTCCATAACATACGCCTGCCCATACCATAACCCCACCACCACCATGGGCCACTCGATTCACAACATTGACATCAGAAAACCGCTCACCCACACGACGCCACACACGCTGTCTGCCATCTGCCCTGCACAGTGAAAACCGGGATTCATCCGTGAAGAGAACACCTCTCCAACGTGCCAAACGCCATCGAATGTGAGCATTTGCCCACTCAAGTCGGTTACGACGACGAACTGGAGTCAGGTCGAGACCCCGATGAGGACGACGAGCATGCAGATGAGCTTCCCTGAGACGGTTTCTGACAGTTTGTGCAGAAATTCTTTGGTTAGGCAAAACGATTGTTGCAGCAGCTGTCCGAGTGGCTGGTCTCAGACGATCTTGGAGGTGAACATGCTGGATGTGGAGGTCCTGGGCTGGTGTGGTGTGGTTACACGTGGTCTGCGGTTGTGAGGCCGGTTGGATGTACTGCCAAATTCTCTGAAACGCCTTTGGAGACGGCTTATGGTAGAGAAATGAACATTCAATTCACGGGCAACAGCTCTGGTGGACATTCCTGCTGTCAGCATACCAATTGCACGCTCCCTCAAAACTTGCGACATCTGTGGCATTGTGCTGTGTGATAAAACTGAACATTTCAGAGTGGCCTTTTATTGTGGCCAGCCTAAGGCACACCTGTGCAATAATCATGCTGTCTAATCAGCATTTTGATATGCCACACCTGTGAGGTGGGATGGATTATCTCGACAAAGGAGAAGTGCTCATTATCACAGATTTTTTCAGATTTGTGAACAATATTTGAGAGAAATGGTTATTTTGTGTATATAGAAAATGTTTTAGATCTTTGAGTTCATCTCATGAAAAAAAAAAAAAACAGATCACCCATTGTAGCCATGCCTCATACTGCTCATACCCCTCTATTCCAGCCCTGTTCCAAAAAGGCTGATTCTGCTTTAAATTGAACGGCTGCTGCTAGCCACGCCCCTTTGTAGCGTCACGCAGCTTTCCCCTGCTAAGAGAGTTGTCTACCGGGAGAAACTCAGCTAAACGCTGCCGTGTTTAAATCAGTGCTTGAATTGGAATGAAAAAGGTGCCAGTACTCTAAAATCAGCAACTTTTTCAAGTCAATTTTATATATACAGCCCACAAACAAGAATTTGGCTACTATAATGCTGGTGGGTTTGTCTCTTTACTACTGTATATTTTAGAAAGGTTCACTGTACTTAACATTTTTTATGATAGGCAGCGGATATGGCTAAAGCTCAGTAAGGTCAATATTAACTGAAAATATAGCAATCAAAGTCTAGATCTTCTGCTGAAGACACATGAAGCAGAGACCTTTCAGGTGAGAGCCCCTCTGGTGGTGTTCAACATTAATGACAAGGAAACAAAGCTCTGGTCAGAAGCATTTTTTATAAAAAGCTTTAACAAAATTAAGTATTTCTGTACATTTTGAATGCAATCTAACTTTCCAACTCAGAAAACGAAAAACGAAAAAGTGCCAAAAGTCTTCTCACATGGCTGAGCTGCTTTGCAATATACTTAACCACTGAAGAATACAAATATGTATAAAGTAAACTATGATGCAATCCAACTTTCCAACTCAGAAAAATGATAAAGAGCATGAACAAAGAACATGTAAAAACAAATGCAAAATTTGCACAATCTAAAATGAGAAACTGTAACTGCAAGTAACAAAGTCTGAGCCATGGTAAAGAGTTACATTGAACACCAAGCTGATCAGATAACTCCCTGGTTGGTCTGAAGTCCTTCTATCTCCAGGATCTGTACAAATCGGCACATTATGCCAAAAGTCTTCTCACTGGGTGAGCTGCTTTGCAATATACTTCACATTGTTAGAAAAGGCTCCAGAAGGCCTTGGGGACATCAGTATCAGGGGCTGGAGCTGGACAGGCTCTTTCATCAGCACTTCTCCTTCCCTTTGCCAGCCAGGACCTCACATACTGTTCCGGATTGCACTGTCCTAGTGATGGTCCATTACATTTAATGAAAACCAGGCTGGACAGTCGGCTGACAGAGAGAGCATTCCTTTTTGCAGTAAGGATATCGTTCATGCAGCTGAATGCCCGCTCACACTCACTAGTGGAGACAGCGATGGTTCGGACTGCTTTCAGTAGAGGCTCCATGGCAGCAGGTGTACGGGATGCCCTGGTTTCCTTATATTCGCGAAAGCCCTGAACAGTCTCTCTTCTGTCCACTTTCAGCACTTCGCACAAACGTAGCACCTCTACGTCCCCATACTGTACGTCTAACTCCTCTTCAGGCCAACTTCCAGGATGGATAACTTTCATGTCCTGGATTAGCTGATTGTCCCGGGCCTCCCGGCCATGTAATGGGATTTCTCTTGTGCTGACATGAGAGGAGGTTGTGGAAGTCATTCTGTGTCTCAGATTCTCTACCATACTGCGGAAAAACTGACCTAAAAAGTCCTCGTTAAAATCTCTTCCAAGACACTCCATTAACGCCTTTGTGATGTCATCAGCCGTTGTTCCATCCAACTCGATCAGCTCCCAAAAAAAACGTTTCGGGCTCAGCATCAGCTAATGCTGAGCGTAGACACACAACAAGCACCGTTTTACCACTAATAGTGGTAGATTCATCGACCAAAACACAGAGTTTTCTTTGGTTTTCTGTAATGTCTTTTGCCATTTTTTTCTTCAGCTCATGAGCTATGTGGTCGATGATTTCGCCACAGGTTTTATTGGAGTGCAAAACCCTGCCCACGTTCAGCCCATTCAGTTTCTGTACATTCAAATCAATTGGCATGTCTGTGAATGGCCGGCTATGTTTGCCAATTGTATATGCCGTTCGAAAAACTCTGATAGTGGTGTCTAATTCAGATGTATGCATAGACTGCACTTGATGTTGAATAGTTTCACGTGAAGCAGATGTAAGGATGTCAGCAGCTTTTACATGGGCTTGTGATTCTTTATGTTCTTTGATTTTTTTTCTCAGGCTAGCTTGTTGTTTGCCCTTGTCAACACCGAAATGAGACACTGCACACTCACCCCATGCAGTTGACAGTTTCAGTCCTTGTCCAGTGTGTATTCCCAAAGATTTGACATCTCTGCATATCCGACATCCTAGCTTCTTATCTTTAAGAAGGAGCCATGCATTGGTCTTGCAAAAATATTGCACCTGGTCCGTTGTCCAGCAGTCAGGTGCATCGCTTTGCCCGGTGTTGGTGGTGGCAGTTGCGCCAGCAGCAGCTAACGTTAGAGGCTCTGGAGGAGGCGGCGGAGCTAGTGCTAATGCTAATGCACTAGAACTTGGAGCAGGAGGATCAACCAAAGAAAGCTCCCCATCAGACACAATTTCCAACACAGGCACAGCATTCTCTGTATTTGAAGTTTCTTCCGGCGACAACCGCTGTCTTTTTGCACTTTTATTAATCCACGCTAACATTTTAGAAATGCTAATTTGTGACGTGACTTGCTTTCCTTCTCTCGGGGGCGTGCCTGCTCTGTTCTATCACTCTACATAGCCACCCACTGGGTGGGAGTTGCACTGCATAAACACAACACACGTGCATCTAGGTATGTAAATTGTAATGCATTAAAACATGGTTTTACTAACAGTTTTCAGTATGTTGTTACTTCGGCATTATTATTATTATTATTTTGAAACGTGTATTACTATTAAATCACGGTCAAATAGGTTAATTTTGACATAGTCGTTTCCACCACAGTATTTACATGGAGAAGATAAGCCCCGCCCCCTCTCCAGCACGTTCTGTTTGAATGACAGGAGTAAACAGCTGACAGCCGCTGTGAAACTCCAGCGGTTAGAGCGATGAGAATGTCCGTTCGGCACCTCATGACGCATCTACTGAGTACCGGGCGGCTGTATATATATATATGGATGTATAATAAGAACGGCGGGAGAGTGTTGAGTACTGGCACGGTGCATGAGTACCGGAGTACCGCCAGCATGCCGGTACTGAGCAAGAAGTGCCGGTACTCCATGGGTCAGAACCAGAAGTGCCGGTACTGCGTACCGGTGAGTACCGGCCCAATTCCAGCACTGGTTTAAATGCCATATTATGTTCCCAACCACTTCAAGCATTATTTCTGAAACAGTATGGAGCTCAAACCTTTCTCTCTCGCAGGGTTTACCCATAGACTGTATATATAAATGGACTTAGTGCCCGTGACGTCACCCATAGGATTCTGTAGAGTTGCCGAGAAGCCCTTAGTAGGCGGAGTCGGACACTAACGGCTTAACAGCAACGTCAGAGTCTAATCCCGCCTGCTCCAAATAAAGTCAAAGAGGCGGAGCCGAGGCGGGACCTGCTGCCTCCGAACTGGAAGTAAACAGAGCTAGCTCAGGCTAAGAAGCTAACATGAAATACATGCATATCAAGTTACTGCTAACAGTGTAGTTCCCCTATATAAACGTTACATTCATAATCAAATGAGACTATATGCAAGAGAATTAGCTATATTTTGTTATTCTTAATGCTTGTCATTCACACGTTAAGAAAATAAGTACAATTATGCCGATGTTCAGCTTAATAAGCCTTGTTCAACATGATTTATTTAGCTAATACTACAGCAGGCGAACCAAGTCTGCGTTTCGCTGCATTCCTTGATCTCCAGTTATAACGACGGACTCCACCGCCCAGACCTAACGGAGCCGCAGTGGGCTAGCTCCGGGACGCCGGCTGGAGCTAGCCCCTGCGGCTCCGTTAGCTCCGGCGGCCACCACTGGGATAATTGGGTCCCCTATTAACATTTGCTCCCGTTTAGCATTATGGGCGTCATAGCCATAGACTATAAAAGTCTTACCCAAGGCTGAATCATAAACTAAAATGTATATGTATGCACAAAGGGTTACGTCCTTAGCTGGCTAATAAGTAACAAGCTAAGCTACCAAGCACACAAACACCTGCGAACGGGGTTAACATGTATAATATTATCATTTTAGACTTCTTGGAAGTTCTGTTAGTACATTCAAGCGCACAGCACAACATTTTAATTGTCTGGTATTTGTAACAATATTCCCTAAAAAGGCACAATCACCACGAACACGGCTAAAGCTAAAGGGTCAAGTACAGTACTATGACTAACTAACGTTGTAGCCTAGCAGAGTGGACAAGTTGCTGTTAGCTGACTGTGAGGCATGTAGCTACGTGTCCATCAAAGTGACCACGCCCTAATGTATGCAAACATTTTAAGACCTAATATAAATAAAAGGGTCGTGTTAGAAAACAATTCACTCACAGATTCATAATCATGAAGGTGGAATCTAACTATATCGATAATAATATTTATTACATCCATGGGTAGAAACATGTTTTTTTCTGCTGTAAAGTTGGGTATTTTAACATGGGGGTCTATGGAAATTGCTCCTTTCTGCAGCCAGTCCCTAGCGGCCCATGTATGAACTGCAGTGTGTGGCACTTCCATATTGGCGTCCCGGCTGTTCCCCAGAGTTTGCCGCATGGGTTTACCACAAGGACATTACGTTACACATATTCCAGGGCTGCCAACCTTTGAATTCAGCTTGCAATTTAACTTATACCACATCAGGTTCGTCATCATCTGCTTCAGACCTGGGATACTGGTGAATCACTTCTGCTGCAAAGTCAATCACAGATCATGGATAATGGATGGGTAACGCTGAACATGTGGAGTCACTGGGCCCAGCACTGCAGTGACCTGGGGCCTCATTTATAAAAGGGATATACGCTCAAAAGATGGCGTACACCAGTTTCTACGCAATGTTTGCGATTTATAAAATACTAACTTGACGGGAAAATGTGCGGTCCTCCACGCAAACTCTAACCCATGCGTACGCACTAAGCACAACAACAGGAGAGACGAGAAACTGCGACACCGTTGGCAGAAGGAAGAATGGAGAGAAATATGTGGAAATAATACCATAAATAAAATGTTACCTCTCATTTATCATATATGAAGAATTCATTTTCAAACATTGATTAAAGCCAATCTTAAAATGATTAAACAAACGCCTGTTTGCGACTCCTCAGTGCACACAAAAACATAACTTGGAGAAATAAATAAATATGGATATGTTATTGAAAACCACCTCGAATATGTTGTGTTAATGTTATGAATTTTTTTCTCATAAATGATGCGGTAAGCAGAAGGACAGAATTACGTCTAAACTGACGCCGTTTTGCATTTCTATAGGTTGTAGATACGAGCATGGTTTTATATACTATAACGTTTAATCGTGTTTTATGCCGTTTGCCAAGACTTGATAAATCGCTCGTAAAACACAGGAGGTATGGAAGCTAAGAACACCATGGTAAATTGTACAGCTGATATAACACAACACATTAGTTGTGGGGGGGGGGGGGGCACAGCTGATCGACAGCTGGAACACAAACCACCAGCTGGAACACAAACCACCAAATACAAAAACATAATTCAGATCCAGTCGTCATGACTCCACTTCGGCAGCATCTATTCCATCACGATCCAGCTGTCATCGGCCAGGTCAAGGGTCCTAGCGTCTGACAGAGTTGTGACACTTCGGTCAGAAAGAACCGCAGCAACAGCCCAGCGCTGCTCCAGTAGGCGATCAAACATGTCGTAGATGGAATTCCACCTTGTACGACAGTACTGTATCAGGCGGTGAACTGGCAGTGTTTGATCAACCGGAAACATAATCAGAATTAGCTTTGCCACATCACAGGTTTAAGTAAAAGAAAAGAAGCAAAAATGTGTTTTTATGCAAGTTCTATCATTTTTGTTACTTCCATAAAAAATAAAAGGAAAAAGAAAGGGGGTGCAAACAAAGAAACAAACAACCTGTTTCTGACACAGCGCCTGTGTTGCTACTGTGCTGTGGTGGAAATGTGACAAGTCGACTGGCACCGGCGACAATATGATGGATGGCCTTCAGCTTGAATCCATCCTTGATTGCAAGTTGGAGTGTATGGGCATAACATGGACTTGAATCCCAATCCAAGTACTCATTATTGGCGAGAGTGACATTGCTCGCGTTGTCATGTACACACGCAGTCACTTTCTCCAGTATCCCCCAGGACTCGGTAGCACTGCGGAGCCCCTCGGCTAAATTCTCTGCCGCGTGCCGTTCGGGCGTTGCACGGGTCTGTAGAACCGCACTCTTCATCTCCCATTCACTGTCGATGTAATGGCAGGTTATGGTAACGTATGATTCTGTTGTGAGTGCTCTCCACCCGTCGGTGGCTATTGACACCTTTGAGACAGTTGACAAGCTTCTGCGCAGATCTGCCTTATCTTTGTACAGCTTTTCTATACGTTTGGTCATTGTAGTACGGCCCGGGACCCTGTACTCTGGTTCCACGCTTGCCATAAGCTTAAGGAAACCCTCTCCTTCCACGAAACGTATTGGCAGTATGTCCTTCACTAGCATATTGGTGATTAGTGCAGTTATTTCACCTGCACGCATGTCATCACAACGACGTGGCCTTGAAGTGAAGTTGGTAATGGCCGGCTGTGCTGCGTCTTTCTCTGTAACCTCTTTGGCGTGCTTCGCACTCAAATGTGAACGCATTGTTGAGGTTGAGCTATGATAGACCAACGTCTTTTCGCAGAGCTTGCATTTAACTTCCTTTGGACTTGTAAGTTCGAAGTAGTTCCACGAGGAGGAACTCTTTTTACCTGCCACTTTGTTCATCTTTAGTCGTACGTGTGAGGGAGAGGGGGGGTGGGGGCGGTGTGTAGCGTGCTGCAGCAGCAGTCTGCTCTGCACGCAGGCTTCCTCCAAGTTTACATTAAAACAAACTGGTGGTGTGACCAATGGCCATTTACAATTATTAATACTATTACTATTATTAGCATTAGTCTATATTTTGGTCGAAACTAAGCCAGAAAAAAAAAAATAAACATAAATAATAATAAAAATATATATAAATAAAATCGATTTTTAAAAATAATATTAGATTATGGAGACTGTAACGAATATTCGAATAATCGAATAATCACTGGCATCCCTAGTACGCACTTTCCTCGCCGGTGCGCAATGTTTGGTGAATCGGAAAATGTCGGAAAATGTCTGTACCTATTTTTTAGATTTCTACTACGTAAGCAACCTTCCCACGTGAATCCTACACACGGCGTTATAAATGAGGCCCCTGGCAGTTTGAACAGGAGCACAAGGTCAAAAGGGAAACTATGACCTCCGACCTCTTAACATCAGGAGAACCATTTAACCTAGACGGCTGAACCCAAACAGTTTAATTCATGGACAGTGAAATAAAAGAAACGATTGCTTTCCACCACAATGAGCAATTTGTCAAACCACAATTCTCCTTCAGTCACCTAAGTTTAAAGCAACCCTTAAAATATAAATATTGAAACCGAATAAATACGTATCTGACAAAACAAACTTTTCTAAATGTGAAGTCTTTATCTGCAGTCTAAACAAACCAACTCCTAATGTAATCTCATTTGATTAATGTTAAATAGATAAATATCATAACAAATTACTGTGCATAACTGGGAGCCATATTTCCAAGTATAAATCAATTGTCTCATATTTTATGTAATTCAAGATTTATATTCCTGCAAACAAGAAGTTGATCCTTTTGAATTTAAGGAAAAGTCTCACCACTGAAGCACAGAGGCGATCCGGTTGCAGCCTGCCGAAAGATATGAAACTGGCTCAGAGTGCTTGGCTGCATAGAAGAAGAGAGCTTCATGTCATGTGAAGCTCAGTGTATTCAATCAAGTAAAATGAGCAATGAAATGTACTTCATCCCTGCACTAAAATCCATCTAAGAAATGACATGATATAATTGGCGATTATTTTTTCAGAAATATCTCATAATACCCTCATACTCTGGCGTCTGTTGAAGGGTTGAAAGACAGAGTGTGTGTCTACTGACTGATACGCGTTGAAAGGAATGCAATACATTTAGGGATTTCTTAATTAAGGATTTACTCACATTTGTTATAGCCTACTGTACAAAATCCTAAGAACCGATAGCTTTACCATAACACAAAGAAGAACAAGATATTTTACTTGTAATTTAATTGTGCAAATCAGGGGTCCTGAAAGTGCTCTTACACTTTTAATGCATCATGAACCAACATTGAAATTACAATTGATAATAAAAACAATTTCACTTGCTGTGAGTCTTTAATTAGAACGACTAATCCACAAGAGACTTAAAATACTGCTTCCTTAAATAATATACACATCAATGTATTGGCCTATACTAGTGAAAATGGAAATGGTAATAAGACTGCATTCAGTCTATCCACCTATCACCTACGTGCTTTTAGAAGTCAGCATTCACACATATTCATAGAGGCTGCAATGCTTAGGGAAACTAACTTTCCCAACACTGGCTACGCCATCTGGAGCAACTTGGGGTCAAGTATCTTGCCCAAGGACACATCAACAAGTTGACTGCAGTAGACAAACACCTCACAGCCAGAGATCCCTTATCAATTCATAGACACCTTGGTGCAGCCTTATAACAAGAAAAAAGAGGCAAAACTCAACTAATGTGCCTTTAATGACCAACAATAAACAAAAACAACCTTGGAAACCACGGCGGATGCAACGATATGCATTAGGACACAGAAATTAAAATATTTGACACACACAGGACTGCCAAGTTTATGGACAATGTTTAGTAACCTGGGCTACAACACACTGATGATATGTCTCTATTACACAGTGGTTGCTCAGTGTTCGTCTGTACGGGTGTTACATTCATGAGCAGTAGTCTAAAGTAACTAAGTAGATTTACTCAAGTAGCTACTAACTTGTACTTTACTTAAGTATTTCAATTCTTGTTTACTACTTTGTACTACTACCCAACTACACGGCATAGGTAAATCGTCTATTTTACTCCACTACATTTATTTAGTGCCTTTAGTTACTTTGCAGATTTAGTTTAATGATGTGAAATATGATCAACACACAAGACTTGAGTTACACACCTGGAGCAAACTTCACAAGCTAACCTGCAGCATAAAGTAAGTAACCTTACCAGCTTTGATAAACCCATTAATGCATCAATAATTATAATCAAAACAATAATGTATATTAAACTGAAATGGGCCAATCGGCATGGTATTTTTACTTTTGGTTCTTTTAGTATATTTTAATGCTAATACTTTTCTACTCTTACTTGAGTAACATTTTGGATGCAGGACTTTTACTTGTAACAGAGTATTTCTACCCTCGGGTACTTTTACTTTAAAAGTACAATTCTAAGTAGTGTTTCCCCCGCTGTTCATGAGAGTTTGTTTTTGCACACACCTGTTGGGATATCAATTTGCGCGTCTGCGAAGTCTCCCTCCATCTGCTCCAGATCCATCTTCTTCTGAGTTCGTTCATGCTAACTCTAGAATAAACCAACCGAGCCTCTCTTCCTCTGCAGAATATTGTCACAGGCAGCAGAAAGGCCTCTCTGAAGGTAAATGTTTGCTGCTCATGAAGAAGTCCCCGCTGGACCCACTAGCTACTAGTAGCTAGTGGGTTAGCTTCACCCAGCATGCACCTGTCACCGGCAGAGGTGGAAGAAGTACCCTGATTATGTACCTAAATCGAAGTCCAGAATTCCAAATGGTAGGCTACTTAAGTTAAGGGGGAAAGTATTTGAACCAAAAAATACTTAAAGTACCAAAAGTAAAAGTACTCATTGTGCAGAATGGCCACTTTAAGTACCAGATAGGCCTACTATTACATTATTTTATGATTGTTGCATTACCTTAATTCATTCATAATTTATTGTGTGTCGATTTAAATATAGCATCTCAGTTATCAGCCAATAGTAGCCTAGGCCTATCTCAAATTACATATGAGATACAAACTGAACTGTATGAGCAGCACTAGGTCACACTGAGTGATTGTATTTTCTTGAAAGAATGCAAAGTAAATGAAAACAATAAGCAATGAAGTGAATACAAAAACATCTGTAGGCTATTGGATAAAAAAAACACCTCTCATTCAAAATAATTCTTTAGAAAGGTTTAAAATCACATAACGACTGAAAACCAAATATATATATATATATATATATAATCACCCATAACGTGCTGATTTTTAATACATTTATTTTTAAATGTTTACAACATCCCATACTTTTGTCACAACTAAGTTCAAAATGAACCTACAGCTATAAACATTCATAGGGAAAAGCCAATAAAGTAAATGCAGATAAAGACTAAATTGCAATACAACACACATTCACCTGTGCCTATGTTGTAAGAATGTATTTAATCCTTGCATTTCAGACAGTTTATCTTAAATAAAAAACTGTGCTCTATACCCCTCCAGTGTAACATCACGATGAAGGGGAAAAGCTCTTAAACAGACGGACCCTCAGTTTTAGGAATTTGCTTGTGTCTAAACTCAGCCCCTTAAATCAGTCGGTCCTCACGAACAGAACTCAGATCCAAAGTGATGTTCCTTTGATGAACTCCTGCATATGACCAAAATAGGAAACTATTTAGAAAGAAATGCCTGAAGAGGGGATGTTGGTATCTATTTGAACCCTTATCATTTTGACCTTCAAGGCTTAACCTTTTGAGTTTCCTGCCTAAATATAATTTTCAATGACCACACATTGAAGAAAACTGAGTAGATGTTGCTGATTTATAATTGGATTTAAGGATACATAAATCACGTTTTACTGTTTAAGCTAAATTATAATGTTTTCTACTTCACTTTAAATATAGTGCCCTTTAAAGACAAGCCAATAAAGATCAGGTGGTGTTGGCACAAACGTCTTTCGCTCATATGTGACCAGTTAAGTGCCCTCCCACAGCGAGGAAAGACAAAGACAGCAAACAGTTCCATTGCGCACAGCTGCGTAAAATTATGCAATGATAGTTGTTTTCTCTAAAGTAGCGGGTTTGCGTCATGCGTATACTTATAGACTCGTGTTTAGGTATGTTTGGTCAGTAGGCGACATGGGAGAGCTGTGTGTGGTGCTGAGGAGGCAGGAGATGACTGCTGCCCCCTTCACTTCTCCACTGAGCCCTCAGGAGAGTGGAGTGAGGACTGCATGGGGACTGTTGCGTACTGATCGCTTCTTTCTGACAAAACATCTCAGCAGTGATTTGGAAATTAAATTGCAGACCCGCAGTTCAACCATGGAAACTTTGGATATGTAGTTCTCATTTTGTTTAGTAGAGCTATTTCATGAGTTGCAGTTACAAGTGATCTGAAGCCTGCTATGGAGGACCTCTTGAGTCAAAATGAGTCTGAGCACTGACAATGTCACAAACTTGTGGAAAAAGGGTTCTTCGGAACTCGGCTGGACTGCGGGCGCGTCCTCCCCGGTCAACTTTACCAACAGCTCCGGTGGGAACTACACGGAGGTGGACCTCACCCGAGCCATCCCGCTCGGCATGGTGCTGGGGGCTTTCATCGTGTTCGCTATCGCGGGCAACATCCTCGTCATCCTCGCGGTGGTGTGCAACAGGCACCTGCGGACACCGACGAACTACTTCATCATCAACCTGGCCATGGCCGACCTGCTACTGAGCACCACTGTGCTGCCAGTGTCCGCGACTCTGGAGATCTTAGACTACTGGGTGTTTGGCCGGATCTTCTGTGACATTTGGGCGGCGGTGGACGTGCTGTGCTGCACCGCGTCCATCATGAGCCTATGCGTAATATCCATCGATCGCTTCATCGGAGTGAGCCATCCACTGCAGTACCCTGGCATCGTGACCGAGAAGCGAGCTCTGCTGGCCATGCTCGGGGTGTGGGTGCTGTCAGTAGTCATTTCCATCGGACCTTTGTTGGGCTGGAAGCAGCCGCCGTCGCCAGACGAGACGGTGTGCTCCATCACCGAGGAGCCGTATTACGCGCTCTTTTCCTCCCTCGGGTCCTTCTACATCCCTCTCATCGTTATTCTGGTCATGTACTGCCGCGTGTACATAGTTGCCAAACGGACCACTAAGAACCTTGAGGCCGGTGTGATGCGCGAGAGGATGAACTCCGGTGAGCTGACTCTCAGGATCCACAAGGGCTCTCAGGTGCAAGAGGAGCCCTGTGGTGCAGGCGCCGGTAAAGGCCGAGCAAATCAAGCGAGAAGTTCCCTCACGGTGAAACTTCTTAAGTTCTCCCGGGAGAAGAAAGCAGCAAAAACTTTGGGAGTTGTGGTCGGCATGTTTACGCTTTGTTGGCTGCCCTTCTTCCTCGCCTTACCCATAGGTAGGTTCAATAGGTCCTTTATACTGTGCTCTGTTACACTGTCACAAAATGAGCTTTTACACAAATAAAACCCACACCTCCCCCTCCTCTCCAATTTATAAACTTCATGATATTCAATGAGCTAATGAAACCTGTAGACAATATGTTACAACCATCTAAATATAGGATGCTGCAGGCATTGTAAATCATACATATAGCTGGCACAGGGTAAATATCCTGGGCAGCATTACTGCTTTGAATTGATACCAAACCTATGAGTGGGCTTTGATATACTGTAGTGCTTATTTTATATTGTCGGAATAAGAACATAACATCACCGGTATTGCAGCTTTCAATATAAATAGTGTGAAGGGGTGGATCTACATAACAGTTCTCTTACTTCATGGCCTCTGTTAAGATAATAAAGTTAGATTGCATCATATTTTATTATGACACAACTTTTTATTTGGGCCAACTTTAACATTTTTCCAACACAAAGCCAAAGCTAACACTGATGTTTTGGTCTCTAAACTCAGGGCTCTTAATATGGGACACTGTGTTTTTCCTGTAAAGGAATTCTTCACAAGCCTATCGAACATTATTAGTGTTATCTTAATCTGCTGGTGCAACAAATACACTCCGCAAGTGTGCCAAGAAGAGAGTAGGTGGCCTCCCTTTGTTCCGGTCGGTTTATTCAGAGGCCTGTGCGGGGCCAACCGGGGCTCCCTGAGACTGGCAAGCATTTAACACCCTGCTGTCATGGTTGTTTAAAAACCTGCAGAGGATATTAAACAATATATTCTGTGGTGGAATGCTTGTGCTGCAGGCTGTCTTGTAGCAAAGAGGTTAAGGTAACATTATTTGGTGATGGAATCTGGTCAAAAGGACGCAATCAACAAAGAGTAAACTCCAAACATGGCTGCTGTATTTAGATGATTGTTCCCCATATGCCCCTGTAGGTTATAGTATAGTGTGTGTGTTGTCATGTGCCTGCATGTGTACACTTTTAATGATGTAAAATATGAATGTGTTGATGCCCCAGGCTCACCCCATCCTCACATGGACACACGCACATTACTACCTGGGGCAAGTTCACAAAATGGGGGTGGGGGGGACATTTTGCCACAAGCGTTCTTAGTGCGATACCAAAGAGCATGTTACAAATGTAATTTTCCAAAGTTCTGATTGTCAGATCTGTGAGGCTCCAGAGAGCAGGGGGACGTGAGGTTCAGGAGGGGCCTGTTTATGTAATCAACAAACTGCTGAGAAACCCCCAGAGCGTGTTTCAATGTATCAACACTGATTCATTGTGACAAAGCACTATACAATTTAGTTTCATGCTCATTAGAAATGGGCCTCCGAGATGCATGAAGGAAAAGCCTACAAGCAAGTCCACCAGTCTGTTAGTGGGGAGCACATGGTTCATCTTCTGAAGTTCATTGCATGGTGGACCTATAAAGCAGGACACTGAAACTCTCTGTTTCTATTTGTAGGAAACATCATTGTTTTTCAATGTAAGTTTGTGTCACTGTTCTTGTGTGTGACTTTTGTGTGAACATTATTACTCAAAGTGAGATAGGGCCCTCCCCATGTTGCTCTGTGGAGTGGGATTTCCTGTCTCACACTAGCCTGCTCCCTCCTCTGCCCACTGTCACTGATAACCTATCTGGGGCTTTAGGAGTGTGCTAGTAGCAGCGAATGGCACGTGTGTTTTTTGTATGTGTGTGAGGAAAAGTGATACAAAAATGTGTGTTTATATAGATGAATGAAACGATAGTTGTTTTTTGAGTGATTGTATCAATGTGGCGGCAGTTTGTACAACTCTTTCTAAAGCCAGGAAAGGTGTAACTTAGACTGCATGCTGTCAGAAAGAGCCACTGTGACCTCTGACCCTTGAAGTCTCAACCATAGACTGTCTCAACCCAAGAACACGTGCAGTTTAAAGAAATATGTGAAATCTCTCCTTCAGAATATTATCTGAACAATTTGATCCAAATTCTATAAATGCCATGTTTTTTGTTTTTGCCCAAGCCTGAGCTAACCAGTCCCAGAGTTTGAGTCATTTCTTTTTCAGGTTCTGAATGATCGTTTCTCCTTTTACGCCTTTTGGAGCAAAGAAAGGTATGCAGACTTCAGGATTGTAAACATTACATTAAAGTTAGCGTGACTCCATGCAAGCTTCCTTGGACAAAAAGCAGCAGTAGAATTTCACAAACAGACCTAACTTAACTTTATTTGATATTAAAGAAGACGTATTATTTGATCACAGGGGCCAGACGGAAAGAAATAGGGCACACAAAGTCCTACAAAATGCTTTTAGACCTTACTATTAATGAAGCGGTATAATAACATGTATTTTCATTGACACTCTTTAGTGCCTTTCAGGCTGCACATGTCCCACCAGCTGATCTCTATTACAATACAGTTGGTTCAGCGGCCAAACATTGTTTAGAAACCGAGAACAATATTCTAAAATCTAGTCCTGATGGCAAAGTCATTCTGACCATTTCTATGATTCACAAGATGTTTCATTATTTATCGAAGAGCAGTCTAAAAGTCTATATTAGTAGCGCTTGTATTATTAAGCACCTATTTCATCAAAGACACATCAGAAAATGTACGCAACCAGTAAATAGAATCAAAGTAAAACAAGGAAAAGCAGCAATTCCTCACATTTTTAACGCTGTGAAAAATGTGAACAATACTTTAAAATTACGCTCAATTGCTATTAGATAACTATCAACACTATTTCAAATTAATTGTTCTGTCCATGGACTTATCATTAAATTAACTTCGTATGGGTAAAATAAATCAACATAACTAAACCAAGATAAGGAAACATAAACAAATAATTATTAATTCAAGTGTTTTTTATAAAGTATAGAAAATGTTTTGTTTTAACTTCTAAAATATAAGGGGTCCTTTGAGGTACTCCTCTGCATTTTGATGTTTCAATGAGCTGTCTCTTTCTGTCCAATCTCCCAACTCTGCTGGGAATATTATCACCAGTCCTCAGTGATTTGTGCGTCTTAATTAATTGCACACATTGTCCCACGGCTCTTTAACACCCCCCACAGGCACTAATGTCTTGTGAAGGCCTCGCATTTAGCAACTGGCACAAGCAGTGTGCCCATGTGTAAGAGAAACCAACACTTTGAGGTGTTACCCAATTGTTTCCATGTAGAGGTGTTTTTGGACACGATATTGTGCATGTGTGCAGCTCACACAAGTGTGTATGTGTTTTGTATTGCTTGTCACATGAGCTGGCTTGCCCCTGCACTAGGGGGTAATCGAAATGGGTTTTTGAAGGTGAAAAATAATGAGAGTGCTAAGTGTCAAAGCGTTGAAGAAGAAAGGAGGGGTCTGATCTGAGCAGACCAGTGGGGGGGAAAGTGAGCTACCTTTGGATGTCAACCCAATTTTCCATAAATAGCTCCACGCTATGGTTTCATTGAAAGCAATTTGCTAGGGCAATAACTTCTGTCCTTTTAGATCAAGACAAATTAATCACATTTATAGGTGTGTTGTGAAACTGGATGCGTGAGGTTTTGGAGAGCAGATTGTGGGGTTGTGAGCACTACGTGGCAGCGAATAGGCAATGGTTCTTCCAATTAGTTAGAATAACAGGATGCCTTGTTTTGTTAAGATGTTCCTGTGTTTCATGGTGAGATGTTTTTGCGTGTGCCTGTCCTCAGGAAGGAGGTGCAAACGTTTCTTTTAACAGAAGGGCAGAGACCACAAACAACAACCCTCCCACAGTTATCACCATACCATTGTCTCGCATCCTCTGCAGCTTATACTATAACCTCACAACATGAACACTCTTCAGGGGACAAAAACGGACCGTGCTCACACAAAACTTAAACATACAAACATGTACATCTGGCTACAGGAAGGTCTGTTGACAACCAGATTTATTTATGTGTTTCCTTCTCTTTTATTCTGTGCCTGAGTAGAAAGGAGGCACAGGAACATATTGTCCACCTTCTGGTCTCTGTTGGGGCCTGTAGATGTTTAGATGTAGTATTGTTAGGTGGTTAAAAATGCTAAAACCTTCTCTGCCTTTCCATTGTAAAGATGTGTCTGTTGAAGTGAGTAGATTGATTATGGTGTTGTTTCAACTGTTGGTTGGACAACACAGACAATGTGACCTTAGGGCTGGTCTTATTTTGTACCCTATTTTCAAAGAATACATTGAGAAATAGATGTAAGATTAAGAGGAAGAAAACTCCTGGCACTGGGCACAGACATTTTTGTTCATAAATTAGATAGAAAAACAAACTGGCACATTTGGGATCATAGTATGCTCACACAGCTTTTATTCAAAAGCATTACCATTAGGGTATTAAAATTGACTATTTATAAGTAACACAATTATGTATTGTTGAAATAAATAGTTGATCATTGATAAGAAAACATTGCATTGTTTCAGTGGAGCGGCGCGTAAATTCAATATGATGTTTAAATTGTCTAAATTGATGATAATAAGCAGAACTACCTCAATTTCTTCAGAAAGCTGATGAAATTCAACTTAAATCAAACTATTGTTTTAATAGTGGTCCCCTTAATTGGTACAAAATAATAAACATAGTCAAAGCTGGAAGTATTTATATCTTCATTTTCTCTATAGTTTCTCTTAAAACATTTTTTATATCGCTATCTAAATATGAAATGACCTATATCGGGAAAGACAATTTAAGACATATCGCCTAGGCCTATGTTACAAATGCTAAACTCAGCTTCATCCGTAATTCATTAGGTTTTCTACATTTGTGATCTAATAGACCAAAATAAAAGATCATTACTTGCAACGACTATTATCAAAGACAGATGGAAGCACATACAAAAGAGAAAGATAAATAAGATACATTATTAATTCCACTGCGCCCTACTATGTATCCCAATCACAAGCATAACTCACACGGTTATATAATCACATCTAAGTGGATGTCCAGAAGCTAAAATAGCATGTGAAAATACCAGCCACTAAGAAGAACCATTCATCTAAAGTGCAGGAGGCCCAGGCACATTTAGACGTCTCAAGTTTGGTCTCACTCAAACACGCACACACACACATACACACACACACACACACACACACACACACACACACACACACACATTTGTGCTGTCATTAGGATAAATGGAAGTTGAAAAGGACATTTCCTCATGTTTTGCACGATCACTTTCCTCCAGGTTAACAAATTCACAAGCGTCTGTGAATGTGTGTGTGTGTGTGTGTGTGTGTGTGTGTGTGTGTGTGTGTGTGTGTGTGTGTGTGTGTGTGTGTGTGTGTGTGTGTGTGTGTGTGTGTGTGTGTGTGTGTGTGTGTGTGTGTGTGTGTGTGTGTGTGTGTGTGTGTGTGTGTGTGTGTGTGTGTGTGTGTGTGTGTGTGTTCTCTTTGGATATTGAATGGTGTTGCTAGTTCAGTTTTAATTGTATCTAACTAAAAATGTGAAATGATAAAAGAAGTTCAACCTAAAAAAGTTAGACACGATTCAGGTAACAGAACTTTTGCTATGTATTGCATAATGTACGTTGTGCCGCTTGAAATAATTGTGAAAGGTGTTGATGCGACTCATGAGTCAGTAAACTGAGATGTGGCTAATATCTATCCAGAGGTCATTTCACACTTGAAAGCCTGAGATTATAGTGCATCCTCTTTTATTTTCAGGAATGTGATATCCATTTAAGAATGTGGGCTGGTGTAAAGAAGCACAGTTTTGCTCAGATCTGCCCACACACACAAACACACAAAGTCTGTCTTGCTTTCACACTAATGTCTCACTTGCTGTGTTATTATCTTCAGGCTTCCCCCTCTCACCTCATTAAAGTGTAAGGTATTTTTCCTCTGTTAATCTTGGCCACAAGAGGAGAAAATACATCACTTTAATGCATTTTAACACCGGCACAACTCAACTCATTAGCATGCCTGAAAAACGTTCAGTATGTTGGTGTTTATATCAAAACAATTGCCTCTAATTTTGGAAAAAAAATCTTGTTGAGTGTCACATACCTCTGTGTACTATTCTGCCTGTGAGAGCTCCTCGAACAGAGAAGGTGCGATTTAATCTCAACCTTGTACACTTTGCTCAAAGCAAAGTTTATCTAAAAAAGAATTCAGGGACGTCCCACTTTTTCTGTATTCTCATTACATTTCCCAACATGAACTGTAAGTGTCGGCATCGGTTTTTGAAAAGGGAACACTTTATTTGCTTCTGAAGGCCTTCCTATATCCAAGGTCTTTCTATAATTGTGTGAAACAGGCTTTCCACTTGGGACTTCTGATCCACATACTATCAGCATGCAGTCTGATGTTGTTCCCGATCAATGCTGCCCCCTACTGGGTAAAAAAACAACCTGCAAGTCTCACAGTGTAATTATACTGATCCTGAACGGCCCTGATAAAACAGACCATGGCTATGATGTGACATGCAATTTGCAAATGTAACACATTTACTTCATCAGTGTCTTTTCATGTCACCATACGTGAAGGTTATTCTGATGACTTCCACATAGTAAGAGGTACATATTTTAAATTCATGGAGGAAGAGCACTGATATTGCATCAGCATCACTCAGGCATTGGTATCAGGAGATTTAGCATGATATAGGATGTGTGGGACTTCCACTACAACTTTTTTGCAATGACAAGCATTAGGTCCAATTCTGATCAATGTCAAGTTTGACATTTTAGGAAATACTATAGATGAGCCCAATGCTATTGGCATGACATTATTTCCTTTTTCTTTCTCCATGTCTCCAGGTGCTTTTAATAAGAACTTGCGAGCACCTGAAGTGGTCTTCAAAGTGATCTTTTGGCTGGGCTACTTCAACAGCTGCATGAACCCCATCATATACCCCTGCTACAACCGCGAGTTCAAGCTGGCCTTCATCCGCATCCTTCAATGCCAGTGTCACCAGCGTAAACGCCCCGGCTGGAAGGCCTACAATTACCGCTCCTCGAACATCAGCTCCTCCGGAAACTCTCGCAAAGGATCAACGGATCACAACTCCAGCTGCTTAAACGGCAGCCAGCGTACTCTGCCGTCCTCAGCCAGCCCGAGCCCCAGTTACCTGAGCAAGGGTCTCCCTCCTTGCCCTGAGGGGGAAACGTTATACATCTGGGGGGGCTCCACCCCAACTCCCTCCACACCCAACCTGCTGCCCGGCAGCCCCGCAAACTGCCAGCTGGGAGATCTGAGAGGGGAGGTCAGAGGAAGGGAACCATCTGAGGAGACTACTGGGGGTATCTTCTCTTTCTCCTTTGGTAGAAACAGAGACAAGGGAGGGATTCACAAGGAAGACATGTTGCCTGGTGACAAGGTGTGACTGCTGCTGAGTGTCGCTGACGTCTGGCTCACTCATTCCTCACAGGGATTAAAGTCAATAACAGTGCAGGAGCGTAGGATTTCCCTGGTTTGCGCTATTCACTGTAAATGATCATTCATCAGTCAATGGATTGTTGTTGTCAATGTGAGGTGAAGGTAACTGAGTATTGACTATGCTGCTGTATCAGAGGTATTTTGTCCTATTTATCTTTTCGCTCAACGGACAGTAAGGGGTTCAAACTGTTAATCAAAATCACTGTTCTCCACGCTCTTTGGTACAGGAAAGACACCAGTGCATTCATTTGGGAGGAGAACAGGAAAGACATTTGAAGGAAAAAGGACACGTTTTCAGAGAACCCAACACTATCTTCCCTGTAAAAAAAAAATGCCTGTCTGCCCTAAAAAGACTGACAGAACCTTTCTCATGTGAAAAGTGTGATAAGACAATTGATCACCTTTATGCTGCAGTCACTTGTTGGTATGTTGTGAAAATAAAGTATAACCTGGTTTATCTGCTGCACAATTATCAGATATCATCTTGTTGTTTTGTTTGTTGTTTGAAAAAGTACAGAATATTGTGATTAGAAATGTGATTGTTGATATGAATAAACATAGAACGTTACTCTAATTCTGGTCTGTAACACTTCCTTTTTTATGTAAATAGAATGTGTACCCTCATAATGTGAATGATCATACTCTATATGTTCATGTTGATGTCGCAATGGTTATGGTTTATTTAAAGCAAGGAAGTGTCCTGTATCCTAAAACAAGGCCAGGTTCTTCAGTAAAAGGCAATCATGAGGCTATTATTTAGGAACTCGTCCAGTGAGCAGAGGTAAATACTAAGCTTTATTGCTTAAAAGACCTTAGATCACAACTCCACTATAAGACATTTAACGATATATACCAACCTGTTCACTGACCTCACAGCCCATTGACTCCTGGTACTGTACATGCCAGTTAATCATTTATTCCTGATGGGCTTTAGTTTTAAAAAGAAGCAATACCGGACAAACGCAGACACATATACTAACAGCCAAAGAATCTGGTAAACCTTTTTTTTGTGAACAGATTGAGATTAATCCGTGAGACATAACCGATGGATTTAAATTGAGTGGCTTTGTTTATCATGATTTCCATGCCAGGGACCAACACCTCAGACAACCACAGCCTGACTCATGACGGCAGTGATTCTGCTTTATGTCACCTCGGTTGAAGTCTGTGCCTGCTCCTACCAATCCCTATCCTTGCCAGCATGAGGAGTCTTGTCATCATGGCTGCAGTGGCACGTTTCCAAAGCCTCCAGACGCCCACCAATGGTTTGGTGGTGTGCCTGGTTGTTGTGGACTTCCTGGTTGGCAAACTGATGATGCCTTTGAGTCTGGTGCGCTCCACGGGCACTTCGGGGTGCTGCTTCTGCCGAGCTAACTTCCTTCTAGATGTCGCCTTCTTGTGCTCCATTTTTCAATCTCAGCCTCATGGTACTGGACATACAGGTGTGTGACCCGCTGCACTACCCTGCTCGGATGTCAGCCGTTGTGTGGCATATTGCTGTTGCCCTGCAGGATCCTGCCTCTGGTCATCTCCTCCCTTTGCGTCAACCTCGACATGAACTCTCAGTAGGCCTACTCTAACCTGTCTGGCCATGTTTCACCTCACCTGCGCCTTTGCCCTTTTGCCTTTGATGGCATGTTGAGGCTGCCCAGATACAAGCGAGTTGGATCCATGCAATCGAACATAGCAGCTCCAAATATTCCCGATGAGGACTGACTCCACCTGACTTGTTCGTCATGACATAGAAAGATATTCTCTGAAGAAGGAAAGAAAGGCTGCTAAGACCCTAGGTCTGATCATTGGGGTCTTCCTGTTCTGTCGGCTTCCTTTCTTCTGTGTGAACGTGGTCCATCCTCTGAAGGGCTTCAGCGACAGCCCCCTGATCCTGGAGGCCTGCTCGTGGCTCGGATATGCCAACTCTTCTCTAAACCCTTTCCTGCTTTTTCAACAAACACTATCAACACTTATTATGATGGAAACTTCTGAAGCAATTGGAAACAGGACTCAGAGACACGAGGAGAGATGGAACTTTGATGTCAAACGCTGATGGTTTATTTGGAGTTACGGCCGGAGAATTGAAAAGACAGGTTGTGTGTCACAAGTTGACACAGCGGTTGCCAAACCAATTCTGAAGATCTCTTCTGCAGCTCGAGGTTTTAACTAGTTCGGAGTGTAATAATCAACATTCTTTATCAGTGACACTAAACAAATATGGACCCTGAATCTAACTAGAGCTCTCGTCCATAGGAAAGAATGTGCGCCAGGGAACCTTCGTCCCTGAACAGTAAACTACCTCATGGCAGCTTGTGCTCTGTCATAGACTGGCAACAACAATGCGCCCAAGCTGCCCCTCCTTAAGAGATAGCAGCAATACCCAAGGCCGGCGTAGACCTATGCCATGGGAAAAGAGACAGTGAAAGGAGAAAACGATTAACTGTGTCGAAGGTCGAATACCTAAGCAAATTATTCCCTAACAGTTTCTCTCTTTTTATTACATTACATTGCATTTAGCTGACGCTTTTATCCAAAGCGACTTACAATAAGTACATTCGACCAGGAAGATACAACCTTGAAGAAAACAGAATCATATAAGTTTATCAATTTTGATAACTTAAAAAACCTATTCTAATAATAATTTGTTCAATACCCTAATAAATTAGATTCTTCAGAAAGGGTGTAGGCATTCTACACAATGTTGCAAATAATCACATTAATAAAACATTTCAGATTGAAACCGTCAATCACAATCATAAAAAGTATCTCTCATTAGTGTTTGGAGCATCTTTTGTCAAAAGCATAATAATGAACATACATGAAAATCACAGATACATAATAACACAAATCATTTAATCCTAACAAACCTTATCACGTATTTATCAATGTAGTAAATTCAAATCTTACTCATTAACCTTTTAAATTTAAAAGACTACTTACAAATAAAGGTGTTCTGATTCAGAAGCTAAACACCTGTTACTTTATCAATTACCCAGGACCACAAAGAATCTAAAATTTAGATTTAAAAGGCTATATATTTTTAAAGTATTGTAGCCATGTTGGACAGGGGTATTTGGGGGAGGCAGTTAAGGTCAGGTTTGCATTCCTCAGTCTTTGAAAGGTAGGCACATACTGTTGTAACCTTGGAAACCATTTCAAGATGATCATTGTGTTTTTCAACGATAAGGTGAGACAATTTATGGTTGGGAGTTTTTGTTTGTTCAGTTTTGTCATAACCAATCAGTAGCGAGTACTTCTCTGTTATTCAGGTTAGAGCAAGAAACTTTACTCAATCCAGAGTGTAGGCCTAACTCCAAAATCACTTCAAACTACATTTCCCACAATACAATTTGATAGCATCTGTCATTGTACTTTCCCATCGTGATAAATGTTGACTACACACTCCAAGTTTTGAAAGCAAACTAGTAAAAACATATACATTTATAAACTATGTTATGAATGTGCATGCCTGAGAATACCCTGAGGAGATTACCAGGGTACATTTATCCAGGTTTGGAAAGCTCAGAATCACAGATGATACTATTCAACTGCTTCATATGGTGAATAGTAGTAGCTGGTAGCAAGCTAACTATAGATGACCAGCTTTTTTAACTGAAAATACTTAAAGCATCGATGACAGGTTTACCTACACTCAATAAAACATGGCCTTTGATATCCTTCGTGCAGCCCTAAACCAAAATAATTCTGATCCTCATATTAAGATTTGGCTTCAGGGACCTTGATCTGAAAATATTTGGGTTGTTATAAAGTGTATAAACAGCACATTTGAAAGCAGTATTAACTGGAAATTGGGGGTATTTACATGATTTTATCCATTGTTAATATGAAAGAATATTATGAGTACGGCTTTGATTAAGTGCTTTGTGTTAATTAGACATACAAACAATAAAAGCATAAAGAGTGTCATTCACTTGATATGGCTTTCAATGCAGAATTAATAAGGACACTTTCAAATTCTGCGCCTCTTCTTAAACACTGCAGGAACACTAAAATAAGAATCCCTGTTATCAGATTATTGTTCAAAATTACATTTCGCAGCACACTACACGTTGACATTGGGTGTGCGTAAGGTTCACCTGGTTAAACGTAGGGCTGCACGATTTTGGGAAAAAATCTAATTGCGATTTTTCTGACAAATATTGCGATTCGAATTGCGATATTTGTTTTTAAGCGACCCAGTGGAAGTTTATTGTAAAATGCGGCCATAACTCCGGCTAGGAAGGTCGTATCAACGTACTCCCGTCTCTAGCACCCGCGCAGCCCGAGCTACGAGTGAAAAAACTAAACTTACATGAAACTTCCGTTGGGTTGCTTTAAAGTCAAGCTTCAGTTTAAGATTCACCCTGTAATAGAAACATGTGATGGAGCATTGCTAACCTGACTCAGATGGATTGTTTCACCAAACCATCTAAAGCTCCATTGGAAGCCATTTGGAAAGGCCAGGCACTTTCAGAAGCACTTGGCAGGTGATTGGATCAATTTGTCTATCACCTTCTATCATGGGCCACTTCTGATTGATTAACAATGGCTGGTACATGTGGAGCACAGCACCTCTGATTGGTGTGGATGACTGACACACAAGAAAAAAAAGAAAAAAAAATTGTAAAAAAAAAAAAAATGTTGAAAGAAATCGCAGGCTTTGCGATTTGATAATCGCATCATTTCAAATCGCGATTTCGATTTAAAATCGATTAATCGTTCAGCCCTAATGCAGACCCAGATCAGCAGAAAGTGTAGGATCTCTGCTTTGAATGTGACAAATGATCTTCCTGCTCGCTGCACGTCCTTTCCTCTTCACCATGTCAATGAGGCAGCGGGCCCTGTCTGCCCTGGTGTCGTTCTCCTGAAGAACAGAGTCTTTCTCCCCGTCATTCAACACTCCATCCATTAAAAGGTCATCCAGCAGCTGATTGATCAGTTCTCTGGACATGTTCCGCACAAGTTCAGGCCTCAGTCTGGCAAGCTCCTCTTCTGGAAGAAAAAAGAAACAAAAAAAGAAAAACTTGGGGCACAGAATTTAAAAACATATTGCTAAACTGTAATAGTATGGCCAAGGTGAATATCATTTATTAGAGCAATACTCATTTGTAAATCTTTTACTCACCCTGGGTTGGCTATAATTTATGAGCAAAACTTTGGTCAATGAAGACCCAAAAACAGAGAAATATCTGGTTGAATTTAAATAAATTGGAGACGTGTTTAACAACAGCAAAACTATATCAAAACATAATCTTACAGACTGTCACACAACTTGTGCAGTAGAATTCTAATTTCATTTAATGAGTCCTATCTTCAATAAAAGGGTGTCACGATTTCCATCAAAAATCCAAAATCAACAAAGCTCACCTTAAGCCTGTAGCTTCCCTTTCCAAACTGAAAAATATTTAGGCATCCCTGAAGCAGCCTTTTACCCTTCTACTGTGTGGGGGCTTAGTTTGAGTGATTCTTACAGTTTGTGGTTCAGTTTTGTGATTCCATTGTCATTGTTTAAAATTGACCTTATTGCCTTGATGTTACACATTGCAAACAAACATGGTGAATATATTAGCTTAATACCCTGAAGAGCCTATCTATGTTTATGTAAATGACGGTTGTCAGTTCATAAAACCAGTCTTTTCAAATCCAGACTTGAAAAATGTAATAGCGATCAGTTAATGATGAACAAATGTTTAAATGTAATCAAAAGTAATTTAAAATCATGATGGGGGCGGCTATGGCGCAGTGGGCGAGTGCATTGATCCTCAGATCAGGGGAGCTGGGGAACACCAGTTGGAATTCTGCCTTGTCCTTGGGCAAGACACTTTGCTCCTGTGGGTATTGTCCACAGTATTCATTGTTACGTGTGATAAATGTAATTTATGTAATGTAAAGCGCTTTGAGCATTTAGAAAAGCCCTAATAAAGGTAATTAATTATTATTATTAATTATTATGACCGTAAAACAAAAGTCAAATCTATCGTTGATATGAAGATTTGTTCGGCCATTACTATTTAAAACACTTCTGCAACAGTACTGGCACGGACGGTGTAGCTGGCCTGTTAATGTGGGTTATTGTTTTAAATACATTTGAGCAAACATTTTAGTTTTTAGGGCGATAGAGATTAAATGACTGGATAAAAAATGCCTGGATTATACTGCTAAAGTTTTGATATATGGTTTTGCTGTTTTTAAACACAAACCCAATTTCTTTTATTCATTAAGAATGTTATAATTGTATATACACGTTGTTTACCGTTGAGCCATTCGAGAAAAAGTTATTTCTCAACAAATCAACATAACAGGATGATTAATGGATAAAGTTGTCATTTTGTGGGTGAAATATTCCTTTAATATAATACTGTTAATTCAAAATCTCAGGTCCTGTGAAGACACTGTATTAATTTGTAGTTTGTGGTGATAAACCACATTTTAACAGCATTTTACATCCTACCCACCATACCCTTATTAAGATGACCAATTTAGAAAAATAAAATAATAATAAAAATACTCATCATCAACAGTTTCTTACCATACATCCCCTGAATATCACCAGTGTTTGTATAGTCATCTGGAATGAAACACAGAAAATCAGTATATAAATGTCTTTGATTAGGTGGGTTATGTTTTTTGATTTTTGTAACATAAGACAGAATATTTTACATAAATAAGACGGGAACTAATGTGCAATATTTATGCAACCAATGATATCCTATAAACACTGACCTTTTCGAATGACACAGGTCCACACTGGCGCAGATTTATGGGTGAGTGTGAGCTTGAAATTACTGTCTGGATTTTCAATGAACACTTCACAAAAGTTTGGGTCACTTCCTTCATATACAAGCTTTAGATTCTGTGAAATAATGTATATGAAGTAAAAAGGCGGGGATTAGACTCTGTCCAGTGATAAAAACTCCATCCTGCTGAAGCTTTGCATTATTCATACAACATATTTCTGGACAACAATCACAATCAAAACGTACCTCAGGAGTAATTTCTGCATTGTCCATGTTGGCCTTGAGGGTAAAATATTTACCCATCTTCAGGGACTTCTGTGGGTATGGCTTTTTGATCATTTTGTATCCACTGGATAATTCCTTGCTTTTTATTGTCTGTGGAGGAAAATGACTTTTTTCAGCACAAAACGTTCAGCCAACACTGAGGTCTGAGTTTTTAAGTACAAATCAAAAGCGATTACCTGTTGCAGAGCAGGATCACTAGGGATCAGATACACATGTAGTGTGAGGAATGCCAGGTTGGTCTTGAATATTAACACTTTACAGTTGATTTTTATCCGAAAGCCAGCTCTCATCAGGACTCCTCTTGGAGAGAAATGTGGCTGAGACAACTTGACATGGGATGGTGTAACCTCGGACACTGGCTCCACGACGTCTCCACAGGTATCTATGTGCAGGACTGAGAACTTGCCTAAGACTTCAGGGTTGTTTTCTGCATAAAGAAAAGTGCTTCAAAGTTTTTTATGGACATACTATCAAACAAAGCTATTACATATTTGTTTAAATTATATGTTTTGCTTGCCTGTGCAGATCCAGTGAGGAAGATACGCTTCCACCAACTTTCCAGCGATGACAGTAACGTCGAGAAGGGGACCTCCAGGAATGAAGTGCAGAGCTTCCATCCTCTCCATGTGTTCCTCCCAAGAGCCAAACTGGTACTTCAAGCTGACCTTTTCCTTACAAACCCAGCGCAGTCCAGAGACACCACACTCAAAGGGACCTGCATCAGACTGTAGGCTAATTTATGGAAGGGAAGATATTGTAAGAGTGGCGCACATTTGCAGTATTGTTAGAGAAAAACTGAGTTATTTATTCATGAAAATGTACTTGCTGATTATCGTAATAAAGCATTGGAATGAATGGTCGAGCTCAGAAAAAGATCTTAGGTTTTCATCGGGAAATTGGTTCGCTGTGACACAGTAAATGAAGACGTTTTTTTACCTGTAAATTGGAGTATCCTCGTCATCCACACAGATCACTTCAGGTTTGAGCGTAATCCAGTGAACCTCAGGTACTTGAACTACGGTCGGCATCTTTATTTTAGTTGTCTGAAATATATTAAAAGTATGATTTACTGTAGATGTACTGCAAGTAACAAGTAATTTACAGCTTGGTGTTAAAGTTTGATTTACAAAACTTCAAATATTCATGTTTTAAGTATTGCATTTTGAATGTAATAATCAATTAATAAGTCTTAAAGAGGATTTGATGAGACAAAACAACTACCCAATCAATTGTCTGGTGCCTTGCTCAAGGTTCTTGGTCAATGAGGATGCATTAGACAGCTTACTCACTTTTCTCCTGACAACCTTTGGAGGTCCTCCGCTGCTGAGTTTGTTAACACTCTTTGAATAAACTGCTGGGCTTAAGAAAACATACATTTTGTTTAATAATTCATAATTTTTTATATATAAATTAGCCTCACAGATCAAAGCAGATATGGCAGTGCAACACATTTGAACAAAGATCGTTCAAAGGAATGTTTTAGACAGCAATTTGCAAAAGAAGCCTTTCATATTTTATTGTTTTATAATTTTCTTATCAACATTTTTGTTTATATATCTTAATGGCAATACAAGACCAACCTTCCACCCTGAAGGTGTGGTATCCATTTCTCAACAATTCTGTAGAAGATGTCTTTGTCTTCTTCAGATTTTAGATGACCATCCAAGAGCTCTTTCATCTTCTCCTCCGAGGTCGGGAGAGCGCAGATTTTATCATAACTTTCCTGATGAATCACCCCCTTGGTAATTAGCTCATCCAAAACGGATTCCACATCGGTCACATGGTGGATCAGCTGATTTCTTTGTATATCCATAACGTGCTTCTCTAAAAGGAAAACCAAAGGAAAAAATACTCATTAGTCATTTTGAGGTTTTTAAAATAAAAGTATATTTGGGGAACACTTTCCACATAATACGTTAAGATTTGCATTTTCATTGTCTGATGTGTATCACATTCAAGCAATTTACAATGAATCCAAAGAAAAGTCAAATAAACAATAGAAATGCGTTACTCATGCACGACGAAGGCAGAGACAAGTGTTGATGTTTGATTCACGTGATACCTTTGAAAGGACAGAGGTCAATATTGATTATATTTGATATGATATTTTTTTATTGTTACATCTCTATTCCACCTTTTAATTATTTGTATTTTAATGTCTGAACACACTGCTGCTTCTGTAACAAAATCATTTCCCAAATCTATCTAATTAATATCATGATATCAGCTGTTGTCTTTGAGGTAGGATGAGAGCAAGGAGAGTGCAGAGCCTGAGACTCCCAGTTCTTGGAGAGTATGAAGGAAGATCTGGTGGTTCACCTTTTTCAAATGAAGTAGAAAGGTCCACAAGTATGAGGAAAGAGGAGATGGAGGCAGCTTTAGCAGTGTGCAGTTCCTCAGTGACCCCAAGGAGGGCAGTGTCAGTTGAATGGCCTAGACTGGTGCGGTGGAAAGTTGCTCTGATGAAGGTAAGAAGAGAGTTAATTAAAGACAGCACACTCTTTAATGTGTTAGTGTTTTAGAAATAAAAGGAAGAAGAGAGACAGGTCTGTGGTTTGTTACATCGGAAGGGTCAGGAGTGGGTTTCTTTATGAAAGGATTCACCCATGCCTCTTTTAAAAGTAATTGGAAAGCAGCCGGTTGATAGCGAGGTGTTGAGGAAGTGGGTGAGAAAGGGAAGAATGTTAGGTTCCTGAGGATATGTTGTTGGACGGCCAGAGGTAACGAGGGCAAGAACCTTTGTTGGAGAGAGGGGTGAAAAATAAAAATAATAAAGACAAAATGTCTCAGTAGCAGGGAGGAAGGTGTTGGGGGACTGGGGGTTCAAGGAGGGTGGCAAGGACAAAGAAGAGTTTTTTGGGGTTAGAGAAGAAAGACTGCATTTTAGATTAAAATAATGTGCATTGAGCTGCAGATATAGAAGTAGGGAAAGAAGACATTTGAGAAAGAAGTAAACCTAAACTGTGGAAATAGGTCATGTAGGAGCTAACATTTTATTTAGCCTAGGTTTATTATTTGTGTTATTATTGTTTGTTTACACCACCTTTATTTGTATTTGTTAATCACTTCCGGTCATTGGAAATTAGCTCCATAGATAGGGTCAACAATCCGTGTATCTACCGTCCAATTGTTTTTCTTTATTAAACACGTAAACGGAAGAGCGTCTGAGAGGCGTTTTTGCTTTTTACCTTATTAAGGCCCATTCCCAAACCGCCCCCTACACCCGACCCCTCCGTTTGCACGTTCACGCGGAGGGTTCCAAAGCAACGCGTGTGGAGCGGTGTGGAGGGGGAGTGGGCTGTCACTACCCGATCCGTCCCCCTGCCCGATCGGTACTGCGCATGTGCGAGATGGTCCGCCATATTGGACAAGTCCGGACGGCATCCCAAGATGGACACTTGACACAGTGGCTTTTAGCAAAGCTCAAAAAGAAAAACCGAGAGAGATGAGTTATTGTTATTACAACGTGACTTCACTATTATTTAACAACTATTTTTATTGGGTTCTTTTATTTGGGGTTAAGTAGGCTACATTGTCAGAATAAGTGAGAAATGGTTTAATTTATGTTAGACAGCTATCATACTGAATACATATTTACTGTGAATGTATGCACAAATGTATGGCATATGGCTGTCCAACAGAAGTTAAATCCATTTCTCACTTATTCTGACAATGTACTTAACCCCAAATAAAAGAACCCAATAAAAAGAGTTGTTAAATAATAGTGAAGTCACGTTGTAATAACAATAACTCATCTCTCTCGGTTGAAAAGATGGCTGAGTGACCGCAGTGCAGAATCGCTGTATAGTTTAAATCTCCTAACAATGTTGTCCATTTTAGACATAGGCTTATTATATTTACAGCCCTTAATAACATTCTTTTTCTGGGCTCAATATGTGTCTTGGCCGTTTTCGTTGTGATCACTAAATTCCCTTTGTTTATAATAATCACCGGTCTGAAGGATACTGTAGTGATTCAAAGTGTGATTTTAGCAAACGAGTGCTTTTGTTTTGAAATCACTTCCGTGAGTTTCGCACCGCCCCTCGTTCCAAGGACCATTTGACCATTTAGTAAAATAGGCCCAATCCCAAACCACTCCCTCGACCCTACCCCTCCGTGATGGAGTGAACTCCGTCTGTAGCCACACTCGCAGCTAGGCTCCCTCCTGTCAGATGGAGGGAGTAAATACAGCAGCAAGCTTTGGGACGGCCTTCCCTCTCTCCGGCAGAAACAGGAAATGCCGTAACTGTATGTAACAACGGTTTCAAATCAGCATCTCTTAGACAAAAAGTTTAAATGAATAACTCAAATAAAACTCCAAACATGTTTCATTGTGTTTCAAAGCTCTTTTAGATTTAAACCTGATGTTTATTATAAGCTTCTTAGTTTTTGCAACGGTCTGTAAATATTTACAACTTTATAATAAAATGCACACATTTACCTTTTTCCCAGACTAAATACAGGTATGATCCTAAGTTAAAAACATATGAGGTTATCATGAGTTTGTTAACATCGCAATTTATCAGTGGATGTTTGCTGGAACTACTTGTAAACAGCGTGTTTCCTGACGGACACACACAGCGTGACTCCGGTCAGGTAGAGACCGGTCTCAAGTCAGCACCGCTGCAGACTCGGGTTGCGTTCCGATAATCAGCTCCTAAATTCTAACCCTATCTCCTATTCCTTGACCTCTGAGTGAAACGTCACGGGGTTAAGGGATAGTGGATAGGAGAATTCAAAAGGATTTAGGAGAAGAGACCGCGGTACTTTAGAGCAGTGGTTCCCAAACGGTGTGCCGCGGCACACTGGTGTGCCGTGAGGCAAGTCCGGGTGTGCCGTGGGATTTTGTGACAACCATACGTTATTATTGCAATATACAACTACACAAAAATAATTATTTTTTAATTTACTATCAGTACTTTGTAGATTTATATGTACGTAATCTGCGCGATTTGCGCATCCACATCTCCACGTGCAGTGCTGCATAAACATGGCTGAGTCAGCGATAACTTTCGAGGGGTGGAGGTATGCCCATTACTTTGAGTTTGTCCGAAGAATAGACAGGAATGTGACGGTGAGGTGCAAACTGTGTCGAGGCCAGAAGCTGTTATCCACTGCTGTAAACACCACGTCAAACACCTGCAAAGAACACATGCTAAGGTGAAGCTACTGCACGCGCTATTTGTTGTTTGTTTATATCACATAGTCTGTTCTTCTTCTCTGTCTTCCGGTTGTTGCCTGTTTTGAATGACAAATACACACTACCGCTGCCTGCTGGTAAGGAAAGTTATTGCCACTCACGCATGCGCAGTTCGTACGTGCTCGGCGAGTAAAGTAACGAGTTACTTTATGTAGATAGTAACGAAGTAGTGTAATATATTACTTTTTTTTAAGTAATACATTTATAATTTATCATTTGTAGTTCAGGACCATGGACAATGCAGCTTCTTTGACAATTTTTTTTGACAATTCAATTGACAGTTCTCTGTGCTGAATTTCTGCTGAATTTCCTTTGCCTCATTTTTAATTGTGTGACCTGTCTGGTTTAAATGAGTGTGTTGCTGCTTTGATGAAGCCTAATTTGATAAAGTTTCAAATTAATTTCTGAAATATAGTAAATAATTATGCACATTAACAGATATTTTACATGATATGGGTGATAACACGTGTTATAAGGGCTATTTTGCACAATAGGTGTGCCTTGAGATTTTTACTTGTCCTTTGGTGTGCCTTGGGCACAAAAAGTTTGGGAACCACTGCTTTAGAGAATCCGAATGCACTTTCACTATCCGACGTGTTTATAATGCGCCAGCGGACGTCATGAATGTGCGTCTGCTGCTGTGGGGAAACTATGGAAACTACAGTTTTCTATACAGCGGACTACAACATGGATGTTTAATAAGAACGAGGGACTACTGTAAACTCATCTAGAGACTCTGCACCGTGCTCTGATGCTGTTGTTTTATGCTTTATGAACGGGGACAACAGAGAAACATATTCTTCATGACCAAAGTTGGAATTGAAATAAAAAAGGAAAGTGAAACTTATGCTCGTCACCCTCTCCCTCCGGTCCATATTAATACAAATGATCCCAATACGTATGATTGTATGAAAAGATCTTAACATAAATACTGTATTTATTATAAACGTTAGTCCTTAACATCTATCACTGTGTATATCACCATTCAAACATATTTTAAAAGTTGAACAAACCCCACACAGCTCAGTAAAGACTGAGATGTAGACTTTATTTGATCATTTCAGTAAAAACTAACGTTCATATTTCTCTTTTTGATTATAATACTGATGAACGTTCAGAAAAAAGCACTTTGGCAACTTACCACATACGTTTTAAAATGCTTAATAAGCACCGTAACTTTCATGATATCATTTCTCGGTCATAATCGGTTGTTTCAGTGAACGGCCGACTGTTGTGATGGCAAATGCTGCGGCTGCAATGCATTGTGGGGCAGCATTTTCTCCTCTCCTTTCGGTTAGGGAGGTCCAGTGGTTCCTAAACTAAACGAGGTTATAAAGGAAGTTTGAAACCTCCTTTCCTTTGGAGAGTTGGAACGGCACTTATCATGGCTGCCAATGACGTACCTCCGGGTCATTTCACTCAGTTAGGAAGGTTCCTAAGCTAAATGGACTATTGGAATGCAACCTCGCTGTTTGAGGGCTTGATAGCCCACTCCCCCTCCACACTCGTTGCTTTGGAACAGCCCTCAATATGGCGGACCCTCCGCGTGAACGCGCAAACGGAGGGGTAGGGTGTAGGGGGCGGTTTGGGAATGGGCCGTAAAAAGCAAAAACGCCTCTCAGACGCTCTTCCGTTTACGTGTTTAATAAAGAAAAACAATTGGACGGTAGATACACGGATTAAAACGGCTTTGGTTTCCCGTTTTTTCGTTTTAAATCAAAAACGAAAAAAGACTTTTTTTGGCTTTTGGTTTAAACGAAAAATCAAACTGACAAAACGTACACGGACCCTGAAAGGAAGGCAACATAGGGAAAAAAGTGATTGCTCGAAAATTATAGTATTGTGTATCTTGAATTCATGGATTAAATATTCTGCAACCTTTTGGTTCCAGTGTGTCAGCCTCGTCGTTGCAGTCCATCATCCTCAGTATATATGCAGCCTTTGACAGAGCACCATCCTCGGTGTAAATTGAAACCATGAAGTTGGTGATCTCTGAGATGTTTGTGGTGTCTAACGTCGCATCGCTCCAATTCGGGCAGCTGCTCGATGACCACCACGCCAGCCGTCTGCAGAACCATCTTAAATTGCTCGGGCTCAGTTTCAACAGCGTGTCTTTCAAAGCATCGGAGGACATTTTTCACAAATGTAAACGACCTAGACTAAAGTAGTGCTTTTCGGGAGTTTATCACCCGGCTGGCGGCTGTTGAAGTACAAACAGGAAGACACTTAGGTGCGTTCACATGCTGTCGGAAATATAACAATCATTGTCTGTCTGTCTGTGATGTTTTTATATGTAGGATTATACAGCTGTTAAAATATGGTAATCTGAGTACCATTGCTCAAATCAAACAGGCATTGACTTCACTTCACGTTCTCTTACTTTGTTTAAGAGAACGTAAACAAAATAAGTATTCTGAATGCGGGCTATAATTAGAAAAATAACAGTTAAATAAGGGCACAGCATTTTCACATGGCTACACATGTTCAATTCAGTGGCTCTCCTGAAAGTAGCATTTCAAAACAAGTCATTGAAATACATTTTATCAGCTCTATGAAATCGTTTTTTACTTTTATATTTGACATTGTAGAGACCAACAATGAAAAGGAATAATCAGTGAAGAATGAAAATAATCACTATTTGCATGCAGATCTGTGTAATACTGACAGATAACTCATTCTCATATAGGCCTATAGTTGTCAAAAATTGCTGATCCCTAATTGAAGAAACCAACAAAGCTGAAAACATACCTCTATTTAAAGGATGTTGATAACCAGTTTTGTTCAGAGCATTTTATTGCAACATACATGCTCAAACTTGCAAAGTTCTGGAAAACCGGAAGCCAGAAGAGAAAACTGCCTCAACTGTTCACACACACTTGTGGGGCGGACGCAGTAAAGTATATGAGAGAAGAAGTGGGTATTGCAACACTTCACAAATACAGTGTATCCGTTACAGGCCACTCCTTTTTGTCTCATAAACTCCTTCCTCACTTCGTCTCTATCCTTTCACCATCATGGCATTCACTGGGAAATACGAGTCAGAGAATCAAGAAAACTATGAGGAGTTTCTAGAAGCCCTTGGTATGAGATTGTCTTTCATCATTCATAAATAGATTTATGGTCATTTATGTCATCTTCAGCATTTGGAATTTCACCTGCGCTCTCACAGGTCTTCTCAGTGCCAAGACAGACCACAACGTGGTAACGGAGGTGCTTCAGGATGGGCACGACTTCACCTGGACACAAAGCATTCCCAACTGGGCCTGGTCCAATAAGTTCACCATCGGTCAGGAATGTGAGCTGGTGACAATGAAGGGTGACAAGTTCAAGGTGAGTTATTAACTCAGGCACTAGAGAACATGATCCTTTAACTGCAAATGTGCCACATATTCACTACTTGTCTTGATCTTTCATGTGAGCAAGTTTATTGGAGATTTTCCTCTGTGCCCTGTAGGCTACTGTCCTTCTGGAGAGCGGAAAGATTTCAGCTCAGTTTCCTCAGTACCAATTCACAGCAGAGATCATCGAGGATAAGCTGGTCATGGTAAGAGAAGTGAACACTTCACTTGTGTTCAAGCAATCAAACCCTGCACCTTAATACTCATTGAGACTAATTCTGTCCGATTTGTTATGACAAGATGAATAGAAATTGTTATATTTTCATCACAAATCATCTCTTTGTTTTGCACATGTCCTCCAGAGTTGCATAACTTCAGGAGAGAAGGGCGTGGCTTTCAAAAGAATTAGCAAGAGGATGTAATGCTGCGAGACTCAACATGCTTCAATAGAAAAGAGGCTCCCTCGGCGACAAAAAACATATCGTGAAAATGCTTGAATTACTGAAGCAGAAAGAATAAAGTAACCATCTGCAGCGAGGAACAAGTGGGACATCTTTTGACTTCACTGAACTTTGTTTGGTTGTTCTCGTTTCATATATTTATGAAGAAAATTGGTAAATATATATTGTATTTCTACCAGGGTCCATGGTTGATCCAATAAAACTGAAATCAAATCAAACACATCTTTTTATTGTATTTCACTTGGTTTACACCATCGATGCTGTGGTAATGAACTCTGACATGCAGGATGTGTTCTTGTGCACATAGTATACTGTAAATAAAAACACAAGCTGAATACCATTTAAAGATAGATAAATCAGGATATATGTATACGCCTATCGTTGGCATTAGTGTTATTTGAAGTTTGAATCCATGGAAACAAACGATATTTAAATGTGATGCAGACACACCCAGCTAATGTGTGCTGGTAATACATGTGTCATCCTCCAGACATTTGTTCTAATTTACTAATTAGAGTTACTAAAGTATGGTTCAAGTACCAACAGGTTGAAACAGTGCTTGAACTTTAAAACACAAAAGTTTAAAAATAAATAAAAAACAGTATTCCTGGTTTTATAAAGAACTTCAACATTCCTATCATTATTCCTATTTATGTATATTCACCACCAGTATGGTTTCCTTGTTTAAAATGCACATTTATCTTTTGCTTGCAAATGGATCCTTTTTTTAATTGAAGAAATGATCTGCTGGGGATGTCAGTGCTGTGTCTGCATTACTGCCCCAAACAAATGAACCGCTGCAGTTTCAGGAGCGTCGGGCCTCCGCTCGGCTCAGGTGGTCGGATATATTCGAATAGATATATTTGATTAGTGTGAAACGTGCCTGAGGAGTTGTTTGGTTTCAGGGACACGATATCACAAACACCTGTGCACACTAATACGATGAAACAACTGAGACAGAGTTTATTGAGACACAGGTGTTCATTTAACTTTGTTTCTATCTTTTTTGAGTTGTGGCACTGAATTGCAAACATTGTGGTGTATTGTAAGGTTTTGATTTCAAATGAAACACAGCCAATTCCATACCCTCTCAATCATCACATCTCCAATTGTCTTCAGAGTCATCGATTGTAATGAAGAAATGTTATATAATTTCATTAAGAATACTGTGCATGTATGTGAAATGGCAGTTCAGCCTGATAATCAAACGTGACTGATCAGCTGAGAAACCCACAATCAAGTCAATGTGAACAAAATATACCTAAAGTAAAATGTTGATTGATGTTGCATTAATATCAATATTGTTGCTCTGGTTTCAATTGAAAATGTAAATGTTTGTTTTTTTAAATACTAGCCAACTGTTTCTACTTCCCCTTTCTTTTACAATTAAAGCTGTGGTCTGGACAATATTGGAGAATGGTGCTCAGAGAACAACCTACTACTAAAAGTTAGTCCCCTTGTCTTCATCAATGCAGTTAAGGTGGAACAAAGTAACAGTTTTAAGTTCCTGGAAATCAGCATCACAAACAACCTTAAATGGTCATCATCACACATCTTCATCCTGGTAAAAACACATGACGAAGCAAAATCCTCCTGCCAAGGTTTTGTTAACTTTTACAGAGCCTGCCGACAGGGATCATTCGGAACTGGCCTGGGATCTGCACGGTCAAGCACAGAAGGGCTCTGAAATCACCATTGATAAGCAAGCTATATGTAGCCCCCATGATGAGGAGGGGGATGCTTGAGAAGAGCCCAAAGGGTATTCAAGAACAATCTACCTTCTCCATCACCAGACTATAGAGCTGCTTAGTTTGCATGGTTTTCATTAGCAACATTGTACTACCACTACAACCATGTTGTACAATGAAAGAAAATCACCTTGAGCTTTTTGACAAGGCCAGTTCTTCCTGAAATAGCCAAAGTGCAGAGGTCCTCTGAGTTTCACTAACATAAAGCCAGGCCAAAATACCTACATTCTTAAAAATCTTTCTTTTAAATCAACAAACAGTACTGGATCTAAATTGTCGACACTGATCCCATTAATAAACGTCTTCTCTGAACTGAATTAGAGATAATATTTCACATGGAGCAACAACACCTCAACAAGGACACCTTCAGCTGCCATGAATATAGAGCTGCTGATACTGAAATGAAATCATGAACAAATTAATGATCTATATATTACTAAAATGTAGCCGAGGAGTGCTTTCCAAAGGGCTGTTGTTAGTGAAGGAAGAGCTGCACTTTCCCATTGTCACCACCGCGAGGCGCCCTCATACCTCAATGAAACATCACCGGGAGTATGCCTCTCACTTTC
This sequence comes from Gymnodraco acuticeps, assembly GCF_902827175.1. Lineage (NCBI taxonomy): Eukaryota > Metazoa > Chordata > Actinopteri > Perciformes > Bathydraconidae > Gymnodraco > Gymnodraco acuticeps. The sequence continues at coordinate 1,484,418 of NW_022990700.1, forward strand.
ATTGCATGGGGTTTATGGGTAAATTCACATTTGTAAAGATGTCATTTGTTTTGATGGTGTTCAAAAACAATAACTTTTTTCGATTCTACCAGAATTTCAGTTCCAAATCCAAATGTGTTCAGCAGTGAGCCGTTTGCTTCTTTTAATGGATAAATGAGGGAGTATATATAGTTCTCCATTGATTCCCTTTTGTTGTGTGAAAACAGTAACACATTGGTCCCTCTATAACAGATAGTCTTGTTGGCATTCACCCCCTTGTCCTAACAATTAGACATGCTGCATTTCACTATGAAAAATACAAAAAAGGAGAACTTGGGAGGGTAGCTCTTTCTGGTCACATGTACTTATGAGGCATCACATTTTTACTAAACAGACTGACCATTTTCAAAGCTTAAATTCAGTGAACTGCTTTTTCTTTAGTAAAATGTTTGTTTTTATTATTGGAACTCATTGAATGATGATTTCCATAATAATGACTTCTCTTGCACACATTTTAAATACCTGAAAACATTTGATTTGTCATTAATAAAGTAATGAGGGTATTGTTACCCCTATATCTATTGGTCTATTTGGACTCGTATATATTTTTCTTTAGTACCTTTACAGTTTAATGAAGCATCACAGACAAATGTAATTTGTGTAGATGGTAAATGTAAGTAAATTATTTTTAAAATGTGGCTGTTTTAACCTGTAAGAGTTGTGTGTTGATTTATGAATTAATACAAATGTGCATTGGCATTAACCAGCTAAAAACGGTGATTTACTAATCATTGAGATTAGCCACCAGTTTATGGCACTGACACACTCAGTCCAGGTGTTGATAAGGCTGATTAAATGTAAAAAAGTATTAAGCAAATTGAATAAGACCCCCAAACATTGAGCAGCTCTCTCTGCCCCCCCCTTTTCTTCCGTTCTGTTTGCCAAGTTAATTACGTTTCAGGCTTATTTTGAGGAGCATGTGGATTGCTATATTTTCTTCAAATGTTTAACTTAATGATGATTAAAGATCTGTGAGCTGATGTGATTAAGTATTTGTGTTCCAAATTTGTTGGAAAAAAACAATGAAAACGCCTCAGTTGCATGATGAATTAAGGATCCTGCTGTGTTTGAGAGAACAGAGCGGAGGCCTACAAATGTCCGCGGTCCTCTGTTCTGCGTCCAACACGAGGAGGGCGGTCAGTCTACAAGCATTGTGCTGGGGTATAATGTGTCGTGTGTCAGAGAGAGACACTGAATGGATTTTTTTATATATCAAAATGTTGTTAAAACACAGAAAGATCTGACTGAGCTGTGGAGGAGGACTTAAGAAGCAGCAGAGACTGAACTTCATTCTCTCATACTGAATTATTACTTTGTCTGCTCGTTGATATACTATTCCGCTCTTGGTAACAGGGAGAGATTATTTGCTTTCGGTTTGACCTCAAATAGAAATTGTGCAAATGTCAATGGTGGATATATGTACATAATTTAGATGCAATAACTCGCATACAATATTCATGGAAATGTGAAACGCTCCATTCAGAATGTAAACTAAAGCATGATTAAATATATTTAAGATTATTAAAAAAATTACTCATTCAGCAGCATGAGCCACGCTTATGTACGCTATCATTTGTTTTAGTATTACAGTTGAAGTTAGTTTACCAACTTTAAACATTGCCAGCTAGCCAGTTTAATATATAGGGTGAGTTGCCCTAATGTGGGACACCTAAGCTCAAATGGGTGTAGGTCTTCCGCAAACAAATGAGTCAATGAAACTACGGGTTAACACAAGCTGTGATGTCATGCGATCAAAATCACATGACTTCTCAAATATCCAATCACAGATGAGGGTGGAAAAACCTTTAAACAGGAATTACCATGTGTGAAGACCACCCAATTGTCAATGACATAGCGTTTTGACAAATTTAATGTTACGGTTTTAAATTTCGTATAAATCTTGCAAATTTTTATCAGGATGTGTTTATGATATGTTTGTTCATCAGAACATATTATAATATGGTGTAAATATACTCTATATTTTTTATTTCAATCAAATGTTCCATCGTCCCACTTTAGGAAACATGTTTCGCAAAGTGGGACAGTATGATTTGCCTAATGTGGGACAGGTCTAAAAGGGGCATGGATTGTGCAAGAGCAATGGTTATTTACAGGGCTTTAGTCTTCTAATGCAGTATTTTAGATATTTAAGGTGAAGGGCAAATCATATTAAATAATTGGGGGTGGCTGCATCTCTGTTAAAATGGTATGACAAAGTCAGAGATAATGTTAGGGATTAATGTCTGAGTTTAAGAGATGGCAATTAATTTAAGCCCAAATATTCATAGTAATTTAATAAATCCTTCCAACACACATTGTAAAAAATAGCCTAAGTTAAGAAATCATTCCAATATGTGCTATAGGTCAGTGGGGAGTGATTAGTCGAATATGCATAAATAAAAAAGAAAGAATGCAGACTAAGATAAAGATAGGAGAGAGGAGTTTATCAAATATGTGTTATTGGTTGTGAGCATATTCTAATGGTTTTTGGATTATTGAAATATATACAGTTCTGTTTCATATGAGTGTTGAGAGCTGTATCCATAAATCTCTTAATTTTGCCCTCAAAGTGCATCAGATTGATGCATTTAACTTCAATTTAAAGAAAAACATCTTCTGTTGTAAAAACAATAACATTATAAATAGTAACATAGCTGAACATGGTATTGCACATTTAGCTTTGAGTGTTACTGACCTGAGATGTTTTTATTACATGAATTAAGGTGACTGAGGCTTTTTAACATATACTTTTCAGTGTCCCACATTTTGCACAGAACTGTCCCACATTAGGAAAAGCAGATTGTCTGAGACAACTTGGCACTAAGAGTACTTATATGTCTACCATTTCTTTTATGAGTGTAATATCTGCATTTTCTCTTTTGGTTTGATTAGGACACATCCTGGGGATTTCAGAATGGTACTTGATGTTGATTTATTGTATCGGCTTCATATCGCAAAATATTCCCGAAGTCTGAAATGCAAAAAATGTCCCACATTAGGGCAATTCACCCTAGGCTATATAGTTATGTTTGTTTGCCAGATTAAATCTGCAAAGTAACAAATAACCACAGCTGTAAGGTAAGAGAAGAAAAGTAAAACAAACAATATTATCTGAAAAATGTAGCAAATAAGAAGTGTAAAGCAGAAGTAGTGGAATTACCTAACATTTTTAATAAGGTATAAAGCAGGGTAAATGTACTTAGTTAAAGTAATTATTAATATCCCCTTGATGAAGCACTAATGGCGCGTTTCCACTGCAGCGGGTAGCTCGCTTAAGCGTGCCGAGCCGTGCGGGGCCCGTTTTTGGTTGCGTTTCCACTTGGCCTAGTACCGGCTAGCGGGTCCTAATTCACAGTTTTTCTGGTCCCATAAAATCGTGGTTCTAGGGCCAGGAACAACCAGGCTGAGTCGGGCTGAGTATGCTAAACTAGAGAGATAATCGCTGGCAAGGGGGCTACAACTACAACAAGATGAACATATTTGACCGTGATTTAATTGTAATACACGTTTCAAAATGATGCCGAAGTAACAACATACTGATACCGGTTAGTAAAAACCATGAATTAATGCTTTGACAAGTCTGCAGACAGACGGCAGGCGAAAAACCCTTTTAAAATGCGTGTTTTCTAAATGGAGCTTGGCTAAGCTAACGTTATATATGCTCCGACCGTCCACACTCACAACGGCCTATACAGACATAAATAAACCAGCGACTGTATTCGCCATGACACAGGCAGTCTGTGGTTTGTACTTGTTTAACTTTTGTCTAGTTTCTGAACAGATATGAGGAGCTGTGAGCTCTGAGTGCTAAGAGCTAACGGCTGTGTTGTTTTTCTGGGGCGCTCATTGAAGATGACGTCACGGCTCCGCCTACACTGCGTTACTATAGTAACTACCCCAGTTCCTAAACTGTAATGGAAGCGCAGCATTAAAGTGAGATGGGCCTAATAAGGCCTAACCAAACCGAGCGAGGCCTGCAGTGGAAACGCGCCATTAGTTACAGTTCACCACTGGTCGTACTGGTGTAGTGCTGTTTTGACGACAGATGTGTTGCATTGACAGCATGTGGTCACAGCTGGAGGGTTGTGTAAAGCCAGCAGGGTTTATCACTGGAGCTGCTGCATTGTCTTGCCCCTGAACCAATCGGAGCAGTGCAGGGGAAACTATCCCACTATCTATCATCAGTGAAGATACACACCCTTCAGACACTCAGTTCACTTTTGTGTTTATTTTTCCGTGGCACATCATGATAAAAGAACTCCTTCTATCCTTCGGTGTCACATACACCAAAGCTACATATTGGTACAAAATAATACAAAAATATAAATTGGAAGTTTGTGGTGTTTGTGTTTTCATTACCATCACATTAGACAAGTGTTGTTTGGTGTGAGAGACATCAGCACCTTTCACAGGAGGAACAACTGCATCTCTAGCTAAAAGACAAAAGCATTTAGTAATATCTATCACTCAACGGAAGTGGCTGCAATATGCAACATATTCATTGTGTTCAGAGCCCACTGCTGCCCTGTGAAGGAGATGAAGCTGCAGCAGCTCAAATCACACAATTATCAAAAATAAGTTACAAAAGATGAACCAGTGGTGTACACGAGACAGTGATGGCTGTGGTCAGTTTAAACAGAAAAACATCATATTGCACCTTTGACACCTCAGTGAGAAGTTGCTCATGAATAATGAGGAAAAGAGCAAGTTGTACTCTAAAAACAAAATCTAGTTCACACCAGCGGCATTCATCGGGAGGATCACAAAAAGCTTTAACTAAAATACACTGAAAAAAGGAATGTAAAAAATATAACAAAACTGTACATAAAAAGTTAAAACAAAAAGGCATAATATCTTAGCTCATATCACCGGAAAGCAAATGAACAGGTTGTTTACTCAGGGGTGGGAAGACAAAGCTGTAAATATGAGTTGTGATTATTGTAGTTTCAGAAGGCTTCATGTAGTGTTATCTGAGAAATGCTTCTCCGAGTATGGATTTAAGACTCACAGCTCAAGCACGGCAGCTGCTCAGGACAAGGCACGACACGGTAAGATGGCCTCTGTCCACCACGACGTTTTTCAGTCAACATCTGATGGTCTTCAGTCGAGCTGCAGAGATCACGGGCTTCATTTATCATTCGAAAGAGAGAAAAGCTATCGGTTTTGTCATTTTGTTTAGGCAAAAAACCTCTTCTGCATCCCCAGCTTCTCAAATGTGATGCTTTTCTTCATCCTAAGTGATCAGGAGCTGAACATTTATTTGCCAGCAGGTCAAATAAAGCAGGCCATTTAATTAGAAAAAAACATGAGCGCTGTGGGAACTTAACCCTGTTATCTTTTACAATTTCTTCAAAATGTTTTGTATGTTATCAAGAAAATAATCATTCGTTACATACCCAAATTAGTTTAACAACATCCCAAAGCGCGAGGCCCGCCGTCGTTTAAGGCATTACCATGGTAACCAGTGGGAAACCCATGTGATCGAAACTGGCAATCTGGATGTGTTTATACGTTAACAGGAAGTGGAAGATTGGGGATTGCAGGTTCAGAAGTCTTGGAGGCAATTACCGTGGACTGCCCACAGATGTGTGAAACCAGTGACCATGAGGTTGTTCCACCGCGATGCAAACAGACTGCTTCATGCATTCAGTTACCGACTACACAGCAGAGAATGGTCCAGTGATGAAGAAGGGGATTATTCCAGCCCCCACAGATGCTGCACTAGCATCCACTTTAAAGCATAAGAGCACAGGATGATGGGAAGGCTGCTTGTTTCGGCCTTGAAACCTGGGCCAGAATAAACCGTTTCTATGAACCGGTACAAAGAAAGCTATAATTAATCAATGGTGTGTTTCTAAGATGGTAAAAGAGAAGCTACACTATATCAAACAAAAATGGAAATCGAGAGAAATAATGATCATAAATAAAAGCTATGGCATGTTTCAATGGCATCATATTCAAGTAATCTTGTTCAAGTCCCTGATAATTAGTGGTTCATGTAAACATCGGAGTCATTAACACAGACACAGAACCAACAGTTCACGAGAAGGCAGCAGCAATTCTTATATACAAAACACACGAACAACGTCCACGGCTCCTTCTGGTCCAGTCACATCATTTTGTGTTATATTCTTTGAGCGGTGCAGAGACACCAACATTAAAACTTTAGTATGACAAAGCCTGGAGGTTCCAGAGAGACACAGTTTCACCTGGATGAGTGTCCGCTCTGCCACAAGGCTGGACTTTGGAGGTGGGAGAGACGCCAAGGACAGCAAGAGGAGTAAAGAGGAAACACTGCAGATGCTGCGGACTTCACCTGCTGTGCTCAAAGCAATGAATTCCTCGACTCCTCCGAGGGCTAATGCGGTGAGGAATACCCAGAGGGGCCCTTCATCTCTAACAGAGACTACAGGAGTCGGATCGATGTTCCCGGACACTGTTTTTCTTCTTTTCTCTCTCTGAAATGGTGGCTCAAGAAAAAATTAAACACCTGCCTAATTCTCCCTGTCCAACATGTTACATTTTTGGGATTAGAAATTAAAAACAATAATTTCAAGCAGCAAGATATCCTTATCACAGATGCTTTGTGTTCCGTGTTCCTCTAAAAATGGCTCAGCTATCACATGACTGAGAACAGGCACTGAACGAGGTGGGTGTTGGATCACACTGCTGCTTTCATCTCATTCACAGTGATGACAGTCTCATAATAACATTGATTTTTGAAACCAGTTCAGAGAATGGAAACAGCATCTTTGCAATGCCTCTGTATTTCACGATGGCGGAGCATTTGTCACGTCAGTGTGATGATTTCCACAGGGTCTGTCTTGCATTTGGACCTCTGCTTGCGTTTGAGGCGTCTCTGTGTTTGGGACGAGGGGGTTGGACAAGCTGAAGGTGTAGCGGAGCTGACGGAGAGAGAGAGGAGGTCTGCAAAAGGATATTTTGGGGTGGGGAACTGGCTCGGAAACATAGCAGTGCAGTCCCGCATGGATTTGTGTTCCCTCTCCGTCTCCTGGCGTCACCTGTCAAAGCAGCCGGCTGTGAAAGTGTGATGGGACCCCAGGTAGCCCCCGCTGTAGGCCATACTCAGACAGTGGCGTGGCTCTCCAGCTAGGGCCATCTGCACAGAAATGGGGCCCTGGAGCGGCAGAACGCGGGCCCCTGGCTGAAGGCCTGAGGTCAAGCTTGGGTATGAGGGGAACCCCCCCCCAGGAGTCATGGAAGAAGCCCCAGTGAGGAGGCCCATCCTGTGGCTCTGAAGGAAGTCCTGAGACATGTTCACCATGGGCCCCAGAGCCTGGGAGTCAGCCAGCGCCTGCAGCTGGGACAGGGACGGGGAATGCTGGGTAAGGTGTGCGAAACTGTCCGGCTGAAAGAGCAGCTGTGGTGTGGAGGAGGTGGAGGAGGAGGTGGAGGAGGCTGGTCTCTGGATGGCTGACATTGGGGAGAGGTGAGAGGTCTGAGGCTGAGACTGCAGGGAGGAGGGCCGGTGAGGAGGAGTGGATTTGGTCTTGTTGGCCTCCTTCACGTCATTGTCATGAGCACTGTGCGAAGGAAAGAAGACAGATGAGAAATGACTCAACAAATATGGAAGAATGGACTCTTTTTGCTCTGTGCTCCAATAATAGTTGAGCAAACCTCAACCAGCTCTCTTCTTTCCTGTTGCCTATTTATAATGCCATGTCTTTAAAAAGCTAACATTACTAAGTAAAGCCACATTTTCACAATCTTTTCACAGCTTAAGTTAGCTAAGGTAAAGCTAGCGAAACACTGGCTAATAGTTAACGCTTCATCCACACTTATTTCTGTGGTTCAAGTGACTTGACAAACAGGAATTTGGATGAATCAATTTAATTATAACTTAAACCATCCTTGCATTGCTGTTGTAGAGAGCAACATGGGTAGAATATTTTCCAGAACAAATGGCTACAAATCCATTTATGGGGTAGAGATTGGTCTCTACCAACCATTTTTAATCCTCCACAATTTAGTGTGAACATGTTACAATAACACTAACCCAGATGCACACAAATAAATGCACACAGCTGCCAACCAAGAAGTGTGCAATTTAATGACAGTTGTTAAATTACACTAAGGCTACCAGAAAGGTGGACAGGCTTAACCTGATGAACAAAAATATTATAAGCCTTGACTGTTTAAAAAAACACAGGCACCCTGTAATCCAAAACCATGGCAACTAAAAATGAACAAGGATAGGGGCCCTGATGTCATCTACCTTGAGTTGCCCACTACACTTCAAAAGACTGCCAGACTCGCTTTCTATGAGACCTTTTGCTTTCTTTTGGGTGTGTGTGTGTGTGTGTGTGTGTGTGTGTGTGTGTGTGTGTGTGTGTGTGTGTGTGTGTGTCTTACAGCAGCATGAGCTCGATGCACTGGGTGAGGTGTTCCCAAGTGTAGCCTGTTAGTAGATGCAGAGCAGTCGTCCAGCTTGGAGAAATCTGAAGGCAAATACGAGATGCTGCCACACATGCAGCAGCAACCTGGGATGGTCGGAAACTTAGAAAGGCGTGGTCTAAAAAAATAAAAAAGACAATAGAAAATAAGGATCAGAAAATATTTCTACAAGCTAATTAATCAAACACCTCTGAAAGAAACAAGGCTTGATCCTTTGTCCTTTTACACCCACCTTGCAGTGAGACCTCCAGAAAGTAGTGAGTGTATTTGTCCATGAACGCCTTGGTCTTGGAGAGGGAGGAGAGCGGCCAGCCGTTGTACAGGTCGCCCTCCTGCACCGAGGCGTGGAGGTAGTAGTCAATAAAGTGGGCGGGTGTGGGCATGCACAGGTTCCAGCCAAAGGTCTCGAGCAGCAGAAGCTCCATTTTGATGAGATCCTTCTTGTTGAGCACCAGGTTCAGGCTGCACATAAAGCCCAGAGAGTTCAGCTGCTCCAGTTTGGGAACCCGGTCTTCCTTCTCCTCAAATTTACCTGCAGAGAACGAAAGAGATGCAGTCAGGTCACTGAACACCGTTTAGTGCAATTTGAGTACAAGCATTGGTTTCAAAGTGACACGAAGATAGACTACACATGAAAGATGGACTGCAACAGAACAGAGGAGTAGTCTGCAACAATTTATAATCAATTCATCATTTTCAACTAATCATAAACTAATAATAGAAAACACATTCAGCTCCTCAAACGTAAGAACAGCTTTTTCTCTATTAGGTCTTTAAAATGAAAGAAAAATCCATATAGATTAACTGAAAATTAAGATATAACATATTATATGTTTTATATGAATATTTAATTGGTAAGATCCTCTTTTTGCAAATCATAGCCAAAATAGTCACACTAACAAGGATGTGAAAAAGCAAAAGGGACAACTGCCCGGACTCTCGGTCATTATATCTTCATAAAAAAAGCCATGTTTTGATATGAGGTGATGATAGTTCTTTGTTCCTTTCAGTATCAAATATAATCATCATGTAGCTACAGGCTGCGCAACAAAACATAACAAGAGCCTGCTTAGCATTAGCAATTAAGCTGACTATTGCTGAACATCTGGCTGTGGCGCTAAGCTCTCAGGAAACATTGCTACCGGCTTGCAGAGTGTGGAGCACCAACTGTGGATTAAACAAGCCTAACGCTTTCTATGAAAAACAAACATTCAGCCAGATCCCCCATATTTATGTCCCTCTCACCCACTCCATATCCTCAAAGACTTTGCAGCGTAGCATTACAGTGAACCCCACCCCAAGATATCCTCTTCTCCATGGCAACAGCCCTGAGGCCTAGGGGGTCCGTGTGACCAATGGAGAGGGGTGACTCTGCCTTTAATCCCACAGGCCTCCTCTGCTCAAACTTAAGAATGAGGGCGAGGGGGTATCAGGTTACTCTGATACAGACTTCCCTCTCAAGCATGTGCTTTAGCTACACTCGCTTTGAGAAGGACGACGTGGAGACTCATTGCAGCCAGTGATGGTTATTTGAGGCCGTAATTGTGACATAATTGTGCTAAAATGTATACATTTGGTTTACGAAACGGTTCAAATCATGTAGAGAGCTAAACAACAATCATTAGCCAAAGGTATTCAAATAAGAGACACTTTGTATGCAAAACAAACAATCAGCTTAGACTAAAGCAAAGTGTCATTGTAGAACATTTAAATGGGTTCATTTATGGACCAACTCAAGTGAGGAAATCAAAACATTTACAACGTTTAACAATTTTAATTTTTTTGAAGACGGTGCAGGATATGTAGTTTTATTTTTTTATTTGTGGTTTCTTTTGTTTTATTCTGGTAATCAAGTAATCGGGTATGGAGTATACACTAAGGCGGAAACTTCGATTATTTACCTTAAGTTTAATAATAAAATACTTAAATTCATTCTACTCCTTTTGAGACATTAAATATCTGCTTTTTTTGTTGTTGGGTATTCTTGAGTTGTTATCTTACTTTATCGTTGCTTGCTAGCTGTTGTTTCAGGGTTTCTAGGAATGATATCCACTCGGTAGGACTATTAAGTTATGCATCAGCTTTGTCAAAATATGCATCCAGTACAACAACCCTTCTGTTAGGGTAAATATTAGCCTTTAATCTGGATCCATGGCAACGAAACATTAAAAAGAAGGGCTGTATTGGCTTTCCGAGCTGCAGTTAGAAGTGCGTCCTTCAATCAACAACTGTGTGCCGCGTCTTTCAAGGACCTCATTTACTTCTTCATGTCTGAATGAGTGGGTCGTCTTCCTATAGAGTGCGAGTTTTACCACTGATGTTGCGACCCACCATTAAGCAGGGGAGAGAGGGAGACAGGGAAAGGTTGAGAGAGCATGAAGGGGGGGCAGCCTAACCGACCAGAGGGGTAATTAGCAGAGAGGCAATAATGAGATCTCCCCACCAGAACAGGAAGCATAATGAAACTGCGCTGATTACGGCCATCAGGGCTCCCTCCACAGCCCAGTCCACACTCGCCCCATTCTCTCACCCTCATATCCTCTGGACCTGTCTGCTGCTAGTCTGCTATGTCCACACAGACGCTGCCATAAAACGCCATCAATGCTCCCCAATCTCCACACAACTCCAGCTGCTTTGATCTTAAGAGAGACACCGTGCAAGTCAATCTCCTCATTGTGCTCTGTGATTACTCCTCTGGTTTACTACAGAGGGTGACCCGGCACATGAGACACGCGATGCCCGAAAGCTTTGAAAAAAGAACACAAAGCCACTTCAGAGGGACCTACAGGAGTACAGTATGATGAGAGCCACAAAGCGGTTTGAACTACCGTTAAAAAGAAAACGGACTCATGTGTTTATCACAGCCTGTGTGACAAGATTGTGGTCTCATTCATTTCAATGAGTTGGCACAGCATGGGTGGGCTCCAGCAAAACAACACAGGGCACCAAAGTTGATTATGGTTCGCCTTTATCTGCAGCACAACAGAAAGTTAGATAAAAGTGCTGAGAAAAAAGAGCATCAAACTGTTTATTTTGTTTGTAGGATTACGGCACATCAAACATTAACAAACCCTGATTCAGTGCTTACGGTTTAGTCATTAAACTGGACGTCCTGATTTGCATGTCATCTTCTCGTTGGTATTATGTAGCAACAACTCAAATGCAGCCCTTTGTTCTGGTAGTCAGTGTGGATGTGGCCCGAGAGACACGGTGCATTCCTCTCCTCTGAGTACAGCACCTGGAATGCAGGGGGCTAAATGATCTTATCTTATGTACGCGAGCAAGAAAGAGACACTGCTAACGGAGAAAAAACTGCCTTCCTTTTCATCAACACAAACTACCTTTGAATACTCTGCGACTAGAGGACACCTATCCTCGCTCAGGGCACCCACAGGTGATGTAGGTGAAGAGAAAGGTCAAGGGAACAGGGAGAAGTTAGGAGTCAGGGGTTAGGGAGAGGTAAGGGTCCCTCCCAGGTGTGCTGTTTGAGGAGGAGGAGGGGCAGAGGGGTTTTGAGTAATGGAGGCTGCTAGGAAACCTGAGAGCTGTATTCTCACACTGAGACAAAGAACTCCGTTTCTGTTGCGCTTCATTCGTCCATTTCGGTCACCCTTTCAAAAAGTTAAACTCCTCTCAAATAAAAATAGGGCCACTACAATAAATGTTAGGCTTTTACAGTTTTTGTCATTTCCCTGCAACACAGAGCTGGAGGCTAATAAATGTTGAACATTTCTTAATGGAAAAACTGACACAGCGAAACCGGAAGAAAATGGGAATAATTGACATCATACAAGACTCATAGTGGGGACATTGCAGCTGAGCTACACATTAATCCTATATTTAAAAATAAATTAAAAAACATGTGAATTTATGTTTCAACATTTTCTCCATGCTTCCTTTTGTTATCATTTATTGAAATGTTCCTCTCCAATTTCATCTTTTCTCCTCGACTTGAAAGTGAATTCAAGGAATTTCCACTTCTGCTGAAACTCCTTTTAATTGCTGGTTCATTTTTCATTGGCTCAATGAAATTGGTCACAGCTCCGTCACAGAATTCCGTGTGGCCACCCCTGGCCCCGGGACCTCTCACAATGTAGGCCCGGGCCGACCCTTGACCCCTGATGCTCATGCCTGGGTGATTTAGGATAATCTTAACCCAGCCCACAGCAATGATGTGTGTGTGAGTATGTGTGGTGTGTTTTGGGGGTATCTATCGACTGGGGCAAAAAGACCCTCAGGCATGACACAACTACGAAATATGACTTGTGATTGTGGATTATAATCACACAGAATCACTCAGATGAACACAACGGTGAACTGGTGTGTGATTACAATGAATAATATTAACTTTTTTAAGCCCATCTGTACATTTTTACATAATTCCTTTAATTATGAGATCCCCACATGACAAGAGTTCAATCAGAATTATTGTCAAACCTCTGAGAGGGGGTAAAGGGGAGGTGGGTTCCCCATTCATCTACAATTCAGGGCCCCCTGCTGGGTGGTTCAGTTCTAACATGTCCCATTTTGCAGGCCACCACCTCTCTCTCCCTTTCTACCCTGTTTAACATCAGCAGCCGACCTGCCTTTGAAGTACAGCTCCATTCGTTTCCCAACCCCCCAGGGATGTGGGGCTGCTTTTACTGGCCGCCCTGTCCCAGGACTGGTTCGCTCTGCCTGTCCCTGACAAGGTGAGAGAACCAAGAGGAAACGGAGCCAGCCGCCAAAGGTAAAAGGCCACCAGAGCCCGGTCGGTTGAATGTGACAGTAAAGCAGTACCCTTTTGTGGGACGATCTCTAGTGAATAACACGTCAATATGAATCTCAAGTAGATAAACAACAAAATGATAGGTTCATCACAAGGTTGCCACAGCGACATCTACTATATTTAGCAACGTTAGCTTACAGCAAATCTCCTCCATACAAACAACCTCAGCTCCCCTCCCCCTCTCTGCGAATGGTCTGGCTGGCTGGCTGTCCTGCTTGCATTGACGGGCTTTTGTTTGAGGCCTGACTCGGAGAGCATATGGCAGGTGCCCCTCAGCTCCTCCCCGCCCCCGGGCTCTGAGGCCTGTCTGAGTGCACTGTGCAGTCCATATCATTGAGCTTCTTGTGCGTTCCACATGCAGGATGCTCTTTTTTCGTTTCCTTTAGAGACCCTTTACTGAATCAAGTCCGTTGAACAAAGTAGATTAAATCCAGTTTCAATATAACCTTGCGATGAGATATACACCAAGCATCCAATGATCATAACAAAGAGCCAAACAACAAACAAAATATATAAATAGACAGAGTTAAACCTTGGGACAATGTATACTAGCTGGCAACAGAGGCCCATCTGTGATGTCATTTACCATAACAAATAGCTGCAGTATGCAGAGCTCTGACTTCAGGGACCGAGATCTGTCAGGAAGACTGATGTGAGCACGGCAGGACTTCATGGAATGTAACACAATAGAAACTTAGGTTTGGGTATGCGGGCCGATTTTTTTAATAGAAATATGCAGAGTATACTCAAATTGTCTTCCCTGAAATCCACATTAATATGCCCCAGTATTCTGGTTTCGTGGAGTAATTGGATTTTCTGGAATTAAGTAAGGTCTCTAACTAGGATCCCAGCGGTTAATACAACTGACCATAAACTCACTCCTGCTAATGAAGGAGAGCTCATCCATGAAAAAACACATGCACACTCAAGCACCCTCAAAACATATAGACACAAAAGAGTAACAGGATTAAGCATTGACTGCTGAGAAGGACAAAAGAAGTAGCGATTAATTAACCGAGTGCGGAAGCCGGAACATTTGAAAGAAAGACAATGTAAGTGGCTGTCAACGGCAGGCAGTGGGACCTGGGGAGGCTGTTCAATAACTAGGCCAGATTCCAAAGCCCCTCAGGACAGAAAAGAAAACCAAGACAACTTTGATTCAAACGCCCTTTCAAGCCTTCATCAATCACGGCTGAAACTCCCCGGAGTCGAGCAGGAGTCAGAGGCAGGAGAGCAGAGAGAAGAGAGTCTCACTAACCGAGAGCCACAATCAAAGGACTCAGTATAAAACCAGATTCATCTATTGAAGGATAGGAGAAGCACCTCTGTCCAGGTTGGCGTGATAATATTTATTTAACTTCAACAGCCATCTCTCAAAGCTATTTTTGGATTCTCATGATTGCTTTTAAATAAAAACCTCTTTCAAGTGTCGTATTCAAATGTATTGCACCAAAGAGACTGCTCTGATTGCAAAGATGGCCTGTGTGCGACTTCACACACACAAAAGCGCATACACTGAGCGCTCCCAAGTGAGCGGGCCCTTTTCCAGACTCCCACTTTGACGGCATCATTAGTCTAATTACCCATGATGCCAAGGGCTGCACTAATGTACAGAAAACCTCACAGTCTGTTAATCACAAGACAGACACAGAGACACTAATAACTACCACACAACCTGAACCACGCATCAGCGGGGGAGAATGATTACCATACCTGCTTTACACAAAACACACACAAAGACACAGTTTTACATTTCACAGCAGAGAAGCATGTTGGCTTCTAGTTGCCATCACTTCTGCAGAAACACGGGCCGCTTGAGAATGAAAGAGACATGCAAAGGTCTCACATCAACCGGTTAACAGTCTAAAGAAGGATTGTTTTAAAATCGGAAACAGTGTAATCAACAAGTATGACATTTGAATGTCAATGCGGGTTTCTTAAAAAAGACTTCCCTATCCTCCAGCTCAATACATTTAGTTACAACTGAAGACTGCTAGCCTTTTCTTTAAGGTGCCGTCATCTTTTGAAACAGCTTACCGTAGTTTTAAACAAACATAACTCAAACAGGAAGAAACTGTTAATTTGTCTATGACATATGACATCAAGTGCCAGATGAATTCAAATGAGGCGTTCAGGTTTTTGGGGAAGCCAGAGTGTATGTGTGATAAGTCAAAATAAACTACAGAGCCCACGTTTATCCAGTAATATTGTGCTACACAGTCATCGTAGCTCTTGTACAACAAGTATGACAGAGGAAATAGCTACATCAGACTTCGGCTATACCTGTCCATTACTGCCACCAATTAATACTTATCCTTAAGGTATGACAAAAAAGGCTGAATACAAATTATAGTTTCATTAGAGAATCAGCCTAAGGACAAAATGCATTTGTATGAGGATTGCGGATAGGTGGTTCTCTGCAACAAATGACATTTTACAATGACGAAAGGAAAAAATAAATCACACCTTTGATTAGAGGACATTTGAACTTGGCAGGTGTGATACTAGTTCATATCAAACCGACTAGCTGGCAGCTTAAGTAACAGCAGCCGCCGCAGGCATGTTATTGCAGCCAGAATCAAAAACATACAAGAAGTTCTGCAGACACAAGCATCATCCACCAGTTTGTCCTCAAACACTCATCCCACTGCAATGGAAACCTTGTTTTGTTTGTTTTTAACCAACAGCTACAGTAAACTGGCGACGCAGGCTATCAGATCAGTTTGAAAAGTGTAGCTGGAAGGAAAAAAAGCTGCAGCGGTCTCTTGAGCGTATCTCAAATTAGCCTTGTTGCAGGAAGTGTTTCACCTAGTGCCATCTGTGCATAAACCACAGTCACAGTAACTCTCTTAGCGCAGCAAACTTAAAATGGGGCTCTTCTGCCTTTACAGGCACAGTCCAAATGGAATGCTCAAGATCACACACACAAAGCATGATCTTAGTTAAGTGACTTCTGAAGTAGACTTAGGTTTAGATTAGATCCATAAAGTTTCCAGTATCAACTCAAACACATGTCAGAGTTTTGATTCAGCATTTATTTAATAGCAACCAACAAACCACTCAACATGGATTTGAAAGACAAGGTGGAAGTTTAAAAATGGACCTACTTGCAAGGAGCAGACAGGAGAGGGCGATGACATAGAGCTGCTTGACGGCCACATCGTAGTGGTCCATGAACAGGTCCAGCAGGTAGACGGCTAGGTGTCGCGCTGTGGGACATAGCTGGTAGCGGTTACTCAGGATGGCCAACAGGTCTGCAAAGTACCGCCGCATACCAATCTGTGGAGAGTGAGCTCTGTAGACCGGTAGCTTCAGCTCCTGTAGAAGAAAAAGAAGAGAGATGAAGGGGGATGCCAACTATGAGGGGTGAGAGGAGCAGGGTGGGCAGGAGGAAGCGGTGGAGAGTCATGGGGGTTGTAAAGAATATGCATAATAGTGAGCCATGCATGTTCCCTGCTGACTGGGTTTAACTGCTGTGTGTAAAATACTCGAAGAATAAAACTCTGTTAATCATCAGATATTCTTGATTATGCTTCAGCCTCATTTAAATTCACCATTGCTGAAGAGAAGAGGAGCTAATTTGGGTCAGTTCAGGGGTCTGAGTGAGTGAGTGCGTGCGTGTGTGTTTGTGTGTGAGGGAGGGGGGCATGGTTTCTCCAGTTAAGGTTGAAGAGTAGATAGGATTAGGTTTCACCCCTAGCATATCACCTATTCATGTTCAATTAGTCGCATGTGTTTCAAAGTGGAAGGAAGACACTCGGGGGCATTATCATTGAATCAGCCTCGGGTATCTTCACTATCAGCAACAGAAAGCCGCAGAGCAAAAAGGCTCCCGTTTCAAAATCTGCCTCACAGTTAAAAACAATAAACATTAAGTAGTGGATGTACAAACTCCGAGCATATACTTTCTTTGATTTAAGCTGCTTACATTAAAAAACTATTTTTTTAAATGTTCTGTGACCGTGTAAAAACAAGGGATTTGATTTAATAAGAGATTGAGGATTGCCAGAATAATCTGCTTAGGTTCAAACCGTGAGGGGTCTTTCCACGAGGAGAAATGCAGAAAACATCCACACGATATCAGGACTGTTGTTTAGGAACATCCCTGACTGAAGGCTGTCATAAAAGCCCACAACGCGGCTTTAAATCTTCATATTTCAAAAGAAAAACACGTTACAGTCAATACTTAAAATAATGCAATTTGCTGTGAGGCCTAAAATGTACCAACACTGTCAGGTTTGTGCAAAGTAAACTTATTTTGAACGTAACCGAAACAACAATGATCCTCAGACTGACAATTAAATTCAAATCTATAAATAAACAGTTCCCCCACCCAAATCCACTCCACCCCCGACATGTGCCACAAACACCCAGTCCTTCCAAAACTCTGCTCTCCTCCCACTGCTTCAACCTCTGGTCCATCTGTCTGTCTGGGGGTACAAGAGCAGCAGGAGAATGGGGGGGTGGATGTGGGGCTGCTGGAGTCTGGAGGGGCTCCGGGGGGGGGGTCTGTGTGGGGTGGAGAAGGTGCCTTTGTGGGGGACCCGCACCATAATTAAGGATTCCACAGCTGCCTCCGTCTGATTTGCATGTCTGATAATTTGCCACATGCTATACACCACAGCTATCTCCCACATCAGGGCATTAGCACTGCAGCAAGCGTCATTAAGGCGGGGGGAGGCTGTGGGGGAGCAGGCGCCATGCAGGAAACCTGAACACTCTGAAGGCCTTTTTACACACAGCTCTCTACCATTTATTACCAGTGCACATTTTACTGAGCTTTCAGCTAACCAATGTCTGAACACATCCAGTCTTACAACTTACTGAACACTGTAAAGCATACAAGCAATCTTGTCAATGTGGATATCTTACAAACAGGACAATATTAGGGCTGTAGCTGGAAAATAGGCGATTTATTAAGAAAACTGGTACCCTGCAAACTTTCTTTATAATCAAATAAACCCAAATGAAAAAACATTAACAGTCCAGGTTGACTTGAATTCATTAAGCCAGAAAAAAAATATTGATAGTGAGACCTATACAAAACCAGGCTAACTTTTGTGTTCCACCAATAGATAAACATTCAAATGTATATGAGAGAAATGCAGCAAATCTGCCCTTAAGAAGCAGAAATAAACATACCTACTGTTCGTCAAAACACAGACACAATTAGACATGTTGTCTTCTACAGGTGATTTCGCAAAGCAATCAACTCTAATAGTTTAAGTCTCAAGCATTTCTCAATTCACCATGCAAGACGTTGCAGTATTTGCGAAGGTATTGCATTATACAGTATATACTGTGCTGAGCCTGTCGCTTGGGATTTCACTAAAATGCTGATATGGGGCAATCAAACCTAACATTAGACTGACACTCTCTCTCTCATTACAGAATGAGAAAGCAGTGGGTGTGTTGTTTAGTTTCCAGCTCTGTGTGCAGATTTTCAGTCTAATTGATGTCTCACTCTGAGTCAGAAGTGCCCAGCATGAGTAAACTGTGTGTATAAGAATGAATCATATATATGGCTCACAAACATCCTATCCACAATCTGATACAGCCCTACGCATAAATGCAATCTCTAGTACTTTCAGGCACCCGATACCTAAACCTGATCTGCAGTAATCTCCCTTAGCTTGAAGCTGGCAGCAGCGTGCCAGCTCAGAGATGCCAGTCGAGTGACAGATGTCTCCATTAATGTGACACATGGGAGAAATATGATCACGCTTGAGGTTAATTAAGACATTTTCAATTAATGAGCCTTAACTCCTCCATGTAATCTAATTTAGATCAGGTTTAAATAGAAAACATGACCACGTAATTATATTTCCTTCACACCTTTCAATATATTGTGCGGTTTATAAGTCTAGGATGCTGCTGCGGAACAGGCCGGCTGGCTCATACATGTTGGGCTACAAAACTATTATTTTCATCATCGAAGAAAAGTTAATTAGACTGATAATCTACACACAGAGCTAGAAGCTAGATTTATTCTTTCAATCGATAATTTATTACCTAAGCTCTCTGAAAATTGTGAACATACAAGTAGTCTCTTGATGTTCTTTTCATCAATTAGTTAAAAAAGGCTTGTAGTAATTATCATTACTGATAAATCTACAGATACAATTCTTAAGTAATCAAAGAAATGTCATCACTGTCTGACCAACAGTTAAAAGCCTCAACTCAGAATATTTAATTTGTTAGGATAGAGAGAAACAGAAAAATATTCACATTTGAGTGAAGCATGTTTACCCTTTGAAAAAAGAAATGTACTTAAAACAAATAATTTGATTTTAATACTGATGCCGATTCAGTTGCTAAACATGTAGCTTTAGTTATTCGTCTGTTGTTTAAATGGAGATATAAATCCAATCCACTTTATTTCTATAGCACTTTTCAAAACAACAGAGTGCTGTACATCAACAACTGTATAAAAACACATCATAAATACATAAAGAACAGACAGGACATGAAACAAATGTAAAACACGAGACAATGAAACCAGATCAAAAGCCACAGACTGAGAAACTCTCCCACATGACGTAAAAACAACACAAAACACTAGTAAGATAAAAGCCTAAATGTAAAAGCACAAGTATCACCTGGTTTGTAAATGGCAGGGAAAAGAAGTGGGTTTTTAAACGAGATTTAAAAACAGGCAGAGTTGGAGCAAGTCTAACCTGGAAGATATAAAACAATGTATTACTTTCTCAAAGTCATTAAAAGAAAGGAAAGGCTTGACCTTTGCTAAAATTCTTAGCTGAAAAAAAGCTGGATTTTACCACAGAATTGATCTGTTTGTCCAGTTTGAAATCATGATCAATCCGTACACCCAGATTTGTGACAATGGGTTTCACATATGGGACAAGAGAATCTAGCACAGGCGGGGCATTGGGGCCACCACTGGGTCCAAACATTATCACCTCGGTCTTTTTTTCATTTATTTTCAAAAAGTTCAAGGCCATCCAGGCTCTGATGTCCTGCAGACAGACGTTGCAGAGGGTTTGGGTCATTTATTTTCACGGACATGTAGATTTGCGAGTCATCTGCATACAAATGAAATGAGACGCCTTGTGTTTTAATGATAGCGCCCAGGGGGAGCAGGCAGGGCCGCCTTAATGCACGGGCTGACCTGGGCTGAAGCCCAGGGGCCTACGGAGATCGGGGGCCTATCATGAGCCAATAAAAAAAAAAAAAAAAATTCAAATATATTTTTTTTAATTTTCGGGTGTTTTTTTAGAATTTTAAATAAACAAAGTCTTGGCTTTCAGAATATGAAACCTTTATTTCCAAAATCGCACAATAAATACACTTTTGAAGCTTGTAAAGGGCAGATGACAGCTCTCACTCGCCACCCGCACTTCCTCAGCAGGGTGGGTCCGTTACAGTTTGTTTTCATCTGATTTCAAATAAACAAAGTCTTGGCTTTCAGAATATTAAACTTGTTTCGGCATATACAGATGATAAACGTTGAAGCTTGTAACGGCATAATTACAAGCGGAGAACGGAGTAACTTGACGTCACAGCAGGCACAACAACAGCCGGTGTTTCTCGTGAGTGTTTTGCCCGGGAAACAAACACCATCCATCCATCCATCTTCTCCCGCTTATCCGTGGTCGGGTCGCGGGGTTACACAATACACACAAACGCAAAATTACACAAACACACACACACTCGTGAGCTTCCCCAGACCAGTAATCCAAACGAAAATATCTTCCCTCCATAATATTTTGATCATTTGCTCCGCTAATCAATCAGATGGATGGATTCCAGAGATTTTTCTCAAAAATGATGACTCCGAAACAGTCAGCACCACTTAACAGCCAATCAGAATGAGAATACGTTTCACATGTGACTTATTCAAATTGCGAGTGATTGAGTGACAGATGAAGGTTGTTTAGGAGAAAATGTCGGAGAAGAAAAAGTTTGAGAGTGGCGCTCAGAAAAGGAAATTGTTGAGGGAAAAGGAGTTTCAAGATAAGCAGCTACTACAAAACATGCCGAAGCTTACAGGTTATTTTAAACCTGTAGGCCAGGATGAGGAGGAAGGACAGATGAGTTCTGTACCGAGCGGTAGCGGTGCCGGCCGCGGAGCCAAGTAGGCCGTCTGGTTCTGATAGCGATGGAGTAGCGGGAGAGGAAAAACAGACAGGAGGGACATTATCTGTTGGATGAGATGGAGAGGACGACGAGGACTTGCTACGTGGAGGGGAGCCAACGGCAACCGGACAGATACATGAGGGAGGCCCGATACGTCACTCATCTGGAGGAGAGGACCAGGCGCGCGTAGAGCAGAGTGGAGAAGTGCGATCACAGAGCCTGCCGAGGCTATAAATGACTTTGATTTGTTTTTTAAATAGGGGGCCTACAAAAACTATCAGCCCCAGGGCCTGATGGCAGGTTAAGGCGGGCTTGGGAGCAGGTACAGGGAAAATAATATCGGCCCAAGAATGGAGCCTTGGGGTACCCCGTACAGGAGAGGAGCAGAGGCGGAAGTAAATTCATCAAGGTTTACATTAAAACTTATTTCAGACAGATACGACTTAAACCAGTCTAGAGCAGTACCACTGATTCCCACAGAATGCTGCAGGCGAGAAATGAGAATACTGTGATCTACAGTGTCGAGGCAGCTGTAAGGTCTAAAAGTATAAGAACAGCACTGTTCCCAGAGTCAGTAGCTAAAAACAGGTCATTACAAACTTTTAAAAGAGCCGATTCAGTGCTGTGGAGGGGTTTAAACCCAGACTGGAATACCTCAAGAATGCCAAGAAACTGCTTCAGTACCACTTTTTCTAGAATTTTGGACATAAAAGGAAGTTTAGAGATAGGTCGAAAATTGTCAAAAACAGAGGTGTACAAAACACTGTTATCCTCAGGTTTATGGAGATGAAAAAAGCTAGACAGACTAAATGGGATTACTGGTTGTAAAAGGTTAGCTTTGTTAAACACACATTTGGCTCCTTCCGTCAACAAAACTAGTCAAAAAGGTAGTGCTCAATGATAATAGACTCACCTTGATGCGGAGCGATTGATGGATATCTGCAGCTAGCTGTCCTTTCCACCATTGCAACTCTCTCTCCATCTTTCCCATCCAGAGGACACTTCAAGAATCAAGTTTAACCTGCTGAGACAAACGTGTACAAAAATTAAGTTGTGTGCTGGGCTGAGAGTGGCAGGGATACAAATATTTAATACTTTCTAACTGTATAGCCTATATACTAAGAAAACCATCAGACACATGAGGAAATCATGTCAATCAAAGTTATTCTACAAATGTTTTCATTATAGGCAGTGGTTAAGTCACTAAGTACATTAAATCAAGTAATTTAATTGTTGAACTTTCTTCTTCTACTCCACTACAATTCAGAGGTAAATCGTTTACTTTGATTACACAACATTTAATGTATATCTTTAGTTACTTTGCAGATTCGGATTAATAATGTAAAATGTAATCAACTCTTAAATGAGACTTTAGTTACACCTGGAGTAACATTCACAAGCTACCATACAAGTCATTAAAACTAGCTGCAGCTTTACCAGCTTTGATAAACACTTTAATGCATCAATAATTATAATACAAATATATAATGAATTATTCTGAAATGGACCAATCTGCATAATGACTGCTTGGTACTTTAAGTATGTTGACGCTAATACTTTTGTACTTTTACTCGAGTAACATTTTGAATGCAGGACTTCTACTTGCAAGAGAGTATTCCTACACTCTGGTACAGATACTTTTACTAAAGTACAAGATCTCAGTACTTCTCCCACCTCTGACTATAGCATGCAAACAACTAGGTGATTGTGTCTAAAACAGGGCGATTAAATAAATAGTAATTGTTGAGAAATGCATTCGTTTTGATGAGGTTTGTGAACACCTTGCTAAGCCGATAGCAGTGGGCTCTTTCCCCGCATAGGCCATTTTCTCTGCTCGGGAATTTAAAAGGCTCAGTTAAATGCCCGCTCGACCACGCTGTAGGTCAAAGGAATCAAAGCAGCCTTTCCATAATGCCATTTTTCACACGGTGGTACACTTCCAGCGAGAAATAAATACCACATCTCACACTATGGTTATCATTCAGACACTACGAGCACCACGAGTGATGCTACACAAGTTAACTGCTCATAAACACTCGCATTGTTTAAAACACATCACACTGCGATGAAAATAAACATCTCGGCTCAAACACAGAGAATTTCTCCAAACACGACAGCAACCTAATGAACTTTACATCTTGGAGGTTATTCCATGTGCCACTTACCAGTACGACGGGAATGCCCCCCAGACCCCTTTGTCTCAGTCCGACATCCTGAACTCCTCTTCGGCTCAACTTTGAGAAACACCTCTCTTTTTCGGCGACAAGACAACGGTTGAATCCGCTGGCAAGTTCATAAAATAGCTGCCACCGATAAATTCCAGCAACAGGCGTCAGGTAGCGCCGTTTTCCCCCCACTGTTTACACTTTTCCGTGAGGTTTTGCTTCGCCGTTTTCTCTCCGGTAGCTCCGTGGTAACAAAGTAACGTCCTCGGCTGCACCAGCTGCTGCTGTTGCGGTGGGCTCATGCGTTCGACGTGAAGGGCCCTCCTCCTGCATGGGAGTTGTAGTCCTTTAGAGTTGAGTGTCAGTACTACAAACACCCACACATCAGAATCGAGTTTATTGCCAGGTACGTTTACACCACATACAAGGGAATTTGCTTTGGGGTATGGAAGTGCACACGTACAACAAACATAAGAAAATAAGATGTAAGAAAGTGTCACAAAGACAACGACTATAACAAATATACAAACGTTTTAACATTAAAAAGAACAAAAACAAGTATTTACACCAAATATACAAAATAAATCTTAGTACAATCAATATATGACAATGTATGACAAACTGCAATATTTATTTTTTAAAAAGTAGGGCTGTGCAGCAGATGTTCCCAAAACAGTTTTAATGTATAATTATACTATTATTTTTTCCTTTACTATATTTTTCAAATTCCTATAAATATTCAAAGTATTTGTTTCAATATTATGCCTTAATCATTTAAATATTTTCTCAGAATTATGACTTTTATCTCAGAAAAGAGATTAAAGTCAGAATTCAATTATTTGTTTAACTTTTGGTCACATCCCACGTTTTTTGCATGATGAGGCCTTAATCCTCTTCCGTAAGACATCATAACATCACGTCTGCTCATTAAAACACATTATACTGCATAAATACTATAGCAACTATAGCAATATGATTTCACTTCCAAGTGTTTTTTGTCTTTTTGTGCAAAAGAAAAAAAAACATGTGGAAAACTTACAGCTCCTCTGTAAGACAGTACCAGAGGAATGGAAACAAATGGTATTGGAAAATGTAAAACGTTGTAATACCATCATGATGAATGATACTGCTGAAACCCATGGCTTCAAATTCCATACAATTTAAAGGGGTTCCCCAACTGTGGCTGACTTTTCCTCCCTTGTGTGCCCCCTGGTGTCAGAACAACTGAAATTCACTGAAGCATGCCATTGCTTACTAATCCCTTCACATTCTCATTACATGTGAAATTAAGTGAAGGCAAGTATTACAAACTGAATAAAGATATCTCAGGATTAACTGTCATCCTTAGCATTAGCTTTTCTATCAGCCTCATTCAGATACTCCTGGTCAGCATAGAGGAGAAAGCCAGTGAAGGTGCTGTCTGTCCAGAAAGGATCAAAGAAGAGTCCGTTCTGCTCTGCGTAGAAGATCTGCAGCCACACCTGGTCAGACTGCTGCAGCTGGAGGACAGTAGAACCAGACGCCACATCATGGTTCCCTGTGTTTGCATCAAATGTTCTGATCTTATACTGTCCATTGTGTAGCAGCCCAATGGCCAGGTGCTTGTTTGCCAGAGTGATATCATATGTGAAGTAATAGACCCCGGGGACAGCACAGACAAACTTCCCACTGCTGGCATTGTAGTGATTCCCTTCATTCAGCATAATCCGGTTGAAGCGGATGGGCAATCGCTCTTTGGGGTAGCTCTTTGTCACCGCCACAGAGAAGGCTGATCGAGCTGCACTGCCACAGTTACATCCTCCTGGAGCTCCCTGCTGGCCCACGTCACCCAGCTCTCCTTTAGGGCCCCGTTTTCCCGAACCCCCCGGTGTTCCTCGCAGCCCCTTCAGTCCTCGAGGTCCAGCCTTGCCGATGACACCTTCACGCCCATTCACACCTGGCTTGCCTGGGTTCCCTGTCCTCCCTGGATCACCTAACAAATGAGGACATTTTTGTATTTTTACAAACAATGACTACATGTATCAACAAAACTCAGAAGTCTGACTTATCTTCACGTTCAGGTTCAGGTTCTTTAAAGGACTAAATACAGATTATAGACTGGCACTTTGAGAGATGCCAGTCCAGCTCCTGGGCACTGCCGAGGTACCCTGAAGCAAGGCATCCAACCCCCACACTGTTCCCCGGCTGCTGCCTAGTAGCTACCTACTGCTCCTAACACTAGAATAGGTTAAACGCAAAGTATGTGCTGCATATATTCCTTTCCATTTCTCATTAAAAAAACTATTGATAATACCAATCATAGGTAGGGCAGATTTTAATAAAAATGTTTAGCTGCTACAGCTGTTGTCCCTGAGACCCCAAACAGAAGTAATGTGTCTCTGTAGAAGACTTT
The DNA here is from genome assembly GCF_902827175.1 of Gymnodraco acuticeps. Taxonomy (NCBI): domain Eukaryota; kingdom Metazoa; phylum Chordata; class Actinopteri; order Perciformes; family Bathydraconidae; genus Gymnodraco; species Gymnodraco acuticeps. Next base: position 1,510,294 of record NW_022990700.1, read on the forward strand.
TTTTATCTGACCCAATCATCAGAAAACCGTAAATCAACATTAAGGTTCAAGCCAGTAAGATGCCGTGTTATGTCATCTTTGTAAAGGGTTGAGGGTCTCAACAACCCCAAACGATTCGCATTACGATAGGAGAGATTCAGACAGTAACTACCTCCATCTCCCTTTTGACCTTTCTCTCCATCCTTCCCGTCCGGGCCATCCTTCCCTGGAGGCCCCTCAGGGCCCATGGCCCCGGGAGACCCAGGGGCTCCGGGGTGCCCGGCAGGCCCCTCTGGACCTGGCAGACTGCAGAGCAGCTGGGAGGAGTGGATGGTGATGTTGCGACCTCTCGGGGGCCAGGAATATGTTGATTTGGAGAAGACAACTGACCGCAAACACAACATCACACACATCTGGAGCATGATGGTAACTGTGGAGCCACAAGAAGATGAAGGAATGTAAATGTTTACACCAATAAATGTGTTCAAGTTTTGCGAGTAAGTCGAAAAAAATATTTTTTTATCATAAAACATCTGTCAAAAACACGGGAATGGAAAGTGGTGACTAAATGCATAGTATCAGCTATAATCTGAGGAAAACAATTATTATCATAATGTTTTAGTCACTGTCATGCTCTGACTCAGGTCTTACTGATGAATATGAGATCAATCAAATCTGTCCACAGCATGTTTTTCTCCAAGGGAGTGCATAAAACGCTTCTTAATCAGAGAAAGAACTCACCAGTTGAGAATGTGTGACCCATAGTCATCTTTCAGCTCTACGTCCTTTTTCTGCACAAGGGCACAGACTTTCCTACAATGTTTTCCAATAACCGGATGAGATAGCATTCTTCAGGAAGAGCTGCAGAGAAAAGTGCAGCCCAGTGAATCAGTCTTTAACATCCGCCCTGTTTAGCAAGTACAAGGCCAACACATACTTTCACAGTGACGTCATTAAACTCCAATCAGTGCAGCAGGGGTGCAGAGCTGAAGTGGTGACGCATCGCTTGTTCAGTCAAACTCTGGGGAAAAATGATGTTATATAACAGACATGTTTAGAACAAAGCATTTAAGGTTTGTTATACTGTTTACAATTTTGATAAAGTTACAACTGTGTGCGTTTTAAATATAACTCCCTAACAAGATGTTCAAGTGCAAAATCCAACAGAACAACAAGATGGTCTGCGGTATAGAAGTGTATAAAACGTAATGATGTGACCAGATGTGTTTACAGATGTGGTACAGATCTAAAAGGTCAATACAATATCCCAGCTGCTGGGCGAGGCAGTGCCTTGTTTAGAGACCTTTAACTGGAGCCATGGGAACATAAATAACATGACTGCTGGTTTTTGGGAAACACAACTAAAAGAATGATCACACAAAAACATGTGGACACCAAAAAAAAAAGAGTTCTCGAAAACCTGCACATGCTGTAATCTAGTAGTTGTTGTTCAATGTAGTTGTTAACTAATAAAAGGAATACAATTACATTTGGGAACAAATCAATAATAAAAGATAGTGATCTCAAAAGTTGTGCATTCAATCTAATTCCAATATTTATGTGGTAGTGTAAAATGCACATACTCCACATGCTGCTGTAAAAGCTCTACTCTTTGCATGTCCAAAGAGAATTTGTTAGAATCGGTCGAAAAACATTTTAATTGAATTATTATCCATCATTAAGAACCACTGAAGACATGAGCTACATTTCATATTGCAATGATGTTGGCCAATATGCATAACAAATAAAAAAACTGTTCACACAAGAATTCAGGCAAACATACATTTTATTATAAAAATTATGCAATAATCCGAATAAAAAGTAGTTGGATGTGCTACTATTGAGACATGAGGGAGGCTCGGTCATCTAAAAACAGCACTTACATTCTCTCACATGGAACTTAAGCATATATCAGTATTGTCCTATGGTCTGTCAACCTGTGGCCTCAAAAACAAAAGTATTCCAAAAAGAAATGAACACATTACTGTACACGTTTTGTCGAGTTTGTAACCAAACATTTGCTGAACTTTTGGAGTATTTTTGACCGAGCAGCAGCTCTGGTGAGAGTCCTTGGAAGAGTTTGGGTGAGTCAGCAGGTCACTGGCTGAGGAAGGAAGCCATGGGATCATCCTCCCGGCAGCGCTTCATGCGGAAGGCCTCCATCTCCTCCTCAGTGGGCGCCTTCACTTCCTGCAAGCTGTTGTACGGCCTCTTCCTCTCCTCCACCTGCATGATCGCCTCGATGTGCTTCACCCGCTTGTCCTCTGCTTCTAGTGCCTGGGAGGAAGAAACAAGTTGGAGGGAAATCAGCAAAACCTGAGACGAACACAGAACAACATTTTGGCAATCTGAAAGATGAAATATTTCACCTTCTTCAGCTTCTCCTTTTTCTTTTCTGCGTCATCTGAATCGCTGCCGTCAGAGTTGTGCTTCTTGTTCTTCTTGCTCTTCTTTTTCTTCTTCTTTTCTTTCATCATCTTATCTCGATGCATCTGGAGACATGGACACGGTTAACTTACTAATCCAGGGGTGGTAGAGCTTTTTAAGAATACATTAAAGTACTCTTAAAAGGTACAACAATAAGATTCACACACGCTTTCCATCACATCTTAATTGTTAGTATTAAAGCAATTAAGAAATGTATAGTTTACATGATTTCTCTATATCGGAAGCTATTAAATGTATACTGAACATTTTAAAGATATCTTAGTGGTTAATATACGTTTTGCATTTGACGGTATGTTTTGATCATGAGTTTAATTCATTTCTAATCAAAGCAATCAAAATGGTGAGTATACAAAATAAAACAACTATATAACTGTAAAAAACGAGATACATTTGGGAATAAGGCATTTTTTTAAGGATTACATATTTCATATATATTTCAAGCACATCCCTAAGTTTGAAAACAAAAAGTAATTCCAAACCTTTGTACAAACCCCCAAATGACACAATTAAGGCGGCAAAATGAACATAAACGCGTCTCAGCGCCACTTACTTCCAGCAGAGTCTTGGGCGGTTCTTCATCCTCGTCATCCATCAGTCCCTCCTCAAATGGAACACAGTCTGTGTGGTTCTTCAGGTTATGAAAAAAGTTAAAACACAAAATAAGTCACAGAGCTACAGTTATAAAAACTGATGTGTGAATCCCACAGAGCCTTCGGACACTTGATCTCCTTACCACTCTAAGTCCAGCATCTCCTGTGCAGTAACTCATCTTGACCATGGAGTGACAGCACTTGTATCCCCAGTAGCCGTCGTTCCAGAAGGAGCCCCAAATACACTAAAGACAGGAGAACGATTTTAGAATACAACAAAATGTGATACAACTCAGCGGGACGTTTCTCCGGTGTGTTCGGCTGTCCTTACATTGTGGTTGTTGATGACCACGTCCTCCTCATACTTGGAGCGAGCCACGGCCTTGTCCTGCCCCTTCAGCACTGCCCCGTGACGAGAGTACTCCACGTAGTCTTCCGTCTGGGCCAAGAGCAGCTCCCGTGGCGGGGCATCCAAGTGCTCTTCACCTCCGTACTGAGAGTCGCACATAAACGCAGAAACATCAGCAGTGAAGTCTCCAATCTGGAGGAATTCAACTACCGTAAATGTTGGCTGAGGGTTGACCTCTTACCTTCTCTAGAATGCTGTCCCTCTGTTTTTCCTTGAAGTCCTCCTTCTTGACCTTGAAGGACTTGTGGAGCAGCTCCAGCTTGGTGGGGTCGGCCTGCAGATGCACCTCCGAGCCCCTCTCATAGGCCTCCCAGGCAAACACTGTCACAAGATGAAGCATTTTCAGTTATTTACGAGGTACAGTACAGACAACAGCTACAAGTGGGAGAGGAAATGTCATTTGTATGTCTATCTTATCGTTAGGGTTTAAGGGATTAGGTCTGCATGATATAAGGCATGGGATTATATGAATATTGTTATACTTATATGTGATTAAAAAAAATACAAAATGTTGAAGTGTGCACAGATCTGCTGCTAGAATATAAACATTTTTGCTAATTTTGAATGTATATGCTTCTGTAACTAGCATTTATAATATATTATTATGATATATATTTCCAGTATCTTTATTTTCATAACAAAATTATAATGCCATTTTAAAGTTCTTCCTAAAACTCTATTTCAACTATCTACAAAAAAAGGCCCCGATTCCCTTTGTGTCCCATCTCATATCTCCGTGTCATATCAGAAGAGTGGATATGCTTTGAGGGGGAGGGGTAAGAAATCCCCCCCAAATCATGTTTTAATTGAGCTCCGTCTGCTAGCTGGGGGTTAATGTTATCTCCTCAGAAGTCAACTCTGTTTTTGCAATATCAGACAAATCACAGATCTTAGAGTGGAATTGGGGACTTACATTGTGTTTGAGCCATGTTGATGGTGGCCCCACTGTAACGAGCAAAGTTGTCTCCAGCATACCCAACCCTGTCAGACAAAAAACATTTCAAAAATTGTCATCAATATAAAACAATTCAAATTTTTTACCTATTTGGAAATACAGTAGCGACAACTTACTCGTCAGGGTTCATGCCGGTGTTGGAGTATGGGTTCTCTCTCATAGCTCGAGTCTTTGGATCATAATATGCTGAATCTGGATCCAAATTCCTCAAATACTGCAAGAAACAGACATGAGAAGTTGATATTAGTGGTTGTCTCTGAGTTACATAAACAGTTGCAACAGTTGACCTCAGAGGTATCACAGTAGTTCAGCAGATGCAGTTGGCCTGAGTCTCCAGATGCTTTCCGTACTTTAGCTGTGTCTTCTCTGATACGCAGGTTCCTGACAGTGATTCTTCTCTTGGAGTCAAAGTTCTGACCAGGCATGTCGATGTCATCTGCATATTTATCTTCATCCTCATCCTCACTGTCGTGTTCCCGCTGCTGCAGAGAAATTATTCAAAGAAAAAGAAAGTTAGTCTTCTAGACAAGAGATTGCCTTTTATCGCTTTACATTAGACAACAACATTGCTACTGCTATCTTGACCGCTCACTTACACCTTGGTCCAGTTTACCAGAGGCCAACTCATCCTGAAGCTTCTGGGCCTTCAGGGTCCTTTTGGCCTGTGAAGCAGAATGAAATACAAAGTGAGATCCCAGTGGTAAACAGGAAGCAGACAACTCAGCTAGAATGACTATGGTGACACAAAGGTTAACACTTGAAGCTTGATTCACCACTAGACTGCTTACCACATCTACTTTGGCGTACTCTTCCACGATGCGATGGTGGTCCTCAGGGTTATACCCGTTCCAGCGATCTCGCTTCCCGTCATAGTCCAAGTCCAGCTCTACCTGACTGTGTTCATCTGGAGCTATGCTAGTGCCTGTAAACTTTGCCCCAACTTTTCTGGGTCGCTAATGAGACAAGGATGAAGGTCAGAGGTTATTTATGACAGATATAATTATATTAATGTGAATGATTATAATTAGTGGAAGATTCAAGATTGCTTTATCCATTTTACCTCCAAGCACTCCTTCTTCTTGTGTGTCATGGCACCACAGTTTTCACAAGATCCCTTACGAAACTTTGTGGTGACAGACAACTGTTTGGAAGACAAAAGAAAAGGATGCTTTCACCTTTCAAGTTCATTTGTAACGACTACATGAAAGTAGCTGATTGATTAACCCTTACATTGTTCACTCCTCTCTTGTACCACTCTCCAATGGTTGAGAATTGCACCGCAATTTCTTCCTGTGGTCTCTGATGCTTGAGTGTGGGCCTTTTGGACGGGTCGATGTACCATGGCACCGATGAAATATACTGCGGGATGTGAGGATTGATGTCCCTGGAAAAGAAGGAAGCAGCACAGGTTAGTCCAATTACAACAGTAGTATCGTAAATAAGTCAAACTGCAGACCTATGTTTAAATCAATGGTAAATCAAATGAAATAAACAAAAGTTATCTGTAAACTAGGTGCTCTTTTAAAGAATGTCCTAGCTCTGTTTATGCAACATTAATATAATTAAGCCATTGCATTTTCACTTTGTGTGATCTGTTCCGTTTGTGCTTCATACCACGTGATCATGTTTCTGAACCACATAAATAGATAGGTCATGAAAAGTAGTATCCAGGGTTTTAGGGAGTTAAGTCAGTTGTTGAACAATGTTTGTTTTTTTAAGTCACAAGTTCCTGAACTTAATGGAAGTTCAGTTCTAAATCACTGAGTGCTCTTTTGAGAAATGGTGATAATTCCCCATTAGACCTTTACTCACTATATTTATTTTACAGATTTAGATTTTTCAGTACAAAATATAAATCAACCATGATATATAACTATAGGTTAAGCTAACCAGTAGAGTATAAAGCGATTTAAATAAACTCAACTTTTATCAAGTGCAACATTGAAGTGATGGACACAATACATAATTCTAATATAATATATGTGGGGGCTTAAATTGGCCATTCTAGCCATGAGTATTTTTGCTTTTGGTACTTAAAGTATATTTTGATTCCAATACATTTGTACTTTTACTTCAGTAATATTTTGAATGCAGGACTTTGAGTATTTTTACACTAGAGTATTTTTACTCGTGTAAATAATCAGAATACTTCTTCCACCTCTGCTGAGGACCCTCTCTCTGGGCAGACATGAACTTACTTTCCCTCCTCGTCCACCTCAGCCGGAGCATTTCCCAGCTTCCTCTGCTCCTCCAGCTCCTTCTTCTTCCTCCAGTCCTCACGGGTCATCTTCTTGGGCTCATCCAGGGCCACGAGCCCCTCCGGGTTCACACCAACCGTCGCCTCCTCATCCATGGCTGAACCTGCCAACAGACATATAAAGCTTCAGTAATTAACTAAGTACATTACTCAAGTACTGTATTTAAGTAAAATGTTGAGGGACTTTATTCAAGTATTTAAATGTGTTGTTTTGTTGTCCTACTACAATTCAGAGGTAAATAGTGTACTTTATTCCACTACATCTATGTATTACCTTTAGTTACTTGCAGATTTGCATTTATGGTGAGAAATATAATCAACTCTTAAAAAATACTTTAGTTACACCAAGAGTAAATTCAACAGCTAACGTGCAGCATACAAAGTCATTCAAACTAGCTGCACCTTTACCAGCTTTGATAAACACTTTAATGCATCAATAATTATAATCAAAAAATATCATACATATTATTCTGAAAAATCGTCAATCTGCACTTTACTTTTGGTACATTTTTATGCTAATACTTTTGCACTTGTTCAGGATTAACATGTTTGATTGCAGGACTTTTACATGTAACAGAGTACTCCTAAACTGAACTCTGGTAGTTCTACTGAAGAATAATATCTGAGTATTTCTTCCACATCTTGCTTTAGTACAGCCGTGTGACACAGCGAGGGGTTTATTAGATACATATCTGTGTACATATTTGAATATCTTACTAATATACTTCCCTTTGTTGTCATGAAGCCCCAGTGATTGAATGTTGTCCACAATAATACAAGTTAAACCGAAGCTATCCCTCTCACGTTAGCTAACCTTAGTTTACCGGATGAGTGACTTGAGAGTGAAGGAGATTGTTTATATTTAATTATTGAATTTAATCAATAACTTGCTTACCTTGTTAGGACACAATAAACACCAAGTGGATGATATTTCTCCGTAAAATGGGATTTTCTGTGTCTGTTTGCGATCCTTCGTTATGTTTTGACTAACACACGATGGTGGCCATTTTACGTCAACTGCAGCTACGTCACGTCCTCTCTTGTTCTTCTCTTGATTTATGGCGGGCTGCAAACCAACGTGTAAAGGTGCATGGCGCCACCTACTGTACCGGAGTGTGTAACTGCGAGACTGAGAAGAATAAAAAACAACTATGATCTATTTTAGAAATGAATTCTGTTTTGTTCAAATATTCAAATAAAGCCATTTCAATCTAAAGCTGTTAATCCAATCATATTTTTAACACCTCATAACAATTGCAAATAACTAGACTAACGTTCAGAGATGCAGCAACTATTGTATGATTTTACCTCCATTGTTATACAAACCTTGAAACAACTAACAAAAGCTACAAAACCAATGGGCTACACATTTGAACCTGGCCTATTTTAAGTAGGCTACTATACAGATAAAGTGCATTATTAGTTATTTTATTTTATTTATTATTATGTGGTTACTAGTATTTGTTGAATTAACGTTTAAAATACATTTAATAATAATAATAATAATCCTTATATTTATTATAGCGCTTTATCAATTACTCTCAAAACGTTTTACAAATACACATTACACATACAGATCATACATACATGTAATGGTCATCTACTGTGGACAATACCCACAGGAGCAAATTCGGGTGAAGTGTCCCCTTGATCTGATGATCAAACGCACAGACCACTGCGCCACCCGTCACTGCTTGTGTTTTGCATATTCCTGAATTAGTGGATGTAATCAGATTATTAACAGGTATATTGTGTGTTTTTTTTGTGTTTTGTTATTCAGTTGAAAAATATTTTTTAGAAGAACATTTATTTTATGCTTCCCATCTCCTGAATGCTGACATTGTTTGCTCATTAATAAAACATACAAAATATGGCATGATGCATAACGCTGACTTATTTAAAGCCTTTTAATTGATTGACTTGACTCTAAGAAAGGATTTGTATTGCTATATGTGAGGAACATAATACTAGATACCAAGCGATCATGTATTTTGATTGTATTATCTAAGTGGAGATGGCAACATTCAATTACCTCACTGTATTTCTGTGTGACTTAAATCCTGAGCACCTGTTAATATAAAAACAGTAAATCACAAAAGGAACAGGCTGTTTTTGTAGTGAGAAGAATCATCTAAAGTCTTCGAGACTCCAGTGGGTTTATTTTTGCATTCCTCAGAAGCACCAGGCAGACATTGCTCTGCCTAACTGTAACATGGACCAGTGAGAGCACTATTTTGATCACTCTTGTAATTAGAAAAACAAGGTTAAGACAGTAACAACAGAAGATGCCATTATGATGACAGTTTGGTCGAGGGAAACTTCTCACCTTTTTCTTAATACTCCAAACATAAAAAAAAGGCAGAACAAATGTAAACAATGTGGAGAACAAACAAAAGAACAGAACAGCACCAGACACAAAGAAACGTATCGGCAGAGTATAAAGAGACGGAGTCAATCTTCGAACCGTAGCACCAGTACACCCCCCCACTGTGAGTCCAGCAGTCTGGGGACGAGAAGGCAACGCAGCACCAAAGTAGGTACCAAAATATCAAACTCTCAGTCTTTTACGAAGTTTTGTTGTCCTTTGAGGGTCTTTTGAGAGTGTGGGTGTCATTTGTCATCATCTTCAACTCTCCCCCACTCCTCCCCCTCCACCTCCCCATCATTATCAGCTTCTTCATCCACATAATCCCCCCATGTGTCATACACATCGCCTCCTTCGTCCTCCTCTTCGTCATCGCCTTCCTCCAGAGGACCACCTCCAAAGTGCTGCTCATCCTCCTCGTCTTGAACAATCTCCATCTCCTCCATGTCATCATCTTCCTCCCCTGCTTCCTCTGCTTCTGCTTCCTCTTCTTCTTCTTCTTCTTCTTCATCATCATCATCATCATCATCGTCCACCTCCTCCAACTCTAGCCCACACACCTCCCCGTCCTCCACCTCACCGTCCTCCCTCTCGTCCTTGGAGGAGGTAGGAGTGGAAAACCCTTTCCCTTCAGTCCTGTCTGTGCTGTGCGGCCTGCTGGAGGGGACGAAGCTGGAGGTAGCAGTTTTTGTGTTGATGTAGAGACGTGGAGGAGGCCCAGGCGATGTGGCCGGACCCTCAGAGGAGGTCATGGGAGCAGAACTATCTCCCCCTGAGTCTGCGCCCACGGTGCCAGGCACAGCCGTGGCCCCGGGCCTCAAGGTGGGCACATATTCACGAATCTCCCCCGGCTCCAGGGGGTCAGGCCCACAGGGGTCATGTTCACTGCAGGACAGCTTGCCATCCAACTTGGAGATGAAGAGCATGCCTTCACGATGCTCCTTACAGTAAGAACTGGGGCACATCTCACAGAACGAGGCGGCCTCTTTACCACAGACGTCACACTGGTGCCATGGACACTCCCATCGCCCTGGGGAAAAGATCACTGTCATTACCGAGTGTAGAAGGAATAGGGGCGTAGCGGTATTGAAACTGTTCAACAAGGACAAAGGCCTATAGTAAGCAATTTGTTGGCTTGGCCTTTTTATTAAGTTAATTTACAAAATTATTCTAGCTTATTGTTAATTAGTTGTATTGCAGTTTATTCAATAAAACCAATACATTTTTCTTTAATGAATCGCCTGAGAAAACACTAAAAAGAAAGTGTTGAAAAATACTAACATTGATTTTGAGAATCGTTATACCCCTAGATAATGTATATTTTTGACTCCCACCGCCACCTACATTTGTCTATACTACAGTATTATAACCAAAAAAGGAAAATGTTTATGTTATTATATCCGTTTATAAACAAACTGAAAATATTTAATTTCGATCAAATCTAGTCTATAATCTGCATTTAGGTACGAAAAAGTTCAGATTATACTTAATACTAAATATATTATATTAAAAGGTTTTCCTTCAGTCCTACACTCGGTACGCTCTTCGTCCCCTCCCCGCTACTTGCCTGCAGGCCTCTTGGCCAGGTTGAGACAGTCTGCGTGATAGACCTTGGGGCAGCCCGGCTTCTTACAGGACACTATCTGTCCCCCGTCCCCACAGCTGAAGCACTCGTCCTCCCTCTCCTTGGTCACCTCTTGCTTGGTCTTCTTCTTCCTTTTACCTTCCTTTAGTTTCAGTTTCTCCGCTGATGGCTGGTTCTGAACAAGGAAAACAGAGGTTATAACGGCAGCTCATTTCACATGTCTAAAATGTGTCCCTGGTGGTTGAAAGTGTTTCCTAAAAATGTTTACCTTAGGACGGACACCTAGGAAACCGCTGCAATTTGATGCTCCACATTTACAGGCAGTTTTCCCATTGCCAAGACACTCCAGGTTGTAGTTGAATTTCAGCTCCACACCTAAAGTACATAGTTTATTACATCTTTGATTCTTGTAAATGTATCAAATAATCTGCATTTGTAATCCTACACAACACAAAAGAGCAAAATGAAAGTAGGCTGTCACTCAGACCTTGTGGGATGTCTTGTAGAGCAAACAACCCGACCCTGGTATCTCCATTCACAGTCCACTTCTGAGTCTCACAGTTTGGCTGGCAACTGTGGTTCATGAAGCGAGCCTTGTTCCCTTTGGGCCCCGCATCAATGATCCGGTCCTAGAATAAAAAATAAAAAACAGGTTTGCATCGGACGTCTACTTTAACTTGAGTGTGTTGCTAAGTAAGTAAGTTGCTTGTGTATTTGATCACCTTGTCCAGTGTTAGCATGTAGAAGTTACAGATGTCGTTCTCCTGGGCGTGTTTGATCCTGGCTCTACACTCTTCTTCATCGATCACCTCTCCGACGTATTCACTCACAAAGGCTCCCTGAGAAGCACCAGAAAAATAATGAGAAAGAGAGTATTAAAAACGTAGAGAGATACGCAAATATCATAGTCGTGCATTTTGCAATTATTTTATTTCTTCTTTTTTTTTTTTTTTATCGTTTCGTTTATTTAAAGTTTCAAGGCTTGCATGGAACAGCAGTTCAGTTGTTTAGTGTCATAGCCCATTTCCCCAAGGGTTATTTAACCAAGTGTCATTAGCTAAATACCCCTTTACATGGTAAGATAGGAATATTGATAATAAATATAAAGTCATCATAAATAAACAAAAATAAAGAGAAATAAACACAATTTATATAAAAGAGATAACATTAGTGATATCAAAAATTAAATTATACATTCATTAATGAAAAATAGGTGAAAACAAATAAAAAGGGAAGAAATGCAAATAAAATAATGATGTGATAATAACCAAAAAAAAATAGTTTTGACCATGGCCTATCTACATTTTTCCAACATACCTTTTTGATGTCCGATTCACCGACCAATCCCCAGCCGCACCCCAGTGTCCTGAAAATGTCCACGGGTGTGTACTGGCGCATTGTGAAGGTCTGGTTCTGACAGCGCTCCCCTGCCACACACACCTGAGGGTGGCACTCGTACATCAGCATGCGGTTAATGCACTCCGAGTCGATGCCGCACGGGTTCTCGTCCGACGCCTTACAGTTGCAACGTGGGATCTCTGATAGGTCGGCAGTAATGACCTGCACCTTCCCAATTAGCTTGTTCACCTGAGAGACAGACACAGGGGTGTTCATTTTTCACAGTTCATCTCATTGAACAGCGTTTTAGTCTAGGCAAAAAAGCACAAATCAGGGTTGATGACAGTACCTTAATGTGCCGGTACGGAGGAGGTTTCTTGTCGTTCTTTCTGTCCTCCTGAAGTTGCTTCATCTCCTTCTCTGCCTGGAGCTCTTTGAAGCGCTCCGCTGCAATATTCAGCGCTAAAAGACAAAACAGGACCTTTGTTAATAAAACACATCCTGAATACGTTAGTTAATGTCAAAAGCAGATTTAGACACAAAAACAAAACTGGACTCAATTACATACCATTTTTATACACTGCATCTGCGCCCTTTCCCATTTTCTCTATGTTTTGAGTGTCACCCTCCATGTAGGGGAAGACTCTGGCTTGGTACGTCCACACAAAGTCTTTGGAGCCAAAGAATTGCACAGGAAACTCTCCCACCTCATGTTTCATCCTTAAGATGTTGCTCGGGACATCTTTGGCCAGACAGACCTCTGCAGGCCACCACCTGAAGAGTCAGACCAGGTTTCAGAAATGCAGACACGGGTACATTTATCTGTAGCGTTACAGTGTGTATAGGCCAGGCAATGTTGTGACTTTACCTGTAACGCCCCCATTTGACCCACAGTATGTCCTTAATACGAGGCCTCTTTCCAGATTTGCAGTCATTGCAGAACCAGCTGCCCTGAGGCATCTCAATATTCAAACATTCCTGATGAAAAGCAGCAGGACAGGCCTCACAGCACAGCAGACTGCCCCCTACACAATCACAGCAAAACACACCAATTAGGTTATATGCTTTATCAGTTTGTTTGCTTTATCCATAAAGTCCATAAAATGTTCAAAATGATGTGTGATGACTAGTGGCCATCACACAGTGTCCGGGCTCACAGCTCATCTGTATGAATTATTTGATATACAACAATATAAAACAAACCTGGAAAATCAAACAAAAGTTAGCTATTACAAGCAAATAAATATCAGACCATCCATCTATTCACAAAAGGAGGTAAAGCTTAACATCCAAAAATAAATCTGATCAATAACTGGATCTTATCTGCCAATTTCATTAAACTCAAAATATGAAAGACCCTTAAAATTAGCACTTTGCCAAGAGGGAGCATTACATTGGTACATATTGGGTATAGACATGAATATGCTCTGGAGCACAGTGCATTCTCCAAATCAGCCACTATTATGTTTTTTTATTAACATTTGAAACAGGGTGTTTGGGAGATGCATATTCAGATAACATTTACTTACATAGTTGTAGGTACAAATGCATCTTATAATTTATTCATGATCACAGGAGTTTAGCTGTTGACAGGTTAAAATGAGCATAAAACAGGAGCAGACTTACCCTCGGAGCACACAAAGCACCAGCTGACGTTGATGTGTTCGTGGTTCTTGCAACCCTTGCGGGGGGTGAAGTGGTTTGGACAGAGGAAGCTGTTGTTTGCAAGCACCAAGCTGCCTGCTGCCATACAGTTGTCATTGGCATGATAGGCCACAGGACAGCGAACACAGCGAGCCAACCGACCTACAATACAAATATAGAGGATCAAAGATAGCTTAAGCGATACACACTTGAACCTGATTTGATAAGGGTGATGAAATCAAATGTAGTTCCACTAAAGAGCTTGGAACTGATAAGCTGCACCGAGAGTTTATAGTTTTTGCAACGCATGTCCCTAAATTGGCTTTTACCAGTATAGCGTAGTTAAAATAAACTATTTGAGTGTCACAAAACACAACTCACTACAAATATCAAAACACAATAACACACCAGTACACATACACAAATACACCTTTGTATATTCAAGTTCTTAAAGTATTTAGACATCTAAGGGAAGTTTTGCAACAATAAACTGACAAAATAGTGTTCTTGCAACACTTAATATAGACATAGAGCCAGGTCAAATTGCAGTAATAGTAATTGCAACACACTGTTAGCAGTGCAGCATCAGGTACTTATTATACGATGTTATATAAGCATCTCGGGGTACTTATCAATTGCAGCCTCTTTGTTAGGTACATCACTCTCTCTCACAGCTCATTGCTACAGACAGTGATTCACCCATAAAGATTCAAATCACCTAAACAAATCCTGATATCTCCAGTCATAAAGCTCAAAGCCATTCAATAGTAGGTTTAGCAAAGCTGCTCAAGGTTTATCCAAACAAACTGGTTACATGCAACTAACTTCAGATCGTGTTGTGTAACCAGAAAATCTTAGAAAACTTCAAAACAAAGTCATTAATTTGTTCCAGGATTGACAGACAAGAACAAAGAGCAAGTTGACACATGTTTGCCAACACATTTGACAAAGTGATAGCAAGTTCAGAATTTGGTAAAAGACATAAAAACAAACATGTATCCATTTTGCAGGACAGTACACACTATAGAAGGTGATCAGGACTGTCTAAACTGGTAATAAATAGTCAAGGTATATACAGTATATATTTGCCAAGTTAATAGAGGAGCGTAAGGCATAGTTCCAAAAAGAAACAACATCTATGATCATCAGGTCTTAGTTCAGACAATAAGGACATATCTGGCACTAAAATCAACATTGCTTCAAATATGTGATTTGAGCTTACCTTTAGAGCTACAGATGTTGAGAGGGTTGGTGATGTGGCAGGACAGACACACATGTAGAGAGCAGCGGAAGGTTTTGTTGTGTTGCTGGGTGGCAGAGTACGCCATTATGCAGTCTGTGTGGTAGAACTTCCCACACAATGCTATCATGCAGCGCTTTACTTCATTATCAGACTCCTTACACACAAAGCAGGTGTGGACACCTGAAAGGGAAAGAAAACAATAACTAACATTTGTTGAAGTGTGGGTAAGGACAGATACTTTATGAGCAGTCATAGACTCGGCAGTTTGTCAGACACAAGGTGTACGTACCAGCTTTGCATTCACGACAGAGGAACTTTCCCTTGGGAGCCACTGACAGGCCAATACACTGTGGGTGAAAGGCTCCATAACAGTGTCCGTCACACACCAGCAGGTCTCCCGTCCTCTCACACACCTGCACAAACACACACAATAAGATGTTATCGATCTACCCGTTACAAATAAATGATGTGCCATGCCATAAAACGCTAGAGATAGAGTTTCTGGTGGATTATCTCACCTGACAGACATTCTCCTTTAAGGATGTGGCTCCTATTTTCCCTTTGACATCCACTTGAGAAGAGAGGCTTACAGAGAGCACCTGAACAGATGAAAGAAGAGATGAGGGCTGCAACTAACCATTTTTTGCATAACGGAATAATCTTTAAATAATTCCAGTTCATCAAAGTCCAAGAAAATGTCTTTGGATGTCTTGTTTGGTCAGTCCGCGACCCAAAGATTTTACTTAAATATGATACAAAACCCTGCAAATATCCAGATTTGAGGGGCCATAATATTATTTTCTGCAATTTTTGCAAGACCAACTACATTAATGATCAATGAATTAATAAAATAGTTAGAAGTTACTTTTCACTTGCTGCACTAAAAGATTAGTCTACTCAGTGCAGCTCTATAGGAGATACTTTACACCAGTGGTTCTCAACTGGTCAGGCCTCGGGACCCACTTTTTACTTGGTCAATAAATCACGACCCAACATTTTGAAGCACTCAAATCTATTCAACAAAAAATCGTGCTGTAATATATATACGCTTTTCAGCATACAATATTAATTAAAGTGAAGTACAGTGCATATATCCCTTATATCCCTTCACAGAACTAAAGTATGCTTTTAAAAAAGGTTTATGAGTTGATGGAATCAAAACTGAACTGTATAAAAAAGCACACATGCTGAAAATTCAACCCCAGCAGGGGGGTCTGGGGGGATTCTCCCCCAGGAGATTTTTAGAAATACTAACATATAAACTACGCATTCTGGTACTCTGAGAAGAAAATAAGTAAATCTATCACTACCCGACATATTAATAATATTTTATGCCATTGTTTGTTTTTCACTTTGTTCTGAAGCTGAACTTGCTGCTCCTCACAGAGAGAAGAGTAAAGAGGAGAGAGTCTGTGTGACTTACTTTAAATTGTGGGTAAGGGTAGATAGCTCCAATTGTTCTGTGACCTGTCAATCATCAAACCGGGGGTCATATTTCATTACGTGTTCATTTGTATCTGAAGTTGTACCCATGGATGTATAAAGAATAGTTCTACCGCAAAGTTATTCTCCAGCAACAATCTTGATTCTGATTGGCCAGAAGACTCGAAAAAACATCAGCAAAGATGTTTTATTGAGAAGAAGATCACTACGTGACAGAAGTTTTCAAAGCCGTTTATGGTCTCCGGTACTTCCAGTTCAACGCCTACTGCATGCACAGCGTTAGAAGCGTTTTTTTAAACAATTTTTTTTCTTCACTCACACATCCGCGACCCACTCGAAACGGGTCCACGACCCACTTTTGGGTCGCGACCCACCAGTTGAGAACCACTGCTTTACACTTCTGCAAGGCTACAGATTTAATGGATGACCAATGTCTTGTTTGCGGAACAATAGAAAATGCACACCTCAGATTTGGGAGTTAGTGTTCCAGTTTGTTTCTCCACAGTGCTGCAGGCCTCCACCTCAGCCTCCTGCTTTGGGGTCTTGGATCCACGAGGGCTGGACGGCCTGTTTGGAGTGAGGACTTCTGGGAGGTCTTTGCTCTCCGAGTGTCTTCTGGCAGCAGCAGGGGTTGAGGATGCGCCGGGTACAGGCTTCTCCCTCTTTACAGATCCAACCTATCCAATGTGAGATGTAATCATGTTTAGAATAGATATTTTTAGCATCATACTGTTTGGTTGTACCCAATAATGACAGTGATTGATTTTAAATGTTAGTACCTGAGTCTTCTTGACAAACTCTTTCGCTTCTGAGGTAACTCCAGTTTGCTGCTTTGGCTCCTAAAAAAAGATTGTAAGGTTCATTTAACATTTCTAGTTCAAAACACTAAGTGGAATAGTTGTCGAATGAATCTCCACATACCTTCTTCTTTGTATGAGCAACAGACACTTCTTCTATGGTACAGTCCAGCACCTTGTGAGAAAGCTTCCTTGGCCGCTTTCTTTCTTGGACCGGGGACCCTATGTCTAAAGTAGGAAAAAATAAATAATAATAACTCAGTATAACTTGAATGTAAAAATAACATCTCTGGGGAAGAACTGTTCCTTCTACTATTTTAAATTAGACATTTTCGATTAAACACGATATCCGGTTAAAAGACACACTTAAACTTGTTTACCAAGTTCAGGAGGTAGATCAGTTGCATCTGCTGTCTCTGCATCGAGGAGGTGTTGTGATGTGGTTGGAAAAGCAGGGGACGCTACAGGAGAAAGTTCATCCTGACAAGGACTCCCTTCCAGCTCTGCCGGAGCCTCGGAGGGCTCAACAGAAGACACCGCTGAGGTAATTATTCCCGGTGAGGTGCTGGGATCATGCAGTGCTGTCATCCCTGATGCCTGCTGCGTACACACATGCAAAGTAACCATCAAGTTCCAATTATATTTTTAAAATGTTCAGAGAGGAATTTGCTATAACCTAGTAAAAATGATGATGGAAAAATTATGTAAGTGAACATTTGTAATGATTGCATGTGTGGATATTGTTGGATTATGTTTTTCTGGAACACAGACAATTCAGGAATGAAGTGAAAAAGACGCTTCACAGTAACACCAGTTGCTGTTTAAAAGAACGAGTTTTGGAAGATCATTACCGTTTTGGAAGATTCTGAGCTGTGTTTCTTTGATTTCTTTTTTGGGGCAAATATTTGTTCATACTCCTCAGTTGACTCGAGGAGCCTTTTAGTTGGTTTACGTTGACGCTTGTTCTCCGAATTACCTGCGTAAATACATAATAAACACAATTAAATATGTAATCATTTTTCGAAAGAGAAATACAAACGAGGTACAATCCAAAACACAGTAGATCAAGCAAAACCTTTCAGAAAAACTGTCTCAACACACTCAAACACGCATTTTATAATCTTAGTGAACAAATTTAACAGCAGCATTTTGTCTCTTACCAGGTGAGCTGCTTGTCTCTGAGATGTGCCAGTCACTTTCTGCCATCTTCTCAACTCCCAGATCAAGATCTGGTGACGCTCCTCTGGTGTAACACCCATTCAGGTCTGCAGATACCTCACTCATAACTTCACCCTTATTCTCAGCGGCCCCCATAACCATCTGCCAGCGCTTCTTTGGAGCCACTGTGGAACCTGAGTTCTTATCGAGGTAGCTGGCCAAGGCATCAGTAGTGAGAGTAGGACAGGACCCAGGATTAGCTAAATCAGCGTGGCCACTAACAAACTCCCTGCCGTAAGCCAAGTCCGCCAGGTCCGAAGAAAGTCCAGGTATGGCGAGTTTCAGTTTGGCAGGTAACCTTTGTTTTCTACGCTGCTTGTCCGAGTTCCCAGTCTGAGAGAGAACAGGAAAGCTCTCACAATGGTAGGTGTCAGCTGTCATAAGAGCTTTAGTCCTATTGGTTTTCACCACTGTATTTTTTATGGATTTCCTGGACCTCCCATTCTCCGTTTTTACCCCTAAGGCGAAACCATCACTCTTCAGCTGGTCACCCCCTGTAGAAGTAGGGATTACAAGAGGTTCCTCCTTTATGAGGACTGGTGATGGAGGGAGAGCTAGGGGTGTACCATCTTGTTCTCTGGTATCATGCATGTCTTTCAGAAGCATTAGGAAGGTACTGAATTTATAATTGGAATCAGGCCGAAATGCAGTCCCTTCCGAGTCACTGCTGTCCTCCTTCACAAGAGATTTAAATGTTAGTTCCTTGACATCCTGGAAAGCGTCCATTGGAGACAGAGATGAGGACGGGGAAGTAGATAATGACAGTTCTGGGTTTTCTTTCTTGACCTCAACAGGCTGTACAGTGGGTTCACTTGAGTCCAAACACTTAGACCTCATTAATGAGCCATTACGAATTTGTTTCTTATCAGGTTTCCTTGCACGCCTTTTTGGAAAGCTGTGATTTGCAGAGGATGATACTTTGCTATGTAATTCCAACTTTTCAGTTTGGATGGCTGCATCAGTAGATATATTGTCAAGAGAATCATCAGCATGAGCACCTGTTGAGATTTGGTTTGTGACCAGTGCATCTTTGAGATCTGTCTCTTCCTCTGATTTCAGAGCCCTCGTCATCAGACGACTGCTGGCAGGAAGATTCATAGAGTGCTTTTCATTTGAACTGTACAACAGTTCATTACAGCTGCCCAAACTCTGTTCAGGTTGTTTGTTTTTAGATCTTAATGTCGAGTGGTTCACTTTTTCACTCAACTTTGTTTTAGCTTTTGTGGAACCCTGTTCTTTCCTGACCAATCTGTGTACATCCTTTATAGGAGACACTGCTGTGCGTTTAGGACGATGCAGTACTGGAACTGAATCCAGATCTGCATAAGGTGAGTCCTTTGGCTCATCTTTCAGTGCACAAGTTGTTGTATTAAAAGGATCCGCTGTGTTTGTGATGGAAGATAACTCCTTTGATCCACCAACTATATGGCCAAATATGTCTGACAAACATTTCTTTTTCTTCTTACAAGCTTTGCCCCTATTGTTTTGAACTGCAGCAGAGTTTTTTACGAGATCATGCTCATTGCTATTGTTGGTCATATTGGCTGATGGAGGTTGAGCAGAATCCACAGAGACAGCAGGGGCCTCCTGTGTCTTTTCAGTAGCAAATGGACTGGGCACACGCTCCTCTCCATTGACGGATATTGAAAGCACGCTTTCAGTATTCTTTTGTCGATTTGAAAGAAGAGACTCAGCTTCTGTCACACTGACTTTCCAGGCAGTCAGTAAACTTTTGGGTATCTGCCAAGAACAGAAATAATATTAGTCCACAAAAAACAAATGTCCACAATAACATTATATGATATTTTGAAACCAATTTCTTGAATTTACCGTATACTTGTAGTCTTTCTCCTTCTGCTTCCCTCTCCGTCTAAGCATAGGTAGGCCTTCAAACTGATGGCCTCCCTCAAAAGGAAGAACGGCACTCCCGGGGACCCAGGCAGACTCTTCAGTCTCCCCAATCGTCTCCAGGAAATACATCAGACAAGGACGAGGACTGGGAACTAAAATAAAACATAATAATATATAAGTGGTCAACTTATTAATCAACTCATATATAATGTATAATTCCTTTGGAAGGTGTTACCTATCAGGTAAAGGTTGTGATGTGGGAAACTATTTGGTTATGAAATCCATATTCAAATTAAATTTCCTCTGCAGCTTTACTCACCTTTCATCCTGGTGCAGATGCCCTGGTCACAGGTGATTTGGCAGGGCCACCAGGGCCGCCTGTTGAATTTGGCCCACACCAAGTCCCCTTCCACGTATTTCGCGGTAGAAAGAAGCTTTTTCTTTGGGCTGTTGGACTAACCAAGACAATAAAAAAACTTTAATGTATAATCCAGAAAACTGTGATATAGTATGCAAACCGGAAAAAATCCCCAAAGTATTCAAATATATTCTTGTCTAATAAACAGTTTATGTTTCTGTTGCACTTAAACTTTTCTCTGTTGTTTTGAGTGCATAATGTAAAACTTTTCCTCCCTACACACGGCACAATTCATCTCTAAACGATCAATACAAGTATTTTTAGGATGACATTGGTACACAGCTGTTGGTGAAAGGTGGTCCAGGCACAATGAAATAATGACTTCAACGCATCGACATTCTTTCTCCCTAACAGTACATAACCAAGTTAAATTCTGAAAACATAATGTAGATTTTGTTGTACAGCGGTAAAGGAAAGTATCCAAGGTGTTTCAGACTCACATTGGAGTTGGTGCCAGCTGGTGAAATAAGTCCATGGTCAACAGGAGAGGAAAGTTCAACATCACTGTCTGATTCCTCACCCAAGCTCCACCCATCCCTCATAGTGATTTCCGGCAGTGCACTGGGGCTTAGAGTAGGGTTGAGTTCAGATATAGTTTTGGACATGAGGTTAAAGACAGTAGGTTTGTATGTTCTTTTATCCACCCCTGAGCCCCTACTGTCACTCACAGTTTGGTCCTGACCCAGCTTTGGGGAGTGGTAAAAAGGTGCCATGTCCTCACTACCACTCTCCTCCTCCTCCTTGATGTCACTGCTGTCAAACAGTGTGGACTCGAAATGCAGGTAGCCATTTGGAATGGGAGAACATCGCTCCATGCTGTCAGGACTGTGAGGGGAGAAGCCATTCCTGCTCACATCCTGAATAGTCTCAAAGGGCTCCGTATCATCAATCCCTGGAGAAGAAGGCAGCTGCACTGACAGTGCCTCAAATTCGTCATCATCACTATTATCATCATCATCACTGATGGGGCTTGCACAGTGCAAGTTGTTCCTCGGTTGGAGGTCCCTCTCTAGGTCCGGCCTGCTGACCACAGTGTTCAGGTTCTGCAGCCTCTTCAGCGGGCTGTAGCGGTGGGATCGGTCTGGCTGGGTGTACCCCAGCACAGCAGGCTGTTTGATGCTGGAGGATGGCAGCTGCACGGCTGGCAGTTGGTCTGATCCACGTCTCACACTGCATTGGTTTCCATAGGAAGTGCCTACAAGACCATTGCGGGGCCTCAGCTCAGGCTGGCCTGAGCCAAACCCTGAGCCTACCCTAACAACAGGTCTGTATGACTGATTCATGTTGTCATGGCTAGATCCTGTCAAATAAATAAAAAGCAGGTTAGACGGGGGAAATGTGCCACTTAAGTTTCTCAGTAACTACAATATGTAACAAATGAGACTTGTATACTGTAAACACAATAAAGCTGGTAGGCACATCAAATCATTGCGGAAATAGAGCGACAAGCATTTCGGGTAAACAGACACCTATAAAGTAGCACAGGCTACCATGAACTGTGCGCGCTCACACAGAGTAATAAGCCGACTTTGCATGGCCTCCATACTAGAGGCCGGTCGGACTGCAAGACAAAACACAGAACACATCCGCTGCCCCGCTCCTATCGCACATTTCATTCACAAACTATTAGAAAATAGTACCGCTTTGTCTGATGATTGTGGGTCATGGCGATCGCTGAATTGTACAGTCAATGGAGGAGCGCTAGTAGTGGATGTGGTGACACTGAGCCATCACAGTGAGTGGCTCACACAAACAAGCTACAGCCACACACCGACAGAGGAAGCTACTATTAACTCTAAAAAGGGCTGATCGGCAGTAAGTTCACAACACTATCAACACGTGTAAAAACGAGAGAAACTCACCATTTGGAGGTCGGCCAACGTGAAACCAACAGCGGATGTTTGATAATGTGGCACAAAGCGAGTGTTTTTCTCGGTTTGTGGAAGCGTATCTGCACAATCCCAGCTGCAGCAGCACTAGCAGTAGGCCAAGGCACAGCTCTCATTCTCTGCACTTCATCAGCCCCCTGAAAACTGTAACCTAAATACAAAATAACAAGTAAATCTCCATTACGCTGCAACAGCGAAATTAAAATGTGCCATAACCGGTCCATAAACTTAACAACAGCTTATTTACTACATGATTTTTGCCTGCTGTCGAAGTGCCCCCGGTTATGTTAAAACAAGCCCAGACTGACTGTGTTGGTGAGTAGCAACCAATCGGCACTGCTACCCAACCCCCCGTCTGCACAGGGCCGTGACACTCACCCTCTCTACACACGCACGCTCGCACAATTAAAATCAAGCACGCACACAATAATTGACGTGCATGCGCATCCAGGTGAAGTGTATCATAGTTAATGGTGTATAATAGCTATATGGCATAATAAACAGTAATGAATTACTTGTTTTTGGATATGTGACCCATTTCTGTGCGTCTTTCATTGTTTTCTGAGCTTAACCCTACTGACAGGCCTGTGTTTCTGACTGTGTCGCAAGGACATGGAGAATACAGAATGGTTGCATTGCGCAAACAGCAACACGGCCTCTCCGGTCATAACTCCGTGCGCCATGTTGCCTTTCCACTGAGTCCTCTGACATGAGGAAACAGGCCGCCAGGCGCTCAGGAAAAATAAAATAATGGAGTCAATGTGGCTGTAAGCGTGCACAAAAACTGAATTTGCGCCGATTAAAAACCCCACTGATCGTCTTCCATCTTGACACCAGTAAGAATTTGATCCGTGTATTGAAGATCGAATTGACACATAAACACGAAAGCACAATGGGCCAGCCCTTGAAGATCAAACAAAGACCATCCGGTTACCGACCTGAGAGCACAGGAACTCTGTGCGGATTTTTAAAAATACTATCAAGGCTGTTGATTTAAATAGGTAGGCCACTCATATCTCACACATTTTTGTTGAGTGATCCAGTCCAAACACTGAACAAATTCGAGAAAGCAACTTATTTACCCACCCTGATATGTCAGCTGTCTAGCGTTTACACACTGTTATTTACCAGTTCGGATATCTCACGGTGTAACACTTAACTGTAAGACTGTAGATATCAGAAAGCTAGGACGTCATTTGATTTCACAGAAGGTAAATAAAGGATTTATTAGAAGGTGATTATATTGCCTGGGGATACGGGCCCTCTTGTGTCCACAGGGAGAATTACATGCTTTCGATATTACAGGAAATTGAGTAGGTACGTGGAAAAGAATGTATTTTATTTTGGTTTCACATACAACACATTAGTATTTATTACACAAACCACAAAGCATTTTTTTCAGTTTTTCAGTCATTTCCCCCCCTAATAAACAGCATAACATACACGTAAATCTGGAAGTGCTTATAAAGTCAGTTTGGGGATGATGTTACAATACATAAAACTATTCACAAAGTGCAATAATAACAAATACTGTGTTCAAAAAAACGTTATGCAGTGAGTCTTACCAGTTCAAGCAATTACAAATATATTGCAGTGCTGCTATTTTAGGTATGATGCAGGATAATATCACAACATAATACACAGATGGAACTAGACGCCACATAAATGATAGCTATATACTTGAACATATGTATGCACAGGAAAAAGCATATTTGTTAGGCAGTAAGTACTAAAATGCAGTTTTATAAATGTAGAAAACGTCACAAAGAACTGGTTCATAAAACATTAAAGCAGAGAAAGAACAACTCAAGGCAAGAATGCTTGATGAAAAAAAAGGATTAACTCTCAGTAAGGTTTTAACCAGACTGATAAATACATGTTTTGCCTTTACTGATTAGTGCGATTAATTCATTCACATGCATCTCTGCCAAACTGGAATAACATACTTGTAATTGATTCATGTATTATGATACCATGAAGACAATGTCAAACACTGTACAAACACTCAGTCAGAACCATTTCTAAATGGCAAAAAGTTATTTCCTCCAACATTTGAGATCCCATCGGCATCTTCTTGCTCATGCACATTTTCCAGCACTGGAGAGAGGGCTGCAGAACTATTCACTGGATTCATCCATTTTGCAAATGGGCTCACAGAGGGGTCTTTTCTCCATCAGGTTGTATGGAAAAGGTGGAACATCACAGCCAGTGAAGTCCAGTTTCTTGGGAACACTGCAGTTAATAAAGTCAAGTTTCTTGGTGCCGTCACAACCAAAGTCCAGCCTCTTGAGCCGAGCTAGATTCTTGATGCTGCCGGGGGGCCGTCCGGGGCTGACCTTATATCCTGCTGCTTTGGTGGTACCAAGGGGCCTTCCCGGGCTTGTTTTGAACCCAGCTGCTCTAGTGGTCCCGAGTGGACGTCCAGTACTTGTACGATATCCTGCTGACTTTGTGGTCCCTGATGGCCTCCCTCTCCTCCCCGACTTAACTATGCTCTTCTTCTTTTTAGAGCCATCCAGCCCCGCCGCCTCACTGCTCCTGATCCTCACTGTCTGAGGGTGGAAGTCGTTCTGGGTGCCTTGCATTTGACATATCATGGCTTTGTGCATGCCCTGCGGCAAAGGGGCTAGGCCGGCAAGGGACAGCTGCAAACCAGGGGTTGTCTGAGATGGGTAGAATTTGTTGGACTGTGTGCTACAGAGATCAAAGTGGCTGGCTGGATGACAGTCCTCTGCCAGCCCACTCATACAATAGTCACTGCTGCTGCTTGTCACTTGATGCATCATTTTCTGTTGGAATGCAGAGAAATACAAACATTAGGTGGAAAAGCTACTCATGCAAATGTGAACCAAGAAAAACAAACCCAAAGAAGCATTTTTAGTAGCTTACTTTTGATGGAGCCAATAGGCCTTTTAGCGTTGCAACAAAACACATTTTACGTCAAGACAAAGCGAGGTAAACTACAACTATAGTTAGCATAAAGCCAAACAAGTCTCGCAGAAAAATAAATGTTACCGCATGCAATACCTGGTTTATTTTAAAAACGTAAAATAAATAGTTCGTACCTCATTTGTTTGGTGAATGTTAGATGGAAAGGGTTAATTTCGGAACGCATACATTATCCTTTTCTGTCAGCGACAACATGTTTATGAAGACGCTGCTCAAACTACGCCCTGGCATTCATGAGTATTGTCTTGTAGCGGGGCTGCGATTTCTGCTGTTTATTTCATGGCCATTTAATCCTTTAAGCAGAGGTTTAGATGAGAGGAGCAGCCATTTTCGCCTGGATAATTTTTTTGATATAACAGGATGCGCTGACCACGCATGCGCACATATTCGGAAACGGCAGAGGCAAATCGGTATCCCCCATTGTGGTTCTGGCAGATTAAACAAAGACGCATCATAATAGCGTGCGTAACTAAACAAAGGGCCCTTAGTTACATTATAACAAATACATAAAAATGTACACAACTCCAGCAATACCATCATCTGCTACATTGTTCAAAGTGTGCAAGTACTCTAATCCAATTACGTTTTTAACTCAGTATTGCTGGTAATTAGGAACTAAGAGTGTACATGTGCCACAATTACAACAACAGAGACACACCTTCACTTTTTGTATGTTTTATTAACATCCATATCAACTTAAGTATAGACACTGGATTTATGGAGCAAATGCAGTGCCAGGACAGATAGCAATATACATTTCAGCGTTTCCCCCGATGGTCTTCTCCAAACGTATGAAAGTCCATAGGACTTAAGTTTCCTTGATGAGCTTGGTGAGCTTCAGAATCTTTGTTTTGGTGGACATGTCCACATATTTGTCCCCGATACTGACGATCATGCCACCAAGGATGGTAGAATCCAGCTGTGAAGAGGAGACAACGTTTTAAATTACATGCAACACTTAAAATGTTAGGTTAGAGTATTTTTTTAAATTAGCTTTACTTATATTAATGCATTTGTGACCTAAGACTATATTTAGTATGATAGGGAAAATGCTTTTTTGTTCCGATAGGCTTCCAATCTTGAATTCTAGGCATGGAAAATGTTTTGGGCAACAGTCAACCTTGACTATTGATAACAGTGCTCTAAGAATTTCACAGGATTATTTTAAAATGTCTTCCATTTCATATATTAGATATGTGAATATAACTTTTTCTCCTATAGTTTTTTAATAGAATATATGTAAAAGTATTTATTTCTTAATTAAATAAAATAAAAAAGTTATCCCATGTGCCCAAAAGCTTAATAAATGAGATAAACTTGGAGTCAAGACAACTGCAGAATGTTTTGCAACATACCTTTGTTTCCAGCTTGATAGATTCATGCTTCTGAAGAAAGCCCTTTAGAGCTACTTTCAGGTCAGCAAGGCTAGCTGCATCCAAAGGCTGAAAATTGACAAATGTTACTTGGTTGATTGTATAACATATTTGCAGTAAACAGATGCAAAAGTAACTGATACAGAATAATG
Source organism: Gymnodraco acuticeps (assembly GCF_902827175.1). Lineage (NCBI taxonomy): Eukaryota > Metazoa > Chordata > Actinopteri > Perciformes > Bathydraconidae > Gymnodraco > Gymnodraco acuticeps. The sequence continues at coordinate 1,537,197 of NW_022990700.1, forward strand.
ACTGCGGTTTAAGGTGACCAGTGTAGTCCAATCCACAAGGATGTGGAGTCAGATAGATATCGTGTCAACTCATTTTATACCTGTGCAGTGGTGACGGTGCAGGACACCTCTCCACGGTGTGCACTCATCATTTTGCCATAAGCAGCGATGACGTCAGCAGTTATAGTAAGACGGCCATTATCAGCCAACACATCTGCAAAACAAAAAGGAGGATACATTTGAGGAAGATGCAATACTGTCCGTTTCCCTGCATTACCAACGGATGGCCTTCAGTTCAGCTAGAGTGTAGAAAAGCCTTTTTAACCTAACTTTAGAATATAAATAGTGTTTAGGCAATTACCGTTTGACTGCCTTGTTCCAAAAAACACTTCCAGAGATTATTAGACCACAAGAAGCTAACGTATGTCTCTGACCTCTACGGAGGTCAGACAAACATTATGTTCTACTACTCTATTTTGCTGCACAAGATGGTTTTCATTCCCATGTGACTTCTTATTTTAGATAAAACAGAAACATTTGTGTGTATACCCAACACACTCAAGTTAGTAGAATTTCAATCTAGCACCAACTATAAATAATTAAAATGGTTGAGGCTAGGCAAGCAAACATGTTTTTACATATTCAACATTGAAAACACTGCGCATTTAAGATGACTTTTTCATATTTTTGCATGTTGTAATTGTGAAACGTTTTTTATGCATTTGTATCCTAACTGGTGTGTGATGGTGGACTCTTTTATGGTAACGACCTTACACTCACATACCTGTGTTTTACTCATCTTTAATTAGTATAAATCCATGCTAAAACTTGTAGCAGTATTGAGGGCAGTAACTCACTGATGAGGTTGAAGGTGATGGGGGAAACCTTGGACTTTGCAAGACCATCCTGGAAGGTCTTCTGCTTGAAGCTGCGCTTTACATGAGGATTCATTACAATACTGGAAACCTTGGGGTCCTTGATCAGGGACTGAAAAACAAGATGGCAGAAAGCAAGAGGACACTAAATTAATGTACTATAATAGAAATGCATGTTGAATTGAAACACCATGGATGAGCAAAAACTGAAAATGAATCCATAATTATCCTTATGTCTGATACAGAGGACATTGTACTGTAAATTGATTACCAAAAATTATATTATTATGAACTTGTGATAAAACGTTGAGAAAACACTCCTCCTCATCGTCACCTTTACATAATTTAAAACTGTACTTCAAGGTCTTAACTGTTCACTTACAGACACTTTCCCCAGCTCCTGCTCCACTTGGTCCAGAATGTTCTGCTTGCTGGCAGCCGAGAACAGAGCAGTGGCATAGCGGCCCTCCACCCCGTAGACCGTGATGGGAGCCTATAAAGACATGTACACACAGATTAACTGCGAACTCTAATCATTTTTAAACAAGCGTCCTGCAGTGTGACGATATTTACCTTAACCAGTTTTTGTCTGATGACAGACGTGCTGAACTGGCGGGCCTAGAAAATAAAAAATAAATGATGTCAACACAGATAAAGCAGAACATTAGCCGATTAAACTTTAGGAACCAAGTGTACCGTTTACGTTAATCTGAGCTAGCTGGTAGGCTAACACATTAGCAGTCATTCAAGTGCAAAGGCCTCGTGTGGGTTTTTTGCACATTAAGAGTTACATCCTGGTCTCCAAAGGGAATACAACACAATAAGATGTGCAACTGAAATGATAAACAAGTCGGTCAAAACCACTGTAACATGATTAAAATCACCAAAATCATTGAATGTCTTACCTGCTGTCCTAGCATGAGTGCTGCCATTTTCTCCTACAGCTGTGTAGAGTAGAACAAACAACTGCGCATGTGCCCTTGAGAGGAAGGAGTGTGACTGTGGGTAATGTAGTCTTTCCAGTGTGGCGCATTCTGACAGGTCAGGTCTATAAACAACATTTCTAAAAATAACAAATGTGGGGCCATTCAGTAGTGTAAAAAGCAAATACACATTGCAGTTGCTTTTCTGTTTATATAATATGACGTGTAAACCCAAAATAGACTCACTGTCAAAAATAAAACTGGCAGTAGAGACCACACATTAATTGTGTGGGAAGTTCAAAAAAGAGGTTCAGTGGTTAGATAGGCTATAGAGTTTCTATTAGCCCAGAAACCCCCCAACCGACTGCTACAAACGGCAGACAACATACATATCTGTTACATTATTATCTTTGCAAAAATGTAAAGGATGTGCTTAGTTTAAGACTTCAGCAAAGTCAGTTTATCATCATGTGAAAGTTGTTGGATTTGTAATGTTCAACCTTTGGTCATGACTGTTCCCGCTGTCGTCCAGCAGAGGGCCACAGAGCAATTTCACTCTTTATATAACCGAGATCAAGACAACATTAAACCAGAATGAAAAATTAAGATAAAATACATAAACCAATTATATTTCATCCCGCAGGGTTACATTTGCGTTTTTGTTTGTTTGCTAAAATCCTCCCCAGAGAGCCCACCACCGATGCGATGACGTAAATGTGATTTGTTGCTCAGCCTCTCTGGACCAGAGTTAGCTGGTTGGGTCTACATTTCTCTGAGCTAGTATTGTTTGCGACAATAATAAGGGGCTCTATGACATTAAGTTTAACTGTGAATAGTTACGTCACATTATTTAGGTATCATGTGAACTAAACACTTTTTTCTCTACCAAACTGGAGGGACGCAGGGCAGTTGACGCATTCGTTTTCGTGGAGCCCGCACACACATACACATACACACGTACAAACTGCGAATGACCAGAGCGCTTGCTAGGACGTAGCATAGCTGGGACATCAAACGAAACGAAACTGCGAGAGGTTTTCCAGATTTGTTTTTAAAGCTGGTCGGCTCGCTAGCTGACAGCAAACCAGGCATGGACGACAAGTCATTCACCAAGGAGTTGGACGGATGGATTGAACAACTGAATGAGTGCAAACAGCTGAGTGAGAACCAGGTCAAAGTCCTGTGTGAAAAGGTAAGGTTTGCGCAGGAAGGAATTTAGGCAAGCTATTGATACCTGTCGATAGATATCTGCAATGCTAGCGGGCCATTCGGGTTACATCTCCTGAATCATAAAGTATTGCCTTGAATAACGTCAGCTAATGCATGTGGCCTTGCTTTGGAGCGCACCATTTGGCTGCAGCTGCATGCAGCACATAGGGAAGCAACTCGCCAAGAAGATGGAGGAGGAGGATGCCTGAAAATATGTTTTCCTAGCTACGCCCACTCCTGGTTCCTCACTTGGGTGCACTGGCAGTACCACATCACGCTATAACCATCTGCTGCATAACTCACAATCTGAACAATTATGCAATTCAGTCTCCTAGTGTATTATTGTAAAACACGTGCATACCCTGCACCATACTCCATGTTTCCTGTTCATCACCCTGTGTTATCCTGGTCCTCTATTTTAGGCCAAGGAGATCCTTACAAAGGAATCCAACGTGCAGGAGGTGAGATGTCCAGTGACAGTCTGTGGAGATGTCCATGGTCAGTTCCATGACCTGATGGAGCTGTTTAAGATTGGAGGGAAGTCTCCAGACACTAACTATCTCTTCATGGGAGACTATGTTGACAGAGGCTACTATTCTGTGGAGACAGTTTCTCTCCTGGTTTCTCTGAAGGTAAAAAATCAAAACAATACTTTGCCTCTCACGCTCATATGAGGTTTGATTTGGGGTAGGCATAATGGGTATGGCTAATTGATCTTCCATTTTGTTTATATTCACATTTTTCTTTTGAAGGTAAGGTTCCGTGAACGAATTACAATTCTCAGAGGGAACCATGAGAGCAGACAGATCACACAAGTGTACGGCTTCTACGACGAGTGCTTAAGGAAATACGGAAATGCCAATGTTTGGAAGTACTTCACAGATCTGTTTGACTATCTGCCCCTCACTGCGCTGGTAGATAACCAGGTAAGGTTGAGTATTCACAGGTAGGGTGTGTCATAAAGCACAGATACAGGAATTTATCATTAATCACCTGTGATTTATTTTCTCTCCCTTCTGCAAGATTTTCTGCCTTCATGGAGGATTATCTCCTTCAATAGACACACTGGAACACATCAGAGCGCTGGATCGTTTGCAGGAAGTTCCTCACGAGGTAATTTCAGCATATGTTAATTTTTTACATTAGACAAACTACCTTTAAGGCCTTTCCAGATTATGGATTATTCTGTAACAACATATGGATTACATTTATATTAAGGCATATGATTGTGCATGTCGATGCAAGGGTGCTCTTGATACTTTATAATGTTTACATCAAGTATTAATAATAAAATAATAATAATAATAGATTTAATTTGTTAGCGCTTTTACAGGTGCTCAAAGACGCTTTACATATATAGTGAAGAGAAAATAAAATAAAATATAATAAGTATTGCACATTTATGCACATTCATGAATTTTATATGAAATGTAGAGCTAAAACAATATATAAATTCATCGATCCATAGGAAATGAATAGAATAAAAAAATCCTACCTAAGCAATAACTCAGCAGATTATTCAATAACAAAAATTCGCTTTAGCTGCAGCCTTAATACAATTCTGTAGTTAAACAGTTTCCTAAAACCTCTACATATTGGATAGATTTTGTACAACACTAATGTTTCCTGCTTCAGGGTCCGATGTGTGACCTGTTATGGTCGGACCCAGATGACCGAGGTGGCTGGGGCATCTCACCCCGTGGTGCTGGTTACACCTTCGGGCAGGACATTTCTGAGACCTTCAACCACGCAAACGGCCTAACTTTGGTTTCAAGAGCCCACCAACTGGTGATGGAGGTACTTAAAGTTGGTTTAACTGCTGAAAATTATTATTATCATTATGTTTCTTAATTCGAAAAATTGCAAATGCAGATTGAACTTTACATGTTGGAAAATATAAATAGGTACAATAAGTAACACGCCGATAATCTTTTGTTCCAGGGTTATAATTGGTGCCACGACCGCAATGTAGTGACAATCTTCAGTGCACCAAACTATTGCTATCGTTGTGGAAACCAGGCCGCAATAATGGAACTTGATGACACATTGAAATACTCCTTGTAAGTACATTTAACAATCTTTTTGATACAAATGTGTCAACTTTTCAATGATATGGCACTTTCTTACAAATGAATTATTAACATATAATTTAAAATGTGAGTTTTTGAGGAGTCTTGTCCTTTGTTTACTTCAGCCTACAGTTCGACCCTGCACCACGCAGAGGTGAGCCCCATGTGACGCGGCGTACACCAGACTACTTCCTGTAGAGATCACACAGAGAAAAGCATTCATAACCCCATGGACCAAAAACATATGTGCCATAATCCAATGGAATGGAAACTATCACATATAGCTTATATAACCACCATCCTTTCAACTTTACTTCCTCTCTGTGCATGATGTTTTTATTGCTAGAAATGATTGCTACTATGAACAATACCGTCACAATACCTACTGGATTGCCAGGAAACACTAATGAAGTAATGCTGATAAATAACAACTAAATGTAAGTAATCTTTGTTAGGGTGTTAATGATGACCAGAGTGTTTCCATATACAGTGTGTAAACTGCATCTTTCACTTGGCATGGCCTCAAATCAAAGGTAACAGTAAATATAAAGTGTACTCTTTGTTTTTCTTTTTTTTGTGAAGTAAGATAATAGGGTTGGATGTAGGAAATGAATATGTTCTCTTTGCACTTTTGTATTTGATTTTTATCACATGGCACTGACAGACTATGTTCTTTTTATACCCTGTTATATTGTACGTCGCTCTCTTCTTGCTCTGCTGTCGTCTCCTATGGGAGTTATTGTAATTCATTTAAGTAGGCAATATTGGTACCAATGACAATTGGTTGAAAAATAAACAACTTAATGTTTTGCAGCATCAGCTATATGAAATAAAGTCTGAAGTTGCTTTGTCATTTACTTCAATGTAAGCACTACTTGTGGCATTATTTCCTCTCACCAGTCACCACTAGATGGAAACAGGTAGGCTACCAAAGAACAACTGCTGATGAGCTAAAAGAACATTCAAGATAGTAATTATCAGGTTTACTGAAGGTGTGCTGGAAATTGGGTTATTTTTTTAGGTTTTCATTTTTGGTAACACAGGTATAATTACTGTACAACATGGAAGCTATTATACTGCTAATTAGCCATAGGTGACTTATTTTGTTTAATTCAGTTTTATGGTCTTAATATATTAACCAAATAATGTTTGTTTAAGGGTCACTCTCTCCTTCACAAGACATAAGGGTGTCAATGTCACACTGCTGTACAGAGTCCTCTGTGTGGAAATCCAAAGTTTCACCAGTCATTAATAATTTACTGCCCGCGAATCATCGTGGCGAAAATACCAGTGTTACCGGATGTAGTACTCAGCTCGCTGTTCAAAATAAAAGCCTTGTTTGAAGGACGAAGTGAATTTAAACTTAATTTTGCCCCTGAAGTGTTTACCCACTATTGTATTGCTTTATACTATAGACTGGTTAAAAAATCATCATGTATTTGAAAGAGTTTTGTTTCTACCGGCCTTGTACAAATCCCATATTTTCCATTGTGAATTGGCGCTTTCATACGCGACTTTATTTTGTTGGGGAGCTTCCGGCCGCTAGGTGATGTGCCTGTGTGCTCTGACGCCGCTGCATGTCAAATTAGCTGTCTGCAGCCTTTCAGGGACACCTCTTGTAGACCGCCGGAGCCCACAGTGCAGTAAGTAAACTAGCCATCTTTTTTGTATTGATGGATCCCTCAGGACTGCAGCATAGACATATCCAGCTTGCACGTTTTGTCTGAGGTCGGGGGAACTAGACTCGTTAGGCGTGCAGCTGGATGTGTGGATGTGGCAGGCTGATACTAGTTGAATCTGGAGCACAGCTGGACAATTACACGACTGCACTGATGCCGTGCTTAATTGGTCGTTTTAAAACAATGCTACTTAGATGTTGTAGTATCTGCTTAAGGCTTGATCGCTTTGTTCGGATGCAGGCAGGGACACCTCCAGCTACAGTCCAGATCTGACTGGTCTACGTTGGGTTGAACAATTAACCGTAACCAGTCCCAGAGCATGTTTACCCTGCGACCACTGACAGAAAGCAGATATTTTCAATGTTACAGATTCCGTATACACAAGAAATCAGGGATTAAATATATGACATACAATGCATCTCGAATACTATTTGAAAGATGTATTTGATTGTAAGGGTTTTGAATTGCAGGTTAATGTGTAGCCACACAGAACGCCTTGATTGGCTGAGGATTATAGATCAAAGGTTGACAGTCCAAAGTTCTGTCCTCTTCTATCACCTTCATTAATGAATTATTATTATATAATGCTATTAACAGTAGTTTGACAGCAGTTCAACCCAAGCCGTACAGATTTGGTATTTCATTTGACAATCTCAGATGAGGGGGTGTTTTGTTGTCATCTCGTGAGAATCCCATGGAGTTTAATTCAATTTAAAGAGACCGCACGTCTCCTGTACGCCACAGCCGCCAGAAAGCAAGAGAGATTTATGTTTTATTGTCAATCCCAGCAGCCATGTTTTGTGCAATTTTTCAAAAGGAGTTTCATCATGCAGCTGCTGCAGATCTTTGCATTGACTTGCTTCTGATGTGTCCCCTACCTTTCAGTAGTTCAGCTGGAGCATAGCACAAATGGTTAAAAACCAGATCAGACTGGGTTATCTGGACACACACTGGGGAGAATGAGCATGCTGCATGCACATACACAGAGGCTGTTTCTGATAGTGCAGTGTCTATTCAGTGCAGGCCAGTCTTATCTGGTTTTTGATTATGAAATCATAAATGCATAACACTTGAATGCAATTATCACTAGTAGTGGTGTTAATAAAACGTTGCATAACCTGCTTTGCTCTAAAACAATTTGTGGTTCATGGATAGTAAAATAATAGAAATGTAGAGCTGCCATTCAGTTGGTCACAACGCACATGCAGTGGGCTTTGTCACTTTTAACAAGAGCTGCTTTTCAGCCACAGTTTGGGGGTTGGTGTGCACTCATAATGGGGCTTTCCAATGTAGTGCTTCATAACCCTTGTGTCAGGTCAGCCATCACCATAGCAACATAATGCTGAATAAGCAGCATTGCAAATCCACAGAGGCACATCATTTTCACAAGGTCCCTACCCTGACTTGTGTCTGCAAAAGAAAACAAGAAGTGAGGGGCTGTGACTAACTCGTGTGTCAGCCCTGAAATCCTGGAACAATATTACCGCATTTCAGCCTAAAACAGTGATTCCAGAGAAATATTACTTAAACATGTTCCTGTTCGGAGATCTCTTTTAGAATTACTGTAAATACGGTGACTAAAATTGACCCATCAAGTATCATAGTTATGTGCGCTGGCTGATTATTGTAACGCTTTCCTTTCCCCAGATAAATATGGCAGCAGAGCTATCCACCTCCATAAACATCAAAGAGCCCCGGTGGGACCAGAGCACGTTTGTTGGTCGGGCTAAACATTTCTTCACTGTCACAGACCCCAGGAACATTCTCCTCACCAACGAACAACTAGCCAATTCACACAAAGTCATCACTGACTACAGGTAAGCGGCTGCAAGTGCAGATGGTGTTAATACACCAGTATAAGGATCTTATGAATGGGTTTACATTCAATGTTACATTTACTGTCTCCCAGGAAAGGTATAGTCTCTCCAGGATTGACTGAAGATGAACTGTGGAGAGCCAAATATGTTTTTGACTCGGCCTTCCATCCCGATACTGGGGAGAAGATGATCCTGATTGGCCGCATGTCAGCGCAGGTTCCCATGAATATGACGATCACTGGATGCATGATGACATTTTACAAGTAGGAACATGTTGGGTTTTCAATTATATCCCTACCACTATTCATACTTCTCGTTCTGAAATTATAAACTTTACAAGCATCTTTCACTCAAGATATTTGTATGTGTCACAGTTAAAAATGCACACTGCTGAATTCCATTTATCTGCTCAAGAGTCCTGGTACTGTTTGTAGTCCTAGATGCTTGATTTGAGCTGTAATGAATCTGGTGGTTACACATCACCCCAAAACTAAAAAATAGTAATATTTGAAATGAAACAATGCCAATATTTCTTGCAAATGCCTTTACAGTTACCAGCCTGGACTCCCTTGAGTTTCTGAATCTTGAATGACTCCTGGTTGAATCAAGTTTAAACAAAAGAAAAATGAAGGCCTAGAAGAGTCTCAAAATGTGTTGTTTAGCTGCAAAGAAAGTGCTTGAATTTTCTCCTAAAAGCTGTAGGAACCTTGCTATCAGTACACGTTACTTCGCTGATAGGGTTCCTATAAATGACAAGGTTTTCACTTGTGCAATTTTATATATTACTGAAGGACATTGGGAAAGTACTCTTGTTTTTCTTTTAAACTGTTTCTAATAAAGCTGTTTTTTTTATACTCTTAATTAAAACCATCTGTTCCCCTCAGAATCAGAATACCTTTATTAGTCCCACAGAGGGGACATTTACGTAGTTACAGCAGAAAAAAGAGCCACAGAAAGCTTAATGTTACATGCATTAAAAAGTACTAAGTTATGATATAATAAAAAATAAAAACCGCTGTCCTTTAATAATGTTTTCCATCCTGCAGGACAACTCCAGCTGTGTTGCTCTGGCAGTGGATCAATCAGTCGTTCAATGCAATAGTGAATTACACCAACAGGAGCGGCGATGCTCCACTCACTGTCAGGTAAGGGAGGGATATTTCAGCACTGGCTCAGATGAACCCTTTTAATTTGTTTGTGTGTGGACAGTTTCCATGTGATGTTGACTCTTCTGTTCACAGTCAGCTTGGCACAGCGTATGTGTCTGCCACCACAGGGGCAGTGGCCACCGCTCTGGGACTAAATGCACTCACAAAGGTATCAGTTCATCTAACCCTATTCATTCTGCATCTCACTTTAATGCTGACATGAAGTTAGCCACGCACACATAGTTTCTTTGTCATAGGAGAGCCATATTACTTACAGGGTCATGCCCTGGTATCAGCACGTTGTCCAGCCATCTTACATAGTGACTTTGTGCTATACATCCTGATATATGGGAGAAAAGAAAGAATACATGTACAACATCTAAAATGTCAGCAGCAAAGAAATTCCACCATTGGAAAAAGTGAAATTGGTGCTATAAGAGGAAATGAATGAGTAATCTCTCCCCTCCTGTTTCATACCTCCTCTCTCCTCCCGTAGCACATCTCACCCCTGATTGGTCGGTTTGTTCCATTTGCTGCTGTAGCTGCTGCTAACTGTATCAACATCCCACTGATGAGACAAAGGTAAAGTGGACATGTAACACTCATCAGAAGTACTTCATCCTAAGCATGTAGACAATTGCAGTACATCATGTGGTTTATTGTACGTTTGGTTGGGAACAGAGTTGTGCTAAAAAGAAAATGGCTGATGCAAGAAGTTAAGATACATTTTACAAGATACAAGAGTTTCACATAAATGCTATCATGTTAATTCTAAGAGGACTATAGTTTCAGTGTAAGTCTTTTTTTTAATGTAATGAATACATACCAAAATACTTGGTAACATATCTGTGTATGTTTGAATTTATATTATTATTGTAGAAAGATAAACCAAGAATATTATATAAACTAGATGCTTTTCTGAGTAAGGTTTACCTGTTGCAGTTTGTGCTAAAGAAATATCCTTGTTGTTTACATTTGTCTCTGAAAATGTCAAAACATTTGGGCCATTACCCCTGATCTGTGTAATAAAAGGACAGTTGATTCTGATTGAAATATGCTTTTGGTCCTTGTTTTCAGAGAACTTAAACACGGCATTCCCATCACAGATGAGAATGACAACAGGTTAGGAGAGTCGACGAATGCTGCAAAGCAGGCTATCTCTCAGGTCGTGGTCTCCAGGATCCTCATGGCCTCTCCAGGAATGGGTAATATGTTCGGATCATTTGTACAATAAATATCAACCCACTCTATTGTGTTGTCACAGATTTAGTTGAAAGTGTTGTAATGTTAATGTGTGTCTTTTTTAGCTATCCCTCCATTTTTGATGAACCATTTGGAAAAGAAGGCTTTTCTGAGGGTAAGCTTCTGTTTTCTTTACGTCAACACACATCAGAGGAATGAAAAGCATTGAGGGCACAAGGCCACTCTTGTATGGGAATGCAACATTGCTTTTGTGCCCCTCATTCGGGTTTTCTTTTCTGCCTGGTCTTTTCAGAAGTTCCCATGGATGAGTGCACCTATTCAAGTCGGCCTGGTGGGATTCTGGTGAGTTGTCAGAGACGGTCCACCTCATAAGCAGCTCGTCAAATTCCATTGAAATGTACAATTATTATCTTTTATATTGATATGAAATGTCAGTGATCATAAGATGTATGTGTCTTTTACAGTAATTGGGAAGTATCTCAATGGGAATTTGCACGTAAGAGTGGTTATTACCTATGCCTATCTCAGCCTTTTTACCATTTCTCAATGAGTCATTTCTACAAAGGGCTTCAGATCCGGTTTTGTCTTCCTCTGAAAAATGATCCACATATCTGTCAGGGAATAATTCTGTATACATGTTTACCATTTGCCCTCTGATGCAGATGCCCAACCTTGGGCAGCCGCTATCTCCCTTAAGGAGGGGCTGCCCTAGCATTTTGTTGTTGTTACCAGTTTATGACCGGGCAACTTTCGTACAATAGTTATTGTTGTGGGACACCTGGAACACATCCTTCTCTGGGTGTAGATGAGATTCAGTGCCCTCAGCTGTTTAGTCTATCTATTGAAGAATGTTGATTATTACACTCTGAACTAGTTAAAACCTGGAACTACAGGAGGGTTCTTCAGAATTGGTTTGGCATCTCATCCGTGTGGTCAACTCGTGGCCCGTGACATGTCTTGTGAATTCTCCGCCCTAAGCTCCAAATACACCCTCAAAGCTCCAGCTCTCCTCGTGTCTCTCTGAGTCCTGTTTCCAATTGCTTCTGAAGTTTCCCCCACAATATCCTCCCACATGTATTTCTGAGGATTTCCTGACTCCTCTTGTGACCTCAAATTGACCCGTTTAAAATCATGTGTCGCATTCCTTCAGTTCAGTTTAGACGACATGACTTTGATTTGAGCAGCAAATCCTGCCAACTAGCGCACTTATCAACATCGGTGGAAGTTGAATACTTGGTTGGTTTTTAATTGACTGAATACTAAAAAACATTATTAGCCAGGCTTGCAGTGTAGCTCCATCAGTACGAATATCAATCTGTCAGTTCCTTTGGTCCAGACTAAAATATCCACAAATAGGCATTTTTGATGGATGCCATTGTATTTTTGCACATACAGTGGGGCAAAAAAGTATTTTGTCAGCCACCAATTGTGCAGGTTCTCCCACTTAATAAGATGAGAGGCCTGTAATTTTCATCCTAGGTATACCTCAACTATGAGAGACAGAATGAGAAAAGAAAAAAATCCAGAAAATCACATTGTCTGATTTTTAAAGAATCTATTTGCAAATTATGGTGGAAAATAAGTATTTGGTCAATAACAAAAGTTAATCTCAATACTTTGTTATATACCCTTTGTTGGCAATGACAGAGGTCAAATGTTTTCTGCAAGTCTTCACAAGGTTTTCACACACTGTTGCTGGTATTTTGGCCCATTCCTCCATGCAGATCTCCTCTAGAGCAGTGATGTTTTGGGGCTGTCGCTGGGCAACACAGACTTTCAACTCCCTCCAAAGATTTTATATGGGGTTGAGATCTGGAGACTGGCTAGGCCACTCCAGGACCTTGAAATGCTTCTTACGAAGCCACTCCTTCATTGCCCGGGCGGTGTGTTTGGGATCATTGTCATGCTGAAAGACCCAGCCACGTTTCATCTTCAATGCCCTTGCTGATGGAAGGAGGTTGTCACTCAAAATCTCACGATACATGGCCCCATTCATTCTTTCCTTTACACGGATCAGTCGTCCTGGTCCCTTTGCAGAAAAACAGCCCCAAAGCATGATGTTTCCACCCCCATGTTTCACAGTAGGTATGGTGTTCTTTGGATGCAACTCAGCATTCTTTCTCCTCCAAACAGGTTTCATCTGACCATATGACATTCTCCCAATCCTCTTCTGGATCATCTAAATGCTCTCTAGCAAACTTCAGACGGGCCTGGACATGTACTGGCTTAAGCAGGGGGACACGTCTGGCACTGCAGGATTTGAGTCCCTGGCGGTGTAGTGTGTTACTGATGGTAGCCTTTGTTACTTTGGTCCCAGCTCTCTGCAGGTCATTGACTAGGTCCCCCCGTGTGGTTCTGGGATTTTTGCTCACCGTTCTTGTGATCATTTTGACCCCATGGGGTGAGATCTTGCGTGAAGCCCCAGATCGAGGGAGATTATCAGTGGTCTTGTATGTCTTCCATTTTCTAATAATTGCTCCCACAGTTGATTTCTTCACACCAAGCTGCTTACCTATTGCAGATTCAGTCTTCCCAGCCTGGTGCAGGTCTACAATTTTGTTTCTGGTGTCCTTTGACAGCTCTTTGGTCTTGGCCATAGTGGAGTTTGGAGTGTGACTGTTTGAGGTTGTGGACAGGTGTCTTTTATACTGATAACGAGTTCAAACAGGTGCCATTAATACAGTTAACGAGTGGAGGACAGAGGAGGCTCTTAAAGAAGAAGTTACAGGTCTGTGAGAGCCAGAAATCTTGTTTGTTTGTAGGTGACCAAATACTTATTTTACAGAGGAATTTACCAATTAATTCATTAAAAATCCTACAATGTGATTTCCTGCATTCTGTCTCTCATAGTTGAGGTATACCTAGGATGAAAATTACAGGCCTCTCTCATCTTTTTAAGTGGGAGAACTTGCACAATTGGTGGCTGACTAAATACTTTTTTGCCCCACTGTATATGGTCCACAGAGAATAAACCAGATGACATCAGGACAGTTAGTTCTGAGCTGTGTGTCTGTATGTTTCATTGATCTGTGTTTTTTTCAGCCTGGTGTTTGCCACTCCACTGTGCTGTGCATTGTTCCCTCAGAAGAGGTGAGTGAGACGTTAAAACTTGACCTTGAGATAAAAGTAGCTTCTCTCTAGGTTAATATAAGCAGAGGTGGCATGATTATTCTCTGCTTGAACAGTTGCATTACACGCCTGCAGTGTATATGTGTTTGACCCATTAACCCCCGCATTTCTCCCATTCTTTCCCCAGCTCTATATCAGTCAGCCGCCTGGAGCCCGAGCTGCAGGAGAAAATCCGGGCCAACAACCCAGGAGTGGAAAGGGTCTACTTCAACAAGGGGCTATGAGTGTGCAGCCCCCCCATCCAAACACTGCCATAGCACAGCTGCAGGCTCAGTCCTCGCCTCTCGGCCAGCCCCTCCTCATTCAGTGTGCCAAAGTTAAGTTTGTGTCTCCTCATTTTCAATATTCAGATGGATATCTAGGGACTACCTCTCTGTCAGTCTCTTTGTAACAAGATGTTTGCTTTTGTCAATGTGATTGTTGATTTTATCGTAACTGTTATAGAAGATTTTCTCCGTCTGGGCCGGATGAAAAGTACAATGTTTATCATGACGTATGTGTATAGTGACCATTGTAAGGGTGTTTTAGGTGGACATTTTGTCTGTACAGTATTTTATTTTTAAGCAAGCAACTTGTCGGTTGCATGTCGCTGCCAATTGATTTTCATACTCTCTCTATGTAAAGATTGGCAATCACCCTATTTCTCACCTGCATTATAATCAGACTTTAACATTGATTTTACGAAGACCTCTGCTGTTCATGCATTTGCCAAATCTGTACTCACATCAACAATCACAACCTCCTACCCTCAAAAGGGTTATTCCTAATAATGACATCCACTTTAATCAGTTCATTTTGCCAAATGAGTGACGTTCAGTAAGCCTTGAGGCCTCTTGACGTCGTAACCATGAATCTGACAACAACTCTCCCGGGATCCACCCCACAAAATGTGACGCTATGATGGTAACAACCATCCATGGTGCTACTTGATGTCTTAATAATCAGTGTATCGTACTATTTATTCTGCTTGCCAACATGCATGAACAAACCGTTTGTATGAATTAACCTCTGTGAAAACTAATGATTTTATGTATACTTAGTCACACAGAGGCCAAACTCAGGAGTGCTGAACGCCAGTGACAATGTGTCAATAATAATAATAATTGAGCAAACACACAGGTTCCAACTTCCATATGTCAGAGTGTTTATCCAGGATTTAGTGATCACCATAAATGACACCACAAACACTCATTCATACCTTACACAAACGTGTATAGTATCCATCTTCTGTAATTCAACGCAGCATCCTAAGAGGCTTGATTATTATCGCACAAAGTGATACATTTGAATGGTAATGTGGCAGTTATATCACATTGTTTTGGAGGTACTATATTCCACATGTTAGACATGGCTGTCAGTGTTTGGAAAACAATACCAAAATCATGCTCAAGATAGTATTTTCCAGGGAAAGGATGATATATAAAGGCAGGGATCAATCTAATGAATATGTGTTTTAATTATGACCGACATTATGATCTCTCCCTGCTGTTTGGACACGGTTGGTGTTTCCTGTGCTGTGTGGGCCTTCTGGCTTTTTAAAGCTGATTGCATTTTCATTTTGCATTTTCAGCTGCTGTAATGAAATATAACTGTGAAGAAGAATTCTAGGAGATTGCACAGCGGCATGGCAGATTCATAATTGGATATTTTAAATTAAAAGAGTGAAAAAGATGGACTTGGAGCCACAAAACTAACAGTATTAATTCTCTTCATTTTGAAAAGGTATGAAGGATTTTAGGATCCAGTGTTAAAAGATTTGCTCCAATGTTTACTTTTCAAAAAAAATCAAATGCTTGTGAATGATTTGATTTGATTGCATCTTTTGCTCATCATGGTGTGTAATTTCTGTGAGGTGTTAAATGTACTGTAAATCTATTACATATATTGCTGTATAAGTAACTTTTCTTTAGACCGTCAGTGTTTCCAGAGAGATGTGTTGGAGATGGAGCGGCTCCCTAGCTGGTTTGAAGTGAAGTTTGTTATTCTAGTGTTAAAGGTAACTGAATGTAGCATTTTCTAATTTCAGCTGTTAACGCTGTGTTTGTCCAGAAAGCACAATATGGTAACAGATTCTAAATGCTGCACATTTTAAATACTTGTTTAGACCTGTTCAGTTTCCTCACCACCACGCTTTTTAGCACATCTTAAATCAGCGAGGGAAGATGAACTTGCTCTGACTGCATATAATGAGAACTAATCCCCCTTTAATGTGTTAAAAATATGAAATTAACTACCTAATAACTAACAAGTTTCAATCTACCAAATGAGATTGTCATTACAGCCAAAGCGATACAAATCAACTCAAGAGGAATAAGTCATGTCCAGTCTGCATTAATCAAAATTAATATTTTGAAAAATGATTTAAGAAAATGTATATCTGTTTTTCAGTAAACTGGGGTGATGTGATGTTTAGACTTACTGGAATAAATAAAGTTGGTGAAATCTGGTGTCAGTAATGTTTAGCTGTCGGCTCCATGGCGCCACCTTGTGTTTGAAACTGCACACAGTGAGATTACAAATGCGTTTTATTCCAAGGCACATCACGTTCAGAAGAACTATGAAAGACAGCAAACATGGACTTGCTTACATTTAAGTGCACACAGATCCTAAGCCCTATGGACGCCTTTACAAAGCCACAAACAAACAGATTGGCACCTAACTGGCTGTGACAGCTACAGAACATAATGCATCATGGGAAAGTGGCAGGACAAACTGATATCAAACAGAAATACTATAGAAGCTTGGGACACAGAAATGCAAGGAATAGCTGGACTGTAATGATTATCTCCAGATTTGACACAGCAGAAAATAATTCGGCATCATTTTTGAAATACTTTTACATTATAGAAAAATAAAGCTGACCAGAAGCTGTCTTTGATTGCAAGATGTAATCTCAACTTTTCCTCTCCTACAATGATTTTAAAGAAACAATCTACTTAATTCTTCAACATTTGCCTCTCAGTAACTTGTTTGGTGGAACTGCTGAGTCACAGCTGTTTCCTGCTCCCCTGGGTTTACAGATGTTTCTTTGATCAAGTGCAACAGTATGAATCACATAATAAAAAGCACAGAGATTTGCCACCACAGAAATAAATTCCTGCAAACAGTAACAACATCTTATCTAGTGTGATGACAGAAAGAAAACAAAGGCTTTCGCAAAAGGCCTTTTCCACAGCAGACATTTGAGTAGGAAAAGGATATTTGTGTTACTAAAAATGTCAGTTCTATTAAAGTTTCCCAACATCATTCCTTATTAACTTCCCTTCTGCTCTTCCTGTGTGTGACATGTCAACATGTCTTCTGTGTAAAAAAGACACATTTTTCTTTTTCACAACGAACTGCATGCAACACAAAACCTTCTCTTTGCAACGAGCAAATAAAGCAATTTCAGCACAAAGTCACCCATGTAACAATTTCTGTTCATTTCTAACAATGTTCACATTCATTGACAGACATATTGAATCATTAACTGAAGATGCAGACACACCTATAGAAACCTATGAGAGGGGTTCTATAGCTGGCGTCACCATTCAGCGTCTCTGCTGCGAGGCGTTGACCTTGTCTCTGTTCACACTTTATCCACATGACTCCAAAGTAACCTCTGTGCGCTGCTATCTTTGGAATGTGATGGACTTTGCCGAGGTGGCACTTGGATTGGCACTTGGGTTACATTGTGACATTAACAGCTAACTGGTAGCACAAAATTCAGTCTTCAGCTGGTTTCTTTTTCAATTGACTTCACGAGTCTTCATTCCTTTCCTTAAATCAGTAATTACACATTCTGTGGATACATTTGGATTCGACAACTTCATTCTTCACATAGAATATAATGAAAAAAAGAGATAAATAAGGGTAATATAAATACAACATATAATTATACAACATTATAATTTCCCATTTAAGGTAAAGTGTTAAAATATAACCTGGTAGTGTCTTCTCTTATACCGGGCACCACGGTTAAAATGTCTTTGGAAAGATTGTACTGGAAGATCAGAGGCGATTATCTCTCTGCTTCCTGGATGTGGACGCTTCAAAGCTCTGTAGATGCTTCATGCCCACAGAGAGTCAAAGGCTTGATCAAAGACTGGGCCGATGACCTCAACAAAAGATAGTCTGCAACTGAGGGAGAGAACCCCCCCTCCTCCCTCTCTGAAGTGCATGTGATCAGCTGGTTGAGCTGAAAGAAAATCCAGGGACATGTAAGCTTTTTTTCCAAGTCAACAGTTATTCAATTTCCTAGCCTAGAATAACTTGTTATCTAGTTCAGCTTAAAACCATGAGGGCCGTGTGAGCCTCAGCAGAACTCCTCCTCACACCGCGCCTCCCCCACTAGCAGGGAGTGTTTGTCGGGCTCGCTGAGCACCAAGCTGTTGAGGGAGTGCTTGTCGGAGCGCAGGGAGTTGATGGAGGCCCGGCTGTAGTTGACGATGCGGTCCAGCAGGCTGAGTCTGGGGGAGGGACGCCGCATCTCGCCCATCCCGATGTGGACGCTGACGTCGGACAAGCTGCCCGGACGCCTGCTGTTCCCCAGCCTGGCCTCCAGCTCCTCCGCCGTGGGCTTTGTGTAACTGCAGAGACCAGAAGACGGGATTAGACTAATGTGGACAGCGATGGGAAATGGTTTTAGAGGAATATCTTTTAAAAAGGGAGAATGAAAAAGCACACCTCAAAACACGTTAAGGGGACACACTACAGGTGAATAGGGTTACAATCTCAAAATATATCATAATGAAACTGATTATAGACATTAACACAATTATCTTTTGCGTTACACTTTTCTTTCTTAAATGAATGAAGTGGGAATTTCTGTCTCTGAGTGATAAAAAGCTAATTTGTAGAAAACTGCCTTTAAAGATAAGTATTGTAAATGAAGAACAATTTGTTCGAAGCGACAGGCAAATAGGGTAAAGCAATCACACTAAATTAAAGTAAACATACAGATGGCGTCTCAAAACTTCCCAATTACTTACAATAAGACCTTTTTTTGGTATGTTTTCCAAATGTGCAAATAACAATACATTCATCTGTTTGCATTTTGCTAATTATTTATCTATATTCCATTGACTTGTATATAGACTATTCTTGCACTATTTCTATTTTATTTGTAATTACTTGCACATCTCAAAACATTCTCTTGCACTATTTTATCTGTTTTATGTCCTATATATTCATGTTGCGCTGTTGGAGTAGCTTGTGACTTCATTGCCATATCTAAATGTGCACATGAAAATAAAGCCTTGAATCTTGAAGAGAAATTGACATACCGGTATGCAAACATGCTGACATGTGCAGTAGAATTAACACTCAAACGTGTATTTCAGAGAGTTTCATTCCATGTTATGGAAATGGAATAGTGCCAGACAAGAGGATGTGTTTGCCAGTAGTTTCTCAGATTAAATATCTCTTACCATTTGAGCAGCAGGGAAGATAAGACCACGGAGACCGAGGACAGCGCCATGGCAGCAGAGCCCATCCACGGCTGTAACACCAGACCAACGGGGAGAAACACACCTGAGGACAGACACGGCTCTAATCAGTGCGGTGATCCAAACTGTGGCACTCATCACTGTCAATGAGAAGACATCATTCAAACAAACCCTGGCAGTCACCTACCAGCAGCAATAGGGATGCCGACCAGGTTATAGATAAGAGCAAAGACAAAGTTGATCCTGATCCTCCGGACGGTCTTTTTAGAGAGGTCGATGCTGCCCACCACATCCAGGAGGTCATTCTGCACACAAGACGAAACCAGCGTAAGAAAAAAGGGTAGATATTTCAGATAAGGAAACTGTTTTATTCAGTATTTATACATAGATTTTTGAATTAGCTATACATTGCTGGTTTTAAGATAACGAAATGTTTGGAAAAATAAAGCTACATTTAGGAAATAAAGACAAAAGTTACATAATAACCAACGTCTGTACTTTTAAGTAACAGTACTGCTAAAATTAAAATAGGAATGTATGATTTTCTCTTGAGTTACCCAGAATTAGTGACGAGTAATAGAAACTGGTATATTACAATTTAATTTAACATCTTGTCTGAGGATACAGTGTTGTGCTCTGTGACACCGTGTCTAGGGATATTCATTTATTGCAACCAAAAAAAAAAACCTCCCCCAAGCTCAAATCCTCACCCTGATCAACACCACGTCTGCTGCCTCTATGGCCACATCTGTCCCGGTTCCTATGGCGATGCCTACGTCAGCCATGGCCAGAGCAGGAGAGTCGTTGACGCCGTCGCCCACCATGGCTACGATCTTTCCTGCCTGCTGCAGCTGCTCCACCTTGGCCACCTTGTGGGAGGGCAGCACCTCGGCAAACACCTTCCTGATGCCCACCTGAGGAAATGCAGGGAAATGGGCTCAGAAACACAGAAATATACAAAATAGAAGACCTGGACGATGTGTCTAAGAAGGTTTTCTGTTGCTACCGGATTGCTGTATTTTCTGTGGGCTGGAAGTTAGCATCGCCCTGTTGCCTTGGACAAGAAGCCATTGGTATTTTTCCATTGCATTTTTGATTATTGTATACAATAAGCTCTGTGGCGAAGATAACGGTACTTATATATATTGTTCAGCAGCACAATCTTAACCAATGGACAACAATTTAATCATTTTTAAAGTGGAAATTATTCCATATTATTTGGTTATTATCAATTTTGTAAATGAAAATATAAATGTTAATGTCAACGTCAGTGGTAGCATGATTTCAACGCCGCCACTAAGCTAGAAGCCGACTAGTGTTGCGTTTATGGTGTTTTGCGCGATTACATTAATGTCCCGACAACCATTGTAGTCACATGGAATTTTTGTGACATTATTAATACTGTAGAAGAAAAAACTTGAAATGTGGGCTTGAAGTGGGCTTAACCACTCCGCTTATTTCTGGCATCTCACGAAAAACCCATTCAAAAACCAGAAGTGCAAAAATTCTCACTCATTAAAAGTGCTTCATATTACACGACTTGGATACCATGATGTCGTAATATATTGTGATTTGTATGCTGTTGTTTATTCCAAAAGCAACACTGTCATTTTAAATGAACATTGCGTTCTCCGAAACAATTGATATTCACATCGCCCAGCTCTACGTCTCTGTCGTACCTGAGCAGCGATAGCTCGTGCCGTCTTGCTGTTGTCTCCGGTCATCAGCACCACCTCCAGCCCCATGCTGAGCAGGGTGTGGACGGCCAGCTCCGCCTCTGGCTTCACCGTGTCCGCTATGGCTATCATCGCACACAGAGTGTCTACAACACAAAGTAACATGCTTAACAAAAGGAATACATGTCGTTTTAGACACAAAATTACTTTCAGCAATCAGACAATTATGACAAACAGCTAACAGTGTACATTTCATCTGAAACAGAGCTACTCACTGTCGACAGCCACAAGGACAGCCGTGCGTCCTCTGCGCTCGTGCTCGATCATGGCCTCATCGGTGTCCGGTCTGACCTGCAGGCAGTTCCTCCTCATCCACTCTCTGTTTCCAATCAGGACAACGTAGGTGGCCGTCTGGACGAGGCCTTCACGCAGAGATCAATGAGGTTAGACAACAGCATAGAAACAACTGTCTCACTGCCTACATTAATTAATTTACAACAGCTGTTTGTTTTGGGATCAGACAATGAAGACCACAGAAGGAAATGTAATTGTACTACTTTAAAGCAGATGTGTATTTAGGTGGTTGGTGTAAAACTGTGGAATTCTCCACAGAATGATCTAAAGAATTGTATAGGTATTTTTCAGTTAGAGAACTTGTATAAATTAAGAAAATGGGACTATATGAAGCGGAATGTGAATACGTTTATGTACTCTGGTTCTGCATTGGTATATTTTTGTGATGTCTGTTCTTTATTTGCAGGTCCCATCATTATTGTTATTATTATGCGCTGCTTTCCCCTTCTACTCTAGTTGGACTCAGATGAGGGTGTTGCACCTTTCCTTGTTGTGTGTTGGTGTTGTTTTTTTTGTTTCTTTCCCGTAACTGTCAAGTGGGAACTGAGTATTTTTTGTAAGTTTTTGTGTTCCTCTTATTTTCCTACAATACAGCAATGATTGGCTGTGAATAAGAAAATATGAAGGACAGACCATCTATTTCTATTTTTCTTTTAGAGAAACGGGCAGGTCATATAAGATTATTTTCTTCTCCCTGCTCCTTTTCGAGTATGGTATGTTTACAGAGACATGTTTTGTAAATAATTGTTATACATTGAGTTTGTGCATACCATGAACGGAAACAATTTAAATCTAAATGAAATGAAATAATCTCAGGACTACATAAGAATGTTTCAGTATTTCTGTTAAAACCACAAAAAGGTGATCCCATCATACTTAGCGGCTGTGGGTCCATGATGAGGGGATGGGAGCTGGTGGACATCCGGGTGTCACTGATCTGGACGAGGATGCTGTTGCGCTGGTTGTTGTCCTCGCTGTCGCTGTCCGACTGCCTCTGCAGGGTCTCCGTGTTGCTGACCTGACATCTGATCCCACAGCCCGGCACCGCCTGGAAGTCCGTGCAGGCGCCAAGAGACTCCGTGCTGAGCTCCTTCACAACAAACAGTGATGGATGTTAAATAAAACATTCATGACTCACAAGGAAGATCATGTGTGGGCGTTTAATCGTATGATAGCAAAATAAAACCTCAACTACTTTAGTTATATATATATATATATATATTCCCCGGGCGCTGTACAATAGCTGCCCAGTGCTCCTAGTACTAGGATGGGTTAAATGCAGAGACCAAATGTCACTGTGTGTGCTGTGTGCATGAACATGTGTGACCATTAAAGAGGGCTTCATCCTCCGATTCTATCTTCTATCTATAGTCAATAAAAAAGCGATGACATTCTTGTGTTTTTTTTAGTCACGTGATTATTTTTCAACTGATCAGTCAATAAAATCTGGCCAAAATGCCACCTCATTTATTTCACCCAAGCCCAGTTGTTGTCATTGGACCCCTTAGCTTTAGTAATGTAGTTATTCTTCCTCCTGACTGCGCCCCTATATGCTGCTGTAGTCCTGATATGGCAGCACAGAAAACGAGAGAAAAATCGGACTTTTAGTCAATGAGAAAGGGTTTTCATTTTCATTTTTAAACTAGATCTTTCAGACTTTGCTTTTTTGCACTGTTACGTTATCCCTTTTATTGATTTAGTCACGGTTGTTGGCTGATGACATAAGTGCCGCCTTGTCAAAGTCATGGAAAAAGGTTGTTGACGAACATATTTACTCGATGTTTCTGATAGTGAAATTAACAATCACGTAGAGCATCTGAGATTTTCCTGGGTGGGCGTTACATGTGAGGTAGAAGCCAACCTGTTTGCAGTATTTGGTGATAGCTGCTCCCAGAGGGTGCTCACTGTTGTTCTCAGCTGTGCCCACGATGGCCAGCAGTCGGGAGCGAGGCATCCTGTTCCCCTCCACAACTATCTTGACCTGGATCACCTTCGGGGCGCCATATGTGATTGTCCCAGTCTTATCAAACACCACTGTCTGGACCTAAGGTAAAACAAATATACATTTGGGATCAATATTAAACGTTTTAGCAGTATTTAAATCAGAGCAACCTTACACTTGGTTTTGTGAGCTTAGATACCAGAACCACTTTTCAATGTGTTTAATTGACAGTTGTTCCGTTACACATTTGGCTGACTACGTATGAGTGTTACAAAATAATAATTTACACACCTTATGCGCCATCTCGAGTGGCTCTCCTCCCTTTATCAGGATGCCATTCTGGGCACCAACCCCTGTGCCCACCATGACAGCTGTCGGGGTTGCCAAGCCGAGGGAACAGGGACATGCGATGCACAACACCGTTATGGAGGCCTGGAAGGCGAAGCGAATCACTGCCTCTGTCCTGGAAATGCTCTTGTCGTAACCCTGCAGGGAGAAAATAGGGCCGTTAAAATGAAATACAAATCACTTTTACTATCACTGAAGATAAGAAAGTGTAATTGCAATAGTGAACAAAATGAGATGCAGTGACATTTGTAATGTTTCTATTCTGTACAAAATGATTTCCTGATGCTTTACTGAGGAGCTTGGTATAGTCAGATAACAAGAATTAAATAAGACTCACAGGAAAGTACTCCACCACCAGAGAGAAGTCTAAAAACCCGATGACGATCCAGACGACCAGTGTGAGTGAAGATATGACAACAATGAAGGGTACGAAGTAGCCACTGATCTTATCTGCATACTGCTGGATGGGAGCCTAACAAATAAATGTCATGAATTAAATACCTGAGCAATGATCCTCAAAGCAGGTAGACACCATGCAGATCTCCAACCACATATTTTACCTTTGAAGTCTGAGCCTCCTCCACTAGTTTGACGATCTGAGACAGCGTGGTGTCCAGGCCAACATGTGTAGCGCTGATCAGCAGAGATCCATTCTGGTTAATGGAGCCTGCGATCACTGAGCTGCCGGGCTTCTTCGTCACTGGCATGGCCTCACCTGGAGTCAGAGCAACAGCTGGTGAGGAAACACGGCAGGGCAGCGGGAAACAGGAGCGCCACATCTGGCAAAGACTTGGACTCAAATGAGCGCTGAACTAATAATTACAATTATGTTGAAATTGCTATATGGAATTCTGAAATATTCAAATCTCAGGAGGCAGAATAGTTGATTTAAAAATGTTATTGGGGTGCTGCAGAGAATTTCTCTTTTTTGTTTCAAAGCTTAAGGAAAAAAAAGTTCCATGATGATGTTAATGTGTTTAAAAAGATTGAATATGCAAAATGTCCACTATCTTGAATGTTTGGCAATATCATTAAAATATGCCCCAACTCAACTGTTTCTTAGTCATGGTAATTTATCTTCTCATAGTCTTAAGTACATTTCTGATTGAATGCCAACAATGTGACAGATCAGGGCTAATAACTAGTGTAGTGAACTTTGTCAACACTGGGACAGTAGATAACACACTACAAGACAAACAGCTAAAAGTAACACATTGTTAGAGACCAATCAGAACGCAAGTCAAATCTCTTGCTTATACTTTCATCTTATTCCTACCAATACTGATATTGAGCCTTTAATCGAATAGGTACGTGGTCCATTCCTTCACTGCGACCAACCTGTGATCAGAGACTCGTCGGCCATGGAGTGTCCCTCGATGACCCGCCCATCGACTGGAAACTTCCCCCCAGGAACCACTTTCACCACATCGCCTCTCTGCACCAGCTCCACATCCACCTGCTCCTCGCTGGAACACAACACGTCACACACTTTACATGATACACTGTGGATACAACGCCAGGCTATCTTTACACTACTGCTGTAATGACATCTTACACTAGAGTAAATAAGCATGCCCAATTGTCTGAAGGCATACAGTGAGCCGGACAGAGAGGTAATGTCCCATGGTACTGTGCATTGATTTAAAGACGTTCTCTGCTGACAGTGATTGATGGACAGCATATAGAAAAGGGCAGCTCTACATGCATTTGGGAGCTTTACTAGACAATAGCATTTTGAGAGTAATACTGACATAGTGAACAAGAAAAGGCAGCATCTCTTTTTCCCTCAGGAAGTGCCAGGTTGACCTGATGACAATGTTTTATATATCTTCTAAGGAGTTTGTGCTCACTTTCTCTTTTATGAGCGGTTAACTTTCAAGGTCAAACACAAAAGTGAACTCAATAAGTTGGATAGGATGTTTACATCAAACAGTTATATAGGAACACATAACTAAAAGAAGAATCCATCCCATCTGATTCTTCCAACCCCTTTATATCTACAGTTTCCATTTCTGAAATCTATAAGCATTCTCAGACTTCCACTTGATAAACCAACAAACTCAAGGACACGCCTTTATACCTCCCAAACTCTTAGAGGACGGTGTAGTTTCACTTCTATAAACTGACATGTGATTTTTACAGTTTTTTTATAGTTGTGTTTTTGTGCTGTATTTAATTTGCCTTGTATTTCTTGGGCACCAAGTGTGTATACCACACAGCTGCATAAACAATTGCTTTACTGGCAACTGATACAAGTATTGATTATCCCAGCAGGGTTTTTGAAATCTGAGTAGTAGATAAAAATGACATTTACAGTTGAATTTCCCTTTGATGGTCAATCAACTAACTTGTTTTATTTGCATAATAAAGCAATGATTAAAACGGATTACATCTGAATCCCATTTGGGATTGAGTTATGTGCTATTCTTCATTGTTTATGAAGTCCTTGTTATTTCCCGTTAGACCTTTAACTGACATTTAATCTGCAAACCGTAGATATATTGTAATCTAAAACCAACAAAGATATGAAAGGTTCTTTAAACAAAATGAGCACAGAGAACAAAGAGTACCTGAGAAGGGACTTGTCGCTGCTGAGAGTCACCACCGTGGCCTCAGTAGCTTGTAAGGACATCAGCTTGGACAAAGCCTCAGATGTCTTGCTCTGGATGGAAGAAGATGATTTCCAAATGACTTATACATTAAATTAAGATCATGCATTTAATGTCATAGATGAATAATGATTATGAGTTGAACCTTGGCTATCTGCTCCAGCCAGCGCCCCAGGGAGATGAAGACAAAAAGCATCGGCGGTGTGTCGAAGAAGGTGATGGGGTTGATTCTTGCCTTCTCCACCATGGCCACTATGAGGACAATCAGTGAGTAGCTGAAGGCTATGGAGGTAGCCAGCACTATGAGCACATCCATGTTGGCAGATCGGTGTTTGAGGGCTTTGTAGGCTTGAATGTAGAAGTAGCGACCTCCAATAAACTAAAGGAAACACAGAATTCACCACAACATTACCTTCAGTCCATCTTAAAAAATCTGAATATTAGTGCTGTTTAAATCACATATCCTGAGAGTGCAGGGGAGTTACCTGTACAGGCACACAGAAGAGGAAGGACAGCAGGTTCATGATGGAGAGGCCTGGGAGCAGCTGTCTCTCCAGGAACATGGTGGCGTGGTAGTGGTTGCGGTCCTCCATGGTGGCGTTGTGTTGATGTGAAACATTCATCTTGTGGTCCATGATGATCATGTAGGTCATCATGCCCATGACAGGCACGCAGAAAACCAAGCTCACCAGGAAAGATTTCCTCCATCTTAGAGAGCAAAGACAGTTGTGCATTTTATTTTGTCATCTATGTTTTAACAGTCCTTAGAGAGGGGCAAGGAGATGTCCATGGAGACTTTTCATCTCACTTCCCCGATGAATAACCCACTAACTGCATATACATAAAGTAAACCCATGTTTGTAGTGTTAAGGCTGTACTGCAGGTCATTTTTCCTTTACATGCCAAGCTAATGTTAAAGCTTTGAGGGTCTGTTGTTGAGGTTTATGACTTTATCACACATTTCCATTAAGTGGTGAATCCGTTTAGATTAAATCATTCCAAAAAAGGTCAAAGTAATGAATTGATATTATAGACTGTATGACTTATGGTGCCTTTATGCGTGTACAGGAAGGTTTACATACATTTCTTTCATGACCTTGTGCTATTCTCAAATATACATTACCTATCTTTCAAAACATTATTCCCCATTGACACAATTTACAGTTTTCCCTGGCACTAATGGTCCAAGCGATATGCAACTTGTGTACAAATGTAAGAGAAGCTGGTTTTTGTATAATCAGAATTCATTGAGGAATATAAAGAGATGGTGTTGCCCTCTCTGTAAGTTAATGCAAGTTTTCCTGAGATAAGCAAAACATATTGTTGAATGTTGAGTCATCACCAAAATAAATAAAAACAAATAGGGGCTGGTGTGTGTGTTCTTGGTGTACACAAAAATGCTACTTACTGCCGTATCTCTTTGCTGTGGTCCAGGTGACTGCCAGTGCGGTCCCTCTTCACCAAAGAAGCTTCGAACCCCAGATTCTGCAATTAACAGTCAAACTACTGATGCAACAAATCCTTCATAGTGGTATTGGTTTACATAAATGATGTTAGCATGCAAAAAGAAACGTTAAAAATAACTGAACAAATGCTGAAATAACAGGATTAATACCTTGATCAGCTTGATGATGTCTCGCGGCCCTATAATTTCAGAGTCGTGCTTAATGTGTGCTTTGTTGGTTGCTAAGGCAACAGAGGCATATATAATCCCCTTTTCTTTCATGAGGCTGGATTCAATCTTGTGAACACAAGAGGCACACGTCATTCCCCTGACCTGAAAGAAGGTGGAGAGGAGCAGTCAAGAAGGGAAAGGGAGACACATATATTAAAGAGGGGAGGAAGTGAGGAACAGACATTTATTTTATCTACTGAAAAAGAGGTTTTAGACCTTCTTCACTAGTGATGGAAATGTTTATCTATGGATGTGCGAGTTGAATGTGTCTTTTCTTTTTTAATCTAACACTAAAAATGTTAATGCGACCGTAGGTTTACTCACCACGAGTTCTAGGTTTCCATCTGAACCTTCATAGTTCTCCATCACAGAGGCGGAGAAGCCGAGCTCTTCCACACACTCGGCTATCTTCACAGGGTCGATGAGATCAGGGTTATAACGCACCTCTGCTTTACTCGCCATCAGTGCTACCAGTACAGAGTGGATACCTGCAAAACATTCAAACATGTATCTTCAGTTCCTGGTGAAAGCAGTACGGTACGAATAATGCTTAATGAAATACAAATGAATGTTTTTTTCACATTCAAAGCTTCTGTTCGGTTTCTTTTTAAGAATGTAGCTTTGAATTATCCTTAACCTCAGTGAAAACGTTGAAAAACTAAACAAGCTAAAATACAGATTGAAGCATAATAGCTCATGAATTACAAATAAGTTATGATTTTGGAAATGATTGCATTTGGATGAGTGGAAATGTTTGGATCACACCAGTCGGAAACAATCATACCAAACCACAATTTAAAATGAATTCAACAAATAGCATAATAATCCAAAAAATTATGTTAGATTATACGTTTGAGTTAATGTTAAATTATGTTTACACAGTTGATAACTTGCATGTCTAAATACTTTTTTCAATGACTTTAAGAGTTCCAATAATCTGCTGAATCTACCTCTGTGGTTTTCCTCACATTTACATCAGTCTAAATCGTTCTAGCTTTGGATTGGCTAATCAAGTCAAATGTGGGTTGGGAATGATGGTTAAACCGTACACCCCAGCGCGTGCACTACGCTCTGCATCAGCCAAACGACTCGCTGCGCCCTCGCTGCGAGGGGGACCCAAGTTCCCAACGGCGAAAACACGTGGGTTTGCTGTCCTGGCTCCAAGATGGTGGAATGAGCTCCCCATTGACATCAGGACGGCAGATAGCTTACACATCTTCCGGCGCAAACTGAAAACTCATCTCTTTCGACTCCACTTCGAGCGTTAGAACTATTAACGAAGCACTTTTATACTAATAAAGGACTGGCTTACCTAAAGCCAGTTGAGTAGCACTTGAAATGTTTGGCTCTATGAAACCTGATGTACTTATATGATTCTGTTTTCTTCAAGTTGTATTTTGTTGGTCGAACGCACTTATTGTAAGTCGATTTGGATAAAAGCGTCAGCTAAATGCAATGTAATAATAATAATAATAATAATAATGAGGAAGTGTTGATTGATTTGTTTGATTTGGAAGTGTTGTGGTTTTGAATCTGATGTGTGGAGAACATTAAATCTGGCATCTAATATTTATTTGCAGTTTTTACAGACCCGTTTCATTCTTGAGGTTTCTCTCGATGTTTGCCACACAGGAAGCACAGGTCATCCCTCCAATCTGGATGAAGCATTTAGCATTTTTGTCTCCGTTGCGTGCCTGAGTCTCTTTCTGTAGGTCACCGTCTAGCTCCTTATCTTTCACATTTGATAGATTTGAAGACTTTGAGAGACTTGGTTTTAGTACAGGAAGCAATGAATTGGTCTCTGCAGAAAACAAGGGGGGAAAAAGGAAATGTCTCAACACAAACTAAAACAACAAAGTTGAACTTAAGACTGCCTGCAGGCGATTCACTAGTTCAAATACAAATGAGCCATTTTACTATGTGAGAAATAAGCAGACTCAACAACCACACCATGTCTCCTCTCACCAGGTAGGAAGGCATCAAAGCCCATGTCCTCCACAGCCTCCCTCAGCTCCTCAGGTGTGGTCAGGAGTGGATCGTACTCGAAGGTCCCCTGGTGCTCGGACAGAGAGACCTGGGCCGACGTGACCCCTTTCCTTTGGGAGATCATGCCTTCAATGGACTGGACACAGGAGTTGCATGTCATGCCCTCAATGTGAATATTAACTGTGGATGCTAGAGGCTGGGTGAAGCAGGGCTGTGAGGCAGCGGGCGTGGCCTGTGTTGCTCGAGCAGGCCGAGGGGGAGTTAAGGCAGCAGTGGGCAGAGTGGGACTGAGAGAGGCCAAGAAGCCCCAGAGCTGTGCCTTGAAGTTCCCTGGAGGCAGCGCTTCAATGGCCTGCTGCAACTGAGGCACGGTGACCTTTACAGGGTCGTAACAGATGGAGGCCTTCTCCTGCTCCAGAGACACCTCCACTGAGGAGACACCAGGCAGCACGGAGATATTGTCCTGGATATTGACCACACATGAACGGCAGTGCATGCCCTTTACCCTGAGCGTAACAAGTGTTGTGTCTATGAAGATTTCTGACTCCTCTGATGCCTCTGATGGTGAAGAGAGAGTTGGTCTTTGGGAATCAACTAAACGTCCGATTTCGCTGAGGGACAGCTGCAGGGGGCGAGGCTTGGACTTGACGAACGCCTTGAAGCCAGAAACAGCAATCTGGTCGGTGATGGTTTGGACAGTGATGAGGTAAGGCAGGTACACGATTGTAGCTTCCTGAGTCTCCAAAACAACTGTGGACGATACAGACATGACCGAGTTAAAAATACCAAAACAGAGCATAAAAGACAATATTACAGGTCATTGTGCACGTAAAGACGACGCAAATGATTGCAAACAATGAGGCAAAGAAAAAAGAAAGTCCAAAAATGCCTACATGAAATGTACACACAAGCCTTCGATCACCATTTAGTCCCATATGATCCTGTTAATATGAAATCAGGTGTCCTTTCTGTGTGCTTTGTCCCGATTTAAGGTCCTGGTGGATGTTTATTTCCAACTTGGGAAGAAGTGTTTTAAAGCTGAACTCCAGAGAGAACAGAGGCTTTGCATTCAGGGCTCTGGACCTGAGGAAATCAGGCTGTTTGAGTTGATAACACCTTTTAAATCTCTTGTTAAAAATGACTTTGAGGACACATCATTTGAGTATTGATGGTCTTATTATGCTGTTCTGTTAAAGGGGATTTTACAATATATTAATTATAATTTCCTGCCTTGTTTGAAGCACTTCTCTGGGGTTTTGAAAAGCTCTTCATAAATTAAGATTATAGTCATTATTATAAAAGTTCATGAGGAAATCATCTTTGTGAAATATTCATATTTAACTCCATTTGGGACAATGTTTCTAGAAAAGCAAACATACAGCTTCAGTCTTCCTGCACACAGAATCTGTAAACGTGTCACTACTTACAACAATACCAGTAGAAGTATTTCATTGTCAAATCCCACAAAGCAACCTGTCAACTGTTTCCATGCAAAGATCCTCACATGACGTGACAATTGTTATCTTTAAGATGTGCATTCCTGCGCAGCAACTGTGTTACAACATCACTTTTACATCAAACACTGAAGCAGTACGACTTCAAGCTTGTAAAGTACATCACCTTTGATCTTCTCAATCCCATTTAGTTTTCCAATCTTTCCTTCAATGGTAGTAGTGCAGGAGTGACAGGTCATTCCTTCAATGCTCAGTTTGAGGAGCGCCGCCCCGCCGTCCGCAGTGTGCGATGGAGACATGTTTGGGGTTATTTGCATTGGGCTGCTGGGTGCTGGGACCTCCACCGCCTCACTCAGCTGCGAAGAAGAAGTCAGGGAAGGAACAAAGGTAACAGTGAGACCCATCGGGGAGGGGCTCTCTCTGACGTCCAACACTCCCTGTACCTGGGACAGCTTCTCCAGAGCCTCCTGCTGGGCTGCAGGTGTCAGGCCTGAGGTGGGGATCAGCTGGGTGTCCGTTGAGACGGGGGTGGCTGCGCTGGACGCTGATAGACTCGATTCAAAGCCCATGTCCTCGATGGCCTCCGACAGAGACTCTGGGCTCTGGTGGCTCTGGTCAAATAATACAGTGGCATTCTTCTGCTCTAAAGACACCTACAAAATAAAAGTCAAGGTTAAAATAGAGTAAATTCATAAAACGTGAAAGAAGTGGGGAAATCAATCCGGCTAAACTAAATCAGTGTAGCTTAAAATAGCTGCATTTGACTTGTATTCGACTCATAAATCGGGTTGATTCATCTATGAGGATAAAAGGCAGCTTTCTTATTTCAGATTAATAACAGCATGCAGAATTTCCTGAGAGCAAATTAATGTTCCAACAATTCTGTTAAGAAATTAAAGAGCCAATAGACAGCTTTTTTAGCTGGTTTGAAGCTAGTTCTAGCTACTTGCATCTGAATAAAGATGCACAGGACACAATGCATTAGGTCTTTGGGAGCTAGTAGGGCACAGTGAAGGGGTCTTATTGACGCAGATGGTGTCATGAAGCGATTAGATGGGGCAATCAAAATGTACTTTAGTTACTAGTTAAAGATAAATTAAAGCAAAAATGTGTCTATTGTCACTTTAATGTAGTTTACACACACATCATCAATAATATACATTATCTTGTGACATTTTCACAGCCGTACTGTGAATCTGCCTCGTCTCAACAATTGACCTTATAAACATATTTAAAAGAAATGGGGTAAAATGAGTTATTTCCCTTGGCAAGCTCAAAGCGTGCTGTGTCAGTATTGATGACCCTTAGCTCTTCCTCTTTAGCAAGAATGAAACATGTGACCCGCTGAAGTGATCACTTGACTGGGCCATAAGAA
This sequence comes from Gymnodraco acuticeps, assembly GCF_902827175.1. Lineage (NCBI taxonomy): Eukaryota > Metazoa > Chordata > Actinopteri > Perciformes > Bathydraconidae > Gymnodraco > Gymnodraco acuticeps. Next base: position 1,570,073 of record NW_022990700.1, read on the forward strand.
ACAACCACAGTGGGGGTTAAGTTGTAAGTGATTGTGCCTGTTGGCTTAACATTGCTGTTTCTGAGAATGAGAGGGGGGGAGGGCCAGGAATGAGACAAAATGAGTCTGTTCTACCAAAAACATCTATATTCACTCCTACTAGATCATGTCTACATAAATGAATTAAAAAAAGACCCAGGAACTGAATTCTCTTAAGACATAAATGACATTTCCTGTGGGTGCAAGCTGCGTATCGACCTGTTGTCACAGTCCTGTGACAACAGCAGAGCTTTATCCGGAACACTCTATTACATTATCTTGTCATTTAACCCAAGCCTGAGGGGTAAACACACAATAAACAAAACAGAGGACCACAACAATTGTAATATAGCAATCTCTCTTGGCCAAATGGATGTAAGTCGGTTTTAAATTCAAGTTAGTCATGAGGGAGTACAGCTGAGGGTATAATCACACGTCCTTACATTAAAATGGACAGGACCCTTTTGTTAATATAAAAATGTATACACATCTGCCTTTTAAATTACAGATTGGATTGTACAACATCCATGGTAGTCATTTCAGAACGTTTTTAAGACATTCAGAAAGATAAACAAATTGCATATCAACTTGGAAGAAAATGAAACTAAAAGTAATAATCCATGTTCTCACCGAACATCTTTGCACATTTACCTTTATATGTATGACCCCGGGGAGCGTCCCAATTCGCTGCTCTATGGACTGGACACAGGAGCCACATGTCATGCCCTCCACTCCGAGGGAGACTGAAGACAGATTGACTTTCTGTGTCATGGTTGCTTTCTCTAAAAAAGGGACACACGAAGTACAACATGTAAAACTCAAGTCTTTGGCTTTATAAAAAGAACCAAGCGCAAACCTTTAACAAATGCAGGGCAAATACTCAAAGAGACAGGTCAGAAGAATCATCAAAATGTAATGATAAAAAAAAATGGCTGAAAAGCTAAAGTCATGTCAGGATCTTGGTTAAAAACAACACAAGAGTTATCTAGAATTGTTTTGTAACATAGTGAAATGTTACTATAAACATTTTAACTCATATTTCATTTGAATGAAAATTCAAAATGATATATATGCTACAAAGAACTTTAGGAGCTCGTAGCTGTGAAATAATACAAGTCGTTGTTCTTTCAACCTTGTCCACAAAACAAGATATGAAAACACTTGACAGAACTGGGTTCTCTATTGTAAAGAAACAAGTCTTTATTGCACTTCTTAAAAACCAAATGTTTATCAGATCAACGATTCAAATTGTATTTATTACCACAGTTGTGAAGAAACAAACAGCAAAACTTGCCAACTTTTATCTATATTTGTGTTTGCGATTAGTATTTCCACTTCCTTCCGTCACTTGACATCAATAAATACAACAAAGCGTATTTGTTCAATGATATCAAAACAAAAGTAAAAACACAAGGGAAAGCTATGATGTCCATGTTGTCTTGAATTACTCGGTAATGAAACAACAGCAGATTAAAGCTCAACACATTATTTGACTGTTATCATAAATATAATTACCACAACTTCAGTGATGTACAGAAAGAAAAGGAAACCCTGCAACAGAAAGTCAACATAAAATTGTATTTGATGCTCCTTAAGACTAAGGCTATTTCCTAACAAAGGTAATTAGCTGTAGACCGAATAAATGGTTTATGTGTAACAACGTTTTAAGACTTTTGATGAGGGTTTTCGAGTGAGTAAAATCATCATTTAATTAAGCTACGATTTAAGCGGCTAATAAAGATAGCTTGACTTAGCTCTAAAAAAACAAACAAGTTAAACTCATCATTAGCTGTCTTCTGCTTGTTACTAAACTTAAAAAACTGTGTATAGTTTATTAAAAATGTAATGTAGACATTGATCTTACTGAAAGTGTCATGTAATAACACAGCTTACGTTAGTTTTAGCATGTAAATAAAAGTCTTACCTTACTCAAAGTAACCAGTTAGCTACAGGCTAATGACGTTGGCTGTCAGACTGTGGCTAAGCTAAGTTGCCAGCTTCTTCTCTTCAAAAAATAAAACCAAACAGCAGCGTCGTGGCATCGTGCTGTCTATGGAGAATAACAGAGGGTGCTGGAGTATGTCTTTTATTTCCCTGTTTTAACAAAGCTGAGCTCTCTGTGAAGCTGTCTTTATTTCTTCTTCTCATGCCGACGTAACGAGCGTCTCCTATGGAAGACGTTTCCACGCGGCTACGTCACTAAATGGGCGGGGCTGGAATCCATGGCAACACCTCTGGGTAATTTTGCCCTAAATTAGCCCTGTCAGGCTGCATTTACTGAAGGCTTAAGCTGTTTTCAATTTTATTTAAGTACATTTAATCAGGGATGCAAAGTACCTAAGTGCATTTTTTCAAGTACTACCGTAGACATTTTTTGAGGAACTTTTAATTTACTGAAGTATTTCAATGATTTGCTACTTAGTACTTCTACACCACTACGATTCAAAGTTTAATAGTGTACTTTTACTCCACTACATTTATTCTATACCTTTAGTTACTAAGCAGATTCATGTTGTGAAAAATAACAACACTTAAATAAGACTTGAGGGACATCTGGAGCAATATTCACGGTCAGACAACCCTGCAGTATACAAGTAATTCATTACATTAGCTGCATGCTTTACCAGCTGTGATAAATACAATAATGCATAAATAACTATAATTCAAACCTATGATATACATTATTCTGAAAATGGGCCGACCTGCATAATGAGTACTTTCACTTTTGGTCCTTTGAGTATATTTTGATGCTAATACTTTTGTACTTATACCTGAGTAACATTTGAAATAAAGGACTTTTACTTGTAACAGAGCATTACAATCTGGTTCTTCTACTTTTACTTAAGAACACATACTTTACATTACATTTAATTCAATTTATATACATTTTCCTCCATGTTGATCAACAAAAAAAACTTCAATTCAGTTCACTATAGCTCCGTTGTTTTGTCCGACCAGTAGCTGTCCTCATTCATAAGCCCTCTGTGCTCAGTGAAATATGATACATCTTTGGTCCATAGTCTGTTTTGACACACTGGAGTGAAATAACTCCAGGGACCTTACACTTTGGGGGCACTCGAAACACAGGGCAAACTTGTGTCCTTCCACCGTCCAGTTTGACTGACCTCTACATGACCGTCCAGTTTGACTGACCTCTACATGACATTACCCTGGTAATCTTTCTTTCTAGGGGTGGCTGCTTTCCCAATCAGGAAGGAAACCAGAGGAATTAGGTGTCTTATTAGGTGGTCTTAGGTGGTATCACAGCTGGTAAAGCATGCAGCTAATGTAATGAATTACTTGTATACTGCAGGGTTGTCTGACCGTGAATATTGCTCCAGATGTCCCTGGTCAGAGATATCCTGTTTAATTTTTGGGGGAATGACTGTAACTTGAAATGTGAAATATGATTTGATTAATTGCTGAGTGTTTTTCTTTTTTAATTAAGCTTACTGTATACAAAAACACACACAGGTATAAATATATATATCAAGTGTAATCTTTCTTCAATAATAAAAGGTATCCCCCTGTTGATGTAGGTCTTTCCTCCATGCCTATGCAGATGCAGCAGGCAGGCCCATGCTTCCCCCTCTCTCGTGTTTCAAGCTGTTGCTAAAGCCGTGAGAGTCGCTTGTGAAGAGACCTGCTCCTGCTGTCCTATCTCAGCCACAGCCAGCATTGATCAAGTCATCTCCATCCATGGCTCCAATGAACGATGTCTCCTCCTCCGGCAGAGCACACAACAGAGAGGAAAATGTTGTTTGTCAACCCTTGATAAGTAACACCCGTTAGTTGGAGTTTTTACTTTGTTTGGTTTTATATGGGTGTTTTTTGTATGCTCATAGTCAGCAAGGTTTCTGTTAATGTGTCTCTGGCGTTACAGTGATTATCCATTCACTTCAGCTCAGTTCAAAGTATGGGTTGATGGTTTTTATAAAGTAGTAAACTCTATTTAAAATACTTTTGCAAAAAGGTGTCAAGAAATGATGATCCAGTTAAGAATTCATTCTTAACTGGATCCGTTAATTAGTTATTTATTATTTTCATGTTCGGAAGCTTACATGGTCGTTTATTAACCGAGCAAATGATGGAAGAAGATGAGTACATTTACTGCACTTTGCATTTCTACTAAAATTAGTGGTAGATGTCTGACTATTGTATTTGTTGTGTTTGTTGTGTAATGTCTTGTATCTATATCCTTACTACTGTTGAAAAGAATGACAATTAATTGCATTTAAAAACTGTAAATTACTTAATGGGCTCTAGTTATTAAACAACTATAGGAAGGGAGAATAAAACGACCTTATTTTATGATAAATTGACATAATTCTATTTTGACGGGTATGAGACTGTAAACCACTATCAAAAATCTAATAAAAGCTCAGATATCTTTGGTACACACTCTCACCTTACTTTTGGCATTTATACAAAATGTGATTTGTTTCTGAATGAAACGAGGAAGGACAGGTCTCAAACCAAAGTGCCAGCACTTCCCATCCCTTGAGAAGAGAAGAAGTTGAGGACGTCCTGCTTTGCTCTTCCTGCAGCAGAGGACTGGGGTCACCTGCCGCCACACGTCGTCCTGCAGATCAGTCCACCCAGCATCTGTCCCTCGTAGACCGGGCCAGGGCCTCCTCAGTGTGCTGGAATGACATCTTTCACACCCCTGATCTGTGGAGGAGGTCTGAGTTGGAGCTCAGTCAGCCGGCTACATCTTACCTGTGCTCCACTCACCCCGACCTCATCCAGCAGATCATCAGGAAGCACGCCAAGCACTTGCATTACGTCAGCTTCAAAGTGAGAGTCTTCCCTGCCGTCAACCCTTTCCACAGCTGTCTTTATAACAATATGTGGCCTGCTTAATTCAATCCATCTGCTGCAGTATTGATCATGACGCTGCCTTGGCATAGGTGTGGTTAACACATCTAGGCTGGGATTATTCTCACAGTACAACGCCTTCTTTCCATATCTAACATTGGGATTTTTCTTTATTTTTACCTAAATGGTGAATCACTGCTTGTGAATCAGATGGATGGCTGCACAGAATCTGCCGAGGCGGCCTGTGACATCCTCTCTCAGCTGGGGAACTGCACCATTAAGACCCTGGGGTTGATTTCCACAGCAAGACCCAGCTTCATGGATGTGTCTCAGGTAAGACACTGCATCTCATACGCACATTTCCACCCTTTCACTGCTGCCCTGTTTGTTTGACACACAAGATCTAGATTATATGGCAGAAATATAAAAACATGTTGCCCTTTTTTCAAAAATCCTGTCCTTTATCAACATTGTTTGTCCCTCCTCAGGCCCACTTTGCGTCTGCACTGACAGTAGTGCTTGTCAACTCCAAGTCCCTATCTTCCATAAAGATTGATGACACGCTAGTTGGCGACCCGTCCCTGAAGGTGCTGGTTGCCAACAACAGCGACACCCTGAAGTTGCTGAAGATGAACAGCTGTCCTCATCAGTTCCCATTCAGACGCTCAGACTTCTCCCTCTGTCCTCAGGTATTCTGTGTGCTGCGGATCAGTGCCATGGACTCAGAGAGCTGGCGTTAAACTACCATCTCCTGAGTGACGAGCTCCTGCTGGCCCTCTCTTCTGAAAAACACGTCCACCTGGAGCACCTGCGCATCGACTTGGTGAGCGAAAACCCTGGACAGACACAATTGCACACCCTCCAAAGAAGCAGCTGGGAGGCTTTGGACACTCACCTCAAGGTCAACATTGTCATGTACTTCTACCTCATTGAGGAGGAGTTTGATGCCTTCTTCCGGGACGAGACCCCCGTCACCCAGTTGCACTTTGGCCGGGCAGTCAGTAAAGAGATGCTGGGCCGCGTTGGACTGAACTGCCCTCGGCTGGTGGAGCTGGTGGTGTGTGCGAACGGTCCTAAACCCCTGGATGAGGAGCTGATCCGTATCGCAGAACGCTGAAAATGCTTGACTGCCATTGGGCAAGGAGAGTGTGAAGTAACATGCAGCAGCTTTGTGGAGTTTGTAAAGATGTGCGGGGGCCGGCTGACTCAGCTGTCCATCATGGAGGAGGTGTTGATCCCAGACAGCAGCTACAACATGGAGCAGATCCACAGTGAGGTGCCCAAGCACCTGGGCCGCATGTGGTTCCCTGATATGATGCCCACCTGGTAGGCTGACATGGAGCCAGAGTGCAGGGCGTCAGTGTGATGGGCTCTGAGAGGACAGCATGCATCTGTTGTCACTGATCTTGGCTGGCTTACTGGCAGGCGATTAATTTCTAAGGCTGTCACTTTTGTTTACCTGTAGTACATTTGAAAAATATCTTCTCACTTAAAAACAACACATCGCATTTCTGACATTATTTCGCTATCATTGAGATGTCTTTACATGTTTAGATATTGTGATGTTGAACGTTGCTTTTAGTGGGCACTATCTCTTTGATATCAGACGACAGTAACCTCCACTAGTTGAAGCAGTGAAAGACAGAAACCCCAACTAGTCAAACTAGTTTCACAAAATGCTAATGAGGAAGACTCTCTAGTCTAAAATAAAAATACTAACCAAATAGGATTTTTTCATCAACCTTTTTGCTTCACATGCATGTTGCGCACTAGCTAAAATGTTGACCTGAGAAAATACAACTTGTTAACTAGTTGCATGTTATTCACTGTGTGAAGCTGACAATTGAGCGGCCCGACCAAGCAAGGAGGCAGAGGCAGAACGTCCAAAAATACAACCCGGTGTGGGCATTTATTAACTCATACACATATGATATGACACAGCCGCAATCTGCTGCTCCTGTGCGCACAGCCACCACACTACCAGCCTCCAAACAGACAGGGCAACAGAGCAACAGAGCCTAAATACACACCCACACTAATCAAACCAACAGGACACAGGTGAGGGGGGAGGAGACAACACAGGGCACCAGGTGCACACAATCAGCAACAGACATGGGGATAGGGGAACAATTTTCAACATAAAACCAGGAAACAGAGACAGACAAACTAAAATACAGACAGATGCACAAACTACATACACTTTGCCACCAATGAAGCTACAGAATCCGTAACGGAGGCCGAGATCTATGGCCCCAGAGATCACCTCCGTTACACACTGAATTATGCAAATGTATTTCTGTGCAAAACCTGACACCTGCCTAAAAAAAGGCTGTAAATAATTGCCTTATTTTTGAAAATGTAACGCATGTCACATAATGTGTTCATGGCTATTATGCATAATAGGCAGAAGGGATAGGGTTGGTCAGGTCTTGAAGAAGTCTGCTTTTTGTAACAGCTATTTCATAATGAATTATCAGTAAAAAAGATGTTTAATCTAAAATATCAAGCCTCTAATTGGATGTTTAAATGTCTGTTTTTCTGACTTTGTCCCATTTGACCTTTGTGCAGCTTTTTATTTTCAACACTAGAGAGCAGCAATGATCTAAGTGGATGCAGTGGGACCTTATATAAGCAGAGCTGCGACTGTATAATGAAGTATGCCAATGATAACTCAGCCCTTTTTACAAGTGGATTCGGCTTGTACACACTCCATTTCCATAAAAAAAGCTTTGTAGCTTAGAAGTCTTTTCCTCTGATTCTTCTGAATGTACCTTTTGGCTGAATGTGAAATAAGATGACACACATACAAATTGAACAATTTGATTGTTCTTATTTGTATTTCACAGCAGATTATACAGATAAACAAAAAACACAACCAGCCACAGGCCCAGCCTACAGTGTTAGGAGTTAGGACATAAATTTTTCTATAGAGGCAAGTTAATAAAACATCTGTAAACCACATCTGTGTGTTTGCCTCACTGACAGTATGCATTGTGACTGTTTAGGGTATCTAGGTGAGAGGAATATATTAAACCAGCTATGCATTTTGTTCTGGAAAAGTGCCATGTTTTTGAGGGGTGGGTGGCATGACTAATTGGGTTACCACTGTGCTCTGAAAACCCATCAGGAAAGTAACAGGCTTATGTGTTCACTATGGCAGCTTGTTATGAGAAGAGTAAGAAGGAGAGGGCTTTTAATACTTTTTGTCAATCATCGCACTGATCAATGATTTGTCAGAAGTCACAGAGAAAGAGTATTCTATCCTGATTGCATTTATGTAAGACCATAAGCCCACTCTTATTGTCTTCGTCCCCCCCCCCCCTTATTTTGGTGTTCGCGGTCAGATTTGACCGGTCCTGTTTTAATTGCTATTGCATTAACACAAAAACCATTAATCATCACCAAATGTCATTTAACACCCTTTCAAACTGTACATATTGTATCAGACGACTGGTATACATGAAAAACTGCAGTAAATATACAAAGAATAGACATTGAACATGTATTGCGTATGCCAGGTGTGATCCATGTGGGGGGATGGGCACATAAGAGTGGGAAATGTGTGAAATTGTTCTGTGTGTGTGTGTGTGTGTGTGTGTGTGCGTGTGTGTGTGTGTGTGTGTGTGTGTGTGTGTGTGTGTGTGTGTGTGTGTGTGTGTGTGTGTGTGTGTGGGGGGGGTGTTTGTATGTGACTGGGAACACCATGGGTGTTACAAAGTTGACTAAATCATCCAAAATGCAATGAAAGTGGTGATCAGCAATTGTATATGTTCAAATGTCTACTGGGAAGTATATCATAAAGCCTCAATGCAATCGAATGTAAAACAAAAAAGTTATGATTGATGAAAGTAGTAAATCGGTCAGATTTGACCCGAAGACAACAGGAGTGTTAAATTAAACAGCTATATCTGCATGAGCCAGTTCATAAAATGTTCACTCTTCTGAATAAATAATAATCTTATTCCTTCAATCTGCCAACGAGTCTCTGATTTGTACAGGCCTCTGATAGTTTTCAGTAATGACATTCAGTGTCAAATCATCAGCCATTATATCAGAGGCGGTGGGGGACTGGGGAAAAATGTCTGCAGGGGTATCAAGGGTGGGAGAGGGTGGGGGGGACAGCCTGGAACGTTTGACCTGTCCGAGGCCCCTGAAGCGCCTCCACTCCTTCATCCACTCGTCCCTGGTGGAGGCGTCCAGCCGGTCTAGTCGCCTGGCTTGCATGAGAGGGGAGGGGGCGATAGAGTTCCTCAGCACGTGAAACATGTACCTGGGGGAGAGAGTGTGGTGGTGAGAAAGTAGGCCAGTGAAAAATATGCGGCCCTTTGATGTAAATCAGAGCATTCCCTCTAAATAGCAGCACTTTCAGACGCAGCAGCAACCAGGAGGAAGACCGAGCCGTGGTACAGATAATTCCTGGATGTCACAATCGTCATGATTTAATTACAAATCAGCCTAAACTGTCCATAACAACCTCACAATTATATACCAGTTCATGATCTGCACATGTCAAATATACATACTCCGGAATAATATATAATATAATTATGATGTTGACTGGATTTAACATGGTTAGAAAGAGCTATGTTGTTCTTCATATATTTTTTGTGTGGGGACACAGTATTTTAGATCTTTTACTCAAGTGAAAACTTGTGAATGATCAGGGCTTATCATATCTTAACCTATACAAATAAATCATAACTTATAGCTTTATTATATATTGTATCATTAATTCAACTCTGTAAATTAATTTAGGCTGTTAGGGGATTATAAATATGCTGGAACATTTGATAATTACATTTAAAGTAAAACATATTTAATAAATATAATTTTTTTCCCTTATTTTTATAGATTTATTTCGAGATCCCCCAAAAGAAACACTGGATTAGTAGCTGCTTTTTAATTAGAAATTAGAAAGTTCCTCAAGTGGATATTTGTGCCTGTAGATGTAGGGACAGACACAACCCACTGGTCATATGTTCTTATTACAATACATAAAAAGCCCCTCTGTAACAATGACAAGGCTTCATTAAATGATTATCCACAGGGAGGATAGCAGTGAAGGTACCTGGGCAGCAGAGCCACCACCGTAGTGATGATGCAGAGAAGGTAGAACATGGGGTCGGCCATCTGGCTATGGAGGATCCAATACGGGTTGAACGGAGGGTTACAGGTGACGCACATGGCACTGTAGGCGAGCGTCACAATGAAGTACAACGCCACACTGCCTAGCATGGTTACCCAGTGAACCACCGTCTGCAAGACAGGTGCATAAACAGCATTTAGATACATTGATAATAATTGATAATGTGTCAAAAGAAGTCTGTTTTATTTTTATTTTATTGAATTAATTCAAAAATAGATTAATGGAGTAGCCTACTGTAAATAATATTATTTGACCATATTATTATTATTATCATACTGGTTTCAAATGCAGACCTGACTGTTTTGGCCCACTGGGAGTACATAGCGTAATCATTTATAATAATAGATATCCATAATTTCGGCACTCACCCAGGCTTTGATCTCTATTGACAGATGCAGCAGGATGGTAAATAAAGAAATGGTGTTTATAGGAGTTCCAAAGGTAAAAATATCTATGTCGGAATCCTGGTAAGCCTGGAGGGAAAAAAACACATTTAGTCAAATTTAAGGCAAAAAGAGACATAAAAGAGGACACACCATGACAGATGCAACTTTGCAAAATGCTTAATGAAAGACGGAGATTTCAAACGTTTCTCTTACCAAGTATGGAATAAAGAAGCCCACCAGACTCTGGTAGAAGGCATCAAGGATGGACACCCAGAAAGTAGTAAATGTGTATTCCTAAACAAGCACACACAAGCATGTTTGAATGAAGAGAACTACATTAATTAATTGAAGTAGCGGTATCTTGTTGTGGAGTGTCACTGACCCCTGCACCCTGCCCAGTCCTGTACAGCTCAGGAACACCAAGCAGCATCTCTGCAGAAATATCTTGGTCCATTATCCCAAACATTATGGGCGGCACCGAGGTGAAGAAGAGGTTGAAGAAAATCATCAGCCAGTAGTCGATCATGGTAGCTGCGGAGAAGCCGCAGAAGAACTGATACCAGAAGAGTAGGTTCACATAGGCCTGGGGAACACATTACAGTGTGGGTGATTAGAGGAGGAATCCAGACACCATTTAGATTCAGTCATCAGAGAGATTTAGCAGAGACGAGACTCACCACATTCTTATAGAAGAAATAAATGATCATGTTTGCAAGTCGAGTGTAGCACCAGTGTCCGTGGACCAGGAGAAGTTTCTTCAGGTGTTTAAAGCGAGATATAGCAAAATCACTCGCCATGACCGCCTGCAGAGGACAGACAGTTCGGACAGTGAGAGTAGTTGAGAAAACAAACAGCATTTTCAAAGCTATACCTCAGACCGACCTACAGACCTGCATGCCCTCCTGGCCGGATATCCCAACGCCAATATCAGCTGCTTGGATCATGTTTACATCATTTGCACCATCACCTTAAAACACAAAGAGGATGCCAGTGTAGACCTCAATTAGACCTTATAAAGGGGCTAAGTATTTAATCAGGACGCACATTCAAATGTAAAGTCTGCCACGAAGAAAACAACAACTTTATATACAGTTTATTTGGACTACAGTATGACGTTGTATTTATAGATGACAATCTCGGCACTCTCTCGTCTAATATTCAACAATACATTTCTCAGGAGGTTCAATGACTCACAACCAGATAAGAACAAGAGCCTTATAAAAGCTGAAATAATGACTTGTTATTTCCCCCCTGCAAGATTTCTTTCACATACAATGTTTTTTCTTTGCTTCTCAAAGGCCGATTTCATGTGCGTAGACATTTTGGCTTGTCATACTGTAGCAGGAAGAGTGCATTTGTTGTACTAATAAAAACAATAACATTTGGATGGTAAACTTAAACCAAGAATAGCAACAAAAAAAACTGGATTTGATTGTTAATTAAGTTTAAAACGGTTTTGATAGTTTACTGTACTTTACACATGCTGTCTTCTGTTTTTCCTTGAAGTCAGGTAGGTTGAAACTCCCAGATATATATGTATTTTTGTTTTGATGAATCGCTTAACAAAAATGCCTTACCAACAGCAAGGGTCATGACCTTGAGTTTCTCCCTGACCACCTTCACCACCCTGCTCTTCTGTAAGGGCGTGACCCTGCAGCAGAGCACAGTGCGGCAGTGTTTGGCCAGGTCCACAAAGCGATCCTGCAGGTCTGAGGACAGAGCCATGGTCAGGGTGCGTCCGTCGATCACCAGGGCGATGTCCTGGCTGGTGTCCACATTACGAGGGTCTTCACTGTACCTTTTCACCTCCTCCAGGGTGCAGTCCAAGATGGATGTGCACTCCAGCTGGAAAACAACATCTCCTTATTTTGATGATCTTATTTAGTTTTCGGAAGCTTTTTAAACAACAACATTTAGTCACCTAAGCCATTCATCATGCTTGGTACGGCATTTTAATATGAAGATTTCTTGTTTTTCTTGAGGTTTTGGAAGGTTGCTCTTAAAAAAAGAACTGAATTGAATATGTCCAGTTCACACCAAGTTAAACATTAACAATCAATAGTCAATATTTGTTTTTTATAACTATCACATCAATCTATTATACAAAAGAATAGTTTAACGCGGACCTATTACGAAATGTAATGTTATTTGACTGAGCTGTGGTGACCAAAAGGAAATACTAAATTAATGAGGATATAGGCTGAAACTTTGAAGCAACGTCTCTTATAATACAAAAGGCAAAATGCATATAACTTTACACGGTATGATATTAAAGATAAGAATATTTCTCTTTGTTTGGAGCACAGATTATGGTCTGTGCTGGTAAAAGAAACATGATTCTGCTGTTGAGTCATGTTCATGGTCTCTGAATATATGCAATTACGAGGCTCTGGTCCCATCAGACTCATCATTGTTGTCTGTAAATAACTTCAGCCTCTTAGCCAAAAGGAAAAGCAACATGATGAAAAAGAATTGGGTCACATCTTGTTTTTGTATCATTTATCTAATGCTGGTTAAATTTCATTAGGTGTGGTGGGGTGATGAGTGTGGGATCGCATCCCTTAGGTGGTCATTGAGTTACAGCGGTAAAAAAAAAAGTTCATTACCAATACGAGCAAAGGGGTATTTCCCCTGAGGGTTGGATATTAGACTGGTAATTAGATATGAAAGCAGTGGATATTGTACTGGGGGTATCTCACTCCATTCATCATCAATGAGTAGTCCCATCTAAAAGTAGCGTGGCAGTCCCTTTGTTCCAGAAAGCTCCCAGTGTATCCGTTAGAGCCGACCCATAATTCCTGTCTATTTGAGGCTTGATGATTAGACACGGTCAGGATGTTATGAAGGATCCATCCCTGTGCTACCAGATCTTTAATGACCTCAGAGAAGCAGGGCCCACACCTGACATCTTATCTTTCTTATATGAAAATCTGACCTTTAGCTGAAATGTAAAAGTTGTCAAAAAGGTTTGGCCATTTAAATAAGAGGGAGACAGGCTCACAGGGAAAACCTCCTGAACTCACTGCTTGGAAAACACGTTATTCCTGAATAACCATCAACAAAACACAACACTGTCCTTAGAAACAAGCTGTATGTGCAATGTGAAATATAAATTATGAACAATGTCAATGTTCAATAGTAGTAGCTTGTTAACTTCTAATGCTCAAGGTCTTTACTTTATTTATTTGTGATTCATTCATTTGAAAACTTCATTCACATCTATCAAATATTCAGGCATGTATTTTGCAGCAGTTACGTTTGGTATTTAACAATAAATACAAGGACCTGTAAATCAAGCGGGAAAGTACTATTTTACTTCATCCCTCTAAAGCAGGGGTGTCAAACTCAAGGCCCGGGGGCCAAATCCGGCCCGCAACTTCATTTTATGTGGCCCACAAGAGCTTGCAAAGAATATAATATGTTCATTATGTGGTTACGTGCCGCTTTACAGAAGCACATTGCCCATACATGGAGCACAATGCATCTCAAATTTGCCTTTTTTCTTAGAATTTGCCCTTTTATTTTTTATATTGCTTCTTTTTTCAAAATGTCACTTTTTGATTGTCACTTTTTTTTCCAGAATGTGGCTTTTCTTTTTAAATCATTTTGTGACATTCTCACTGAAGAGACTTGAAATGATTTGCCCTAGACTTCTGCTTTCAGACGTAGTTAATTATGAAGTTATTACCCTATGTGATAATAATCCAATGCAGAGCCAATAATGTAATATAATACATTATTTTATATATATGATACATTTATATATGTATTTTTATATAGTCTTAAAGTTACAACCAGCCCTTTGAGTGCAACCATAATGTGAATGTGGCCTGTCATAAAATTGAGTTTGACACCCCTGCTCTAAAGACATAATGTATTGTGCCCCATGCAGCATATTCAGCAAACACAGGATCATGAATGTATCACAGTACCTAACACACTTCATTTAATATCTCTTTATAAGATGATATTTTACTTTATTAACAAAATCTGACCAAATCGATATCAACTAAAATGTTTTTAAGTGTGGAGTAAGAGTTTATCTCCTGAAGATGTAATGGTTAGCACAACCCCTGAACAAAATCTGTTCCCCCCTGTTTTTCAATCCTGATGCTAAACTAAACTATTTGGCTTTTAAGATTATTCTCCAAAATGTCACTTTAAGCAACATTTTTATTTAATATTAAATCTGACACAAATTCTAATTGTGGTGTAAGAAATGAATCAAACATGTACCATCATTTATCATTTCACATAAGCAGTAAAACAAAAGCATCTCTGAGTTGAACAGCCTTCAGTTCGGCCGACCTCCTCACCTTGTTTTTGCAGCTCATGTTAATCACCAGGTCTTCCTCTTCCAGGAGCCTACAGGCGTATCCGATGTTAACTGCTGTCTCCGTCTTGTCACCAGTCAGCACCCACACCCGGATCCCCGCCTCCCGCAGCGCCACCACGGTGTCCGGGACACTTTCCTGCAGACGGTCCTCGATGCCCGTTGCCCCTGCAGGAGGACATATATCCACAGTCAGGTATAACATGGCTTATCACACAGATACACGGTATGTTTCTCAAGTGTTTATTATGTATAATGTGTATTGGCGGATGTCTGTTACCTAGCAGGGTGAGTTCTGTCTCTAGCTGCACAGAAGTTTCCATAACCAGCTCCTCTCTGTTGTCTATAGCAGCCAGAGCGTTTCTCCTGCACACTAACCAGCTTTCATAAACCTTTTTACTCACAACCTGCAGCACACATAGAAAAAAAACATGAAACAGAGCTTCTCTAGTATTGTAAATGATGCTTGTGAATTTGAGTATATATGTGATTGTGCACCTTCTTCGTGAAGCAAAGTGTGCGTAGCCCCTCTTTACCATAGAAGTCAAGGTGATGCTGAGTATCTGTTGCTATATTCTTCTGCTTCCCTCTGAGATGTTCTGAAAATGATACAACAATTTATTCATTAAGTTTAACTTGAATTTATAATTGACACAGGGTATATCTCACTATTGACTAGTAAAGGTAAATCATTTCATAAATGTGTTTAAATGCACTTTCACCAGCACACACCTGCGTATGATGTACCGAGTAGCTCCATGATAGCGTAGTCTGCACCTTTAGTGTACAACACACACTCTTTGGTGATTGGGTGTCGCACCAAAACAGACATTCTCTTCCTGTTGAAGTCAAAGGTCAAGGTGTCCAGCACCTCAAACACCAGGTCCTCGCCAGATGGGAGCCTCACCGTCACGCTGTGAGGAGTGCGGGCCAGCAGGGTGAAGCCATATGCCTTGGCTGCGTACACCAGGGCTGCCTCATCTGGACTTTCTGCCTCATAAGTCACATTATCTGGGGTCGTTGCAGGATCATTGCTATTGGATGGAGCTTGGAGAGAACACGTTTCAAGCTCATCAGTATTTCCAGAACCGTCTATTTTGACAGGGGCGTTAAAATGGTCTTCTTCTACAACCGAGTCCTCTGAGATGGTGCGGCTTCTCTTGGGCTTGTTTTTCCAGGAGGTGAAAATATGGCGAAGAGAGAAGGGTTTTTTCGCCACGTTGGACAAAGTATCCAGAGGGTTGTTTGTTTGACCAGATCGTGAAAACCCACTTGCCTGAAAAAGTGAAGCAAAGAAAGCCAATGTGCCAAAACACACATATGGTGAAACACTCTTAAAATCTCCCCATCACTTTCCACTCTGTTTCTTTCTTGTGCTTTTACCTTTAATTACAAACTCAAGGGAAAACCCCACATATTTCTCCTATCTGCCAGACCGGAAAACAGCACAGACAAGGGAAGCGAGTACTCAAATTAATAAGGGCAACCCTGAATGCCCCTGAAAATCTCCCTTTACTATGTGGCTAATTTAGTGAGGACTCTTTACTACTGGGGCTTTAAAGATGAAAGAAATGTTGTACAGACCACTGATAAAAGAACAGAAACTTGAAACGAAACAAAGGAAGGGAACTTTCAAAATTAAACTAAATCTTTAAGGTTAATAGGTAGAATTTAAACTTAATCGTTGTGTGTGTTACTGGATAAATTATGGTGATAACACTGGCCATTAGTTTTGTAGATCTAATGAATAAAATAATTAGATTCCCCACAAGGTTTTCTAGAAGAACGAATTGCACATTTTGTGTAGGTTTGGAGTTCAAGGAGAACAAATCCTGCATCCATCTTTCCTCACTCTGACTGTGCCTCCATCTCTACCACTCATCCACAGTAGCAAGCGCTCACCCTCTGTCTTTCAGCTGTTGCCATGGAAACCACCACGGTGTTGCAAATGGCGAGACCCAAAAAGAAGTCTAGGTAAGGATCGGTCTTCCGGCTGCCGCTGCTTTCCACCCTGCTAATGTGCTGAAGCAGCTTCCTGTCTGGAATCACCTCAGTTTCCTGTTGGAGTAAGTGTTAATAATTTTTTATTAAAAACTAATGTTGATAAATGGTTTATTGTTTACGCTCAGCCCCGTTACGTTTTCATCCAGTTTTGTTTATTCATGAGGAAATAGACAGAAGGAAGGCAGGAAGTATTCATTCATTCAAACATGATCCTGCTCTGTTAGAGGCACAGCATGAGGAAAACCAAATATAGGGTGTTTCTCAATGTCGAGGAGGTTTGCTTGGTAGCACATGTACCTCTGAGTCAGTTGCTTCAGAAGCGAGGCAAGAATCCTTCCTAGCCTCGGAAAACGAAGAAGATTTGGAAATTGGTCCGTACGCAAAGCATTGTGGGGATTTTAAGACCGCGGAGTCTACACATGTGCAGCCTCGAAATTTCCCGCAACGAAGTACGCCGGCAAGTATCCTGGACATTGAAACAGTCCTTCGGCGGGACTCGATGACTTACGGCCCGTCCACACAGCGGCGTTGGAAGCTTCTTCCAACGCTTCTGCCCATTCACTTTGAATGGGGTGACGTCACTTTTCGCCGAACTGCATTGTGGGAAGCAGAGCGGAGCTTTCCTGGCGTTTCAGGCTGCAAAAGTTGAGCAATGTTCAACTTTTGAAGCTTCTGAAGCTTTCGGTGGAAGCGTTAGCCAATCAAATCATATGCCAGTACAAGCTCTAGCCAATCAAACCGCTGCTTGTGTGTCAGGGGCGGGAGATTCATGTGATTGGTTGTTGGTCGAGCTTCAGACACGGCCGCCGGCAAGCTTTTTCCAAAGCCGCTGTGTGGACGGGCCGTTAGTATCCTTGAAATAGCGGCTCTGGAGCAGCTTTCCTCGACATTGCTGGAATAAACACAAGCGTTTTTATTTCCCAGCCTGCATCTCCAGGCCTCTGCTCTTTGCCCTGTAGACCAAAATAGACACAGAGCTACTGTAGCCTACTGTATATCAAGACGGCGGTGACTAATCTATAGTGCACGTTTACAGTTTATGTGACATCAGTGGTCTGTGCCAAATGGTGCCCAGCATGACCATATGTCCCGTCACAGACACAGGGGTTACTTGGGGCCAAAATGGATGTGCTTATCACTGACACCTAGCAGGTCGACCATCTGCAGCCAGGACTGGGATCATGAGGGCTGTCGACACAAGGATGGGGGAGATTTGGTTTAACAAATGACCCTTTTTCGGGTGTTAAGAGTGAGTATTTGAAATAGAATAAAGATCGAACAGAACTATTGAAATGCTTTCTTAGGTTTAGATCTTGGCAACATGTATGATTAGTAAATAAGGTTATCAAATAAAGTACCAGGAAATAAAAATACTCAAGTAAAGAACAAGTAGCTCAACATTTAACTAAATTACTTGAGTAAACTTTTAGTTACTGTATTAAGCTACCTTAATTTTAATGACCTGAGCTATAATTATACCTACGATTTTTTTCGTAATAATCTTTCAGCCCCGTGAAGGACTGTAAACCTCTCTCAGTGCATGGTGGGAGAGGCTCCAGTCCCATAACTAGTTTAATAAATGGGTGGATAGATAAAGTTACATTTCCATACTGACAAATGCATTTTGATAATGTTTTCGTGATAAGACATCACCTCAATCAGGACATTATAATTCATTTTCCCTGACATTAGTACAGAGTGTTAGGAAAAGGTGTCTCAGTATCCGTCTCAGCTCCTCACTCTGGGTGTGATTACAGTGGGCAAGGTAACACTATATAAATGCACTTTCATGTTTGATTTTCAGACATTTATTCGTGCTACTCAGTCATAATTATAACTGCGAGGACACTTGTTAATCAAGAAGAAAGATTCTCATTGATTTGCCCCACTGGGTGGCCTTCAGTCAACAGACAACTTCACCTCCTGCATGAGCAAACAAAAAGCCGACGACCATTTTCCCCCCGTGGTGACTTCCTGTGACGCGGCATTATAATATCAGACAGGCAAGACCCCTGACCCTCCCCCACTCTGAATTAAATATCTGCATTTTCTTCCTGACTGAGCCATCATCTTACCAGCGGACTGCTGAAGGCCACATCGCTCGGGGCACTTCCCGTGACCCGGCTCTTGCGTCGGTTGTCATGGTGATGTTGCATTTCTTCTGGGTTGGTGTCCTCAGCGTGCAGAGACCATCCCGTCTGAGAGGGTTGAGGTCTCTGGTTGAAGATGACCTCCTCCCCTGACTCTGGCTCTTCAAGGACAGCTAAGCGGATCGCTGCAAATCATTAAAAAAAAAACATGCTGATCAGGGGTGGTTCTAGGGGGGGCCAAGGGGGGCCAGTGCCCCCCTAACACTGACCTCTGACCCCCCTGTGGCCCCCCTAAAAATGAAAAGTGAAAAAAGTGAAAAAAAATTAAAACTGTATGATTTATTACACGATTTATTGAATGACGGAATAGGCGGAACTAACGTTATTCGAAAAACAAAACACTTCTCATCTCGGATCATCAGAGGCTGTTGCATCCAAGAAAGACTGATTGAAACCTACGTTTCGAGAGACTACCACGATAATTGAAGGTGATTTAAACTATTGTATCCGTGTAATTGTAGATGTAAAGTAGAGATGTAACTGTTCATTGCCTTTATTTGTATATAAATATGATATGGTATTGGTGCAAAAATTGTACTATAACTTAAGCTGAAGCTAACAGTAATAACTATAAGATATATCTGAAATAAATAAGTGTACTGAAACAAATACCAATAACTGTATTGCATTGTTTTCTTATACGCAATTACTTCATACTGTCTAGTTCTCTTTTTCGTCCTGCATTTATTGTGCCCCCCTCAGAAAATAACTGGCCCCCCAGTGGCCCCCCCAGTCAAATTGGTCTAGAACCGCCACTGATGTTGATGCAGTAAGTACTTTAAATCATGTGTACTGTCAGGTTAAGTCATTATCAAATGCAGAGCCCTGAACCTTAACGGCAGTGTCAAAGGTCTTTAAAGATCTTTAAAGAGTTCATTTACGCACCAATGGTCTTGCTTGTTTGAGATGAATATGTCAGCACTTTTCCTGTTGTCCTTAGTTTGAATCTGTATGGTTTATTGCATTTAATTGTCAGCTTTGGCTAAAAGGAGCAGCTACATGCAATGTAATGTAATGTAGTCTGGATTATACAGCCACATCCAGGTCGAATCAAATCCTCACACAATTACCCTAAATTAGCATTATAATGTTTATTATAAATGTAAATTCTGTTTCTACAGAGGTCTTAACTGAGCGCATGAATGCTTATAAATTCAAACTCAAATCAGAATGAAGCGAGGCCGCAAAAATATGGAAGCTACAAATGTACGTGCTACGATCAGGACACCACACACTATACAGGTGTGTAAAAAGAGATACAATATATTGATAAAAGTCTCCAATGTGTGCTTTAACATAACTCCTTTACATTTGAACATGTGTTCTCCCTTATCAATGTAAATATAAAAAATAATCTTGGCACTGACATGTGCAAGACAAAGAAACAGAGCAGATCATCATCATAAAATCATGACACAGCACAATTAAGTTTCACATCAGAGCCAACCCGGAAGTGCACACCAGGTGATCAGCTGTTAAACAACTATGGATCAAAGCACACTAGTAATCAGATTAAAATCTGAAGCCAGGTGAGAAGCCATGGGAGACTAAAACAAAACAGGATAGACGAGACATTCATTCTTTGACTTTTACTCTCCGAGTCTAGCCAGGAGAAAGGTTTTGTTCTTAGATCAGATAATACAAGATGGCATATGTTAAAAAAAGATAAGATAACAAAAGAAAATATATATGTTATTGTCCCAGGGGAAAACTGTCATGGACACATATCTGTTGTTTAAAGAATTTTAAAAAACATAGTGCAAACTATCAAAGCTGACTTTTGCATGCCAACACTTTGTTGCGTCTGAAATGATTTACAGAGTAGACTGAGAATTGGCACACTAATGTCGATGGAGCATATAAAAAATGTGGATGGAGGAATTATTGATTTAGATGTTAATGTTTTAAATGATGTGGTTAAATTATTCTTAGAATGCATTGATTTTTTTCATGCTGTGTTCATGTGTTTTTTATTTCATCTCTGTACTCAGGTTTTACTTGCAAATGAGGTTGCTATCTTAATGTGACTTCCGGATTAAATAAAGTATAAATAGTCTAACATTAGCATATTCACATATTAATGTCCTATTACGGTAAGTGACGTGCTTTCAGTTAGTATGCTGAGTAATAGTATGCCAATGTGTTTCAGTTTTCATGATTGTATTTATAAAATTACAGGGGGCTTATGATGAAAAGCAGTGCTGCAAAAGCTGTTTTTCGGTACGAAGAATGTGATCGTGAAGGTTTACCGTTCTCTTTGTGTGGGTACTCGGTGCCCATGATGGAGCATCTACGAAACACCATCTTGTTCTCAGTGAGGGTGCCAGTCTTGTCTGAGAAGATGTATTCAATCTGTCCCAGATCCTCCGTGATTTTCAGGGCCTTACACTGTACTCGGCTGTCTGTCTCCTCATCGTACAGATCTGAATCATTAGTGATGAAGAAGATCTGACCAATCTTCACCAACTCTATGGACACGTAGAGGGAGATAGGGATCAGGATCTGAAGGAGAGGAGAGGAGAGGAGAGTTAATTAAGAAATGAAGGAAAGCTCAATAAACTCTCTTTCATAAATATAGTCAGATTGTTCCACCTGCAGCAGGATGATCATGGTAAAGAACATGTAGAAGCCAGACAGACCGGGACTGTCCAGGTGACCATTGCTGTCTGGGACCAGATAAGGGGGCACATCCGGGAACTCCTCCAGCCATAAGAAGTGACCTGCAAGTGTGAGGACAAGGGAATAAATACAGCAACAAGTGCAGGAATTAAAACAATTTTTGGCACACTTTGGCCTGTCTCCTTCCTGTTACCCTTGTGTGGGGTAGGCCTGTGGCTGAAATTGGTGAGGTTTATTATTTATTTTCTTTTTATTTGATATTCATTGTCCCCTCATGTAGAAACGCCAATCATTTACCAACCTGTTTAGGGATTTCATGGTTACGTTATTTAATTTATTACTGACCTACTGATCCGACGAAACACATGGAGAGGAGGAGAATGACGCAGAAGATGACGTCTATGTTCAGCTTACGCTCTAGTTTGCTGCGCTTGTATCTTGGCCCATTGTTGTTGAGCATTGACTTGGTTTCCTGACCTAACAACAGGATAAAAAGGTGTTGATTTAGTTAGCATCAGGCACTAGATATGGTCAAGGGAATTTGACAGAAGACAAAAACAGGGCACTCCGACACTAAATCCATACCGTCTACAATATTTCAGGAAAAGTGGGAGATTATTATAGTATACACATTAAAGAAGTTTTGAAGATGTGTATATTTTTACTCATATCAGTATGTATCTAGGCATTGAAAAATGCTTTTCTCACAGCTGATATTTTGAAATATATAAAAAAAGACAGGTGTTTCTAACAGTAACATGGCTCTAACCCTCTAACCCTGTTCTAATCTAATCAAGTGATTCAATGAAAGTCAAATTAAAATATGTGTTGCTCCTTGAGGGTAAATCCTAAACTGAAGTCGATGATCCTCTGACTTCTACATCCAGCAGTTAAAAATGTTTTCTTAAAAAACTAAAATAATTGGTTAATGACCAAATACTTAAAACAAATTAACCTTAGCTGTTTGTGTTAAGTGCTAATAAATAAATGTTAGCATGCTAACATGCTTAACTTACATGGTAAACATCAGCATGTCAAAGCCCCACTGTGCCTTATTACAGCTTCACAGTACCACTTTCATAGAATTACACCTACCTAGTTTGACTAAACTTGAAAGTCACATTAAAATGAGAGAAATGTAGTGCCCAACAACAAAAATCACTATTATGTAGGGCACAGAAATGTAACTGAACATTTACATGCTGGGTGGGGCTTCATGCTCGAACAGACATTTGAACTTATGACCTCAGTACTTTTAAAGTCCTGGGCCCTGCACAAAGACACTAAAAGCTCAAGGTCAAAGCAGTGAAGCAGCTGGGAAAGCGGAGAATATACCTGCATACACCACGAAGCCAACAGCGTGGTCCGTGTTCTTCACTGTGCATCCTCGCAGCAGCAGACTCTCTATTCCTGCGCCCACCTTCTCCTTATCAGGTTTCTTTCTGCAGCAAGAGAAAGTGAGAAACCTCCTTTGTACTGTCAAATCTTGTTAGATATTCATTACTGCTTATATATTTCTATTAGCAATTCCCCTGCATTATGGCTATAGCCGGACAGCATGAGTAGACCAGCTCAGCTGTAAGAGCTGTGGTGCCCGAGGAAATCGATTATAGTCTATTACAGCCCCAATAATGCCTCTGGTGGCATCACAAAGTGCAGCGAGTGGGCTGGAATTAGTTTTGCTCGGCTGCTCTGAAAGGCACAAAGGAACTGTGATCCGTGTATTTGATACTCACACATAACACTTGAAATGATTCAGATTGTTGTTGGGCCTTTCACACACCACAACGCTGTTGAAGCTTTCAGGTTCAAATTCTGGATCCTGGAAATGAGAAGAGGGAAGAAAGTCATTGCCGTTTGAATGGAAACTTTTTTAAAGTAACTAAACGTGTACTGCGAGACGAACGTCATGATTCTAAGGTATCTACAGGAAAGACACCAGTCCAAAAATATGCCTATAAAATATGTAGGCTAATCCAACAGGTATGTGTCACATGTCTTGCATCAAAGGCTTTACCTGGATGTTCAGGAAATGTTTTTTGTTTTTGAATGTGTGTTAAAGGTCAATCCCAAAAGAGAAAGGTGAGGCAGCACAGGGTGAACAAGGGTAAAAGTCAGTGAAGAGAGCAAAGAAATTAAACTAAAAGTGTTCTTCACCGAGACGCAGACGCCTGACACTGCCCTCCTCGGCTTCAGGTTGGTCTCTCCATCGAGGTTGGACGTCTCTATGTGACACACACCGTTGGGGTCTGATGTGTGCAGGAGCAGGAGGTCTGCAGGGACAATCTCATTGGAAAACACCTTCACAAAATCTCCCACTCGCACCTCCTTCCAGCTTCTCTCCGAAAACTGTTTCTCTTTCCTGAAATCAGACATGTCAGATACCAACAGTCATTGCAGATTATTTCATCAAGATACACAAGCCCCTGGGTGGCTTTTACATTGATTTTTTTGTGTCACATTTATTTACAATATTGGCAGAGTGGGTGTATTTTGTCTATGTTTATACAATAAAATGAAATATTGACTCACTCCTTATGGATACAAAATCACAGCAGCTGCTTAAATTAGGGAATAAACAAAACAACCAAATGAAAAATCAATGCTGTTGTTTTTGGAAAGCGGCCCACATGTGATTTGTGTGCTTTGGAATAGGGAAACTTTTAGAGGAAGACACACTGCACCACACATTATGAGCTGAGGCCATTCCCAGGCATCCCAGAGAGCCACAAGCTTTATGGTTATATCCTGCATGTCAAGCTGCTTAACCACCAGTGACAGAGAGCTGCAGGCATGCTGCCCTGCATGTAGGACCTGATGGGTTGGCTGCCACATAACACCACACCTCGCCTCAAACAAAGCCAGGAGGAAGGGGGGAGTATTTTTAGTATGTTCTGTTTGGACGACCATGACAATGTTTATGTGTACCAGGTTAGGCAAATATTTTCTCCTTTCAGAAAGGCTTTATGTACGGCTTCTGTGTGACAGGCAGTTTCCAGTAATAGGAGTCAATGTGTCAATCACATTGCATAAAGCAGCCTACATTTCCTAGACATGACCTAAACATTGTTTAAATGTATGTTAATAAGCCTACCGATAATTTGACATTTGTTGGAATAGGATTATTTAATTTCTTACCCGGGGGTATAAGAAGTGTGAAACCATTCTTATGTCTGCAACGTTATGGTTAATATAAAACTAAAGCCAGTTAGCCAGTTTAGATAAAAGAAAAACAGTGGGACATCTAGTTATGCTCTGTCAATGATAACCTTTTTATCTCAAAAGCTCACTTGGATTGATTGACATGAGTTTGAGATAAGATACCATAAAGATAATGCACGTTTTATCACAAACAGTTTACACCTCTTTTGAGACACCATGATGGGTGATGTGAGATAAAGACGTTTAGTCTCTGACAGCCTTCCATTTGGACTTGTATGCTCTGCAAGCTTGTGCTCCTTGCGCCATGAGATGGATAAACTTCACCAAGAAAAAAAGAGAAAGTGAGTGTAAGCCTAACATTTATTCTTGAGCTTCTTCTAGGAACATTTGTGTACTTCAAAGAAATCCCAGCCAATCGATTCTGTTCTAATCTTTACAAGCCCAAAAATTAGCTCCAGCATCCCCACCCAGCGAGCAACAACGAGAGCCCGCTCGCCACGACTCAACTGCTGTTTATGTGATTGCATGAGGCAGAAAGGACTAGTGTCCGCTAACAGGCCGCGAGGGACTGGTGCGTTCACGGGAATGCTGCATCTGGGGTCTCCACCTGCACCCGCACACACACAAACCTAAACCCACACACATGAAGCAGGCTTTCCTCCAGCTGAGGCTGCACTTACCAACATCCCTGCTGACTCTTTTGGGAAATTTGAAAGCAAGCAACCGCTGCCTAATGCCTAATGCTAAACCCTTCCAGAGGTTGAATGTGTGAAGATTCATCATTGGAGTTGCCTCCAGTCTCACATCATATCGTAAGGGAAATCCATATCCCTCCTCCCTTTCTACTCCCTAATCACAGCAACAAAAGGGTTGAAAATGACAGTGTTTACCCACCTTTGTGAATTATTCATTTGTATTCACCAGTAATTCAAAAATAGATAACCGCTAACCCTACTGTCTTTGATGACGCAACACCCAGATGAGGATTTCATCAAATGTGCACAATGCTATTATGAAAGAAATTGTTATGAGGCTCTTCAAAAGAGGAATAATTTCCCACACAGTTTCTATTTCTAAGTCAAAACATTCTCACGGGGTGAGTATACACACTCACACAGACAGCAACATGCTGGATGATAAGAATCGCACACACAGATGTGGGGGTGCTGTTAATGCACCATGAGTGGTTCCACTTGCTACATCGTGCATGAACAGCACACTGTCTATATTTAGGACATGATTGTGTGTGAGTCGGTTACCTGCTGTATATGAAGCATGGCGTGTTGTTGCGCTTCCTGTCAGACTGGTACCTCCTGAAATCCTCCCAGGCGTCCTTCAGTGCCGTCAGAGTCATGATGACACAGATGGGGATCAGCGCTACCTCTGGCTGGAAGGCGTTCACTACAGGGACAAAGTTCAGGATGGCCAGGCCAACAAAGTAGATGTTGGCCAGACGATGAAACTGCTCAAAGAGGTTCATGGGGATGAAGAGGAGGAGGGTGTATTTGGTGGTTTTGATGGCGTTGCCAGGGAAGAAGCGATTTGGTTGCTTCGCCTTCTCCAGGCCCTCATAAGGCAGATTGGACGCCAAGTTGCGGAGGTCTTTCTCCCGCGCCCTCTGACCTCTCAGAGCCTCCCTCACCAGGGCCAGAGGGCTCCTCCACGTCATGGCTGCTTCTTCTTTTCCTCTTCTCAACAACTTTTCCTTCTCATCCTTTCAATACGTACAGCTCCTGTGAGTTGAAGAGACTCTCCTCAGGTCGATCCTCTCCTTAAAAGAGTGTGTGTGTGTATGAGAGAGGCCTAATGCCAGGTTAAATCAAGAGACAGCACACCTAGTGCTACTCTGAGTCCGCCCCTAGCATTGACAGGTGTGTTTGCATTCTTGCCCTGTCATTGTTCTAGCTGCTCCAAATTACTTTAATGTCAATCTTAATATAGCAGTTTGTTTAACCAGTTTTTAACTATTTAAAATAGTCGTTTAAACTGTAGAATCACGAGGCGGTGAAGTGCATTGAATAATTATCATTAATAATACCATATTATTTCCAATCTTTATTCCAGACTCAAGGTCCATATCACATACAAAAAGACAAAACACACATCAATAAATAAGATAAAAAGCTAAACACAAAACAGATAAAAAACAAACAGATACAAATAAAATCAGTCCAATCACAGCGAGCCACACATGCTCACTGTCTGTAGAGGCTATTGCGCCAATGTCTCCAAATCATGGAAGAGAACCGGGTAGAACTCTTCACATGGGTTAATTAAAATCGAGATAACATGATTGTCCGAGTCTTCTAGGCGACACATGAACATTAACTTTCTTAAAAGGGCTTGACAAGTAGGTACTGTTAGAAATTAAAATCAATGTTTTGATAGCATAATGCACCTTAAACATACCGTCAGTTTAAATGCTGTTTTATACTGAAAAACCAGAAGTTCTTGTGCACAACCAGTTGTTAAGCTTTTGTTCTGAAAATCCTTCATCTCCGGTTAGCATGAGGCTAATATACCATTTACTATAGAGGTGAATTTAGCAGCGATATGATATGATGTTGCACACCGAAACCTACTGATTTCAACACTACTAACTATAGACGTCGAGATATTATTATTGTTGGATATTAAATGAAGGTACAGTTTATTTGAGTACGTTATTGTTTACAGATGTGGGTAGCATGCGACAACATTCGGAACGACCGGAAAACAAACTACTGTGAAGTATTTCCTGTATTTTTGGAGTATTGATTACATTTTTTCTCATAAACACAATTTTATAATCGGTCTGAAGTATCTGTTTTAAGGCAATGAGCTGCAGATTAAATAACATAACACTGATTGAGAGCTTGGATGAAGAAGTTGTAGGGTTTTTACAACAGTTTCAAGAATCAGTTTTTATTTATTTATTCTTGAATAATTTTACTGATTTGTAATGTAGTGCGTAAGGTAATATCTCATTTTGAGTGAGGGCCACCAGCCCTTCATGCATGTCACCCTCTGTGAGAATAGTTCGTATTTTCCCTCTAGTTTAGAGAAATATTATTTTATCATATCTTTGTTCAGCAGTATCAAACAATCCTCTAATCCTAGAATTATTGAGCGACACCAGGGGTATTGTTTTTCGCAGCAACAATGATGCATAATACCAGGACAAAAGCCATTATTGCAACAAGTAAACCATTTTTTGTGCTAATGGCAGATTTGAGTAAAGATGCATTTATACCATCAGAAAGCCATACATCATACGATATTTTTTGTACACCTTATGGGTACACGGAGAAGTTATATTTATTTTGTGCAACGTTATGGGTTTTACATGTCCTGTTCAGAATAGGGTAATCATTGCAATATTAATTGAGCATGTTATGCTCAAAGGAGGGAGTGTCATGATTATACAGATATGTTGATTCAGTGACGTTGTAGTTAATAAATAATAACATGTAGTTAATAATAGGTCTCATAACGACAAAAGGTATGCCGAATCTTGGGCCTTCTCCAAGGAGGGAGTGGTCCAGAGTTAGATATTAGACGAATAAAAGTAATGAATATGTCAGAACTCTGAGTAATATTATCCAAGTTTTGTCTACACAGGCTAGGAATACCACAGAGATACCAGACGAGACACCAGACGAGACTCCTGTTCGGCCAGGTGATTGGGTGAGGGTGAAAGTTCACAAAAGACAGTGAGCTGATCCCGGTGGACGGAACAGTGAGAAGTTGTAATGAACTTCACACGCGCTCCGGTTTAAAGGTAAAGAAAAAGGAGCAAATTGACACCACCTCACACATTGTCCCCCTTCACTGGCAACTTCCAGAACATTATTGGGAGTTAGGACTGATTTGGCAGAGCTGGAACAAAACAATAAATAGAAATAAGATAAAGATAGAAACAGCTCAAAAGACGAATTGTCTATAGATTTTTATAGATTGTACACTAAAGTGAAAACCTATTTTTGCTTTACATCTGAAAAAGAGTCCAATTTTAGTATACGTTATTATAGTACTCATTATTTAAATTCTGTAACTGACACAACCAGGGATAAAATAGAGATGATGTCAAGAACAAAGCCAAAGCAATTGTGGGGTCCCCTAGGGATAAGAGTCAGAATAGCATTGTTGATTGTGCTCATTACACTTGGCACCTTTCTGGTTGGATGGGGAGTACAATATCAAGTAAGACATGGATCCATTAGTTCACTCATAGATAATGCCCACATCACTAACAAAACTCCAGCTGTGTTTCAGAGACTTTCACTTATCCCCAGAGCCAAAAGATCAGCTGAGCAACAAGAGGAGGAGTTAGGAATACTCGGTCCCAAAGGTGAGGAGGTTATAATCAAGATGATTCACCCCCCATATATGCAGTTCTTGTATCAAATTATGAGATGGGTTTAAGTGATCGGGATAATCAGTGATGGGGATTTACAGATTAGGGGAATCTCCAAATACACTGGATCTATGTTTTAGTCTGTGCCAGAAACACCCCCTGTTAAGTTTATGGACAACCAACCGGTGACCTGAGCACAATTATTGAAAATGATTACAGTAGAAACAGGCTACTAACCCACAAGTACAGCTTTGTACGTACAAACTCTATGAACAAAATTCCCCAGCAGATTGTGGCGACATTGCAGATATGTCCAGTCACAAAAGTTACTTATGTTCTAAATAACAGTGAGATTTAAAGTAATGGATAAAATATGGGGATGTTCTTTTATAGTGTGTGAAATATGTGGTGCTTGAAACATGTAGGTATTTTTAATTTATAGAAGAAAATGGTTTCCTGAAAGAGTTATTTGGAGTAAACATGTTACAGTGGGTTAAAACAATGTTTAGGGATATGGCACAACCATTAGTAGACATTAATTGAGTTTAGATGACATTTAACATCTAAGACAGATAGTAAGATTAGGAAAATAGAGTGGAAAGGATTGGATATATTTTACCTCAGTGTGTTAGAATTAACTATAGGTAATGCGTCCCGAGATCTCTCTCTCTCTCTCTCTCTCTGCCTGTCGGAATGCTACGACCCCATCTTCAGACAAATGACCTCACCACAGGAGACTCCTCCTCCATCGAAAAGACAGAGAACCCGAGCTGAACCAACAACGACCTGAGGCATCCAGAACCATCTCCACCTGAGGCATCTAGAACCAAACCAGCATGCTGACAAAGAGGCAAACTCTCATCGGTCCCCCACAGGACATGAAGTTCCAAACTGAGCCACGAGATTTGGCACAAGAGCAGAGTGTGGGACATGAGAGCGGAATACGCCCTCCATGCAACAGCGTAGAGACTGAAAAGGAGGAGATGAAATGCAAAGCAGTTGGGCCACTGAAAGGAGTTACAGCGGGAGGATCCAAGAGCGGATGGACTGAGGAGAAGGTGGACGGAGGAGAGGACAGAATCAGAGGAGTTGGCATGGGCCAGCAGAACGTGAGGGGGTCGTGGCTTGACGACCAGAGGGGGAGAGAAGGAACACAGCAGTGAGTGAGTTTACACATAAACACACTTATTAGAAAATAATCCTAAAAACACACTGAGGGTGTAACATATTATTCAATCTTTTCATCATAATAAACAAATTATTCTTATAGAGATTCTTATTCATGTGAGAATTTGGGGAAGATTTAATTTGTTACAATATAGATAGCAGGCAAATCTTTATTTGTTAAAGGTAGAGCTAGAACCAAGCCAAAGAAAGTATTCCAATCTAGAGTATTGATTTCACCATTGTAGCATGGTTATTACCATAGGAGAACTGTTAAGGTGGAAACAACATTTGTTTCTCGTCCAAGATGTAGAGTTTTAAAAAGAAACTAGGCAAAGAGCGATTGAAAATTTTAATTAAAAAAAAACTAGTATGCTTTACCGCACCGTTGTGACGAAAAGGGAGCTGAGCCAGAAGGCAAAGCTCTCTGTCTACCGGGCCATTTTCGTTCCTACCCTCACCTATGGTCATGAAGGATGGGTCATGACCGAAAGAACGAGATTGCGGATACAAGCGGCCGAGATGGGTTTTCTCCGCAGGGTGGCTGGTGTCTCCCTTAGGGATAAGGTGAGAAGTTCGGTCATCAGGGAGGGACTCGGAGTTGAGCCGCTCCTCCTTCGCGTCGAAAGGAGCCAGTTGAGGTGGTTCGGGCACCTAGTTAGGATGCCACCTGGGCGCCTCCCTAGGGAGGTGTTCCAGGCACGTCCAGCTGGGAAGAGACCAAGGGGTAGACCTAGGACCAGGTGGAGGGATTATATCTCTTCGCTGGCCTGGGAGCGCCTTGGGATCCCCCAGTCAGAGCTGGTTGATGTCGCCAGGGAAAAGAAAGTTTGGGGCTCTCTGCTGGAACTGCTACCCCCGCGACCCGACCACGGATAAGCGGGAGAAGATGGATGGATGGATAGTATAATTGGGAGTAATACATGCAACTTGGATCACTCATTTTAATGGTGCATATTTTCAACAACAAATATCGTTCAGGGAGAAGGGGTTGCTCAACCCACCCTGCAGATGTTTTAAATCTTACTTGCAGCTTCAGAGGGAGCGCACGGCACCAGAGTATGAGTTTTAAAAGACAAGTGCCACCACCTCCTAATGCTCATCCATTTAATCAGTGATGACCTGACATTTAGAGATGTTATTTAAAAGGAGAAACATATCTGCCATGAGTGAAAATTCCTGAATTGAACAACAAACCATTAATGAAATGACTTCTGTTTTTAAAGTCCTTGTTAAAGGAGGGAGTAATTATCACATGCTCGGGCACCCAAGGTTCCACACACTGTTAAAGGGGGTTAGCATAGTTATTTAAGTAGACCAGAAATGAAAATAAATTAGTGTAATGCGTTATTGATATTCCACCGGTTTTCACACCATTTCAGGGACTTTATCACTGCATTAGAACAGAACACCCCAAAGCTACTGAAGTAGGAACTTTTATGTGATGAAATTCTACAACTGTTGTAACCAAAATCTTCTCCCAGAAATGACTGTCTAAAATGCTGTACCCCAGAGTAGATGTTTGGTGGTACTGTGGAACTAAAACCTTGTACTCAGTCTTGCCACAGGATTGGGCTGGGACCTGTGCACTAACACAGCCAGTGATGTTTTTAATCAACATGGCGAAACACCCCAAAGCCAGTAGGGCTAAGAGACCAGTCCCAGGGGGAGTTTAGGCTCCAGGGTACAAGGATAGCATAGGGGCGCCCAGGGGAGGCCTAGATGTTGCATTAATTCTATGTCCTAAAATACCGATTGATCACGACAGCCTCTTCTAGAGAACATATTACTTTCATACCTTAAATGGTATGAAAGGAGGGAGGGTACATTTCTCATGAGGAGACAGTTACAAATGCTAGTAGAACAAGACGACCCACCCCCGTATACAGATGTTGATGAAAATGATGAGTTAGTTTGAATGATGTTAAACGATATGGATGTTCAGAGATGAGGTTGATTCTTTAAATTATGAAATCATGTGAAGAAGTGAGCAAAATAAAATGCTAAAATGGAGTGAATCCATTTCAATTTACTTATACTATTACAAGATAGTGTATTTTTATTTTTATTATTACATTACACTGGTCCAAGATAGTTTATTTCATTTTTATTATTTTTCACTGTTCTATATGGTAGATTTCATGTATTTTAGAATCATTACTATTCTAAAGTGGGTCGTTTCTTTTCACTTTGTAAAAACAAGTGCCTTAACACTGAGCGTGGTATGAGAACGGTTTCTGTGAAAGGAGGGAGGAAGAAATGTTCTAATACCAAGCCATTGCTGCTATTCTAAAGAGCCATATTGAATGTTAACACTAGAAGTTATGCACAAGGGAAAACTTTTATCTTTAAACACAGTCAAAGTATTTTTGTAAAGTTGAGGCTATTCGAACCATTCCATTTGATTGTATGTTTTTGATATGAGTTATGTACTATGCAGAGTTCAGATGAAAAACTCATTGATTACAGTATTATACACACCTATTAGGTGTGTAAAGAGGGACTGTTAGAAATTAAAATCAATGTTTTGATAGCATAATGCACCTTAAACATACCGTCAGTTTAAATGCTGTTTTATACTGAAAAACCAGAAGTTCTTGTGCACAACCAGTTGTTAAGCTTTTATTCTGAAAGTCCTTCATCTCCGGTTAGCATGAGGCTAATATACCATTTACTATAGAGGTGAATTTAGCAGTGATATGATATGATGTTGCACACCGAAACCTACTGATTTCAACACTACAACTATAGACGTCGAGATATTATTATTGTTGGATATTAAATGAAGGTACAGTTTATTTGAGTACGTTATTGTTTACAGATGTGGGTAGCATGCGACAACATTCGGAACGACCGGAAACCAAACTGCTGTGAAGTATTTCCTGTATTTTTGGAGTATTGATTACAGCGTTTAGAATGTGTTAAATGAAAAGTCATGAAAGAGTTAAGGAGGAGAAAAGGCGTGTTTAAATATATATTGAATGTACAATGTCTGTATCCTCTGATATGCGTAACAACGGACATTAAAACGTTGGAGAGCCGGCCCCCAGGGAGGAGCCAGTAGAGGATATATAAACAGCGAGACCTGGGGGGTTCGGCCTCTTTTTTTCTCTGCTAGCGAGAGCCAGAGACAGCTGCTTTTCTGTCGAACAATATCCTGTTTGTGACTTTACCACGCTTTTTATTAATTAAAGTACCAATTTGAAAACATCTCAGAGGCTCCATTTAGTCTCCTTTTTAAGCTTCTCTTTCCTGGACACGAGAATAACGATCACAGTTAACAGTACCCCCAAGTTAACAAACAGCTGGCTGGCACTGTGCCATCTTGGTACCCTCAGCAGCAACCGTAAACCATCATTGTATGCAACTTTTAGTTTTTGTATGCTTCTAGCCTTGTAGTTACTCCACAGGTGAGCCGTGTACAATGGTGTACAGAAAGCTTTAAAAAGTGATACCTTGACATCTACAGAGCACGTGAAACTTCCGCATTAATATGTGTGCCTGGGCATACAGTTTGCAGCGTTGTCTATGGATGTCTTTGTCATCTGTGAGATCATCAGAAATATAATGACCAAGGTACTTAATCTCACTGCTCACAAGAAGAATGTTGCTACTGAGAATACAATTAGGAAATACAGCCTTTTTATCCTCTTTACTTCGCACAATCATGATGCTACTCTTCTTGGCGTTATACTTAATATTAAAATCAATGCCATACTGGGAACAAGTCCTCAGAAGCTGTTGTAAGCCAGCACTGCATGGGGAGAAGATGATTAAATCCTCTGCGTACATAAGGTGGTTGACAACAGTAGCTCCGATGACACAGCCAGTTTTACACAAGTTCAGTTTCCTCGACAGATCGACCATGTACAGATTAAACAACAAAGGAGATAAAATCCCACCTTGCTTGACCCCATTACCAACATAAAAATGTTCAGACACAGTATTGCCCCACTTCACCTGCATAGTCTGATGTGCATACCAAAAGGCTAAGATCCTTATTATGTACTTGGGTATCCCTCTCTGGCACATTTTGTCAAATAATTTGTAATGATTCATATCAAATGCCTTGGAAGCATCAATAAAACACAGAAACATGGTGGAATTATGGCTTCTATATTTTTGCTATAATGTCTTTTAAAGCAAAAATACACATATCTGTGCCATGTTTTCTTTTAAAACCGAACTGGTTGTCAGCTGTGGGAATATACCTTTCCAGCCTATCCAACAGAATTTTCTCCAACACTTTGGAGAAAATGCTAGCTAAAGCAATGGGTCTGTAATTATCAATGCCATTAATCTTCCCAGCTTTATCCTTGATGACTGGCACAAGTAGCACAGATAACATGGAATCTGGTAAGACACCATGATTAAGGAAACCAGTAAGACACAGAGCAAGAAGAGGAGCAAGCTTAAGACTGGCATGTTGTAAGTGTTCAGCTAAAATGAGATCCGGGCCACAAGCTTTGTTATTTTCTAGATTCATTATAGTGTTGTAGACTTCCTCTGATCTAACTGTAACATTTTCAGTGGAGTCAACCTTTTCAACCACAAATGCATCACTCTTAACACAGTTGAACAACTCATAATAGTGTTGTCGCCACAGTTCTGCGATGCTGCCTGACCCACACACTCCTTCAATGGAAGACGGCCAGGGAGTCTTACAGCTGTTTATGACTTTGACCTCTTTCCAGAAATCATAGCAACTATTGTTGCGCAGCTTTCTGGCAAGTGAGTCAGCCCTCATTGTGTCCTCATTTTTTTTAATGAAGCGGACAGCATACTTGTAATATTTGGCATTAGTGGCCTGTTTATGTTCAAACAAAGACCCCTGTCTCGGCCTCCCTGAATCGGCCCCATGGGCGTCGCAGCCATTATATGAGGGTGGGACAAGTAGCCCCCACTTTTTCAAATGATTAGTTTAGACCCCCCCAATTTTACCATGTGGAAAGTCCGTGAATCGACCTATCCACTCGCCGCACTTTGTAGAGCGCTGTGTCAGTGCTTCACTATCAAATCCATTCCACTTGCTTATTGAGGGAATGCCCAAATCAATGAAACTCCGTACCATGTTTTCACTGAGTTGTACCAAGGCAGATTCTCACATAGCGCGCGCATGTTCAAGGAGTGTTGTCATAGTTGGACAGCTCAGACCTGTTGTATGAAGCGATGCCGGTAGCGGAGGTAAGGCACACACACCAAATGTTCAAGAAATGGTTAATACAGCGAAAACCAAAGCTGACGATCTCTTGGGCCCAATCCCAAATCACCCCCTCGACCCTACCCCTCCGTGACGAAGTGAACTCCGTCTGTAGCCACACTCGCAGTTGAATGAAGTTCCCTCCATTAATAGGCCGCAAGGTGAACCTCGAAAAGTCCTTTAGAAAAGAAATCCCGCTCCACAAAAGTGGAACTACATAATTTTTATTTCATAAAAAAGAACGAGTCATGCTTATCCACCAAAGAAAAGTTCGTCGCTAAAATTCCTGTCAATTCTTCTAGGCACGTAATTATTGACTGAACTAGTCCCTTCAAAGCGTAATAATATCTTGGTCAAAAGTAGTGCCACGGTTTGTCACGTGATCGTGCTACACCAATTGGGTAGCTGCATATTGTCAACAGAAGTGAAAGATGGCCGCCTACATGGTTACGCTAAACCAGACCAAATGGATTCTAAACAGTGCTGTATGCTTGTTTTATGTCATGTTTTGTCATATGTCTTAATACATCACTAAGTCCGAGGTATTTGCGTTATATACGCGGTATTTGTGAGAGGTTTTACTATCTGGGAACAGAGTTGACCATCGAATCAACATTGGCTAGCAGCGTTTATCAGCCAACTCCAGCTACAACAACATTCCTGGACTACCATGTTCGCATCGCTAGGTTCATTGGCTGAGCTCGTGGATTATTCCATTAGACTGAGGACTTTGTGTCTGTCTGTTGTTATTGTTACCCTGTACATGTTAAATGCACTCTTGAAATAAACATGACTTGATTTCATACATAGCTGCGTCCAAGAAGAAGGTTAACTTGTTACGTTAAGTAATTTAGATCAATAAAATGCAGT
The DNA here is from genome assembly GCF_902827175.1 of Gymnodraco acuticeps. NCBI lineage: Eukaryota > Metazoa > Chordata > Actinopteri > Perciformes > Bathydraconidae > Gymnodraco > Gymnodraco acuticeps. The sequence continues at coordinate 1,606,279 of NW_022990700.1, forward strand.
ACTTATACCAATGACCATTGATTCATTTATTTACTCATTCATCATATAATAATTTGATGAATTGCATTATTATTATTATAGATTATTATTATAGATATATATAGATTATTATTATAGATATATATATATTATTATTATAGATATATATAATATATATATATTATATTATTATTATTATTATTATTGTAATATGATAATATTGTATTTGTAACTTCAAAATCAATGCCACCGTTGTAAGCTTGTCCTGGTATTCCATCTTGTATTGGTAAAATAATCAACCTTTTCGTGCTTCACAGACGTAATATGCATGTAACAATGTTTGTGTGTTGATAATTTTGACTTTTTGAGACTTTCTGGTGCGTTTTCCTCGTCCCCGCTACTCGATGAAACCATGGCGGTCGCCATTTTTTCCAAATCTGTTTGTTGATACCGGTATATGCAGCTACCCAATTGGTGTAGCGCGATCACGTGACGGACCGTGGCACTACTTTTGACCAAGATATTATTACGCTTTGAAGGGACTAGTTCAGCCAATAATTACGTGCCTAGAAGAATTGACAGGAATTTTAGCGACGAACTTTTTTTTGGTGGATAAGCATGACTCGTTCTTTTTTATGAACTAAAGATTGTGTAGTTCCACTTCTGTGGAGCGGGTTGAAACGATAACAGGGTTCACCTTATGGCCTATAAGGGTTAAGGGTAAATCATGGTATAAATACAGCGGCAAGCTTTGGGACGGCCTCCCCTCTCTCCGGCAGAAACAGGAAGTGCCGTAACTGTATGTAACAACGGTTTCAAATCAGCATCTCTTTGACAAAAAATGTAAATTAATAACTCAAATAAAACTCCAAACATCTTTAATTGTGTTACTTTTTTGTAAAGCTCTTTTAGTTTGAAACCTGATGTTTATAAGCTTCTTAGTTTTTGCAACTTTATAATAAAATGAACACATTTATCTTTTTCTCAGGTATGATCCTAAGTTAAAACATATGAGGTTATCATGAGGTTGTTAACATCGCAGTTTATCAGTGGATGTTTGCAAGAACTGTTTGTAAACAGCGTGTTTCCTGATGGACACACACAGCGTGACTCCGGTCAGGTAGAGACCGGTCTCAAGTCAACACCGATGCAGACTCGCTGTTTGAGGGCTTGATAGCCCACTCCCCCTCCACACCGTTCCACACTCGTTGGTTTGGAACAGCCCTCAATATGGCGGACCCTCCGCGTTAACGCGCAAACGGAGGGGTAGGGTCAGGGTCGGCTCTAGAACAAATCAAATGGGGGGGCAATCATTTACCAAGGGGGGGCACATACTGCCGTCAACAACCAACACAAACACCAACGCAACTTCAATTTAAAAAAACATGCTGTAAAGTTTATTGTCTTTCACACACATTGCAGGGGTGTAGTGCTATTTTATAGCGCACCTATGACTTGTGCATACATGCACGGTTGTGGCACGACCACCAAAACAGAAACATATGGACATAGGCCACCATATGAAAAGTGTGCAAATGTATTTAGTATCCTATCCATGTGAACATGTTTTAGGTGGGGGGTGGACCTAACCTCCTCTATGAGGGTCCGGGGGCATGCTCCCCCGGGAAGATTATTTTTAAAATATTGAAGTTAAAAGCATCAATCTGGTGCACTTTGAGAGCAAAATGAAGAGATCTATGGATACATCTCTCAACATCCATATGAAACAGAACTGTACACAGATTTACTTTTTCTTTATGGATATTTTACTAATCACTCCCCTTTTAAATGGTATTCTTGTGTTATTGTCCTATAGTATGTCATACCCGTTTTTCATTTATTCTCTTATTCTTTAATAACTATAATGATCATATAAAGGTAGCCTATTCCTCGCAAATACTTGTTTACATAAATGGTCACCAAACCGTTTGAGACCCACTGAGATAACTTACACTAAAGTGAACTATCTAAACACTGAGAGTCCTTTACCTCACTGAGCTGACGTTATAAGATCCTCTCAGTCTGACAGGAGAGGACTGTCCTCCACCTTGGTGTAGAAACAGCCCTTTATATCCGTTAGCATAGCTAGCTAACCAGATGCTAACAACATTCCACGTTACCGCTCGCGCACTGACAAAATGCGCTCGTGCCACACACAGAGAGCCGAGCTTGAATGAAACACAGAGACCCATGTACTTGTACTGTACTGTATATCATATTATTTTCGATGGCTTTACTGTATAATCAGTATAACAGATGGACAGATCGCCACTGGGCTTTCATCTAAACACACAGCCACGTAATGATAACAAAACAAAAGTCGGGGTCATTGGTCAAGCAACACACCAATCAGAGAGCAGCAGTGAGCACACCTCAGGCTGTGTTTCATATAAAGAATAAATAAAGAATACAAATGTGTATTCTTTATTTCTGATGTATTTCACACAAAAAACTTTTGGTGGAAACGTTTTAACTTATATGATTAAAAAAAAAAACGGCAAAGTTGCAATAAGGCTTGCCCACCCTGCGTTGGGGGGGCACAGTGACTCATTTAGGGGGGCATGGCCCGCGAATGACCCCCCATGACGCCGACCCTGGGTAGGGTGTAGGGGGCGGTTTGGGAATGGGCCTTGGTTTGATATGTTTTCTCCCCCAGACAACATGGACATAAGAACATTTTTTTCAAAGAAGAGGAAAGTAAGTCCTCAGCTGGTAGCAGTTAATCAGTTAACAGTGATGGCGGCGGTGGCAAAAGCTTCTGGAGAGGAGTTTCGTCTTTATGTCATGATAGAGAGATACAAATACTGAATAGTTTAGATGAGAAAAGGCATCAAAATGCCAGGTTACTAGTATTTATCATGTAAACAGGAAACATGAATAACCCGATCTCTGTGCTCATGTAAACACCATATCCCCAATATGATCATAACTGGGATAATACTCATAAACGGCTTACTGATGTCCATGTAGAGCTGCAGTCAGTGTGTTTTACTGGAGCCTCAGTTCGATAAGAGACTATTTTCTGAGTTCTTTAACTTAGGTACTCTCTCTCAAAATGGTAATGTACATTATGTTTTAATTATACTTCTTATCATTCAGAAGCTTTTTGTGTGTGTTTATGTTTTACTGAGTGCTTATAGGCAATGTCCATCCCAGTATTCAGTTAACTATTTATTTGCTGTGCACATTGCATAGACTAGCTAATATTCTACCTACTGCTTGGGACTTTGAGTCTTCAAAATGTCCAATGTCACAGACTGGGACTTACTTTAGAGTCAGTTGTATTTACATTCAGTATGACTTGTTATGATTTAATGTGAAAAAGTATACTGCTCAATAAATAATGATCACTTCACCACCTCTCTTAACATCTAGGCGCTTGAGAGTGAGTCAGAGGTAGAATACACAGACAGTGGAGAGAGGTCCATTGCTGAGGTGAGTGATGAAAGGGAAATGACAGTTTAGAGTAAATTGTGATGTGGACTCTCATCCCAGAATTTTAAGGAAATCAGTGGGGATATTGAACAGGAAGCATTTCAGTCAAGGGGCATCATATGACCAATATAGACAGAAGAGCAACATTTATTTGAACATTCAAGTCAATGATACCATTCCTAGGTGAACTTAACATCTGTATGGAGTCAGATCAGTCTCAATATTAATAAATGCTCACAGAAGGATTCACAAATGTATTTTGCGATTTATATATAAATGACTCTCCACAACAATATCTCTCAATGCACTCACAAATATTTATTGTTGTATATAAATGTACAAAAAATGGGCATTTAAACTGCTTTTTATTAATTCAAAGACGGCTCTGAATTAATAATCAAATATGTTTCCTTTCTTTACTACTGGATGAAATTACAAAATGTACCCATCATTTTCCTCATGCTAGTATAGCCACATAAAAGTATCAAACCACCTGTTAAAATGCACCAGAATACAGGAAATATATATATTTTTTTTAAATGTCCCCCCCACATTCAGGATGCTTCCTCCGCCCATGTTCGGCCCACAATTTCAAAGCATCTCTAGCAGCAGAGTGTAGCTCAGACACATGTTCATTCCATCCAGGTTTTATACTATGCTCCTTTTTCTTACTGTTGTAAAAACCCTTACTTGAGGCATTTAACACATCAATAATAAGATCATATGTAAAACATAGATCACTACCATGCTGCGCATTTTTACAGTTGGTGTCACGGCACAGCATTGCTTCTCTAGGAATTACAACCAAGTCTAATGATTTGTCAGTGAGTGAGGTATAGTGATTAATATCCTTCTCAATGCGTTAACAAATTCCATTCTATTGCGATATTCATCTTCATTTTCATATGATTCATAAGGTGTGTAAATATTTACGATAATAAATGACCTATTTTCATACTTGATCTCTATACCAATGGCCCAGTCGACGTCCAATCTTACCACTGTAACCAAAGGATCATATTTACTGTTCCAGAGAATCGCCACACCACAGAGATCAGTAGTTGACTCTCCAACTCCATGAAAATTAGCATGTAGTGTATTCAGCCTTTCCAAATCTTGCTTAGGTAACCATGTCTCTTGTAAGCACATAATATCACATTCCTCCAACAGTTTATCAACAACCAGCCACCTCGCTTTATCACCAGCACTGTGCCCCACACGTGTGTTATATGACACCACCCGCATCCTATTGTTTTTTAACATTAAGAAAACAATAGAAACACTAATACTGTATGCACAGCTGACAATCTAATATTTGCAGGGCAGAACATTGGTGCAGTGGGTCATAAGGAGATGTGAACTGACAACACAACACCGAGCGGAGCGCAACAACTGCTCGGGGAAAGGTATATGAAGAGTTTACAGAGTGTGAATGAACGCAGCAGAGGGAACATACACAACGCCATTCACAAGTATACAAATGGAGAATTAAATCCACAATATTTAAAGACACTGAAGATTATAATAAGCAATATGTATTGGGGCATGTCAGAAAAGACCCTGTTTATTCTCCCCTCATCCACTGAGAGGTCATTGGTAAGCCTGCAAATAAAACAACCTTTGACAAAAAATGAAAGGGTTCGAAATTGACCGTGATTATAATGCATTAGGTGATTGCATGTGTTAACATGTATGTGTTTGAGACTCTCACGTATGAACAAAAAAAACAGCTTCTTGCACAGATGGCATGCATGTAGGATGCCTTCCACTTCCTCATGTTAGCATATGTTGTCTTTTCCAGAGCAGGCTTAAAGTTTAAACAGACTTGTAACTTGTAGTTACATTTAAAATCCAGCCAGTAATAGCCATAGTAATTGGTACTACAGTATTTGTACCTGGTTAGCAGAGAGAGGCATTATTGTGAAAGTGCCTCCAAATGAAGGCAGATGGAGCTTTATTGTCTTTTTTAACGGATGCCATGCTCGACCTTGCAGGTGATTTATCATCAATCAAAACATTTAAATGATTTCCTGTGTTGTCCTTGAACAGCTGACACAGGTTTTTTTTTTTATCTCTGCTTGGTAGCTCAGCTTGATTTTCCATCCATTACATGTGTTTAGCGGGGGAGTGGCGTGACGAGACTCACCCTCTCACCAGTCCCAGTCAGCTCTGGCTGGGTTTGGCTTGGCTGGCATGCCGACTGCACAGTGACCGCAGCTGTGAGTGAATACACACACACACACACACACACACACACACACACACACACACACACACACACACACACACACACACACACACACACACACACACACACACACACACACACACACACACACACACACACACACACACACACACACACACACACACACACACCACACACACACACACACACACACACACACACACACACACACACACACACACACACACACAACACTCATACACACTCCACAGAGCAGAGGTCTGTGCATTCCTAATTACTCCAGTGACATGGAAACACTACAAAGTATAAAGCATCTGCCTTTCGCCCCCCTCTTCCATTTCAACAAAAATGCACTTTTTGAAAGGAGCAAAAGAGATAGAGAGACAGAGGGCCAATTTAGCACACACCATCTGTGGATATTACATCTGTTTAAGTGAATGGGAACAGAAATGTCAATCTGATGTTTACCAATGATTGGAGGAACCTGAAAAAAGGGATCACCATGTTGCATTACATCCTTTTTACACAACTTTGCTTTTTCTTTAGATTATTTTGCATTTAAAGTTTTTTTCACAGACCGACACACAAACATCACCACTTGCAATTTGGGTGTCTTTTTCTCATCTTAAAAAAACCTCCAGCTAAAAAACCCTCCACACTATTACCCTCTCTGTGTTACATTTCCATTTGTCCTCCATGTTCCTGAGCTCAATATGGAAAGTCCCCTCCTGTTTATTCAAGGCTCTTTTTGTCTGACTGAAATCCTCATTTCCTGCTTTTGCTCATATTTCCGAATCATGATGTTCCTCCAACATTTACTCCCTTACAGTCAAAAACATACTCCATTTGTTGGTATCTGATTGTGTTCTTCTAGTTCTTTAAGTTCAACGTCAAACATTAGCTTCACATCAGTCTCTGCTAGAACAAAATCCCTTTTTAAATATAAAAAATGCAGTGTTTTGCACCATCAAATATGCAATAGCATCCATTTAAGAGCTGTAACAGTGGTCAGGTCAGAAAGGGAGTGTAGTGCAGAGTGCAGTTGGTGTGCTGAGAGAGGGGAGGATGCAGGTCGAGATGAATGGCTCTCTCTCTTGCCTTTTATTTTCTTCTCTCGTCCTGTGTACCATGGCCCCTGCAGCCAGCGGGCCACAGTTGAGTCTGAAGAGTGCCTCCATATCCATGGCTCTCTGCGTTAATGTCCCCTGAGGCTGGGGTCTGCGCTCGGCCCTGCTCAGAGCTCAGACCCTCGCTCCGACTCCTCCTCTCCATCCATTATGCAGCCAATAGTCCCCAGCTGCAGCCCTTACATCGCTCCATTCACCCCTACATTTGCTGCCCTCGCTTGCCCACTCTCTCCCTGTGTCGGGTTTAGTTGTTCACTCACTCATTCAGACACTCAATCAGCCGTGAGCACGACAGTCCTTCCTCATGAACAGCCGCACATTCATCCAGGACGCATAAAACCGCCAGCCGTGTACTCTGTTATTGAAGTGATAGACTGAATTGAGTTTTAATTGAATTTAGATACATCTTCATAATTGCTGACAATCATTACACAAGATATTTACAGTCATTATGAAATATTACAATTGGAATTTACAGAAACTTTGTACAAAATATGCCTGACTTCAATGCCTGGATAGTGGGGTCCTTGTTTAGCCATTTCTGGAGAACAAAACATTGACCCAAAAGTCACTGGTGTCTGGAAGTGCTTTAGTTTCAGCAAGTAGATGCTTTTAGAGTCCATTAAAAAGAAAGAAAAGAGAGAAAAAGTCCAAAAAGTACAGAGTCAGCAAAGTTGTGAATTGTGTTTTTCTTTTTCCTCAGTTAAATTGCTCTTTTTCTTTTTTTTTTACTGAATGGAACATTTGATCTGTAATTCAACTGCAAAAACAACAACAGAGACCCATTTAAATAGAATAAATCCATAATATTTACACAATAATGTGAGTATTGATTTATAAAAATGAATTCTCTTTTTCTTTAAACATGATTTATGTTTATCTACAGTTTTTCAAAACAGAAACCTAATCACAATGAAACGCATCATACTTCTATCATTCAAAACTACTGATAATGATGATTGTGGATTGCCATATTTATGCAGCAACTCTGGTTGCAATGAAACTCAGCTTATCTGTCAGCAAAGTTCTTACACCAGCTTGAGTCGTGTTGAAGCCATTGTCCCCCTCTGAAGCTCCTCACGATGACAGAAAGTACGGAGGAGTCAAATGTTCTCTTTAAAAAAATAACACGTGGTGAAATGGACTTTGTCAGCACAGCAAAACAAAAACTTGGCCAAAGCGGCAGTGTCCAACAGTCCTGCTCTTTCACCGGACAACATGAGACCTTTAACAACTGAGGAAGCTTTTTCTGTTCAGCATTGGCACCATTGAAGCCCCAGAGGGATGTCCAGAGAAAAGAGCGCCCCCTGTTGTCCAGATGTTGTCACCCAGCGACTCCCAAACATCCACCCAGGGGGCCGTCCTAAGCCAAAGCTGCAATAAAAATAACTGACAGACTAACCTCAACTAGTGAAACTAAAATGCTTTGCGCTCCTTCATTATCATGACTGAGATGCAAATGAAATCAAACATAAGCATGCTTTTAAAGGATGTTTTTGATATACAGTAATTATAGGAAAATAGACTATCAAGGATGACTCCTTTAAAATCATTTATAAAGCTTTCCTGGATGCAGACAGCTCGGCTACGAAGTAAATAGATACTAAACAAAACAAATCCTTAAAGTATATGCAAACACAAGCATAAATATTTGATCCACAGAGAGTAAGCTACGAATGACAAATATTAGTGATATATTGAAATTCTGGACCAGGCACCATTTCTGTCTTTTTAAAAGTCGCTCTTCTTTTTCGAGTGTTTGTCAGACGTTTTAAGGTGTTTCCAAATCCTAAAAGAGTCACTGCTGACTGAAGTGTTGGGTGCTGCTGCAGTCCATCCAAAAAGTCTTTGCATTCTCTTCAATTTTTCTAAAGTGAACCAGCTAAAAAGAGTTGGTGCACTGTTTATCCCTCATTCTTTCTCTCTCATCAACTTTCCATCATTACTCTCATCTAAATCCCCCTCTTCTCCCCCCTCCCCCCTTCTTTTCAGGCTGGCCACCGGACGCCACCGGACGCCGCCGGGTTTTAATGGACGTAGTAGAGCCAGTAGACGACGTTGAAGAAGGAGAAGACGGTGGGGAAGATCATCCTGGACCACTTGTCGATAGAGTTCACGTCGGACAGGTCTGGGATATTCACCTTGAGCTGGGAGGCCCGTCTCCGTAGGCGGGACTTCTTCTGGGCGTGGCGCTCCAACGCGCTGTGGCCATAGTTCTGGCGGGCCATGGCTGCCCTGCGGTACTGCAGCGTCGAGCTATCGTAGGCCAGCATGGTGTTGCGGGGGTCTCCGGGTGCCCCCAGGCCCCGGGACAGATCCCCACCACCACCCATCTCGTTCTTCATCTCCAGGGTGCTGAACAGGATGTTGTCGTCGGGAGTCATCTGTGTGAGGGTGTAAAAACAAGTGGAGCCATGAGAAGTTACTGCCAAGAGGAAATCTAAAGGTCTTCAAAGTAACTCTAGCACAATTACTATTAGCTACAAGGATAATTAGATCATTCAAATCATGTAAATAATACTGATGAGGTGCTAGAATGGGTAATGCAAATGAGTCAAAAAGTGTGTTACTTACAGTGACATTCTTTAAAGCACTTTAAATGATCATTGATCATCTGTCAATCAATATATGAGTGATAAAACAACCACAAGACTATGAGATAACATTCCTGGAAGAGCATAACATGCTCCACAAACTAATTGTCATGGAGAAATCTTCATTGTCATCTCAGAATTTCAACCAGAGTGTGGTTAAAATTCTGTCGATTCACAAGACAAACTGAAGAAAAAGAAAGAGAAAGCAAAGGAAAAAATGTGACAGGAGAAGGTTGAGAGAAATAGTAAGGACTTTGCAAAGATGAAGGAGAGGCTTAAAAGGTTCTGGGGGCAGGTCAGGAAAGACGTTGTGGGAAGTGAATTCGGATCAACATTTCTTCATCCATAGCCTGACTTCTGAGGTAAAACGTCCCTATAATCTAAATCCTGTCCCGCTGTAAATGGAGCTGGTTGTATTTTGTTGTTTTTGTTATAACTCACTTATAAAGCGAAGCCACTTTGTTGGCGCTATTCATCAAACTGAAAATGGTCTCTTTCATTATCTAGCTATCCATATTTTTTAAGACAGTTATCAATTGACTTTTTGATTGTACAGTTTTTTGTATCTGAATGACATTATCTTAAGAGAAGCTACTGATGTTTTCTTCTCTCTTGCCATGATTGTTATTTCCCATCAATTGAGATGTACAGCCCAAGTTAGGATTAAAATAATGCCTGCAGAAATCAAACTGCTAAGCCATGTTTGTCAGGAAAATGCATGAAGAGCAAACCAAGAGAGGGAAAAAACACAATGGTGGGAGTGATGATCAAAGTTGCCTTAAAAATCTATAGAAATCAAAGAAATGCACAAAAACTACAGCATTTTCTTCTGATCTGGATTGATTCAGATTGATGACATTGTTAGTTTTGACTTTCAAAACCTCCAGTACCTTATTTCTTTGCTCGCCTAGTCCTAATGCGGCATCGTCCACAAAGATGGGATCCCACATCGAGTCATATGCGTCAATTTCCCTCTGTTTCATTCTGGCATACAGAGCATCATCTCTCTGAACTACATTTCCCACCAGCCACTGCAAGCATACAAAATCAGCACTGTTACTTAGGGGAAATCGAAGCTTGCCACACTCAGAAGGAAAGGGTGTTTTATTTTTTTATGTTGCTGTTGTTCCTGCTAACTTTAGCAGCTGAATGAAATTTAAAGGGAAGGTGATTTTCTTTCAAGGTGGCTTGCCCTTTGAGAGACACAGAAATATGGAGATAAAGCATAGGCCAATCATTGGTTCTTCATTCACTCTTTCAGATCCTAGTCTGAGTCATAAAGATGATACACAAGGCTAAACAAGTGAGAAACGGAGAGCTAGAGAAGGAGTAAAGAGGACATCAAGCATTGATCACAGCATCACATTGACCTTGAGAGGAGAAGAAGTCATTTGCTACAACAGAAACAAACACACAAACATTAACCGACAGCACAGATACCTCTAGAGGAGGTTCGCCTGCACATGTACCTTTGGGTCGGGTCTCAGCTTCTCATTATTGGCCACGGCTGCTTTCTCAGCCGCCTTCTTCTGTCGCTGGGGGCCCTGGCCGAAGAAGATGTAGTTGACGAAGGCGTACTCCAGCAGGGCCAGGAAGACAAACACAAAGCAGCCCATCAGGTACATGTCAATAGCCTTGACGTAGGGGATCTTTGGGAGCGTCTCTCGCAAGTGGGTGTTGATGGTGGTCATGGTCAGCACCGTAGTAATCCCTGGATACCACAGGTCACACGTTTAGAAAGAAAGTGAAGTCTTTAGACGCTGTAAGACATTTTTTAACATCATCTGTACAGTGAAAAACAATTTGACCAATATATTATGTTAGAGGTAGCCATGCAAGCTGCTTGGCTCGAGGAATGGTAATATACTGTAGATATGTCGGTCAAACACTTGGTCCAGGCTAAAAGATCACAGAAACTTTTTATCTGGCTTTGGTTGGATGGCAATGAATCAAACATCTGCAGAAGTTCCCCTGCATGGAACGACTCGACCTGAGTTGCTTTTGGTACCAGGTACTTTTCTGAATTTCATTTTCCACTGCAGATAAAACACCTTCAATGTGTGCGTGATTCGTGGCTGATAATCAAAGCGTTGAAGCGTGAAAATGCCTTAATGTCATCTTCAAACACATTGTGTTCTCTTGATGGATCTTTTCATCTACAAGGCTAATGGTACAAACCAAATAAAGAACCAGTCGAGTTCTGCTGTTATCTTCATGAATCATATTCATTTTGAATCTATTACAATCATCAAGCCTTAATTTAAATGTGTCCAAATAACTGCAAAAGTATTGACTTTCCTTTCAGCCTTGGCTATGCTGTAGGTTTACAGCTTTCTTAACTAACAAACCTACTTATAAAGGACGTAATGAATGAACAGGAATGTTCTGTTTGATGAGAATTTGCCCTACATCAAAATGACTGAGATCAGGTGCTCATCTTCAAAGGATTTCAGTATGTGCTTGTGAACATAAGCATTCATGTTCATAACATGAATTATATAGTATTTATTTATACCAAACCGACCTGAAATAATGTGAACCCATATGGAGAAAAAGATCCACCGAAACCTCCTGAGACTAAAACTGTGTGCGTGTTTGTGTGTGTGTGTGTGTGTGTGTGTGTGTGTGTGTGTGTGTGTGTGTGTGTGTGTGTGTGTGTGTGTGTGTGTGTGTGTGTGTGTGTGTGTGTGTGTGTGTGTGTGTGTGTGTGTGTGTGGTGTATATGCAATCATGTATTCAAATGGACAGAGGACAAACTGTAGGCTACATAAAAGCAAGCTGTAAACATCTGCTATTAGTCACAGCACAATTCACCTGTTTTTTTACATACACACACTGTGTTTGATACATTAGACATTTGCATGCACAATCTGCATTTGGTCAGATTCACACGTATTATAAATAATCCGGCAGCCAGCATTGTCACTGTAGCATGGAGCCTCATCTCTTAGGATGCGCTCGCTTGCTGCATGTTTTCAGGAGGCTGAGCGGAGGCAGATCTTTAAATCACGCTACCCTCTGAATGCACCATCTGGGGCTCCAAGCCGCATGTGTCCCACTCCAGAAAACAAATGGTGTGTGACAAGAACAACACACATAAAGCTCAAAGCCATTTCCTCTGCTGCCCTGACCTGTCATACCCAAGTTTAACACTAAAGGGAGCTTTCATTTTAGTATCAGGGGCGCTTTGACATCATGTAAAAACATTAAAATGTATAAGGCGCAGTTATGCAAATGTTGCCACCTTTCATTTGGCCGAAATGTAGCCGTGATCAGGCTCTGATAAGCTGGAATCTCCAACCAATGGGGGGCTTCGATAGACAGACAGGCAGAGATAAAGACAACACGCTTCAAGGTCGAGCTGCAGTGCATCTCGCTCTGCATGAGTCATGTATATAGTCATCTCTGAACAACAGACATTTAGCCAGGCAGCCTATCACACACTGCTATCACTCACATGCTTAAAGCTAATGGGAAAAAAAGTCAATGCTGGGAAAACAAACCAGAGATCAGGCTGACACAATGTATATCTAATGCAAGTCTAAATGTAAAAGGCTCAACATGGTTAATAGCTCTTTTCATGCTCTGTTATCATTTAGCTTTAGGTTATTTCCCAGGGTCACTGTTCAGCGGTGGCGAGGCGATCCTACCCAGGGCCACTCTGGCAGCCGAGGCATCGTAGTTGATCCAGAAGGAGACCCAGGAGAGGATGGTAATCAGGATGGAAGGCATGTATGTCTGCAGGATGAAGTAACCAATGTTCCTCTTCAGTTTGAAGCTGAGGGACAGGCGGGGGTAGGCACCTGAAGGAGGCACAGGGAGAGAGGAAGTGGGATGGAAATAGATTTTCCCTCAAAGACTATAAATAAAAGCTTTATTTCCCGTGATACCAGGGAGGATCCATATCTTACTTGTGTGGATATTGAATAGGAAAAAAAACAATGAAATGTACTTTTTCTTTACAATAACCCATTTTCTGCGGTCAGTACACGTAAAAACCCACACCTCCAATGTCAAAGAACCGAAGTAAAAGTGGACTGTTGTGTACCTGTAGAGAAGACCACGTTCTTAGAGATGAGTTTATAATCAACAATGGAGAACTGTGGCAGCTCTATTCTGTCGACCCCGGACACAGCGCCGTCTCCACCTCGCCAGTAAAACTCAATATCATCTGTTGTGTAGCCATCTGCAGACCAAAGAGAAACAATGTCATCACCAAGTTATGGTCTTTAATGCAGAATGGTATGCAGGAATGTTAAATGTTAATGTCACTTGTTTTGCATGTTTTAGCTCACCTACAAAAGAAGTTCTTAAAAATGGGGACGAGACCCTCTCAAGGGGTCTCAGGATGCTCAACATTTGGGCTATGCTAATGTATGTTCAGTTTTGGGAGCATTTTGTCGCTTGTTTAAAACAAAACGGTGGTATTGGATAGAAGACGAAATATGAACATTTTAACGAGGTGTAACAAGTTGAATTAGCATTTTTAAGTGCTAAAAGCATAAATGTTTCAGAATCAATGTTTTAAAGCATGCACACATTTTAGGATTCATTTGTTTACCATTAACTTGAGCACACCATGAAAGCTAAATGACTTGACAACTGTTTCAGATTTGTAATCCATCACAAAACAAAGCAGAATTTATTTATTGTCAGAGATAAACTATAAATGCATGTTAGGAACACAGCGGGCGCATGTCATTTTTAAAATGCTTTCTTGGTGGTTTGTTCAAATGCTTAATGGAAACTCCAGAAACATCACTCTCTTGGCTCTCAGCCACCAAAACAAAAATCATGTTGGCTTGTTGTGTGTTTTCAAAAACATAGCTTTTAACCATTTCCGAAATGATATATGTTGTGGCTTTCTTAAACACACCAACAATAAAGAGTTTTTGAAAAGTCCTCTGTCCTCCTCAAGTACACCATCAATGAAGAAAAAGTAAAGCTTAAGAACAAATCGATGTGATAGATTATGATCTTAAATGTTTGTTTTTTTTTGTAGAAAAACTGCTCAACTCCAATGCATATAAAAGAATAAACTAATGTTGGGAGCAAAGCATTCTGCAGTAGCAACTTGCGTGCTAATTTGAAGCTACATAACACAGCCGAGATTTGGAGCATGATGTTGGAGACCGTCTTTGACATGAACAGCGACTAACAGGGAGCAGCCATCTCTGTTCTCCCTCACAGCGCTCTGAGATCTTTGTCTGCCTCGCACTCAAAATAGAGGCAGTGACCTATTCAGATGTGATGAATAATTAAACTGCAAGGCTTTGATTTAAAAAAATTAACACACAATTCTCTTCTGCGGTTGCACTGACATTCAAGGTGAAGTTAGTCATGGTGCTCGTGTTGGGTTGTTATTGGTTGGACAGGCAGCCAACTTCACCCGTAGGCTTTTTTCACAGCAGACATTTTGACTCGTCACAGGCAAAGCACAGGTGTTGCTAACAATATCAGCAATGGCTGCATTCTTCATGAAGCTGCATGCCCTACACCAGGACCCGGAATACTGAACAGACATTTTACATTTTACTATTTACACATACCAAGACATGTCAAAATGTCTGCTGTGAAAAAAGTAAGGTTGCACTATTTTATACTACCAACAAATCCCATGAAAAAACTAAAATTACAATTGGTTTCCCGTCTCTTTACAAATTCTGGCTTATTAATCGTTCCTGTGCCACTCCACTTCATCCTGAGAATTTACATGTCGATTTAATAAAAGGTCTTAAAAAGCCCACAAGGCCCTGTAGCTTTTAGTAAAGGTAACACAAACAGCAGTACATTCTGTATTAGTTAGGGGCTGTTTTACTTTGCAGATTAATCCAGAATTGGTGGTTTAGTAAGTCTTTGATTAAAAATAAACCAAAGTGGTTTTGGGCTCATGGTAATGAAAGAACATGTCAGCCATTACATGTGTGTGCCTCATCAATATGTTTTAATGTTTTTTGGAGGTCTTTAAAACAGAGAAATATACTAGAATTTGTTACACAACAGATACTTGTTAAATTAATTGGGAAACAGATACTTTGTAGCCGTAGATCCTTGAAAAAACAAGGAAAAATCAGGATATAAGAAAAGGTTACAACTAAAAATATAAACACCAACTAAAGTGTTTGCAACATGTTGGCTTATTTATGATTTAGCCACTATAATACAAGATTTTTAGCATATGTTCTTCATTGTTGTTACTATATTTAGAGGAATCAATAATTTCTTCATGTAGGTCTTTTCATGGGATATGTTTAAATTAGAAAAATGGAGATAATCACCAGTTTGTTAGCAGGCTGAAATAAAAGAGAGAAAACACTTCACACGCCCTGGTGCAACTGTTGATCATAATGTTGAAATTGTAGCAAATACAGTAAGCTTTGCCTCCACTTCTGCATTATCATGATCCCTGACTTGTGCGACTTTGCATCACCCCAATTAGGGCCGAGTCCACTATGCTGCTGTTTAGATGTGCAGCTCAGTTCAGTTCTGATCAGCCATGACAGGCTGCCATCAGGAGGGTGTCGTGGAGTTTGGGAAAGGGAGACGATTGGCCCAAAAATGTCTTAAGTGAGCATTTTATATCGTGTACATAAATGGTCATTTTGTAGCTTCATTAGTTCTGGACCATTGTCTCTGCTCAGTAAGATGTCAATGTATTACATCACTGTACTCATCCTGGGCTGTCATGAGAAACAGTGCAGTATGAGCTCCACGATGTGCATACTGTGGGTGTGTATTTGCATGTGTGTGTGTATGCACTACAATAGATCTTAAGTGTTAAAGAGGTACAAATCAATTATTGCTCAGTCCGGCATGTGAGACCAGTGGTCTGAGCCGCAGCAGTGAGCTCCTGATGTATCGGGGGATCTAGGGTTTAAAGACTAGTGTCTGTTAAAAATACATCAAGTTTATCAAGGGAAGTGAGAGTTCTCTGGGCTCATTAGTCTGAATAAAATAGCATGCTCTGGCATGAAGCGATTCCAACGTTAAAACCATTGCCAGTTAATCCATATGAGAGCAGATACTGCTTGGTGATCAAAACTGGAGCTGGTGTGTGTGTGTGTGTGTGTGTGGTGTGGTGTGTGTGGGTGTGTGTGTGTGTGTGTGTGTGTGTGTGTGTGTGTGTGTGTGTGTGTGTGTGTGTGTTGTGTGTGTGTGTGTGTGTGTGTGGTGTGTGTGTGTTGTGTGTGTGTGTGTGTGTGTGTGTGTGTGTGTGTGTGTGTGTGTGGGTGTGTGTGTGTGGGTGTTGAGCTGCCTGAGAGAGGAGGAGGAGGAGGAGGAGGAGGAGGAGAAAAAGAGAGCATGAGTGATGGAGAGAGAGATAAAAAGGCTTGGAGAAAAAAAAAGACGAGGATGAGACTGTGCAAAGAAAGGAGATGAGGAACGGAAAGGGAGAGTGATGAGGAGAGAGATGGCGAGCATAATGGGAGAGGAGCAGCGAGAGGCGGTTCTGACCCGCACTGTTTTTGTGCCAATCAACCCTGCTGGCAATAGCGTGATCAAACCCAGAATGACTGAGCCCTATACACCACATTCAGCCCCATAATCCTTTTCTCCGGGGACCCAGATAAAACACGCAGAGGACCTCGTCTTTCCTCTCATGTTCCTCCACACTCCCTCCCTCCCTCGACTCGAGAACGCTGGATCACGTACAAACTCCGTAGGAAATTAGCTCTTTGCACTGTACAAACATGGAGGCAGTTTCGGGAAGAACCTGCACATAGCATCCAGGATCAGCACAGCCCTGGAACACAGGACCTAATCAGGCTGCTCCACGCCTTGGGAAGCCACTGCAGTTGGAGTTGAATTAATTAGGCTGGATGTTATCAGTCAGTGAGCCATTAGTGATGTTCCTCTTCTTGATGCGTATCGCTTGATATCTCATCAGCCTTTCTCAGCGTTTTACTGCAGTCTTATCAACCTCCCTTCTAACTTGCTGCCACCGGGCCCGGCAGACTGTTTCCAGGACCAGATTTCAAAGCTGCATGTGTACGTGGGATCTGTTTAATTCAATGTCTACGTGTGGGCGTGAGAGCTGGTTGTCAGGGACAACGGTACTTACAGCTTTCAATCTCCAGAGTGCAGTTCTGCTCATCTAGAGGGTAGCGGCGCAGGTCCATCATGCAGGCTGCAGTTGTGGTGATCCTACACACAGAGTGGGATGAAAAGATATAGGAATCATTAAAGTGCCGGCCCAGTTCAGTTGACCTTCAACACACAGTACGATGTACACACCGAAGCAGGGTGATGACAAATCTGTATAACTGAGGAGTAACTGATATAGAGCCATTACATAAATGTAGAATCAAGATTAAATCTCAATCAGATTTTGTTTGCCACATAGGAGTCATTTGAATAGAAGTGTGTTGAAAAATATGTAGAATAATTTCCTGAATCCACCAGTCACCCCCGACTATTAGCTTTGCTCTGTCTGTCCTTTTAATACACATGTCCTATATTGCAGGTCTTTAAAGAAACCTCCTGCTGATCCCTGCACACAACGTCTACCTTTGCACGCAATATTACAATTTTAACCCATATTCCAAAAAAGATAATATTTTTAGTCAGCTGTTAACATATTTGAAGAATCAAGCATTTCTTAATTTAGGTATTTTTATGGGATATGTTTAATCAGTACTGTAAGTAGGTATGCACAACTCATCACTGATTTATTTTGAAGTAGGTAAAACAGGAACATGTTAAACCTCTGGTCACACAATCCTTTAATGAAGTCGCTGAGTGTGAGCCAGCCCCGTCCGACAGGTCGACTCGGAGAGACGTACTTCCTGTTTCACACACGACAAGTTGGCCCGGGCTGAGACGGGCTGGCACCGGGCCGTGCCAAACCCCGAGGCAGCCTGAGAGACACTGGACACACGGGGGAACGCCGGGGACCGAAGCGAGGAGCCGGGACGACACACACACACACACACACACACACACACACACACACACACACACACACACACACACACACACACACACACACACACACACACACACCACACACACACACACACACACACACACACACACACACACACACACACACACACACACACACACACACACACACACACACACACACACACACACACACACACACACACACACACACACACACCACACACACACACACACACACACACACACACACACACACACACACACACACACACACACACACACACACACACACACACACACACCACACACACACACACACACACACACACACACACACACACACACACACACACCACACACACACACACACACACACACACACACCACACACACACACACACACACACACACACACACACACACACACACACACACACACACACACACACACACACACACACACACACACACACACACACACACACACACACACACACACACACACACACACACACACACACACACACACACACACACACACACACCACACACACACACACACCACACACACACACACACACACACACACACACACACACACACACACACACACACACACACACACACACACACACACACACACACACACACACACACACACACACACACACACACACACACACACACACACACACAACACAACAACATTGCATTTAGCTGATGCTTTTATCCAAAGCGACTTACAATAAGTACATTCGCCCAGGAAGACACAACCTTGAAGAAAACAGAATCATATAAGTACATCAGGTTTCATAGAGCCAAACATTTCAAGTGCTACTCAACTGGCTTTAGGTAAGCCAGTCCTTTATTAGTATAAAAGTACCTTCGTTAATAGTTCTAACGCTCGAAGTGGGAGTCGAAAGAGATGAGTTTTCAGTTTGCGCCGGAAGATGTGCAAGCTATCTGCCGTCCTGATGTCAATGGGGAGCTCATTCCACCATCTTGGAGCCAGGACAGCAAACCCACGTGTTTCGCCGATGGGAACTTGGGTCCCCCTCGCAGCGAGGGCGCAACGAGTCGTTTGGCTGATGCAGAGCGTAGTGCACGCGCTGGGGTGTACGGTTTAACCATGTCCTGGATGTAGGAAGGGCCAGATCCATTCGCAGCATGGTAAGCAAGTACCAGTGTCTTGAAGTGGATTCTAGCAGTTACCGGAAGCCAGTGAAGGGAGCGGAGGAGCGGAGTGGTGTGGGAGAATTTAGGAAGGTTGAAGACCGCTGCATTCTGGATGAGCTGCAGAGGTCGGATGGCACATGCAGGTAGACCAGCCAGGAGGGAGTTGCAGTAGTCTAGGCGTGAGATGACGAGAGCCTGGACCAGAACCTGAGTCGCTTTCTGAGTCAGCTGGGGACGTATCTTCCTGATGTTGTAAAGCGTGTATCTGAAGCAACGGGTTGTAGCAGCGATGTTTGCAGTGAAGGACAGGTTGTTACCTAGGGTCACACCCAGATTCCTTGCAGTCTGAGTCGGGGAAACAACTGAGGTGCCGATGTTGATTGTTAGGTCAAGAGTGGGACAATCTTTTCCCGGGAGGAAGAGCAGCTCAGTCTTGTCAAGGTTGAGCTTGAGGTGGTGAGCAGACATCCACTGAGAGATGTCAGCTAGACAAGCAGAGATGCGTGCAACGACCTGGGTCTCTGAGCGGGGAAAGGACAGAATTAATTGGGTGTCATCAGCGTAGCAGTGGTAAGAAAAACCATGCGGGCTAATGACTGATCCGAGCGAGTTTGTGTACAGGGAGAAGAGGAGGGGACCAAGAACAGAGCCCTGAGGGACCCCCGTAGTTAATTGACAAGGGTCGGACTCAGACCCTCTCCAAGTCACCTTGTAGGTACGGTCTTTCAGGTATGAGGTGAGGAGGGAAAGTGCAGAGCCTGAAACTCCAAGTTTTTGGAGAGTGCGAAGGAGGATCTGATGATTCACCGTGTCGAATGCAGCAGACAGGTCCAATAGGATGATGACAGAGGAGAGGGATGCAGTTTTGGCAGTGTGCAGTTCCTCCGTGACAGCAATGAGAGCAGTTTCTGTGGAGTGACCTGCCTTGAAACCAGACTGGTGCGGATCCAGAAGGTTGTTCTGATTGAGATAACAGGAGAGTTGTTTAAAGACAGCGCGTTCAAGTGATTTAGACAGGAACGGGAGGAGAGAGACAGGCCTGTAGTTATAACATCAGACGGGTTGAGAGTGGTTTCTTTAGGAGAGGGTTTACTCTTGCCTCCTTGAGGACTGTTTGGAAAGTGACCAGAAGTTAGAGAAGTGTTGATGAAATGGGTGAGAAACGGTAGAATAATCAGGAGCGATAGTCTGAAGGAGGTTTGAAGGGATAGGGTCCAGAGGACAGGGGGTAGGGCGGGCAGAGGTAATGAGGGTAAGAACCTCACGTGGAGAGAGAGGGGAAAAGGAGGTAAGTGTGTTGGTGGAAGGAGGGTCTGGTAGACCCAGCGGGTGAGCACACACACACAACACACACACACACACACACACCCACACACACACACACACACACACACACACACACACACACACATCACACACACACACACACACACACACACACACACACACACACACACACCACACAACACACACACACACCACACACACACATCACACCACACACACACACACACACACAACACACACACACACACAGAGTATAATATGATAGCATCATGCGACCATTAACAGTAACTGCAGCCTGCGGGAGAATTCCCAGTATAGTTTGATGTATTTTTGACCTTGGGTTTCCCTTGTCTTGGCTGGTTACTATCTACTTACTGAGTTTTTTCATCTAGTCTGAGAAATATGTATCTATTCACATTTTAGGAACATTTCCAAACTCTTTCTTTCCTTGCATTAGAATAAGACAGGATAAACTGTGGTGCCATGGAGCGGAGGGATACTGTGGCAGTCAAAACTAATTCACAATGTATTTCCTCTTAACTTCATCAGGACTACAAACTTGTGCTTTGTCTTTAATAATTAAGAGCAAAAGTTTATTTGAAATCCGTCTACATAGGTCTTGCAGCTCCCCTGGGCCCCAGCCTGGCAAGTTAAGAATTTCATTTTTGAGATGTAGAGATGCTCAGTGTTTCTCTCTCACACACTCTCTGTCTCGTTCTCGCTGCCTCCTTTTTCTTGCTCTCTGGGCTCTTATGTAAGAGCCAGTTAGCAGGGCCATGGTGCACTGGGGGATTAACACAGGAGTCTTATTTCTGTCCTAGTTTACCCCTTTATGGACACAATTTACCGGGGTTTTTACCAGCCAAACACTCATCACTCACCACCACCTCTAAATCATCACGGTGGCAGAGGAAGCACAGGGGAAAAGTGGAAATGAGGCCAAAATGGCAGGGGTAAAAATAACAGCCTATTTATAGCCCACCTACATCATCGGCAGAAGTCTCGAAGCTTTTTTGTCTGAGACTCTGCATCACTGATCAAGAGCTGCTTCTGCATCCCCTGGCCCAGCTAGCATGTCCAATCATACGAACGGTAACAATTCAGAAACAGCTGGAAACGAGGGAGGAGGAGAGAAGGATGAGGATTTCTCTGCAGGATTCCCTCCTCGGCTTCGCCTCTCCTCCTCCTCCTCCTCCTCCTCCTCCTCCTCGTCATCTCCGCTGCAGCGAGAGTCTGCCGTGGACCTCTGCAGCAGCAGCAGCAGCAGTAGAAGCAGCAGTGATCATGAAGCACAGGCTTGTTTGCTCTTCATCAACATCAGGGCCAGTCCCTCTCTCTCATCCCAACCTGCCGGAGGAGAGGCCACGCTCTAACAGATCACGCAGATTCACACACGCTACATTTGCTCTGCGTCGGAGCTAATAGAACACGGAGCGTGCGTGTGTGTGTGTGTGTGTGTGTGTGTGTGTGTGTGTGTGTGTGTGTGTGTGTGTGTGTGTGTGTGTGTGTGGACCCCCCCTCAAGGCAGCCTGTGCACCTTTATTTCCAAATGACCTTGTTTACGGACACAACACAACCACCACAAATTCCCAGACAGAATCTCATTTCCAGGGAGCGTCAGAGCAGACGCCAACATGCAGATTGGCATTTATACAAGCGGGTTACAAACCTGCATTCCTTTAATCAAACTGAAGATTTTATTACCTGGACATTGTAATGGAGTTAGAAGTTCAATTAAGATGGAGAAGCTTCCTCCATTTTGGATAGAGAGCTGAGGAAACATGGCATGCAGGAGTGTCTCTCCCTGCTCAGGCACTGTTGCCAAATTTGAAAATAAAATGTCTGCAGTGGCAACAAAAAGAGTCCAGCATGTGCCAAAGCAAAGGATGGGTTTCTTGATTTCAAAGCAAAGGCACACACATACGAAACACCTTGCCTTATCAATAGTTTGAGAGGGAGGGATAACTGTGAAGGCGATTCTAAGCCTGTATTGATGATCTTGACAGAAGAAAAAGGCTTATTTAAATCCCTCTCTTTCTCCACTCAGCAGCTTTCTCCTCCTGGCCATGCGATGTCATCTATTGAGCTGCAGAGTGGCACACTCCTCGCCCAGACAAAAGAGGACGTCAGTCTCCATAGCACAAGGATATGTCCTCTCACAAAAGGAGTTACAATATTCACAGAGAGGAGGAGACCGGGAGGGGAGGGAGGGAGGGGGAGAGAGAATCCTAATAATTTCTCCATTTTGAATGAAGTCTGACCTTCATGTCTCTTTCTTTCTTGCTTTCTGGCTCTCCCTCTTTTTCTCATTCCCGCTCTGTGAATGTTGAGCGACGTGCATCAGGAGTCATGCACCGAATGGACTTTCCTCTATTCCTGCATAAAATGAAAGGCTAAGTGGGAAAAAGTGGGTTCTTTCCTTTTGTGTGTGTGTTTCTTTTCTTGCAGCCTGGGCGGTATCTGTGTTATTGGTTGAGCCTTTTCATGGGCTGGGTAATTAGATCAGACTGCCTCTCCCCGAGAGTCCAACCGAGCACTGAAGTGACAGTTGGGAGCACTGTTGCAATGTTCTGCTCCTCCTGATAATTGAACACCAGGATTTGGCAGGATTGGGATACACTATATATATATGCAGCACCCAACACCCTTACCCTTACCCTTCCTCCTCTGTATGCACCCCAAAAATAACACTCACACACCCACAGACACATCCCACACACACACACACACACACAAATAATATGTTTACTGTTTCTGCTTATTATGCAAGGTGTTAGCGAGACAACATCGCACCTCATAGCGTGACATATATATATATATATATATATACAGCGTTTAATATTCAAAAGAAAGCAATAAAGTGGCGCAGGAAATTGATTTTGAACAATAGACATGTGCACACAAGGTGTTTATCTAGTCAGTATTACGTGTTTATTTCATTTGTTTAGCACATATTAAAGTCATGGCTTAATATGCTGCGAAGCATTTCTGCTCATTAAGATTTAAAGTGTTCACCAGTGGCTGTGTATTGTACTACCATAAAGATAAGAGTACTCAAATGAGACTAATTTAAAGAAGAATGATTCAAATCAAACGATTGGATGTCGACACATCCTAACTTAACTCCAAAAACACTGGCTCCAACATTTCCCATGATACTATATTTTCTTTAGAGAAAGTAACATTTCCGTAAGTACATTATTACACCTTCAACTTCGTGCGACTTTACACTCTACTGCATTTCAGAGGAAGATATTGTACTATATATATATATTGTGGTGACCACCTATTTAACCACTGGGACATAATTCAAACTTGGAACTACAGTTGCGCTTATTGTTCCCACACGGACATGTTATGGGTTACCTATAAATAGTGTGTACCCTCTTGGCTCTTTCTTGTCGACCCGGGCTGCGACCCGACAACATGTCCTTTGCAGCTTGTGAATAAATCACTATTCTTGCACCTTCCTTGCACCGCCTCTGACTCCATATCTCTCGGCACTATACTGGTGACCCTGATACGTCTTGAGAAGTTTCCGGGACGGAGCCGAACACGGCAAAAGGAACTCGAGTTCCTTTCTCGAAATGCTGGGGTTTGATTGGAGACGTCCGTGACTGCCACCGGCACGCGGACTGAGGCTCGGTGCGCGCTCCGCAGAAGGCTGGAGACCCCATTGCTACCTCGTGGGTTTGTTCTTCGGGGCGTGCGGCTGCACGTCCCGGCTGCTAACCACGTGGGGCTAACGACGGCTGCCACCTACCCATGGCTGCCAGCTAGCGGCTAACCACGTGGGGCTAACGACGGCTAGTGCTAACGGCTATCAGCCCTTTTGAGTTTTTTTTTTTTTTCTGGTGCCGGAGAGGAGGTTCGACCAGCCGGTTGACCTCATGTGGACACTCTCACCTTTTCACCACCTCCACGGCGGTTCCAGACGCCACTCACGTTTTCATCGACGCCTGGGTGGTGCACTCCTGGACCCCGTCTCGCCTCGACGGTTTTGGACGTCGCCCATGCTCCATCGGCCCATGGGTGGCGCGCTCCGGGACCCTGTCTGGCCTCTCCTGCTTCCCAGGGATGCCTCAGCACCTGCTGAGGACTTCATGCCCGCCGCCGCGGCACGTCTGCCTGCGGCCGGGTTGCTCTCCTGCTTCCCGGGGATACCTCGACATCTGCTGAGGACTTCATGCCCGCCGCCGCGGCACGTCTGCCTGCGGCCGGGTTGCTCTCCCTGCTTCCTGGGGATACCATCGACACCTGCCGAGGACTTAGTGCCCGCCGCCGTTGCACGCTCTGCCTGCGGCCGGTTGGCGCTCCTTCCTCCCGGGGAGACTGCTCCTCTCTTCCGGGGATACCCTCGACGCCTGCCGAGGACTTCGGGGCCCGCCGCCGTTGCACGTCTGCCTGCGGCCGGGTTGCGCTCCTTCCTCCCGGGGAGACTGCTCCTCCTCTTCCGGGGATACCTCGACGCCTGCCGAGGACTTCGTGCCCGCCGCCTTGTGCGTCTGCCTGCGGCCGGGTTGCGCTCTTTCCTGCTGGGTTCATCCGCGACACCTCTGCGGCCCCCTTACGACGGCCCGCCCCCTGGTGTGATGGGTGCCCTCGCCCTCATTAGGGCCCCTGCCCTCTCCTGCGCCCCGTTCCGTGGCCCGTTCCATGGCCCGTTCCATGGCCCGGTCCTCACCTGCGGCCCCACCCTCGGCCCTTGTGGTGCTTCCTCCACGGACGTGGGGATATATATTTTTTGCCATGTTTGAATTCTGGGGGGGCTTGTGTGGTGACCACCTATTTAACCACTGGGACATAATTCAAACTTGGAACTACAGTTGCGGTTATTGTTCCCACACGGACATGTTATGGGTTACCTATAAATAGTGTGTACCCTCTTGGCTCTTTCTTGTCGACCCGGGCTGCTACCCGACAACATGTCCTTTGCAGCTTGTGAATAAATCACTATTCTTGCACCTTCCTTGCACCGCCTCTGACTCCATATCTCTCGGCATTACAATATATATATATATATATATATACCCTAACCCTAACCCTATTTATAGGGCTGTCAAGTTAAAAAAATTAACGCCACTAATTATTTTAACGCGATTAACGCATGTGTATTTTTTATATATATATATTGTAGTGCCGAGAGATATGGAGTCAGAGGCGGTGCGTTAACTTGACAGCCCTTATATATATATATATTAGGGCTGTCAAGTTAACGCAAAAAAAAATTAACGCCACTAATTTAACGCAATTAACGCATGTGTATTTTTTTTTCCTCGGCCGCCCCGTAGTTTCAGAGCGCATCGAGTTTAAAATACCATCTACAAGCTGATGCTGACAGCCCCGCTCCTGCCGCCCGCTTGTGGCAGACCACACTTCCACGCTCACCGGCAGGCACCGACTGGCTATTGGGAGGACCGGGAGGGTGTGTGTATGTGTGGCCCGAGCAAGCGAGAGAGACCTTACGTGCATTGTTGTTGTTAGCATCTGGTGCTAGCTCAGAGCTGCCAAGTCTCACCCTTTGAGAGTGAGAGTCACACAATGTAACCTCTTCACACGCCACACTTGCCATTTCACACGCTTTTCCCCCCCTCTCACTACTTTATAATTATTTTTATATTTAATGATATATGTCCATAACTTGTTGCTTGAGGCTTGCCGTAGTTCGAGTCAGGGACAGGGTGAGCCCGCCCTATTCTGCCCCCGATTGGCTGGCTATATACAGGACGGTCCTGTATATAAGGTCTCTGAAATGGCTATATACAGGACGGTCCTGTACACAACGCCAAATGGCTATATACAGGACCGTCCTGTACACAGCTCTCTGAAATGGCTATATACAGGACGGTCCTGTATATAAGGTCTCTGAAATGGCTATATACAGGACGGTCCTGTATATAAGGTCTCTGAAATGGCTATATACAGGACGGTCCTGTATATAAGGTCTCTGAAATGGCTATATACAGGACGGTCCTGTATATAAGGTCTCTGAAATGGCTATATACAGCACGGTCCTGTATATAGCCATTTGGCGTTGTGTACAGGACGGTCCTGTATATAGCCACTCCCTAATGTTACACAGGCTGCTGGTGAGCAGTGTGGCAGGTTGCTGCGGTGGGTTTAACAACAAACAACCGTGACTAATAGCAGTGTTAGTTAAATCATCACGTATTTGCTTGTGTGATCTAATGGATACTTACTATGAGCTAAGGAAATGTACAGTACTGTACCTGTGCTGTTTGCATTTATGTCTAATAAATCTCTCTCTCGCTCTCTCGCTCTCTCGCTCTCTCGCTCTCTCTCTCTCTCTCTCGCTCTCTCATATATCCTCCAGCGCAGACGGGTTCAGATGAAACACTGCTCCGATGTTTTGGGCCAGCGAATCAATATCATGGTCTTCACTAAATGGATAGCACATGAATGTGGCGATTGGCTCGAGCAAAGCGAAGTCTCGGAAGCGTTTCTCGAAGTCAGATGTAATGTTATTGACTTGCTCTGTGTAGCGCGCACTGTCAAGGAGCGCGCTGTCCTTCCCTTGCTTCTCCAGCTCAGAGGCGATGTTTTGGAAGTTGGCCAAATCTTTGCGCTGCAGCTTTGAACACAGCAGATGCAGTCTTCGTTTGAAGGCATTAACTGAGCTGATCATGTCAACCACAGTTCTGTCTTTCCCTTGTAGCTCCAAGTTCAGCTCATTTAACATGTGTGTAATGTCTGTTAAGAACGCCAGATCTAACAGCCACTCCTCGTCATCTAGACGTGCGTACTCCGCGAGCTTGGTGCCATGGAGAAATGCCTTTATCTCCGGTAGAAGCACTCGAAATCTCTCGAGAAAATTGCCCCTACTCAGCCATCTTACGTCGGTGTGTAGTAAGAGGTCAGTGTGAACACAGTCGGCATCCTCCAGATATGCACGAAACAGCCGTCTTTGAAGAGGTCTTGCCCGAATAGAACAGGCCACTTTAAGTGACACATCCATTACCTCTTTCATGTTCAGCATTTTAGCACAAAGTGTGTGCTGGTGTATGATACAGTGATAATTCAGAAAGTCAGGGAATATGTCATCCTCTCTGCATTTTGCGATGAAGCCATTACACCGGCCCACCATCGCAGGCGCACCATCCGTTGTGATGGAACTCAACTTAGACATGGGGAGTTTAGTTTTGTCAACAAAGTTTTTAAACGTCCGAAAAATGTCCTCGCCCCGAGTGTGTTCCTTCATTGGCAGAATTGTCAGCAGTTCCTCTTTCGCCGTCATGTCTGTGAACACCATCCGGATAAAAACGCACAATTGTGCTGTATCGCTCACGTCAGTGGACTCGTCTAGTTGGAGTGAGAAACACTCGCAGTCTTCTATGTCCTTCCTGAGTTGCTGGGTCAAATCCTCAGCCATGACTTCACAGCGACGTGTGACTGTGCTCCGTGATAATTGGACGGCCTTGATAGCGTTTACTATTTCTGTTTTGTTTGTGTAATCCCGAAACAAGGCGTCTGCTGCTTCTACGAAGGCTTCTTTCACCATCTTTCCATCTTGAAAGGATTTTTGTGTTTGATTATAGCGTGACTCACTTGTAGAGATGCTTCAGTGGCTGCCTTTGCGGTGGATGTCGGCTTTAAGAAAAGTGACTGCTGTCCAGCTAATTGTGACTTAAGTTCCCTCACCTTTCTCTTTCTCAACTCGCTACTCGGAGGGAAGTCGCTGTCATATGCCTTGTGAACACTCCGATAATGCCTCTCCACGTTACATTTATTTGGCAGAGCGACGCTTGCTTTACAAATAAGGCAAATCACGTTTGAATGTGACATCACAACAAAATATTCTTCCTCCCATTCTGGGTGGAAGTGGTATGTTTTTAGCTTCTTGCTCGGTCCCGCACTCATTTTGTTATTTGTCTCTTGTTTACATTAATTTGAGTTTTCCCGCACTTGACTGATTTTATATCGCTTTGCATTCTGGGTTAACAGACTGGAAAGCGATAGGTCGCTTTTTCTGTCAATCAAGTAAACTCCTGAATTAAGTGGCAAGGAGGCCAAGGGAGGAGGGTTCAAAAACCTGTTTTGTCTATTTTAAACGGAGCTGGATTTATTTTTTTTAATGAATGACTCGCGGTCTACCAGCATTGCCCCCGCGGGCGACCGGTCGCCCGCGGTCGACGTACTGGGCACCTCTGCTCTAACCCAATGACAGAGGTGTACCTGCTCTTCTATCAAGCAACGTTGCCAGTCTTCTCCACCTTCAACCTCCTCCTCCAGAGAGAGAAGTCCTCCATCTTCCTTCTACATGATGAGGTAAATTGGGAAGGTTGGGATACAGTATGCTAGTAATAATGTACTATGTTTGTTCCTTTTTTCATCATCCGCAAGTTTCTCTCGAAGTTTCTGAAGCCCGCAGCACCGGGAATTGCATGAAATCCTCTATAAGGACCCATCAAACCAATTGCCAGGTAATCCTCCAAGTTTCACATCAGCAGATGCACATACACTATCCACTCACTGATCTCACTCACATAGTACTGTTTTGTTAGAGGGCTGCTTGTGCAGACAAGTTATGAGTTTGATAATGTCATCTCATCACACACATAGGACCACAATGGAAACAAGTCCACAGGACTTTTTTATGTTATCCTTTTAGCCCAAATGTGTGACTGAACCTTGTGCTGTTTGCATTTCTGTCTAATAAAGTATTCAATCAATCAATCACTGATGTGATGAAGATACTTAAAGGGGTGCTTTCAAGTTAGCTATTGTGGTTGTTGATGATTGCTAAAGTGACTCAACACCAGTCTTATTCCCAGTCTCATACTGACATGTTGGTGTTGGGAATAAGAACATATTGCATCAATCTTTCTCCAGAATCGCATACAGCACCTTAATGACCTCTGTGACGTTGTTGATTTATTGTGTCTCTCGTAGGAGAAAAGCTGGTGATCGGCTTCACTACTCGAGTTACACTCAACAGGCTCCTTGATGTAGGAGACATTACACCGCAGCAAGTGCAGAGGTTCCAGCAGGCAGCAGTGGCGTTTCTGGTGAGGGCTGTGGAGTATGCCATGAAGAAACTCCCCATGAGAGAGCCCCAGATAAAACATGCCATGTTTCTGGATGTCCAGCAGAGGGTAGAGTGTGGAGTGGAAGACGCCTTGTACTTTGTCGACAGGTTAGTTGGGGTATCAAGTCAAGTACATTTATCTATAGTGCCAAATCACAACACAAGTTATCTCAATATGCTTAAGTAGAGCAGGTTAAAGACTCTTGGCTCTTGTCACATTTTCTTAACATTTTCTTAATAGATTGTAAAGTTTAATGACCACATCTGAAAAACAACCCGTTTCAGCTACATTACTTTACCAGATCAGTGCACATTGTGTTCTTTTTAGGTTTCCTGAACTTCTCCCATACAACGGACCTGACGAGCGTGACAAACTGAGTGAGGAGTTTCTGGACTACCAGTCCATGGACATTGCCATGCCCGAAGACCCAGCCACGTTCGACATTGAGAGCTTTTGGGGGAACATGGCATCAATGAAGAATAAGGTAAGAATTATTCTGCACCCTTTGAAATACCCATTGACGTAATCAACTTAATTCTATACAAAAATACTTGAGAGTAATTAGGCTTCCTACATTTTGCAAAGGTGACCGGTACGAGCAGATTTGGGAGGCTCTCTCGTATCGCCAAGTTGGTGTTGGTACTTCCACATTCAAATGCTGATGCTGAACGAGTGTTCTCTGTGGTGGGACTGAACAAAACCCGAAAAACTGTTTGGCTCTTGATGGAACTCTATCATCCATCATGACTGTGAAGATGGCAAACCTTGAGCCACAGTGTTTCAAATGGGAGCCCCCTCCCTCTGTCATCAAGGCATCAAAATCTGCCACAAACACCTACAACATGAGACATGTCATTTAAACCAAAACACACAAACAAAGACATGCACTTTATTTATTTATAATATATATTATATATATATATATATATATTATTCTGGTTCTAATTTTGTTACTCTTAAAAAAAATATGCACTAAAGGAAAAGGCTGCTATTATTTCTTAAAAGGCTGCTATGTTTTCTTTATATTGACATTTTATAAATAAATGTATTTTATTTGTCAAACCTTTTCTTGTTACAATTGTTTTCATTTCTACTTGTGCTGGTCAATTATTAACACTATATAAGCATAAGGAGGCCAACAGTGCAGGGAGGGCAGCTGGCATGGGGGTGAAGACATCACAACAGTCTTAATGTTAATTTAAATTGAGATATTCCTCTAAATCGACGTTAAAAAAGGCAAAAAAAATATCTAAACGCATCTTCCCCCCGAAAGTCTCACTCCTACTTGTTACTGAAACTTGGCAGCCCTGCAGCACGGATAGTGCGCGCAACATGATTGCAGCGTCCAGGCAGCTCCCGTTCGAGCATATGCCTTGAGTTGCACATAGCTCCAACGATCCAACACACACACACACACACACACACACACACACACACACACACACACACACACACACACACACACACACACACACACACACACACACACACACACACACACACACACACACACACACACACACACACACACACACACACACACACACACACACACACACACACACACACACACACACACACACACACACACACACACACACACACACGTTATGGAAATAATTATCATAGACGCCAATTTGTAACATACAGGACAAACCTTGATGTCTGTACCTTCTTTAAGGACACAGGCTGCTTAGCCAATAATGTTATTGTTCCCATTCTGTGACCGGTCAATACTGGGTCACAGATGGTCTGTGTTGTGGGTACACTGGGACACTTCCTTCTCTGTATTTGTGGACTCCAAGGTGAAATCTTCGAGGTCATAGGTGTCCGAGGCAAGTAGCTCAGTGTTCCCACACTGTTTAGGCTATCTTCTCAAATATGTTGTTTACTCTCTGCGAAACCAGTTAGATGGGCTGGCAAGAGAGAGGCTCTCCAGAATTGACGTGGCAACTCTACCGTGAAGTCAGAACCTCTGACTCTTGGACTTGTGATGTGAATCCTCCGGCCGTTAACTCCAAATAAACCATCATGTGTTTGACATCAAAGCTACTGCTCTTCCCGTGTCTCCTTCCTGAGTCGGTGACTCCCACTGCATAGCTACACAGAAGTTTCCTCTACAACACACACACACACACACACACACACACGTTGTATTGTATTATTGTATGAGAGAGGTTCCAGGTTGAATTGAGGCGAATATTTGTAATGTTCAGAGGTTGTTGTGTTTAATATTCATGAGAATATTTGTCATTGTTCAAATGATAATAAACATTAGCATAAAGCATATTTGTCCACTCATATGTTGATAAGAGTATTAAAAACTTAACAGACTATACGTGTTTTGTCCTTGTTTGTCTTGCTTTACTTTTTGTTATTTTGTTCATGTATGTAAGACATTGCTTTTGGCGGGGCCCCCTTGAAGACGAGATGGTGCATCTCAAGGGGTTTATCCTAATAAATACATTTCTATACACACTGGTGATAAAGACTCAAATGAATTGATAGCCAAACACATTATGCCACGGCTATAACGGCCTTGTAGGACGTGTTTTCACATGTTAGCTGTTTTCCCGTGGAGGACTGTGGGTCTCCTCTCAGTTAGCCATTGCTTTCTCATCCAGCCAATCCCTGCTGCTGCTACCAGCCGGCCGTCTCTACAGGTATGTGTCAGCGTGCTCTCAGCGCACAGGCATCTGGCCGGGCTGACTCTGACAGAAGCTTGTGTCTGGACTTGCTAGCATCAAATAAAACCTGGACCAAACCCACAAACCAAATAATGGAGGAGCCGGGAGGCACCAGCACTGACAAGGACAACGTATCTGAGGTAACAACTAACAACCCTCTGCTGCACGCACACCCTCAACTTCACAACACAACTCTCCTGGCCTCCATTGCTTTTTAGACTGTTATGCCAAAATATGGGGCTTATGTAATTGAGTCAGAATGTTATGAATTACATTTCTTGACTGTTGAAACAAAATGTAGCGATGAATAATCTGGTGCAGTGCAGATACTTACATTTTTTAAGCAGTATTTGCGCAAGAAGGGCATCTCAGTGGAGAGAGAGGATGACTGAATGCTGCAACATCTTGAATTAACAACAATAATCTCATCTTTTTGAACAGGGACACTAATCTGAGATCATTTGCACACACCACACACGCAAGCACGCATACACACAAACACACAGATCAGAGGAGGCAGCAGCACAGTGATGGGCGGGCTGTGCTAGCCTGTGAAGTCAAACAGCAGCATCAGAACAAATACAGATCCAGTGTTTGTATTGAACTTCTACATTTTTGATTATGAGTTTTCAATAATGGATGACACACTCCTCAGAGGCATCACAGTCCAACACCACAAAGAAATGTCTTGTAGACGCGTTGAAACCTCCCGCACAATCAGCCTCAGCTCGGCTGTTTGCTCCGCCCTGCTTTATTATTGATCACAACCAATCCATTATTGAAATTGATGATCATCAGGGGATCATCTGTTCACAGTTGTGTAAGGCTTTACTATCAGGCCTTTTTTTCATAGATGTGGCCATAATATAACATTGTACTCACTGAAGAAAGTGCTGAGATGTGAAAACACGCTGACAATCCAACAGGAAATAATGATCAGACAGTTAAACCAGATTTTCAAAAATACCCAACACAGTCTCTTTGTGTGTATTAGCTGTAACTCAAACAAAATGGTCTTTTGTGCTAGGCGGCCCGAAGAGGTACAATTCTCTAGTATTTCTAGAGAGCCAAAATACAATAAAGAATATTAAAACATTTACATAGTTTTGTTTTTTGTCAGTCTATAGTAATCTCTTATTGTTCTTTTAAATAGAGTCTCAGTTTGTCACTGCATCATGTTTAAGTTGTCCAAGTTATTCAAGTGAAGATACAACATGTTAATTGCGCAACGCTACAGAACAAAGGTAGGCATACTTATTTCAATTATCTTTTTCCTAAATCTAACCACATAAGTACGGCATGTAAACCGTATGTATTTGAGAGTGAAACCTAACGTTGAAGATGCACTTTCTCGGGTGCAGGGTGCCCTTTTCTGTAGCTTTACAATGGTAGTGAAAACAACCTTTCTTTTATCTTTATTGAACTACTCATGCTGCTTGAGCCGTCAATTTTAAACAATGTTGCTTCGATCCAGGACCTCAGCTATTAACTTAATGAGTATAAAATTATAATGACCAGTAAGAATGATGGAAAAACCAAATAATAAGAGCCAAGTTGAAGAAATATCACATTACTGTATGTTGCATCATGCCGAGCAGAAAACTACAATATTTAAAATTCAAAGTGTGAGTTAATTAAGAGGCTCCGCTCTGATAAAATTACACATAACTTAATCATGCCTTGTGATCAATCCACTAATGGTCATGAGTCATGACAGACTATGAAGGGCAGGGGTAAAAGGCTTACCTGAGTCCATAAAGCACCGTGCCGTCCGGGTGCAGACGGATCATCCTGTTCTTGACGGTGACGCCGTGAACGAAGGACTTCTTGTCGTTTAGAAAGTAGGTGTCAGGCACCCACAGCGAATCCGCCACTCGGTTATCCAGCGTCAGGTTGTAGGCGATCTCGGAGTAGGACAGACGCTTGTCCCGCCAAGCCTGCTGGAAGTACATCGTCAAGGTGTAGTCCTGGAGGACAGAGAGGGGAGTCCATTAAACGAAGCCACTTCAAAGACAAACTGGTGACAATCAATAACGCTGACAGTATTTCAACCACGGAGCCAAAAATACACTTTCAACAAAATGTACTGACAATCTTTCACGATAGGAATATGTTTTATTTCCTTTATCCAGCAGTGGTGGGTAACCAATTACATCAAGTCAAGTACTGATATTCTAATCTGTGCCACTTTATACTTCTACTTCACTTCACACAAACATTTTGGACTTTTTTCTCCAATACATTGAATTGACACTTATAGTTCCAAGTTAGTTTTTCCCTAAAAAACACACTATGTCAATCAATATT
Organism: Gymnodraco acuticeps; assembly: GCF_902827175.1. Lineage (NCBI taxonomy): Eukaryota > Metazoa > Chordata > Actinopteri > Perciformes > Bathydraconidae > Gymnodraco > Gymnodraco acuticeps. Next base: position 1,641,034 of record NW_022990700.1, read on the forward strand.
GCAACTTTACTATACTATCAATATAGGCTTTTGTTGGTTCTCTTATGTTGCATTAAGGGAGTATAACTGCATTTGGATGTGACAAATAACTGACCTTGAACATTTAGCCTTTAATAATAATCAATCCAGAAGTAAACAAAGTATCTAAGTATGATTCCACATTGACAAACCACAACAACAAAACGCTCTTACATGTATTAATCACTAGTATTACTTTAACTCTGCAACAGGAGAAATTCTGCACAATGTATACTTTACATTTTGAAGCTTTAACTACATTTTGCAGATAAAGCTTTTCTCCTTTTACTTAAAGGTGGGGTAGGTAATTTTGGAGAAACCAGCTCGAGTGCGCTAGAATTTGAAAATACCAATACACAGCCGGAAAAAATCTGCCACTTCCTTGCAGAGCCCCTCCTCCAACACACACGAACGCGCACATGACCAATGAGGGCAAGAGATACATTTGTGCACAGATGGAAGGCTGACAGGCAGGTAGGCCGTCCATTTATTTTAGCCGGGCCAGCTCAGATGATTGGTCGTGCTTTTTACAGTACTACGGCTTCCACAGATTAATTTGTTTCATGGATTTTTTGTCAAAGCACTTAATATATTGCTATCAGGATGTTAAGAGCATTCCATGGAATATAACAAAAAGTGTATCTCGAGCCGGTTTCTCAAACTAACCTACCCCACGTTTAAGTACCATTTCAAACTCAGGACGTTTTAGAGCATGGTATTCCTCAGTACTTCTTTCGCACCTGCCAGCATCATCTCAACTGGGAAGCACTTCTAGCTCCAGCATCATGTCACCCCTCATGCGAACATGACTCCACAGACGTGTTGCAGCACGTGGTGTGGACTCTGCATAGTGAGAAGGTCATCCGAAAGGTCGTTGCGGACTGAAAGGCCACGGCCTGTGCTAGGGGCCATGGTGGCTGGGGTTGGGGGGTTAATATAAATATCTACTTCCACTTTGACTTACTAATGCAAGCAACATCCTTTATTTGCTTGGTGTTGTTTCTAATTCTGCATACTAAACATCCAGAAAATACTAAGATTAGGGCTGTGTATCAGATTCTCACTATATCAGTATCAATTGAACAATCAAATTAATCTTTAACTTGTTCTCTTTGTGGCTAATTGATGATAGTCTAGATTTGAGTGTTGAGGTGGAGGGAGAGGATTTAACCATAGCTGTACAAAACATTAAAAAAATACAATAACACTAACGGTAAGTGAAAAGGCAACCATTTGAAACAATTACCAAATCTATGACAATTATCATTAATATCTTTGCATCCCAACCCCCCTAACTGATAGGGGAGAGCTGTCCACATTGGAAAAGCGTCATTAATACTGTTTGTTTTTACACATGCTCAGAGATGTAGCAGTAAACTATCTCCTCCTCCTTCTTTCATTTTTCTCTGCTTCTCACTCTTAAAAAAAGACTTACACCCACACAGCCACAGTAAAACACAGCACTGCAGTTGGATTTGGTCTGTTGCAGTGTATTGCAGTGCAATCGATGAGTAGGAAAACAAATAAAAAAATACGGTCCGTGAAACGAGGCCCTTGAGCATTTACACTAGGCAGCCATCATCATCACTTATCGCCATGTGTGTTTCCAAGCCAATTTTTTTTCATATCATCACAAATTATAGTGACACTGCAAAGTAATAGCCACTTCTTGCTCTTAAACTCTTATCATTCATTGCATGCAGTGTGCACGAGCAAAACACTGCGTAAAAAGGGCATCTAAAAATACATGAGCTGCTGCCATGTTGATTTTTTCAGGAGTGAAAAGTCAGGCGAGGACGGCCGCATCCTTATCCTGTTTTACAAGAGCTCCCACTGAACCCTCCTCTCCACTCGCTCTCTCTCTGTCTCATTATCAGCCTGTCGATCGGATATCGCTATCACCTCTGGGATCGTTAGCTGCTGCCTGCAGACTCCCTATCTTCACTACCATCCTTCGCCATGTTGATGAAGAAAGCAGCTACAATCCTGTGAGCGGAAGAGGCTGCTAGCAGAAGCTAAACCTCTCTGTTTTACAAAACTGAGGCTAATACTCTTGAAAAGGTAAACAATCTGATCAAAATGAAGCAGAAAGTATTTATCAGGGTGGTCTCTGACTTTCAGCAACAATCTTTCACTCTTATTATTTTTCGATGAACTACATGTTTTGATAAACCTGGAGCAAATGTTACATTTTGGTGCATAACAAGGACACTGAGTGTGTCTGGTGCATACAGAGCTTTTGATATGAATGAATTAGAATTTAAGATAAAGGACTGATTATTATCATAATTACATAAATATGCTCTTTAAAAATAAATACACATCGTTTAGTCTGAAAGATACCAGAAAAACTGGGAAATGCCAATCCCAATTACAAAGAGTCAAATATTCCACAAAATAGATTTGTCCGAGCAGCGATACGAAATCCCAAAAAGTTCCAATCACAATGATATCAATCCTAGAAAAGCCTAATAGTCCTAATATTTAAGAAGATGAAACTTGATGAAAATCTTTCTGCTTGATAAATACCTCAAGAATAACGGATTGTCAAAAAGTATGGCATTAATTATCTTTTGATGGACAGACTGATGGATTTCTTGACTCATAATCTCAGAACCAGAAGGATTTTTAATTATTGGTTGTGTCGAAAATAATTTCCTTGTTCCCTCACTCAATAGCCAAATCAATTGTATGTGTATAGAGTAGCTACTATCACAAATCACAAATTTGCCTTAAGGAGCTTTACAATCTTGACAGCTATGACAAGCCTCTATTGGGATAAGAAAAACTTCCCAAAAAAAGTCTTTACAGGAAGAAATAATGGAAGAAAGTTCAGGAAGAGCTGCAGAGGAGGCATCCCTCTCCCAGGACGGACACATGCAATGCACCTCATGTACTGAACGGAACAAAATAGCAACATTATAATATGCAAGTCTGTCACTACTCTTGCTATTAAAGATAATCAGTATTTTACAGCAATAGTGGGAGGTAACATTTTAATTTTTAAATAATAAGAAACGTGTTTTGCTTATATTAAAGGTAGGGTAATTCACTTCAGAAACACTTTTTGTTATATTACAAGGAATGCTCTTAACATCCCGATATCAATAAATACATGAAATACTTTGACAATAAATATATAAAAAAACGTCATCTGTGGAAGCCGTAGTACTGTAAAAAGCACGACCAATCATCTGAGCCGGCCCGGCTAAAGTAACTGGATGGCCTGCCTGCCTGTCAGCCTTCCATCTGTGCACAAACTTATCTCGTGCCCTCATTGGTCATGTGCGCGTTCGTGTGTGTTGGAGGAGGGGCTCTGTAAGGAAGTCTGAAGGAAGAGGCATATTTTTTTCTAGTTGTGTACTTTCAAAATTTAGCGCACTCGAGCTGGTTTCTCCATTCTTACCTACCCCACCTTTAAGCCTTTTTTCAAATGTCCCCTTTTCTACCAAAATGTAACCGCCATGACACTTACAAAAAATCCCTTTTTTATACATTCTCATACACTGACTCATGCACAAAAAGCTGAATAAACTGTATATCATAAATAACCTCTGGCCTTTATCACAGCAGACATTTTACGTAACACCTGTGATTTTCTTCAAAAGCCCACAACATTAACGATGTCTCTATGTTATTTAAGTTTCCCAGTATGCCATGTAGCTAGCATGAACAATACAAGCAACCTGAAACTGAAGCAGGTGTTTCCTGAACCTGAAACTAAAAAGCATACAGTTTACACCTGGGCTTTTTTCCTGTGATGTCTGAGAAAAAACCCTATTGTCTACAAAACCTTTTAAAATGTCCCTTGTTAAGTCACTGAGCTTGGATTCAAGGCTCATACAGAAGTGTGTGTGTGTGTGTGTGTGTGTGTGTGTGTGTGTGTGTGGTGTGTGGTGTGTGTGTGTGTGTGTGTGTGTGTGTGTGTGTGTGTGTGTGTGTGTGTGTGTGTGTGTGTGTGTGTGTGTGTGTGTGTGTGTGTGTGTGTGTGTGTGTGTGTGTGTGTGTTTTGGGGGGTTTAAGAGTATAGGGAGAACACCTGGGCCTGCACGCTGCCTCCTGGCTGCTCTGTAAAATGGCAGCACAATTACGGCCTCACAGATGGTGCTGTTTACATTTGCTCGGACATCACATGAGCTCAGAGAGGGACACAAAATACGGGCACTTCCCCTCTCTATCTCTCAGTACAGGCAAGGTTATTGTTCAGCGAAAATCTGGGAGCCAGGGAGTACATTTTGTTCTGTGACAAGCTAAAGGGGTGGGTGCACTATTCTGGTGTTGTGCAGAAACACAGAGCAGTAAAGTCACGTTTCCTCATGCAAACAAATCAAATCCTTGACAGCAGGATCATTTCCATCACATCAACTGCAATATAAAATTCATGTGACACAACAATAGGGCCGCAACTAACATTTATCCAATGATGATCTTTAAATAAAAAATGTTGTCGGTCAGAAAACCAACACATATTTACCTTAGTATGCTATAAACAGATAAGCAAGAAAGCAGAAGCTGGAAACGGCATGTTTGTTGTTTTTTTGTTCATAAATACTTAAAGGATTAATTCATTACTTTAGCAGTTGGCAACAATTGTTCTGTCAATCGACTAATCAATCATTGCAGACACAACATATAGCAAAACTCTGCGATTCACACATTAAATGTCAATATGGTGCAGCCTTCATACTAAACATGGCAGTGAAACCAACCAATCCTAGAATGTTTTAAGGCAACATATGAGTTATTAATTCACAATAAGAAAGCTGTAAGTGGAGTATTCCGTCTTTTAGCATGTTCCCTCCTGGACAAAAAATTATTTCTGAGTAATAAAAAAGACATTTCAGTGTGATAAGAGCCTCTTCACTGCACACCTGAGAATACGAAGCAGGTGAGAAGGTTTTCCCAGCACCAGCATCCATTAAGAAAATCTGCAGAGAAGTGAGAGACAGACTGTCCCACGCTGGATTGCCGGTCTCCAAAGCGACCTTCACTCTCCTTGTCACAAGCACTCCTCAGTAACTCCATTAACATCACACAGGCAGCCCAGTGAGCATCAGTGAGGGAGACATCTTGTGGAGAGTACCAACATTACAAAAAATACTGACAGCAGTGAATATATAAAGGAGATGAAGATACAAACAAGCCTGGCTAACTTAAAAAACATCAAGGCTGGTTGCACAGTGACAGAGGCTCACTTCAGATATGTTTCTGGGCTAACAAACCCCCATTAAGAATCTGACAGAGTGACAAGGAGTACATTTGTGTTTCCCTGAGAAATCTGACAGGCTGCGGTTGTTACAAGACCTCCATTACAACTACATCAGCTGTCACCCGCCGACATGGGAGGGAGCTGCCAATAGACGAGCCTAACACAATACATACTGTGTGTAGATTTTTATTTGAACAAACATGCGCTCACTTTCTCCCTGTAATGAAACCATCGTGCCAGTTCGATTCATGTATAGCAGTCCTTTCTGTTTATTGTTGCTTATGAAAAGATGTGTCCAACAATGCTGTATTTTACTTTTGAAGTTCTTTGTACCTGGTTAAAAGATCCCGCCAACTTTAACATCTCAAAAAACAACTAAACGCTGATTTGTCCGCTTGATAGCTCAAAAAACGCAAACAAACATGTAGACATGCAAAATAAATCTTCTCAATATATGTGCAGCGGAAACCCTCGTGAAGCCCGCTTTTTGTCCCATTAACATCATTAATCACTGATAACTAGCCTACTACCGCTCCAAAATGCCTAAAGATTACTAGGATTTATGTTATTGTGTTTTAAAAACAGGTTGTTCTTCAAAGGTAACAAGGAGTTATACCTCTTTGCTGTCTTGCTAACCCCAAGCATAACAACAAAGTCAGGATAGATAACAATAAGTTCTCTTCATAAGTTCTCTTTTTTAATGTTTGGCCCAATACAAACCTGAGCGTAAACCCTTTTTTCAGATACTAACAATGGTGTTATTGTGCATTATTATATTTAAATGATTACAAAGATATATACAAAATGAAATATAACCTTTTTGGGTTTGAGAAAAATGCTACATCCATATTGTTCTTTACATTAGTACAATTTTGAAGAAAGCACAGGGTGAACAAACCTCCCATGATGTGCTGGTATGACTGTTGGCATGTGTGCTTGTCTTTCTACTCATGACAGACGTCCACCATATTGCTCAGCGCTTCCTCTGCTGTGTGCTGCTGCAGAGCACTCCAGCCACTCGTTTAATTGTGTCCTTCTAAATGCTGGAGGAGACGCAACAGCACATCAGAGGGTGGGTCTGAGGTTATTCATTTGTTGTGCTCTCTGTGTCCGGATAAGTACCAGTTTCAAATTAAATATTAGGGGTCAAGGAGGGAGTATTCTGAAAGAGTTGCGGGCCGTACACATCCTGAGGGAAGTGACAACATGGACGCCTTTATGACTCCCTTTCCAACGGGTCATTTTTCAGCTACTTAGCTTCAGTGGAGAAAGTGCCTGACAGAATCATTAAGGGAGTCATCAGCACATTAAAGGCTTGTAATGGAGCTGGCTAACTTACTCCCTGTTTTAAGACACGCAGCGGTTTTGTTCCCTGTACCGGCCATTATGAACGAATATTACGACCAATTTAAACTTGGCGTAACTTCGCTCTCTGCAGGGGAAAGTCTTGGTAATCATAGCAAATGACAAGCCAAGTATATAAAAGATAGGAGTACTCTTCCAATATCTTAAGGCTTATCAATTCATTTTATAAGCTGCATTTCAGAGCATTTTGGAAAGCCACCATCAGATGTACAAATGCATACATGACATGAATTATCGTTGAACAGATTTACACATAACCATAATTGCTTTAAGATATGCATGTCTTTGGCACATTTTACCATGCTCATTAATAAACTGCATGCATGTATGTGTCTCTTAACCAGGTTTTCCCCTATAGAACACTGTAATTATGTGTTTAGGGCTCATGGCCTCTTAGTCTCCATGGACTAAACATTAAACAGAGAACTTGGCATGCACGTACACAGCTGCAGGATTAAATGTTGCTCTTGTGCTGTAATTATGCTGCTGACCGTATTAATATATTGCTCTGTGTGGCCACTCAGCTTAACTAATGACATTGTTCTGGACAACCTGCATCCTCGTTTTAAGCCTTTAGGAAAGCTCTGCAGAGCAAACAGAGCAGGCAGAATCAAAGTTTCACAAACATAGAGACTTCATCTGTTGCCTGTTTTTAAATGTGAGGTTCATTAGTTCCATAGCAGAGAATACACAAAAATTGAGATTTTTTAGATTATAACTTCAATCCTCTTCATCGCCCATGCTATCCAGCTTCTCAAATGACAGAATTGTTCATCTTTTTTCTGTTTTATAGCTTTTAATCTGAATATCTTTGTTTGTCGGAGGTACGGTTGAACAAAACAAGCAATGTGAATGTGTCTTTAGTTAACTGTAATGAATGTTTTTTAGACAATTTAAAAACGCATTTAATCAACGATGCAATGATTCATCTAATTGTTGGTTGCAGCCCTATTTACTATAACTGTTGAAAATGTCTTGTACTATCAGCTATCTTGTACTATTCAAAAGGCAAACATCCATAAACCGTAGAAACAACAACAATCCAGCGTCTTGAAAAACAGTGCAACCTTCACCTGGATTATACATGTGAAAAACCTTGAAGAAGTCCCTAGAAAAAACGAGGCCTTATTTGCTTTTCCTTGACTCCCCGAGATCCACCAAAAAAAGAAAAAAGAAGGAGGCTGCGTTGTCATGGCAACACTGAGTAAAAATAACACAAGCTTATTTTCCACAAGCTGAAAATAAAATGGAACAGGATCAGTTTGGACAAACAAGATCAAAATGGTTGCTAATTCACAGACACAAGAAGCTGCATCCTTCACACGGACGCAGAGTAACGTGGGGGCCAGGGTCCGGCTCCCTCTGGTCATCGGCTCGTCCCATATCCGACGCCCCGATCCCCTTACTCATGTAAAGAAACCAGCGCCTGTCAGGATAATGATCGTAATAAAGGCAACGCTCACGCCCCACTAATTCCTCCATCCCAGAAGCCACCACAGCTGGTTTGTTTAAATCTTTTAATTCACAGCAAGCTAATTAACATTCAGAGAACAGTATTATAGTACAGGCAGTGCCTCTTAACAACCATCAACCTCAGGTATTTCACATGTAATGAATAAGCAGGATGAAGAAAAGACGAGAAGTGAACATACTTATTCGCCTCCCTCCTTATTCCATCTTCGGAGTGCATAGCTGTGCTCAACATATGGATGGCACGCTGAAGACGTTATTATGCAGCGCTGATGCATTGCTGAGACAACAGACCCGACTTGTATTTAATCAGCTGCCCTGGCTGTGTGCAGAACACTTTTTAATGCACCGTAACCAGGGTTCGGTTCCTGGATCTGTGATTTCAGCGAAAACAAACAGCATTATGCAAATGCCATTTCTGCTGCTAAGTGAGGGAGATGAGTGATGGAGCGGGATGCCAGCGCTGAACAGACAGACAGACAGAGATAAGCAGCGGGTGGATGCTGAGGGGGGGTCTCGGCCATGATATCATATCTGTGCCATATTTTGCACTAACCCCAGTGAGTCAGCACAGCCCACCCAACAAGGATGTGTGGTCACACCTCGGACTCGGAGGACGCTTCCCTCTCGAAATAGCACATTTGTAATGTCATGCAGTCGAGGCTGAGACCACGGCGCTGACTGACATGCACATTTTTATTGCCCGACAACACGGCTGACCTTTGAGCCTCAACGGGCCATCGTTGTGGATCACAAGAGAAAGCACCAACAAAGACACTCCACTATGGCACGTACACATGTGAACCAACCTCTTACATGTGCACAGAGAAGCAACAACACCAAAATCCCAACACACATTCAACACCACCTCCACTAGCATCCATGCCCTCATGTCAGCATATGAGGACGCCACAATGGCTTCAATCAGCCCCCACTAAAATACAGAGTTCATCCTCCACCAGAAGCTTTTTGATCTTTAATTAGAGGAGAGAGCAGCTGTCTACAACCCAAACCTGCTCACCGCCATGATGGCAGGCCTGCTTACAAACACTGTGTTCAAACCCAATCACATGCTTTCATTTCTGACATCAAACGACTCCATCTTACTTCATGTTCTACTGGCGTAGTGTGATCCTAAAAGGTTTTAATTGTCTTTAAACTGACTCAGCAGCAACAACTGAAAATCATGGATTTTGGAATTGTTGGTTGGACAAGACACTGGAAGACAACACGGCCTCTAGGAACCTTTAAATGACATTTCTCCCCCTCACTTTTTGCCAACATTTGTTAGATAAATCAATTGATCAAATAATAATTAGTGTAGATAACTTTCAGACCGAGTTTGTTGTTGTTGTTGTTGTTGTTGTTGTTGTTTGACCACTCATAGTGGTCTTAAAGGCCAGACTTCTAATCATTGCAAACACATGCTGTGCAGCCAAATAATGCTCAATGCTTTGTGGAAGGGTGTAGCATGGACCAAGGAAGAAGCCATTACATTTTGAAATAGAACCGATTCACGGGACAGTACCAAACCTCCAATATATCAGATATGTCAGACAACAATTTGAAAAATATCCATTTGATGATTGAAGCTTCAATGAGGAGCTGGAGCAAGCTGCTAAAGAAATATCTGATGGAGGCATAAAGTGTGGAAGAAGATGGTGTTTCGTCCCTTAGAGCGACTTAATTAGTAAAAAGGGAATGTGTATGTTGGGGGGTTAATGAAACTCTGGCTGCAGCTCTCTTGTGCAAACACAAGGTCGGCCATAACTTTTCCCTGGCCTCCACCGGGGATGTAGGTATCATTAAAGGCGATGGTGAAAAGGATCATAAAAACCTTCACCTCTCTCCCACCCTGTTCTTCACTGCCTTCCTGGCTTCATCATCGCCTCTCTGTGTTGTTTTCCCTCTCAGCACTTTAATCTTAAAAGCGGCTGCCCCTGATGAGGAAGATCAAAGCAGCCCGGCGCCAAGCGCAGGTCACCACCTCCATCCTCGTGATCACGGTGCTCGGTGATATTATCGATTTCCCTGAGATCAATCCCGTCAGCTGCCGTTATCCTCTATTGTACCAAATATATCTGGATGTTAAGAAAGGAGGAGGAGGAGGAGAATCCAACCTGTTATGTAAGGATGTTTTAGAGGATGACAAAAACGTGTTGAAGACTTTGGTGTTGTTTTTATTTCACTTCATTTAAATGTGTCCGCCATGTGAGAGGGGTGCCTGTGCAGATCTGGCGCTGAGAGCTTTTCTGATAAATGAGCGAGGTGAACGCTCTTTCATAGCCACAGGGAGTTGCATGACGTCAGCCGCCATTCACTGTTTGTGCACAGTTTTGTGTTTTGTTACACAGATGTATGAAGCAGTGTTTTTTTCCAGATGAATGCTCACTAGATGCTAGTTCTTAAGTAAGATAACCCTTTGGAGCAAGGCAGAGGTGGATTACATGGCTGCTGAGCCCAGAGTCACAGCCAGGAATCTAGTCAAAGTGGTGGGAGGCAAAGGATGGAGGAGGGAGAAAGAGGGAGAAAGAGGGAGGCCAAAGCGAGTGAGGGGTTTCTATTTAAAATCTCTCCGGACCCCCAAGGCACTTCCGTTCTGGTTGCATCCTCCCTCAAAATAAATCATTTCCATCAAAGGAAAAAGCTCTGACCAGATTCAGTGCTTTCCCTCAAACAAACTCACACACGCTGCTGTATTCATGTGCACTCATTCAGTGCAGTTTAAAATGACCACACACATAGGGACAGGCTGCCAAATCAAACTTTAAAAATGGCTCAATTAATAATAGAGAACACATCTCCTTCCACTCCTGCTGGCAAACTTGTTTTTCATCCTCTTATATAACATCTCTATTATGTTGCTCCATAGAGAGGCTGCTTTGTAAATGATCTCTTCTCACACTCTGAATCCTCTGCAAAGACTGCCCTTAATATTTGTTGTCAATGCAAAACAAATCCCAAGAGCAAAACCAGCTATTCTACACTAGAAATATGGTGTATTTAATGCAGGAGAGCTACACTGAAGAAGATAAAATCAACGTCAGATTCCTGTGGGTTGCTGTCTGCCTGTCAGTCTGTCAGTCTGTCACACGGATCAATAGGTGGTGCTCTTGCACGGGCTGCTGAACTTTTCCCCCTGTTCTCTCCTCTCCAAGTCGCTCATAACGTGCATCCGTGTCCAGCAAAGCTCAAGCCGTTCTCTTTTTTTTGGTTGCAATGCTGTGTTACCAGACATTTATTATTAACAAATTGCTTACATCATCTGACAAGTAAGGGGGGAAATCATTTACGTAGATGCTGATGATGTGATTGGCCAATCGAATTCAAATGCAGCAACACACCAGAGCTGCATTTTTTTTGCACCTTAAAAACACCAGATGATGCCAATTTTTGAGAAGAAAGGGTGTTTTGATTTATTTTGTAGGTAACTGCTTGAGATGAGAGAGGATGGATAAGAAAGGGGTGGAGGGGGGGGGACGTGTCAACAAAATTACACCACCGAAGCTTGACAACGTGAAGCAGTCAGGAGCACACACAATCACACTATCACACACACTGATACATACATGCAGCTCTCCGCGCGCGCAGCCGGGGCTGTGCGTCCGAGTGCGCCAGTGAGTGTGTGTTTTGAATTCAAATGCAGCAACACACCAGAGCTGCAAATGCGGAGACTGAGAGAGAAGGATGGCCATGATGTGTTTAAGAGCGGAAGCCTTCACAATTTTTTTTGCACCCGAGAAAAAAAAAATGCATTCACAATCTGCCTCACATTATCCTGGCTTCACAATCACACACACACTGACCCGTGATAAGCAACCCACTTAAGGGCTATTCCAGCCGTGCCGGGCTCAATTGGCAACATTAAGCGGTGTAATAATCATGAAGATGCACCTACCATGTTGACTTCCGAGACCATGTCTATACTGGCTATGTCTATATTCATTCCCACCTTGACCGGCGCACCTGTGAAGGAAAAGAAAGCTTTAATACAAGATAAATTAATACATCTCCCATCATGTAAATTTAACAAATTCGTGACGCGCGATCAGGTTCCTCTATGCTCCCCTCCACCTACAGGAGACTGGAGCATCACCAGGCTGGGTGAAAAAACGTTCATGTTTAACACGCAGATGAAATGCGGTTACATTTTATATTCAATTAGCCGAGTAGGATTATCAAACATTGATGAGCGGGATCGATCATGTTAAAAAAGCTTGTCTTATCTCCCCATCAAATGAAATATGCACATAATTTCTCATAACGTTAATTGGAAAGGCCTATTGGCTGTGAATGGGTGATTACGTAAATTAAAGCAGATTTTGCGATTCATTAAACATGTATTGCACGTCAGGAGGGCGTGAAAACATGACATTCCTTTTGCAAATTTGCACGTTACCTCCGAAATCTGGCCTCAACCGAATGTCGTATCCTTTCATCAGTCTGTCCACTGTTTCTTTTACCAGAGGCATATTGCTCGGATCTTTGAGATCTTTGGAGCTGTGGGAGAAAAAAGGTGGTGTAATGCAAAACAGCTTGTTAATATCTCACGCCAGGCACGCTTTAACACAGGCTACATGACATGCGAGACAGATGATCGAGAAAATAAGGAAATAAGATTACCTTTGAGTCCAGACAAAAGTCACTAGTAAAGAGAAAGTCAAAATCCCAAAGTGGTTTTTCCTGATCCTCCCCATCGCAACAGTATTGAGGCGGTTTCGGGATGCGAGTGAGGAGAGCGCACATCCAACTTACTCCAGACAGTGCAGAGGAGCCAATGAGAGGCGCATGCGTGCAGCAAGCCCAAGATCAAAGAGTGGAGACTGATGATGGTGGATGAGCAGTTTCCATTGCAGAGAAAAATATTAAAGGGACAAGTGGTTGTGCGTAATGAGGAATCGAACATTTGTGCCATAAGAAATGAACAACAGTGGTGTTATTTTCAGGATGGTTTTATTCCCATGTTTATTACATGGCAGATGAGTTGGTCTACATTCTGACAAGGTCAAACAATGGGATCTACTGGAGGATTTGAGTGGTCAAAATGTCAACTTAAGATCAAGTTTATTCCTTAAGCTTTTATGGTATTGGATATGTAGCTAAAAGGATAATAAAAATCCCTCCATTGCAGGTAGACACTTTATATGCAAACATCTGCGCTCCACAATCATGCCGCGTCCATACAAAAATAGAAAATTAATGTCATCCACACCCACGGGTATTATATCCTACTCTTCCTTGCAATGTTTTCAGAGGACCCGCAGATGCAAATGCAGAGGGAGCACCATGCAGAAAGGTGGGATGGAAAACACAATTCTACAATTCATTTTCTCAGGTTTGAGTACATTTTTGAAGCCGCGGGAAGGGATGCGAGCCTCCTCTAAATTGCCTTTGATCTTGTTGTAGTGGGAGCTGTGCTTCTGTAGAGGGCAGGCTTCTGAAATCATTGGTTCACTGTTGCATCACCACCAGTTACAGCCATCATAGATTATATCATGCATTTCTTTTTGATGTGTTTCATGCTCTGTGCGCGTGTCTGAGTGTCATGTGCGCTGTACGTGTGGCGTCTGTCTCGGTCCAGGGGCCCGAGAAGTTGTTGTGTGTACGTGTGGCAAGCTTTAAAGTGATTGAGGCCCTGTGAAGGGCAGCTCTTCAGCTACTGATCAGAACACAAGTGGGCAGTGGTCACAGCCTGTGAAATGAATAGATGTGCGGCAGGAGAATAAATGAGTTTCTGATTCATTTCCTCTGTCAGATGAGAGCTTGTTCACAGAGAGAGAGACAGAAAGAGAGGGGAGGGAGGTGAGGCTGGCTGGATGCTGAAGGTCTCTCTGGCAGCCCATGCCCTTTTCCAGGAACTCTTTGTTTTGGAGATCAGGCATCCCTGCAAGACCAGAATACAGCAGAGCAGAAAAAGTGAGAGTGGCATATAAAAAGCTTTCTCTTCCCACATTCAGACACTCTCCATCTGCAGTGTGCTATACAGCCAAAACCGTTACTGTGCTCCCTGTCCTTTCTTCAAAATAACTGAGAGAGGGACGTGGAGAAAATGTGATAAGGGAATGGATGTGATGCAGCTGGTCTCATGCTCTCCATCTTGTCTCTCATTATTCTGCAGAACGTTATAAACAAAACAACCATAACAATTCTCTGACAGGAACATGAGAAGCATGATGAGTAGATTTGCACTCCCCAGTGTTGCATAACAGATCTCTCTCTCTCCCTATTTCTCCCGTTCTCTGTGTTTTTCACTGTATCTCTCTTCTTTCTTGGACATCTTGTGTTAGTGGCTCACTTATAAGCGGGAAAGTGAATAGTCGCTTTTTCATGTACTTAATGTACAAAGTAGGACCTGGTTTCTTCGCCTGCGAGACCTGCTCCCCATGGAGAAACAGTGTTGTCATTAAAACGGCTGGAATTTTGCCAGCCCTCAGGTCAACCTTATATAAAAGAGGGGAGCTTGATGCATATTTTTCTTCTCAAATTAACTCAGCGCCCAGTCCTTTTTATATTGTAAATCTATGATGATAAAAGCCACAGTGCTGGCAACGAAGCAGCAACAACGCCACCTAACATCATTCCCTTCGTTTTTTCCCCCTACAACTCCCGGGGCTGCTTCAGCATTAGAAATTATTGATGTCTTTACTGCCAGAAGATAAAAGTTTTTGACAAAAACTGTGGGTAGTTATTGTTCCACTAAAGCTATCATGATTAGAGCAGAATGAGACAGGGCTGTAAGATACAAAGTAAGTATGCAGAGATATCCTTTGTCCGTTGTCCCTATTTGTACAAGAAAACCATGGATCGTTTCTGATGTTTTGTTTTACTATTTTACATTAAAGGCTTTCTGAATCTATTACTTTTTTTAACACCAGATTTAAAGGGTTAAAAGTAAACTGGCTATGAGCCTTCCTTTTTCCCTTTAAAAAAAAAATGTCTTGCAAATGTATGACTTCAAAGTTTATCCTAAAAGAACATCCCAGTTTCCTCCTAAAAATGTATACCTTTAATCTTGGAAATTAGTTTGTCCCCCATTATATACCCCATTTCAATATATATATATTTGTTTTCACCTACAATGACCATAATAGGCTGTCTTACTTATCACATTAAACCAGTTATATGAGGTTGCAGGTAGATATTGCTTTGTGTTATAGGGGGTCACAACTTAAAACAGTCTCGGCTAACTTCCTGTAATCTCCATTACTAACAACAGCTAAAGTATAAAAGATACAATGTCAAACACCATGGCACAAAACTAGGGCATTGTTGGGGTGTATTTTTTCAGGTTCAGATCAAAACCCATTTGAGTGAGTATTAATGACACCAGGACAGTACGTGTTTGACACATAAACCTCTTGTCAGTACGATGAACATATCATTGGATGTGGGTTTGTAAAGATGACAAATATATCCTTTTAACAAAGACATATGTAAATGTACCAACATATTAGAGTACCTGGCCTCCTCCATGGTGTCTTTGCCCAGGTAGTTGTACCAGTAGACGAGGTTGAAGAGGGCGAAGGCCAGGGGGAAGAGGATGCGTGACCACTTGTCGATGGGGCTTGTGCCAGCCAGCTGCGGGATTGGAGGAAAAGCTGAGCCCTGCTGGAGGAAAATTGGCACGGGCGGACCATCTCCTGGCTCACTGCGACACACAGAGTGGTTTCTCCTCTTCAGGCCTTCCTGACAGCCGTCCCACTGTCGGGGTGGAGGTAGGGGGCGATTTGGAGGAAAAGCAGCAAGTGAGGAGATGTTAGTGTGGGTTATCTGTTCAGTGAGAGGAAACGGGGTAGGTAGTGTAACATTCATTTTTAAACTGGGAATTTCTAGCCAGCAAGTACATGGTGATTTTACCATACTGGAGTCTTGTATAAGGTTGGGAGATATGTTGGTTCCCACAGGAGCTTTCTCTCAATGGCATGCCAACATCCCTATAGAAAGCAGCAGGTAGTTAGCTGGATGCCCATAGGATGGTTAGGAGATTATGCAGGGAGGAGTGCTGGAGTTTTTCTCTGTTCTCACACTGAGGCTATTTTTAAAGCATCTAACCATGAGCCCTACACGTGAGACAGATCCCAGGAGGATGCTGTGGTGGCTTACTGTATTAGCATAAAGCATATAGCTAGAGATGAGAGCTCTACAACAGCATGTATTACTATTTAATGTGTGGTGTGCCCTGAATGAGGAAAATGGAAGAAGCAGGGCAACTACTTGGAAATGCATAGAAAAAAACCCTCGTATCTGTGGCTTTTTTTCATTTCTCTACATCTGAGTCTGGAGCTGCTGGCTTCCTGTTCATTATCAACATTGCTGCATCAAGCTCTCTGCAAAAACGAGGAGACTCTGTACCTCCACTTACCATTATTAGCTATGTAAATGCATTTCTGATGCCACGTGATATCGCAGTCCCTCTTCAAGTAATAGCATAAGCTGATGTTGCCGAGCAGCTTTCTTTCATACAAGAGACAAAATCTACTGTCAGATAATCGCTTCTTATGCGAGAAGATCTTGGTGTTAAGATATATATTGATCCCTGTTTATATATGTACATAACCACAATCCCATCTGAATCATTGTTTTCTAACTTCCTATCACTGCAGACAATCAGATTCTCACAAATAGAAATGTGTAAATTGTAACGATAAGAATTAAAGGAAAAACCCTTATTTACTTTCTTGGCAAGCAGACCGTAAGCTTAAAAGCCTCTGTCTACTGCGCTAAATGTGTTGCCAGGGCCAAGCTGGTTAGCTTAGCATTAAAGAGGCCCTTTTATGCTTTTTTGTGTTTTCCCTTTCATGTAGTGTGTTGTAGGTTTTTGTGATTGTAAATGGTCTGCAAAGGCTAAAGTTCTCCAGAGAAGTTTCTCACACACACACACACACACACACACACACACACACACACACACACACACACACACACACACACACACACACACACACACACACACACACACACACTTCCTCCTGCCTGAAACACCTCCATTGGACTCCTTTGTTTATTTTCCTAACTTAGTGAGATCACTACGTAACACCTACGCTTCTATTGGCTCACGCACAACACAAGTTCTTACTCGCAAAGACCCTGAAGACCTTTTTTGTTGATTATTGTCCAATTGTTAAAAATGGTGTCCTACAGTGACACATAAAAAAGTAACAACAATTTTGGTTATATCACGTCATACACATTTATATATTGTTGTGTCTGTGCTAT
The DNA here is from genome assembly GCF_902827175.1 of Gymnodraco acuticeps. NCBI lineage: Eukaryota > Metazoa > Chordata > Actinopteri > Perciformes > Bathydraconidae > Gymnodraco > Gymnodraco acuticeps. The sequence goes on from NW_022990700.1 coordinate 1,658,312, forward strand.
TTTTTCAATGGTATGATATGTGCTGGGCTCTGTTGGAAAAAACATGACGTGACATACTTCCGTGCCGCAATCAAAGTTTTGCTGAATTTGAATCTTAATGGGGGGAGTGTTTATTCATCGTGTTGCAGAAGGGTCAGATAAACTATGATTCAAACACATCCACACAGTCAGAGGAAGGATATTTGGTGAGATTTTGATTGCTAAACTTCCCTCTAATGTTACTAATGGAGACATACTTAAGATTGAAAAACATGTTTTAGGGTGCTTAAAATCAAAATATGCCACATTTCCTTGTTACACTGTATTATGTGTAACATCTGAATTAAAACGTCAACACATATAATGTATAATTTAATGTGAATCGTAAGCAATGTCATTTTATGATGACAGCAACTTAAAGTCAGCTTCTTACCATAATGGATTCGTCATCATCCTCACCGGTGGCCAACACTTCAAGCTTGTCTTGTCTACGTTTCTGTTTCTTCAGACGGTTGGCCTGAAGCGTGGCCAAGTAGTTTACCGCTGCAAACTCAATAAGAGCCGACGCCACAAAGGCAAAACACACAGCAATGAACCAGTCCATGGCGGTGGCATAGGCTACTTTGGGAAGCGACTGTCGGGCACTGATGCTCAAGGTGGTCATGGTCAGCACTGTGGTGATGCCTGGAGGAACACAATCACTTATGAAACACTCATGGAGGAGAGGTATTCAAACATAAACCATGATTAATATAAATAATTGTTGGGTATCGTGGTGTACCAGCAACTGTGCGTGCAGGAACAGACTCTTTGTTGATCCAAAAAGAGACTTGGGACAGCACAACAACCATTATAAGAGGGATGTATGTCTGTATGAGGTAGTAGCCCAGCTTCCTTTGGAGTCTGAAATGGACCACCTGCACAGAGTAGTGACCTGAAAGATAAACAGCACGTGTGAAGAGAGAAACCCTGAGGGAGAGAGCAGGGTAGCAGCACAGAACGTTTGCCCTTGACTGCCCTTGAAACAGAACAGCTGCTGAGAGAAACATATAGATATATTGGCTGCTGTAAGAGGTGGAATAGCCCACTATTTGTAAAACATCATGTGAGAGAGACAGGAGGAAAGGAGAGGGAGGACGAAAAGGAGTAGGGTAGGAGGGGGGAGCATAGCAGACATTTGGAAATGGGATAAAGTCAAGAGGAAGGGGCGAGTGAGGAGGGGGGCGGGAGGAGAGCATGCAGTGTCACTATGCGTAACACACTGCCCTGCTCTGTCCAAACACATGCATGCTGACATTCACAGACTAAAAACACGCTGCATCATGCACACATACAGAGGTTCCCTCTCGCTCTGTTTTCTAAATGGATAAGGTTTCTTGGTTTTGGAGAATGCCTCAGCCTTTCCTCTCTCTTCCAGGAATCTGCTGGTTTCACAGCAGGGGAGCACTTCCTCTTCTGGTGAAATTAAATGCACACCTGCACACAAACACACACACACACACAGGCACACACACTACTCCATTTTCTCCTCTCTCGGTGCATTCCCTGAGTTTTAAAACCCCATAGTTATGTTTTAAGGCACACCATACGCTTTAGGCCTGCCCACTTAAGCATCTTACACCTGATGGCTGCTCAAGGAAGTCTTTGCTTTTATATCGGCTAATGTGGGGGAGCGATGGACTCTCGTGCAGAGTTTAAATAAACTGATCTGACCTCTTCCCTTCTTTAAATTAAACATCTAAGTGCAAGTAACAGTTTCCTCATAGGAAGAGAAATGTGATAGCAGACAGAGAGCATTACCTGTGTTTGCTTTGAATATCTCACTGGACAAAGTCTTCCCCACGAGATCGTACTGCAGGAGACTCATGGACTCAGCGGGACAATCAACAGATGCTAGTCCTTTCCTCCAAGTGAAATAGATTTCACTGCTCGTATAGGCATCTTAAAACGCAAAACCAATTACAATAAACTCATAGGTTAAACACATTAATGAATCTCTCTGTTATTCCTTCTGTTAATGAACACATCTGTTTAACTTAAATGGGGTTGCAATTTACAATTATCATTTGCATGTTGATTAATCCTGATTACCTTATAGATTTTTCAATTTAACCTTCGGTTTGAAAAAAGTCAGAAAATAGTAAGAAATGTCCGTCCCAGTTTTTCAAGTAACTTTTTCTGTGACCACAATGATTTTAAGTTTAATATGAAATAAAACATAGAAAAGCAGGAACAATTTTAAGCACTGACCACAGGAGGTTTTTGCCAGAAAAATGTATTAATCACTCAAAAGGTTGCAAATCCTTTTTATTTATTGACCATTGGTTGAAGATCTATACTTACAGCTTCCAAACCGGAGAGGACAAGAATGGCCGTCCATGGGGAAGTTCAGCAGACTCATTGGACAGTCAGCATGGATTGTCAGTCTAAGAGAACACACAGACAGATCCTCTCTTTTAATATAAATCTCTTATTCACATAAGATTTTATCAACAAAACAATTAGTGTTAATTGTAGGATCACCTCATGGTGTAGAGGACAGTCCCGTTCTGCATGATGCGGAAGAGTTTGTTAGGTGTGGTTGTGTTATGGGAAATGGCCTTCTTGGAGTTTCTGAAAAAAGTGTCTGGCGTCCAGATCTTGTCCAACATGCGGTTGTTCAGCCGCAGGATTTCAGTTGGGCCCTCGAATTGTAGCCGCTCATCAACCCACATCTGACGGAAGAACATGTCCATGGTGTAATCCTGATGCATGAACATAAAACATCAGCGGATGTTAAAGACAAACCATCATATCAAAAATTCTTGCTTTAACCTAAGAAATTGCCCCTGCTGTTCATCAGTATGCATAATAAAATAGGGCCAACTTGTAGTGGGAGGTGTGGAGAAATGACGAGGAAATTATGGATGCCACTCATCCCAGATAATCATTAATCAATCCATTCAGCCATTCCCTCTGTCTGACATGTTGTCATATTGATTTAGAGGCCATCAATAATGGAGTTATAGGGCTGGTCAAACAGATTAAAGCTCATTAGATGGTCTTATGGCAGATTGCCATAAGGCTGGAGTTCAGTAGTCACTCAAGCACTGTTATCTCCCACAGTCAGCAGCACATAATATACATCTCCTTACAGCAGCAGTATCTCACCATGTCAACATCTGAAACAGGTCCAAAGCTGGTGACAAAGAAGTCAGTTTTCACCTCCGTAACACCACCTGCAACAGTAATTAACAACTGTACATTGCCTACAGTAATACAAGATGCACAAAGATATTCAAGCTTAATTAGACCCAAGTCTAAGATGTAAAGTCTGAATTACCCCCGGATCCAGGTCGCAGTCTGTTGTCATAACCATCCAAAAGTCGATCCAAAATGAGAGTGATGTTGTCAGAGAAGACCTTCCCAGTTCCATGTACAGTTCCAAGACTGCAGAGGAAAAACATGGTTACACCTACAGGCACATTGTACTCTGATCTACGTCCAAGCTGAGAGGGAAGACTTACCTTATCCAGCAGATAAAAGTAACCAAAGTAACTGTCAGGAAGGCCATCCTGGGCAGCATTTTTAACCAAATGTGCAGTCAACCTTAGGAGCCACTCATACTAAATAAAATCGCATGGGAAGGGAGTAAAATAACAAACAAGCTAGAGACCTTGTCGGTGTTGTTAAAGTGACTGGTAGGTATACATAAGGACACCGGAGATACTAAGTCTGGAACAGTAATCTAATTAAAAGATTAGTAAATCCACTCCTTTTTTAGACAAACAGTGACTTGTATTGGTTTTATTTAAAGATTAATACAAAATAATTAAAACTAAAATAGAGAACTAAATTCAATGCAACTCATCCATTTTAAAATATGTGTAATGTGTATACAACAGCACTAACATGTTTCTAAAAATACATGTGTTGTAGTTGATGTGATCACACAGCAGATGGCACTAAAATGTTTTTTCACAACCGGAACTCCTTACTGAGAGAAGAAGAAGTTTCCAGTGTGTGAACATGCCTACATAAATACTAAAAACCTACTTTAACTGAGATGTTTTTCACAACAGTCCTGTGAAGCAGTCGTCAAGTATAGCGTGATAGAGAGTATCTGTGTAGCAAACTCTTACATAGCACACCTGAGTAAGTTAGTCAGCGGAGGGTAGCCGCCCTGTCAGCCGGGCTGAAGCTGCAGCATGTCGGCGCACTTCGAGGAGAGGAGCGGTGTTGTCCCCTGCAAAACTCCATGGGGCTCCTGGTACCAGACCATGGAAGAGGTTTTCATCGAAGTCAATGTGCCTCATGGGACGTCTGGGAAAGAGGTCAAGTGTAATTTAGGATCCCGAGACATCGAGCTGCATGTCAAAGGGGAGGAAGTTTTCAAGGTAAGTTCCCAATCAATCTACTTCTAAGAGGAAGAATGGTAAATGGAGAAGATGTTGGACTCATTAATGTTATCTTACCGCAGTAAATGTAGTTTAAGGTTGAGTATTACCAAGGTATTTTCACTTAATTTCATTGTCGCTTAGCTCACATATCTGAGCCCTCACTTTTTAACCACATGGTCTTATTTAGAGACCGCCATTAAACTGCCGTTTGAATGACTTATTTTTCAACCATCTTCTCACCAAAAAACTATTTGCAAAACAACCATTACTTGTGTTAACTTGTGTAAGCAAAACTGCTAGAGGTGCACACGCCACCAGCTGGACTGGATTTGAGTGTGGAGCAAATGGAGCATGCGCAGTAGACACGTCTTGATCCCTAAAGTTGAAAAAAGTGCCAATGGCCAAATCCAGACTTATCTTCAATAGGCGCTTTCACACTGCGGTACTTTTCCCACAAAGGTTCATGTGAACTCTTTTATCGCGTTCACACCAAAAAGAGCCGGTACTAAAATTAGTTCATGTGAACCTTTTTACCCCCTCGAAAGTCCCTGCTAGAGAGCAGGGACGTTCGAACGGCTCTTTTGTGAGAAAAGAGCTACATTTCTGATTGGCTGGGCGGATTGCAAAACTCCCAAAAACTTTTGTGAAGCCGCCATTTTATTATCCTCGCATTAGCATTATTAGCATTAGCCCAGCGCAGAAACGCAGAGAGACTAACTTATGGCAACACAAAATAAAACATGGGAGCGGTGGAGATGAGGAGGTTCTGGCGATTTACTCGGAAGGCTTCAGTAGAAGCTGCTGGGAGTCCCAGCAGCTTCTACTGAAGCCAGTCCCTAACTCCGGGGACTTCCGGCCGGGGACTTTGGGCGGCAGTATACGCCGTGAAGTGGTTTGCGGCCTGCCAGTAAACCCAAAGCAGAAGAAGAAGTGACGTCAGCGGCTTCATTTGCCTAATCCACCCCCAGGGACTTTTTCCAGTGTGAACGCGATCTGTATTTAGTTCATGCGAACTAAAGAGTTCACATGAACTAAGTTCACATGAACCTTTGTGGGAAAAGTACCGCAGTGTGAAAGCGCCTAATGCACCTTTCAATTGAAAAAGCAGAGACCCTTGCAGAAATTGGCCTTTAGTGTTTGATCAGGCACTGCAGAGCCTGTTTGCAACCTGTAAGCTACCGACACTGTTATCCTCATTTCACTTGTTCTATTCGCCTGAAAAGCCTCCATTGGAAATCAAATCAAGTTTTATTTGTAGAGCACATTTAAAAACGATTTTGGTCGAGCCAAAGTGCTGTACATGTAATTTAAACACATAAAAACACATTACATCACAATAAATCACAACAGATAAAAACAACACATGGAACAGTCAGGAGTCGTAACCCCACTCTAACTAGAAGGCCAGAGAGAGAAGTAGTGTGTCTTCAGTGTGGATTTAAAAGCCCCTAGGGTCTGGGCCGACCTCACATGGAGGGGAAGAGTGTTCCAGAGCCTGGGGCCAGCTGCTGCGAAGGCTCGGTGCCCTCAGGTTTTGAGCCTGGTCTTAGGCACTACCAGCAGCAGCTGGTCAGCAGATCTTAAAGCTCTGGCTGGGGTGTAGCGCTGGAGGAGTTCAGCTATATAGGCCGGAGCCAACCCATTTAGTGCTTTAAATACAAATAAAAGGATTTTAAAATCAATTCTGAACCGGACTGGAAGCCAGTGTAGTGAGGCCAGAATTGGGGTGATGTGGTCACGCTTTTTGTGGCCAGTCAGGAGACGTGCAGCTGCGTTTTGGAGTAGCTGCAGGCTAGCAGAAAGTGACATCAATATGTAACACTCAAGCTTCTATTGGCTGGCGCTCCAACACTGTACGTGATAGGCTAAGCGGCAGGACATTTGTGAGTAGTTAACCAATCAATTTTCACAATCTTTCATCATATTTTCCTTTTCTATTAGGGAAAGTTGTTTGATACAACCATGTCTGACGAGGCTACATGGACACTTGGTAGGTTGGATGACTTTATGTAACATACTCATTAACATACACTTAACAAAGCCAACCTAATCTCACTCTATTTTACCTTCCTTGTCTGCTCAGAGGACAAGTGTCTCATTCGGATCATTCTGATGAAGACTAACAGAGAGGCCGGGAACTGCTGGGTCTCCCTGCTGGAGGGGGAGTACTGTGCTAACGCCTGGGTCCAGGACCAGATGCAGAGGAAGCTCACACTGGAGAGGTTCCAGCGGGAGGTTAGTTTAATTAAGTGCCAACGATCAATTTGCAAGTTATCAGATGCACAGCTGTCTCCCTCTACACCTGGCTTTCTTTGTAAAATAGTTGGCAACAGTGTTCATGATCATTTTTGAAAGTCTAGTTTACTGTGTTTCACTTATACAATGTTACCTATCAAAGCTTTAACTGGTGTGGATTGTTTTAGATGAGGGAGATTTGTTTTTGTCCATTTACTCTTTCACAAATATTCACAGGTGGAGAAAAACAGATATGCGTTTAAATTGAATGTTGATATGTGGCAATCCTGCTTATAATTTGCTAGAATCCTGGATTTGACTTCAGCGGTGCAGAGATATCTGGGAATTTCGCTGGCGGGGGTCCAGACTTTTCCAGTTTACAGAAGTGATCATGAAAAAAAACTGTGACAAGCTGCAGATGTCACCGCTGCCTAATGAACACTACCGAGAACAGCCATGGCATGCTGAGGAACATTGGAAGAATGACATTGCTGTGATGGTAATGAAAAGGATTTCACAAACAGTGGGTGGGATAAAAGACTGAATTGTTGGACAGAGTTTTCACTGCAACGGACTTGTTGAGACCTGATTTGGCCAGTTCCAAGGCTCATGCAGGCTGAACTATGGTTAATGAAAACTTGTTCTATTTGGTTGTATTAAACCTGTGATGTGTTTTTAATAATGAGACAACAATGGACAAGCATTAGCTTTTCAATAAAAACTTTATTGAAAGGTACAACTTTAAGGTTAACAAGACGGTGTATTCAATTAGCCATTTTGAATTTGAGAACACATTTTATTTTTGTCACTAAAAGAAACTTCTACTCGACAGGGAAACTGGCAAAGAAAATGCAATACAAATTCCAACCCACATTTCCACTGCAAACTTTTTTTTCAGTGTTCTCTGCATAATTGACAACTGAGATCAATTAAGGTGGTACTTGACTCTGTGAACACTAATTAAGAATTGGTGAAACAACGCATCTGTTACCATGGGCATCTCAGCTCAAAGAGTATGGTCAGCCATACATGACGGTCATATTGTCAATAGCCTCACTTCACTGGACTTAACCAGAGCTCCCTCGCCGTATCAAAAATAAAAACAAAAAATCATCACCTTGGGTAGGAGTGTGCAATCAGGACAGTTTATCAACCTAGGGTAGGAGTTAAGGATTTTGGGCCCGATAACTTGGTTCCATTTTTGCTGTTCACAAAATCCTTCTCCCTCCTCTTCCACATGGTGGACTGAGGACCTAGGTGGTTCTATACTTATTTTTGCTTAAAACCAGCAACCCGTTCCAGGAAATAGCAAAACAACCTGGTACAGATTTTATCAAGAACATACTGTACACTTGTGCAAGCAACTCAACCATGAAAGTAAAACTTAGCAGGATGGCAGAACCTTTCTGACAAATCATTACTCATTGTCGTTGGGGCAGATAAAATACAGTGTGCTTTTTCAATGTAAAAGGACAAACAAAAGCTAAAAGTTATATTTGTAGCTTTTCCCTAAAGAAATTCATCATCATAGATGAAAATCTGTAAGGAAAATAATAGTGGCTGTACGTGGGTGACCTTATTTGGGGGGGGGGGTTGTAATTACCCCCCCACATGTAAGGTCACCCATTCGTGCCCGCAGGTTTAACAAGCTGACTCAGGAATAGTGGGAAGGTGGGTGATCTTGTAGTAGCTGGGCTTCAGCTGACGTGCAGTTCTTCCCGAAATAGTCCAGCGAAGCCTCTGGCCGTTAGGCCTGGAGCACCTGGTGTTGGCATATTCAGCCAGGCATTTTCCAACCAGCACTCGCACGCAAACCAAGTCCCCGTCCCTGATCTGTAACAAAAACAAGAATGGGCAGGGGAACATTTTTAATTGTGCACCTTAGTTTTTGTTACAGAGTAATGTTAACCAATTTCAACAAATCCTTTTTAACCAAACAAAGCTACAGCAAAACTGCTAAAAACAGTACTTCTGAGTTTTTGTTGCAGATCAGATAATACAGATTGTAGAAGTTGGTACTTGCATTCAGTTGCTGCTGCAGACTTGTCAGGGCCTCAGCTATTTTGTCACTGTACTCAGGGTCGTGTTGCTCCTGGGACTCATAACACAGGAGAGCCATAGCGAGCATAGATGGCTGAAGAGATACAGAGAAGAAATTCTTAAATCACACAAAAAGCTGCAAACAGTCAATATGTTTGTTTAAGAACACTGGCATCTAAATTAAGAGATAACATTTAGAATAAAGAATATGCTCAAACAGAGGTACTACTTTGTACCTGGTCTACCACCATATGAAATATTTTAATGATTAATCAAATAGTAAGCAAAGTGCTGCTTTGACATACATCTAAATAATTGAACAATAAACTTGAAAAACTTCCAACAATACATTTCCAACTTAAAAAAGGGGCCACCTTTTAAATGCTATCAGGCGGTTATTTTGGCCTACCTTCATTTTGGAGAAGACAAATGAGCAGTGACAGGCTTTTAGCTGAGCCTCCAGTCGATCAAGGCTCAGTATCTTCTTGCTGTGAAAAGAAAATGGGTTCAGTTTAAAGACGCTGACTAACACACAGTAAACAATGTGATATACATCAACCTTCAAATGTCAATTTAGAGACTAATATGAACACTTTTCTTTAGTACAACAAAATAATGACAATGCTAATGTTTTTAACATATTTTCATCTAAAAACATGTACAAATCTACATTATTCTACATGGGACTGTGCCTCTTGGCTTTAAAAAAACCTTTTGGTCAGTATTCTCTTTGAAGCCAAATATGAGAAGACAGATTTTAGTAGCGTAAATATAATCCTGTTGAGTCATGGCTGAGCCCTGCAGGTTGATGTGACCGTCTGTCCTTACCTCTCAGCGTCGAGCTGCTCCTGGATGTTGTTGTGAAAGAGGCGCAGAAAGCGGAGGGCTGTGGGGGCCTTCACCTTCCAGTAGAGCTTCTCCATGATGATCTTCTCCATCCTCATCATGTCAGACACTGTAAAGCGTCTCTGACTGATGCGGATCAGTTCGTTGGCTAGAGGCACGTTCTTCTCCTCTTCTGTGGACTTAATGGCGATGTAGACGCAACACAGGCCCACGCAGGACAGGTGCTTAGGTTGAATCTGCAGAGGACAGGGAAAATATTTTATTGTTTCTAGATAGATAGCTGACCTGATGATTTTTACAGGTTATAATAGATTTACAAACCTTCATTACAGATAGAAATCGATCCAGCAAGCTGATGGCCAGTGAGAAGGTCTCTGAGCTGAAACCAAAGAACCTGGTCAGAGAAAGCAAGTCCTTGACCTCCAGCTCCCTCAGTCGGGTGGTCATCCTGAGGCCGTTGTCCTGGGAACTCTCGATGAGCCGCAAGCCGCTCAGCTTTGGTTGGTATCGGCCCTCCAGGTCCATCAGGGCCTTCAGCTGAACGGCAAAGGGCAGTGCTGCGGGTGCTGTCACGGTGTCGAGCATCTGTGCATATAGATAAATCGAGCCAATTAATACCGACTAAATCTAACCAATAAGCAATATTTGTAATTTCAAGTCTAAGTGCTTGATTATATGACAGTATTGTGTATGGCTACTAGGGGTGTAACGGTACACGTACCCGTACCGAAATTATTCGGTACGGGCCCTTCGGTTCGGTACAGGTGTGTACCGAAGTGTACCGAACGAATATAACGTTAAACGTAAACAATTGAGAACGTGAACAACTTTTTGGAAGTAATCTCAGGTGCTGCGTCGCAGCATTCAGAGTAATTTGGTCACATTGGGTTCAACGCGTCATAGAGCGAGCAAGTCATTTCATTGGATGAGAGGCATACTATGAGAGCTGGTCAGAGGGATGCGTTCAAATATAGTCAGTAATTTGAGGAACTGTCGAAAATGAATGGCGAACGCAGATAAAGTTGAGCTCGAAAATCCTCCAGCATCATTGAAGTCTCCGGTTTGGGAACATTTTGGTTTCGCAGTTACGTACAAGGATGAAGGACAAAGACAGGTGGACCGAACCAAAGCTGTTTGTCGGCATTGTTCAACTAAAATTGGTTACGCGGCTGGCAATACATCAAACTTGCACACTCTTGAAAAGGCATCACCCGAACGTGAATATCACCGGTACCAAAAGAAAAAAGACTGAAGTGCAAACCCAACTCCCACTAGCATTTAAGCCTCCACCACTCGCAAAAAGATCAGACCGAGCCAAAGCTATTACAAACGCCAAATATCCTTATGTTGCCATGTTAGCAAAGCGCTACCTGGCTGTATCTGCTACCTCTGTCCCTAGCGAGAGGGTGTTCTCCACAGCAGGAGACATTGTTAGTGCCAGCAGATCTGCCCTTTCGGCAAGCAATGTGGACAAGTTCATTTTTCTTTAAAAAAACATGAAAATACAATGACAAGAAAGTCATAATGTCAAACTGGCTGCTTAGGTACTAGTACAGTACAGTTCAAATACAGATTATTTCAGTTCATCGAAAAGCTGCACCTTAATGTTTATTTTATTATATTTTGTATTTATTTAAGTGAATATTCACAGTTTAATAATAATTAAAAACCCAAAACTAATAGTTTATGTTTTGTGAGTACTAGTAGCCTACAGTAAAGTTCAAATACAGATTATTTCAGTTCATCGAAATGCTGCACCTTAATGTTTATTTTATTATATTTTGTATTTATTTGAGTGAATACATTATTCACAGTTTAATAATAATACAAAAAATATATATATATATGTTTTGTTCTGTGAAAAAAAATTCTGCTGTACCGAAAACGTACCGAACCGAACCGTGACCAAAAAACCGAGGTACGTACCGAACCGAAATGTTTGTGAACCGTTACACCCCTAATGGCTACATAAAAATATGCCATACTCTAAAACCATATGGTACATTTACATAAAAGGAGTTTGAATAGTCAAGCAGGAAGACATGAACTGTTTTACTCTGCTATAACATTCAAATAACTTACGCATTTGCATCTGAGAACTAAGACCAGAAAAAGACAATATTAAGATAACCAAAACTCAGACAATATCTTTCCTTTAATGACATCAATACATTATTTCTACACAACTATCCAAATTACCATATCCCAAACCTGGGAAATAATATGGTAACAAATATAAATACAATTTAATGGTTTTAATTATTTTTAAAACAGCTGTACTGCAATAAGGATATGTGTCAGCACAGTGAAATGAATGTAGTTTACTAATAAGAACAGATATGCATTAGGGATATCCATTGGTCAGGAGTAACGTTAACTGAGACTTGAGTGTTTCCATATTTGTAAGTTATCAAGTAACAAGCCTTCCCCAAACAGCTGTCATAAAACTGGACTCAACTGGACTGGGCAAGGGGCGGTGAATGGTGGACTTACTAAATGTCAAATAGTTTCTTAGAAGTAGCAATATAACTTTTCTAATGTCATATTAAGATTAATACACGCTTTCTTAAATATATAATTGACTCCGTCTCTGTTTTGGGAACATGTTGATCATTTGGGGACAGATAAGGATTTATATCATAGGCCATGCGTATGACTGGGCAGGATCCTTTCAGGACATGTCGGGACATGTCCTTGCCATACACACCAATGGAGAGCTAACAGACCCTTATGATAATAAAAAGCCGAAGTGAGATAACACAGTTTTAACGGTAAAACTGTGGCCTAAGTTATAAAACACAGCACCGCGAGTATTATATATATTTAACCGTATGCTTCATGACGGTGAAATGGGACATGACGCACTAATCTGACGTAAACGACGTGACGTTAACTGTTAGCTAAACTACAACAGCTAAGGCTAACACAATTTCCCAGGGTTTAGTGTAATTTAAGACACATGCAGCCACATAACGATGTGTTTAAAGGTTATAATTCACCAATCCTTCCTAACGTTTTACAAATGGTCTGTGAATATGATAAAGAAAGGAAGATTGGTTAACTTACCTTGGATGAAGTTACGTTGCCTTGAATGTGATGAAAAATAAGAGTTGGGAAAAAAAACTCCACAAGCTTAAAATTAGCAAGTGAGAGGAGATTTAAAAAAACTAAAAGTGTAAGTATGTACTTTCACTAAAGAAAGTTTTAAGCTTAGGTTGTGTTCTGCCTATGCACACCCTACCCTGAGCGTTAGGCGATAGGGGAAAAGGGCCGTTTCGGTATTAATGCAGGCAGAAAGCCAAGCCCATGCCCAAGCATGGTGAGCTTCTATTGGTTATCTACGGACGACATTCATGACTCTACATTTTCATTGGATACATTCCCAGTCATTCACAATTAAGTCCCGCCCTCTACAGGCTTTAGGCCAATCACAGATGGGAAGGCGGGGGAAAATAGAATTATAACATACTGCACCTTTAGGCTAGGAACAACATTTTATTACACTTTTATTCTGAATTCATTTAATTTAAATCAACAATAAAGCAACGATTTCTTAAAATGTCATATATCGATTGTCTTTATGGGCCAGGCGTTTTTGTACAATGCTGTCTCTTTTTTTTCAAAGGACCCCTCCTCCTGGCAGGTTTCTGGAACAATCTGGAGGGAGCCTGCTAAGAGTGACCAAAGCTTTCCACAACCTGTCGTTTCCTCTAGGAAAAGTGCAATTATGTAGAGTACGAAGCACATTTTCAATAAAGTAAGTCTTTATTACATCAGGATATACAAATCTCCAGACCCACCATATAGATCTACTCACATAAAGATATTTAATCCTGAATGTATAAGCATCAAGCCTTTTATCATGTAACAACATCATATCGTTTTTGAAATTTTTACACAACATAAGGACTGACATGTTAGCATGATAGGGCACCATTTATATTGATTAAGGATATAATCTGAACTATGACTGATTTAAAGTGCTTATAAATCATAATATAATGATCCCTACAACATTAAATAGCAATATGTTATAATGTATATTTCACAGTGTAAATTGGCATCAGTCAAAAACTACAAGCATAACACAGCAGATTAATGAAGGTAGCACATTCAGTACAAAAACAGAGATTTTGGCAATGATATGATTCACTTTTAGGAATGAAGGTTAGGAGCCATGCAATGCAGAGACCATGCTACAGAACGCTGATAGAAGCTTAAAGGAGAGTTTTCTAGACATGGAAGACCTCAGAATCAATTCCAGCAGTGTCAAGTGCATTTCTATAAAATTGTTATTTCATATTGTAAAAATAATACACTGTTAGTCTGTGATCTTTTGATGTGGTAGAAAGTCTTCTAATTCAAATTCCTTCCTGAGGTTAAGGAGCACGCAGATGGAAGACTAAAGAAGCTATGAAAAGGAAAGAAAAACCATGTCATTTATCTGAACAAGCAAATCTACATATTCATTTGGGCCATTAGACAAACTTCAACAAGATACGAAGTACCAAAGATTAGTGCAAATTATAATTAGGTTTGTATTTTGTTATTTGTACTGTATACAAAGACAAAGAAAATGTAAAACAACAACTTGAATTGAATGGATAATGCTTTTAACAAAACACTGTTTACAGATGAAAATCAGAAAACCATGTTTTGATACATCATGATGACAACAAGTGCAATATGAAATGTTTGGAATCATAAAAAATGACTGATATGACGGGAAGTCCCAGAGAAGTGAGGGTTTAGGGTTCAGATGACCAACAGATGAACTGATGCTCTGTCCGGTGTAACATTGACATTTTTTATTTCAATATAAATGATGGCATATTTGCTCTTTTCACAGACACACTGTTAAATTATTTTAATAGCTTTATAATTTTGCATATCATAGTGTAAGTCCATTACGTTTTTTACGTTAATCTACTTACAATTTAAAAATAAAATACATTTGCTGATGTACATTATTAGAAATTCTGTCTTTTAAAACTGTTGACAATTTAAGTTGTAAATAATTGCATGTATAAACACACAAATGCTTCTTACTCTGTAATGCACTACTACTGTAATCAGTTCAATTCAGTCAGTGACTAAAAGTCTCCTGTTCTACAACAGGACATGAACACACATTCATGGCAGAACATAAAACAACACAAGCTACATGTTATGAAAACCGTCCATGGATTGTGTGTCTAGCAGAGTCAGCATTAGGGACGAATTAGAAACACTAAGCAAAGCTACCTTTTTGATCCATAAGTACACATTGGCTTAAAGCCATCACATTGTTCAGGCCGACATACGTGCATAGTCAAAGTGACACTGCCTACACATACAGTGTCAGTATGCAGTGTCAGATATGACAGTCTCTTTTTCCCATGCTGACAGCAGACACATTCCTGGTTTCCCTGGATGTTTGATCCATAAATCAACTGAAAGGGGAAAAGATATAAGACAGAATATGGGGAAAAAACATGGAGGATTTGAGGAATGGTAGAAATCAAAGTAATAAATGAATGAAATGGGAATGCAAATGTGTTGAGGTTGTAACTTCATTTCATCCACTCACCTTCCACAGGCCTACACTTAGTCTTAGGCTACGTTCAGAATCACTCATTTATTTGGATTTTAATATATTAAATCAGATTGTTCTAAAAAAACAATGGAAACCAATTTCTCCAACTATGTGTCACTCTTTTCAATATCTTTTAAGTCCCAATGCTTTATTTTTAATCCCCTCTAATTTCTCTCTCTCTTTTGTTTTCTGTCCGTCTGTCTCTAGCTAAAGTATTGTTTTTGATTTATGTTGCTGCCTGTGTTCGCCATGTCTCAATAAGAAGAGATTCCTTATCTCAGTTAGACTATCCTTGTAAAATCAAGGATAAAGGATCAAATGCGTGTTTATATCTGTGTTAATGTAGCGGCTCTTGCACTTTAAATACATGATAATGTATTTACAGCTTTTTCTAACACATTAATGTAGTATAGACAGAAGGATCATCAGCTACAGTATTTTAGAGGGACATAAAATATCTGTTAAAATTAAAGATTTAGCCATGTGTGGTATCAGACTGTCTTAATGCCTTAAGTAACATTTTCCCCCACATGGTATGGCATTAAATCCAGTTTACCCTGCCATTGATTGTACAAAATATTTTAAGGAATTAAGCTTTCTCTTTATTAAGGCAGCTTCGTGTATGTTGATATCAAGGCTAATGTTGCGCTCCAAGCTGTGTAACTTTTGAGCGTATGTAATTGATGCTGACATGATAATGTTTCCACCTGCAGAAATGATTACGGCTCTTTGTGGTATGTCTGAGTGTCCTCTGTGCTGCACATGGCGTGAGCATCGGTGAGACCGGTCGAATGTAAACAGACGTGCCCCTGCCTGAGATACAGTCTGGCAGGTCAGCCCGCAGAGACATAAGCATCAGGCTGTGTCATGCAAGCTGTGACCCTTCCCACTATGTCTGGGCACACAGTGTCAGTCTGAATCTGTCCCTCTATCAGTTTCTAAGCCAACATGGCTTCTGGGAAAATAACACTATCTCATTAATCACATTGTACGCCTCCCCACCCTGTCTGGACAACTCTACTGGCTCAGAGATTACGTGACATTTAACCAATTATCTTTGAATTTCCTGAAGGAATTTACAGTTTTTACTGTTTAGTGGCATTTGGGCTTGCTCTGACAATCATTGTGTAAATAAAGAACCATGAATCAAATCAAATACATAGAGACAAGCAGACTTACTTCTTCTTGTCCTTATCCTTCTTGAATGGTTGTGAGCAGCCTTGGAGAGCCTGTCCCATCAGTGTCTCAGCAGCCACCTTTCTTCTGTTGAAGGCGTTCATCTCCTCCTCCAGGTCTCGTCTTTTCTCCTCCAGATTCTTCTTTTCATCCTGGTGCATCCGCTTGAGCTGCTCGAATCTCTCATGAAGCTAAAGATGGTGATGGTGATGGGCCAAGGCAAAAAGTGAGACCAACCAAATGTTGTATATTTTTTGTGAGCAGTTATTTTATCATGTCAATCCTCACCTCTTTTTCCTTCTCTTTCAGCTCTGCTTCTGTTTCCTTCACTTTACTCACAAACATCTGTCTCATTTCCTCCTCTTTGCGCTGCAGATCTACGAGGAATTCCTTCCTCTTTGCTTCGTATGTTTCCTGAAGGCTGAAAATCAGAAAAAAATGTAAGGACACTCTAATGCCTTATATGAAAGGACATGTAGCCAGAAGCTGGTTGCTGCAGCAGTTAAAAAAGGTATCTTAGTTATTACATTAATGTTGACTAGGTTAGGATTAAAGCATCACAAAAATGGGTCATGTAGAACTTAGTATTTACTCAATATAAAAACAATTGGAATAGCCACGCATTACTGATCACAATTCTGTTAAATAAATACGTAAACTTAAAATATTTTAACTTGCTTATCACAAAACAATAGCCTGAAATAACAAAACATTATGCCAATAACATTAGACTACATTTGACTTTTCCCCTTACTCTAAAATACATGACCTTTATAACATCTGAACTAGTGAATCACTAGTTTGAAATGTGCTACTCACTAAAAGCTTAAAGAGACAAAAAATATGTATCTGTAAAAAACAATTGTTAATTGCAGTATATGAAAGTAATAATACAACACTGGAAATACATCACTACAATTAAAAATTCCTGCATTCATAACCTAAATTAAGTATAAGTATGTAAGTATTCAGTCAAATGTGATTAAAGTATCAAAACAAGCAGTACTCATTCTGCAGAAAAAGGTTCCCTGTCAGTGTTTGACAATTTATATGAGGTTTTCAGATTTACATTTTACTGCTTTATGTCTGTGGCTACTGTTCAGAAAAACCCTTTCATCCTTCAGTTTACCAGAAACATTTCAATCAAAAATCCCCAAATTTGGAGAAACATTGTTTCCACAAGGCAGAAATGGTATGAAGATTAGCAATCTGAAAATAACTAGTAACTGTAGCTGTCAAGGAAGAAGTAAGTTCCTTAAAATTATACATAGGTTAAGTATTTAAGAAAAAGTGCTTGATTTCCCATACTTAGTAAATAAATAGTAAAACTAGAGTGAAAAAATATGCATAAAGCTTTGCATTTTTCTTTTTCAGTTGGAGGTTCAAAAGGAACAGATCTCATCCCATCCCAAATCATAGAAACACAGATTTTAATGTGCTGTTTTTAAATCGTTCAGCCCAGTTTTAACATCAGAAGAGAGCAGGATTTTTTGGCAGCTCCACTGAAGTTGCCCAGATGCATTACATCCCTGCTAGCCTTAATTTCACCTGAACGACTGGCTGTTAGGGCCGGTGTCCTTGAAGCCCATCTCTTCCAGCTTGCAGCGACGGTAGAGCTCATAGTGTCGAGCGTGTGTTTGCTCTCGCAGATCCTCCATGTTCACACGCAGCAGCATCTCCCTCAGCTTCACAAAATCACAATGGTTTTCATTCTCCACTGGAAGACAAGATGACAAAATCTAAAATCTCATAAAACAGGAGAATTGTGATACCAAGTTTTTATCTCAACTGATTTTTATGATTTAACAATTCAGCGGACTCACCCTGTACTGATCCCCAGGGATACAGCCTGGCTTTCACCATCTTATTTCCCACTTTAACGTCCTCTACACTTCCCACCACAGCAAAGGGAAGATGAGTCTGTAACACATCGTATTGATAAAGTTACAATATGGTTAAACATGATACTGCTGTCGTCATATTCAGAGTAAATTACAACATGCTTCGAAATATGTTGGTCTAGTATGTATTTAAATTGAGGCTTAAATTGTGCGACTTTAGTTCTCACTGCAATATATCCTAAATGTTTGCAACATTATTCCAATGGTAGCATGATAATTTGAATGAATTTAGTTTTACTTTATTATTCTACTTCAATTCAACTTTATTTGTAAAGCACCTTTCTGACAAAACAAATGCAACTCAGTGTTTTACAAGTGATTGTCAAACAAAGAATGTTATAACAAGTAAAATAAGAGATTAAGATTACAGTAGTATAGAAAGTGAGAATGTATTATCCTGTAAAATACATATCACATTGTATTATGTGTGTTTCTAGAACTCACATTCATGGAGGTGTTGATCTCTGCAACGGCTTCATCCTCCGTAGGGAACTGATAAATCTGCACCCCATTACTGACCAGCTCACTCATTATCTTGATCTTTAATTTGTCCAGTTCACTCTTCGAAACTGTGTCTGCCTTTGCAATAACCGGGATAATGTTCACCTGAATGGAACAAAAACACACACTTTCATTGACAAAGAAGTACAGCTTTTGGCTGAAATACACAGGGCGAGATTTGGTCTTCACCTTGCTGTCCAGTTTCTTCATAGTGACGAGATCCAGGGACTTCAGGGAGTGTCCGGTGGGAGCGATGAAATACAGGCAGATGTGGATTCTTGTGTCATGGCAGTTAAACAAGGAGCGTCTTATTTTTAGCTCCTCCTCAAGATACCTCTCAAACTGGGCATCGATATAGTCAAGAATGGGTTTATGGCTGCACAGACAAGACAAACACAATAAACTTTACTAATTGTTGTTAGATGGACATTTAAGTATCCTAGTTACAAACTCTGCAACTACAGGCTTGCAGCCAAAAAAAGGCCGCAGTTTTTACTGCCTGCTGCTGGAGCATTTAAATGTCTATTGAGATTGCATTAGTTCTACCAGTCATTTCCATATTCCCTTTCTTCCCTCCCAGTTCACATGCCAGATCTCTCTTTCAATCCCATACTAAGTGAGTTGGCTGCAGTACCAGAGCAAGAGGGGGAAATAATTAATAGCTGGAACTTCCTGAGTAAAATCTCTATGAATTTTAAATGATCAGTATAAAAAAAAAAACACTGAAAATGTTCGTATCAAGCTTTCTATGATGTTTAAATAACATTGTTTATTTTCTGATTTTGTGCAAGTTAGATTCTTCCACTTCTGATCCTATTTTCTTCCTCGAAAACACTAAAAGTCAAACAAACATCTACAATCAATCACATCTACAAGAATGTATACCTTTGCCCTTTGTTGATCTGGTCTCCAAACCCTACAGTGTGCACAACGGTCAGCTTCAGGTTGACGTTGCTCTCCTGCAGATCATAGGTTTGTGGGCGTAGCTGTACTTCACTCTGATAATGGCTGGCTTCCTCATTTTCAAATATTGTGTTGAAAAGAGTGTTCATTAATGTCGACTTGCCTATCCCTGTCTCACCTTAGAAAACAAAGAGAAGAAGACACATGGTTTATATAGATGAGAGAAAAATTAGGTACATTCTAAATGAATGCATGTCATGCTCAAAGCACTGACTCTGGATTATGAGCTCCTCCTGGGTTTAGACATACCTACACAGAGGATGTTGAAGCAGAATCCCTGAGCCACTGATTTACTGACCAACTGATCTGGAAGACTGTCAAACCCCACATGACCTCCGAGCTCCAGGTTTCGCTTTTCTTCATGCTGAGGTAGGCAGAAAAAGGCAGGACAAAGAATATATCAGACTATGACTTTTATTTAAGAAACATTTGATCGTATTCAATTTATATTACTATATATCATAGGAAACAATGCCAAAAACCAATAAAAAGTTAGGGAATAAATAGGTCTTTCTGTCAGGTCTCATCCTCACAATCTCCCTTCAAGCTTAAAAGCATTCTTTTCAAATGAGGTCATCTTTCTCTTCCACTAAACACACTGAATAGTCCCACAAAAATGTTCTGTCTCAGTATCACAAACCAAATGTATCTTTCAAAACCACGCAAACATAGGAAGAAAACAAAAAGCTTCAAAAATGATTTTAGCTGTGCAGCACAGATGTCTTTCTTTACATTGAGTGTATTGTGTCTGTATATAAAGCTTTATTGTAAACCCTAGGTTAATGCTGCCAACAGAGAATGTTTGCGATTATAAGTATACTTATTTTCCTATATTTATGGCTGAAATTAACACGTAATTTCACCATTCACTTGTCTATGAATAATATTTGTAATCAATAGTTTATTACATTTGTATTTGAAATAAAAAAATAAGTTAATTTACCCCCATCACAGGAGGAGGTTACCTCTTCAAATGGCCTTTTTGCACAACCAACACTAAGAAACGTTGCTTGATAAACCTTAACAAGCCCTCTTTCAAGCAGTGACAATATGACAAATATTCAATTTTGACTCTAGTTCATTACTCTAGTTCACTACACACAGCAAATGATATCCCATAATATCAATACATTTGAATCTGTAAATCCTAAAACGTATGCAGATTGCATTTTTCAGCTAAATGCAATGTAATGTAATGTAATTTTGCCCTGGCTGTCTAATCTAGTCGGTTTATCCTATACCAGATGCACCCTGGGATACTGGCATCTTGCAAAAGGCTCACCATGAGGATCAGGATGTGCTCAATACAACAATCATCCGTTTCTGTCCCTCTCCACAAACACAAAGAGCTCTTTATCTAGATGTTGTTTCACAGGGTGGGAGGATATCCAAGCTGCTGGCTGCCCTAGTACCCATAACTCCCCTCTACAGTTAGACCAGCACACACACTACCATCACTCAACAAAGTCTCCCATCATGCGCAATGCCACCTGTAAACAGGGGATTACATGTGTCATTAATAACACCTTTAGTTAGTACATATTTTTCGGTAAACAATGTTTAGCTAGCTACCACTTGAGGAGGCTGCTACTTATGTCTTAACTTAGTCTCATGCTGCCTGCTGTCCTGCGTTTCATGCTACTCTCCATAAATCAACACCGTGTGCACCTGTCACAGTGTTAACATGGTAAACAGTGAAGGGTTGATGCACATGCTTCGTCCAGTTAGGATGCCGAAGTGCGTGTTTTTATTGTGGACGTCTCCACAGATTGCGCACCGGACTACGACGCATCGTTTCTGTCGTATCAACCGTAGCTGAAAATCCGTGTTTATCCCGATTCATTTAACATAACAAGCCCTTTCAACACCGCAGGCCCCCTGCCTGCTGCATTCTCTGCTCACATCATCACCTTGCTCTCACGTGCACCTGATAGCTATTTCCTTTCCATTCACCAAACCCTGAATCACTGCAGGCCCGCAGACAGCACATCATCATACTTACTGCGAAAACATCTACCTCATTGGCCGCCATCGTCAGAAGTGTGCAGGAGAGATCTGCCTTCATCAGAACGGCTCCGCTGCACATTAAACACGGAGCGACTCTCTGCTTTCAATATGGCCACTTGGAGGCAACACCCCCTCGGTGCTGGAGGGCGACACTACAGCTCTATTCATCATACTATACGTCTTAATTCAACTTTAGAGTTTGGAGCAAGCTGTTTTGGTTTTTTAAATACTCAGGAATTATTCGGATTACTGCTTCCACGGTTCAGCTGAAGGCTAGGCTACTACCTTCTCCAGGATTAGAAATAGTGCCTTCATGTTAATCAGTTGTTGTCTATATTGAGTTCAGATTTTTACCAGTATTCATGTAATATCACATTTCAATAGACGTCATCAATCAGCTGTCTGTTAGCAACCGTTTAAAGAGGACTTCACAATATTTCAATAATATACTTCATTATCTTCCCCATACCTTTCATTGGGAAATCTATCCTACTTGTTTGTACACTACATTTATTTGACAATTGGTAGTTAGTTTAGCAAGATGTAGCATATCATCTACTTGTAAATTGTGAAGCCACCCAATAACAAATAAAGTTTCTAAAATTGGCTTCACTTAAGCTAAACCAGGTGGTGATTAATCATAGTGATTAATGCACTGGTGCATTCTACAGAAAAGATGGAAGTACTGTCACTTACTTTTGCAGACACCAAAATACATGACGTTTACCTAATACTCACATTCATTATATATGTTGAATAAATAAAGATTGTCTTTGCAATGGTACTAAATAAAAAATAAATAAAAAATGGTTTTATACGTAAATTGCAATTTATTTAAAATGCCAAGTTCAAGGAACTGCCTTGTCACTTTGATCATGGAAGTGGAGCCTATAGTTTTAATTTAAAAGAATTTAAAAAAAAAATGTTTTCAATAAATACATCTAATTTATATTTACATAACATTACAAGCATTAAATATAACACTGAAATGGTAAAAAAAAATGCAAATTATTATTAATAATATCAAATAAATTGCGTCATTGGTGTTACTGCTACACAAAACGCTTTTATTTTTGAAATAATGTACTGTCTCTAAAGTGCCTCCTGTAACAAGAGATCATTTGAGACAGTGTAGTGGACAAAGACATAAGGAAAGTCAGATACTTCTTACTTTGTTTGTTAAAGGTGTCATTTTATCTTCAAATTTTACATGCGTCTTTCAAGTCTGTTATTAGTGTTACTCATTGCATAGCATAGGCAGGGGCGGACTGGGGGGGAAAAGTGGCCCGGGGATTAATTGACAGACA
Organism: Gymnodraco acuticeps; assembly: GCF_902827175.1. NCBI lineage: Eukaryota > Metazoa > Chordata > Actinopteri > Perciformes > Bathydraconidae > Gymnodraco > Gymnodraco acuticeps. The sequence continues at coordinate 1,681,221 of NW_022990700.1, forward strand.
GGCCCAATTAATGCGCGGCATGTATCGGCTGGCCATCGACGAAAGTATGTTACTTCACAAAAAACCCTATGCATTTTATGTTATTTTGGACCATTATTCATATAGTAATCACATTACCTGAGCCCTTGAGTTGCCTAGAGCAAAATAGTTACGGCATATATTTTGTGATTTTAATGTTAACAGATCATTGATGCAATAACATTTTGACCCAATTTGCATGACTTGACACATGGAATAAAACATGGGCGTAGGAAGCATCCTCAATGTGGGTGAGACAATTTAACAGGGGGTGTGGGCAGGTGGTGGACCTCACCTCCTCTAGGGGGGTCCGGGGGCAAGCTCCCCCGCGAAGATTTTTTTTTAAATCCATCCATCCATCCATCTTCTCCCGCTTATCCGTGGTCGGGTCGCGGGGGTAGCAGTTCCAGCAGAGAGTCCCAAACTTTCTTTTCCCTGGCGACATCAACCAGCTCTGACTGGGGGATCCCAAGGCGCTCCCAGGCCAGCGAAGAGATATAATCCCTCCACCTGGTCCTAGGTCTACCCCTTGGTCTCTTCCCAGCTGGACGTGCCTGGAACACCTCCCTAGGGAGGCGCCCAGGTGGCATCCTAACTAGGTGCCCGAACCACCTCAACTGGCTCCTTTCGACGCGAAGGAGGAGCGGCTCAACTCCGAGTCCCTCCCTGATGACCGAACTTCTCACCTTATCCCTAAGGGAGACACCAGCCACCCTGCGGAGAAAACCCATCTCGGCCGCTTGTATCCGCGATCTCGTTCTTTCGGTCATGACCCATCCTTCATGACCATAGGTGAGGGTAGGAACGAAAATGGCCCGGTAGACAGAGAGCTTTGCCTTCTGGCTCAGCTCCCTTTTCGTCACAACGGTGCGGTAAAGCGACCTGCAGTACCGCTCCCGCTGCTCCGATTCTCCGGCCCATCTCACGCTCCATTGTTCCCTCACTCGAGAACAAGACCCCGAGATACTTGAACTCCTTCACTTGGGGTAAGGACTCATTCCCTACTTGAAGTGGACAGTCCATCGGTTTCCTGCTGAGAACCATGGCCTCAGATTTGGAGGTGCTGATCCTCATCCCAGCCGCTTCACACTCGGTTGCGAACCGATCCAGTGAGTGCTGAAGGTCGCAGACCGATGAAGCCATTAGAACCACATCATCTGCAAAAAGCAGTGGTGCAATCCTTAGTCCACCGAACTGCAGACCCCCTCCCCCATGACTACGCCTCGAAATCCGATCCATGTATATTACAAACAGGATTGGTGACAAAGCGCAGCCCTGGCGGAGGCCAACCCTCACCGGAAATGGGTCCGACTTACTGCCGAGGACCCGGACACAGCTCTCGCTTTGGGAGTACAGCGATTGGATGGCCCTGAGTAGAGACCCCCTCACCCCATACTCCCGCAGCACCTCCCACAGTAACTCCCTGGGAACTCGGTCATACGCCTTCTCCAAGTCTACAAAACACATGTAGACCGGATAAGCGTACTCCCAGGCCCCCTCCAGGATCCTTGCGAGAGTAAAAAGCTGATCCGTCGTTCCACGACCAGGACGGAATCCGCATTGTTCCTCCTCAATCTGAGGTTCGACAATCGGCCTGACCCTCCTTTCGAGTACCTTAGAGTAAACTTTACCGGGGAGGCTGAGTAGTGTGATGCCTCTGTAATTGGCACACACCCTCTGATCCCCCTTTTTAAAAAGAGGAACCACCACCCCGGTCTGCCACTCCTTCGGTACTGTTTCCGACTTCCACGCAACGTTGATGAGACGTGTCAACCATGACAGTCCCTCAATACCCAGAGCCTTCAGCATTTCCGGGCGGATCTCATCCACCCCCGGGGCTTTGCCACTGTGGAGTTGTTTGACGACCTCAGTGACCTCCCCCCGGGAGATTGGTGTTGATCCCCCGTCATACTCCAGCTCTGCCTCTAACATAGAGGGCGGAGTTGTCGGGTTCAGGAGTTCCTCAAAGTGTTCCTTCCAACGCCCTAACACTCCATCAGTTGAGGTCAACAACGTCCCATCCTTACTGTACACAGCTTGGATGGTTCCCTGCTTCCCCCTCCTGAGGTGTCGGACAGTTTTCCAGAACAACAATTTTTTTTAAATGTTGAAGTTAAATGCATCAATCTGGTCCATTTTGAGAGCACAATTAGGGACTAAATCTATGGCAGTCAGTAGGGGCTTGGACTGTGAGCCGTAGGGTCGCCGGTTCAAGTCCCCGACCAGACCTATTTGGAGTGTGGACTTCTACTTGGAGAGGTCCCAGTTCACCTCCTGCCGTGGTGCCCTTGAGCAAGGCACCAGACATCCCCCTTCCGCCCTCACTCCCATTGCTCCGCGGGCGCTGTACAATAGCTGCCCACTGCTCCTAGTACTAGACTCCTGGTACGATGGGTTAAAAGCAGAGAACACATTTCACTGTGTGTGCTCTGCATGTGTGACCATTAAAGAGGGTTTCATCCCTCCCTAATTCTCTTCGCGTCTGGAGGAAGGAGGAGTGGACGGAGGAGGAGGCGGAGGAGGAGGAGGAGGAGGAGGAGGCAGGAGGCGGAGGTAGGATGCGTAGGAGGAGGAGGGGAGGACCGACGGTAGGAGTCTTCTTCTTCTTTCTTTATTCTTCTTCTTCTTCTTCTTTCTTCAACACCCATATAAAACAGAACTGTAAACAGATTAACTTTTTCTTTCAACAAAACAATAAACCTGCTAGCTAACTAGCCTAAACTCAGTAACAGAATGTGGGCAACACGTTCTTCTCCACAGCCGCGCGACCTCTGAGTCAGACATCACTTCCTCCTTTTCTATCCTACGGGTACAGCCGTACAGCCACACCCCCTGAACCCTGTTGTAACAACATAATACACTTTTTGGGGAGGACATGGCTTAGAAAGGGCGTGTCGCCTTCTGTCCTGCCAGTGTTGGCAGGACATTAATTAAAATGTCAAACTCGGACTTCATTTTAAGGACATTTCGGCCAGGGGTGTATAGCTATATTTGTTTAAGCACCGGATTGGCAAAACAGGAGAGTGTGTGCACCAGTCTGCCTTGATCTATGTATTCATGTCTGTGACTCTCACAGTATCTGCTGCCTGCAGCTGTTTTATAGAAGGAACACCTCCTTCACTTCATGAAATCTCTGCAGCACCAGGAGGCAGCGGGAGGGTTAACTCAGCCTCTGAGAAGAGGAGCGCGCAGTGCCTTTCACGCACCGCCTTCACTGTGTTTACCTTCAGAATCATTAGAAAGGCTAAAGAGCGGTGTGGCTGATGTGTTTTAACCACACACACATCTACACGCACACGATTTAAACGCAGACTTTTGTTCCTCCATGTTACGTTGTTATTGTTTCACTGAGCGGACCCGCACATTTTTTTCAAACGCTCCCCTTTTTGGTCCATCTGCCCGGTTTTGTGCGCTGTGATGATTCGGCTGTACCTTTAGTAATGAATATTAAATGTTGTGAGGAAATCTTTCCACCAATAATTCCAATAAGTAATCCAAAATGTATTCACTTCAGGTTTACGAAAGTAACTGTAATCAGATTACTCGTTTTTCAAATGTAACGCAAGCTGAATACAGTTAGGCCTACTTGATTTTTGTATTCTGATTACGTAACACCGTTACATGTATTCCGTTACAATCCAACCCTGGCCACACCCCACTGGGCTGGGCTGGGCCGGAACACTTACAAATGTGGGCCGGTAGGATTTAGGCCGGCCCACACACAGCACCGGCCCACCGGGGAAACTCCCGGTATTCCCAATGGCCAGTCCGCCCCTGGCAGGGGTGAACATTTGAATGGGAAAATGTATTGTATTGAAGAGTTAAACGATTTTGATATTGACTGAAGCCATATTTGATCTGACAAATTGCAGCCATTTTGTTAAAATGGTAGTGTTTCTCCAAATTGTCACTGGTGTTACCGTCACTGGTGTTACTCTTCTTCCTGGTAACACGTAACACCAGTGACATTCCTATACAAATAAGCTTTGTATAAAGTATACAAATAATAAAAAAAATAAAAAAACTTTAAGCTCTACTTGTTGTGGATTCATCAAGTTAAGAGTTAGTTATTGCTATTTAACAGGTTTTAGATGTTTTTAGAAGGAATATATTTCAGCAGATTTGTATCACCCAGATTCCACCTTTTCTGTAGAATGACCAACCAGCTGATAATATAACCAGTAAATGCCTCTAAAAGTAGATTATGAATGCAGGTCTGAATGAAATACTGTAACAATAATGATCATTCCACCAACTGTTTTTTTTCAAAAACAATCTCAGAATTGATTTAAGAAGCTTATTTGATCATTAAGGCCTACTTCATGAAGGCTATATTAAGTAACCCGTTACATTAATCATTTAATATTAATGCAAGCGTATACACTAATAGTATGCACTTAGAGTCATTGCACTACTCTGTATTAATTTAAAACACACAGAAACAATCTGACTTAGACATTGTATGTTGTTGTTCAATGTCGTAGGCTACTGTTTATATATATAGGCCTACACACGTTTATACTTTTTTTACATAATAGCTTAATGTTTGGGGATCAGCTTTGTTGTCCTTGTTTTTTAGTTGTATTTGTATGTGTGTGTGTGTGTGTGTGTGTGTGTGTGTGTGTGTGTGTGTGTGTGTGTGTGTGTGTGTGTGTGTGTGTGTGTGTGTGTGTGTGTGTGTGTGTGTGTGTGTGTGTGTGTGTGTGTGTGTGCATTAAGAGCAGCAAAACAATTCCTTGTTTATGGCTAGCCAATACTATATTTGATACTGATTCCTTTTCAATGTCAAAAGAGATTCAACATTTAGGCTTACTGATAGTAAATCAGTATCTTAGGAGAATTTCTCCTTTTTATGCGACTCAATATTGATTAAATAGCCTAACAAAGAAACACGAAGTAATCTAGGAGTAAAAATGTATGATCAAGTTCTACTTTATTTCAATAATATTTTAATCTATTTTTTTTTTTTTTAACTTAATAGATAAATATGTAAAACATACTGATATAACTATAACTTTTACCTTCAAACTTTTTTTAAGTAGGCCTACTTTTAATATTGATCTATATACTAACCCAGCGGCCCAGCCTTCAGCAGGAGAGCTCGAACAAAAACAACGGGAGTTTATTTGGCGAGGCGCCGGAAGCAGCAGGTTGGACAGGACAGGGGAGAGGAGCACGGACAGACACCAGTTTATCCCTCGGGAGTTATCTGAGCTATCCGTTATTATTCCCACATTTCTACCAATTCAAGAGGAAAAAATGGCTTTGACTCAAGAATCTCTTTTGTCTTTTTTGCTGGAGCACGGAGGCAAAGTGAAAAACTCGGAGCTGGTGAACAACTTCAGGACTCAGATCAACTGCAGCGATCCCGCGGAAAAGCAGCACAATAGGGACCTTTTCAAGAAGTTGGTGAACAGCGTCGCAGTGGTGAAACAGATCGACGAGGTGAAGTTTGTGGTCGTGAAGAAACGCTATCAGGACTTCGTAAGAGAGGGAGCGTACGATGCAACCCCGCAGAAAAAAACGCAGATGGACGACGAACACAATAGCAGCTTTTCGTTTCCATCTCCTCACCGAGCCGAGGCAGGCAGGGTGATTTATTCTGACATTGAAAACAATAATACGTGCTACCCCTCGAACATAAATGGCAGCTATTGTAGTGAAGCCAAACGTAAGTCTGTGGGGGGTATGCACGACAAGAGGCAGTTATTAAGAAGCAATAGTGGGGAGGCTACCACGGTTAAAGTCCTGAATATCTCCGGAGATCAGGCGAGGAAATCTGGTGCTGTGTTCGCTGTCATAGCGGTAAAATCCCCCCCGAGAGACTCTGCACCAGCAGCACAGGATGAAATACATTCCCCAGTGCATCCACATAAAACCTCAGACAAACCAATCACGTTTACAACTAAAGTTTCCTCACCATCAACTCTGAATCTTAACTTTCCAGCTTGTAAAAAGAGTGCACAAAGTGAGTCCCAGTGTTGGAAAAACAAACAGATGGAGGACATGCAACCCCCAAGATTTTCCCTGGGGAGGTCTCAAAGCAAGAGAGATGATGCAAAGTACTCAGAGTCAGTGCCTTTGGAGCCATTAGCTCATGAGTGGTTGGTAAAGTGTGCAGCTGGACTGTGGGGTCACATCCACGGTCTGCTGCTACAGGACACTCGGCTGGCACAGAAGAAAGACTTCATGTCAGGATTCACGGCACTGCATTGGGCCGCCAAGGACGGCAACAGTCAGATGATACACAAGCTGCTGGACATCTCCAGGAGAAGAGGAACCTGTGTAAACATCAACAGCAAAGCACACGGAGGGTACACACCTTTGCACATAGCAGCCATGCACGGCCACACTGAAGTGATGTTTCAGCTCGTGCAAGTTTATGGAGCCAGTGTAAATGAGAGAGATAATGATGGCAAGAAGGCCTTCCACTACCTGGGCAAAAATGTGTCATCTGAAGTCAGAGCACTTATGGGAGGACTGCAGCACAGCAAGTGCAGGGAGAAGATAGACGACGAAGAATACAGAGAGCACCAGAAAGGCTTCAACACCATAAGTAAACTGTTCCAGCCGCATATAGGGAGGAAACAGAAAAACTAGTTTGCTCTGGAATGGTGAGAGTGACATGGAGGACCAGGACAATAGGACAATTGTAATAGCTAATACTGTCTGAGTTTGTATAGTATGTTAATATGAAACAACACACCCATTGTTTATCCTCTGCATCACTTAACGTGTTATGAGTCTCTCTGTACTATTGTAGCGCTTTTGTACAGTGTATCACTGCTGGATGTACTATTTATAAGCAGTTAGTATTATTTAATCAACTTGTTTTCCTTAGCTTAATTCCTTGTTTTAAGAATGAGTGTTATTTGGATCCCGTTTAATTTATTTTTCTTACTAACAACACAAGCAATCCAAGATATTTACACATATTTTCATTACTTTTTGTGGAACACATCTGTAGAAGTTACCAATTGATTTGTGACTTCAAAGTTTGAGGATGAATGAAATATGATATGGGAAACAGTTGCTATCAACACTGGTGTGAAACATTGTGTTGTTGCTTTTGTGCACAGCAGATTTATTTATGATATAACTATGATCAAAATAAAGTATTTTCATTTTCAAAAGAGAGAAAACATCGGATAATCTTGTGGAGAAAATAGAACACATTTTTGAGAAAGCTACCTCTCCCCTTCAGTAAAAGCAGAGGGGACCTTTTGGGGGGGGCTGTTATGAAAAGCAGGCCAGCAGACTGGGTGGTGGAATGTCTCCTTTATCAACCTCTTTGTGAACCTGAGCTGTAATGGGTGAGAAAGGCCTCCCTTTGTGGGACAACATGGCTTCACTCTTTAGGGTGATGTCTAAAGTAAAAAAGACATTCTCGGCCATGACTCAAATACCACATCAATCATTTTAGTTTTGATTAGAAAGGATTTCCGCCAAATACAAGTTTAACAAGATTCTCTCAAGTGTAAAACAGAAGCCACAGAAAGATATAAACATAAGCGAAAAACCAACACGCTTTATAAAAACATTGTAATTTTGATCTTGTCATTAAGGAATTGTCTTTTCCCAGATAAGAAAGGCTTGAAAACAGTAATCTGCCGTCTGTGTGCCATGTGTCCTTAAGTAACCCAGAGGAAACTATCCCAGATGACATGAAAAGAGTTGGAGCTCAGACAATGAAGCCATACGCAAAACTGTGCCAGAACAATGTCCTTTGTCTCGTTATCTGGAAAAGAAGCAGCTTCAATAATAATCCACGCAAAAGGCAGCTGCACTCACAGCAAATATTTAACATTGTAGACTATGTGCTAAATCTCACCTCAAAACTATTATTTGCAATGAAGTATCATGAAAAGAAACAACACACAACCTCCTGTGTCTCTTTTGTTATAGTTCAGACTGAATGTGCAAAGATCAAAGACTGCATAACAATACTGTGGCATGCTCCAAGCCTGGCATCATTTCCTGTCAGTACAAAATGGACACTGAGTAGTGTGCAGGTTAGTGTTACTTTTAGTATTAATATGGTGTGTAACTGAGACACAAAGCCTAGCCATTTGGCCGTAGAGGCCTTACATGACAAATAATCCTTTATTTAGAGCCTTGCAAGCAGTGGGGCTAAAGCTTGGTAATGTCATATTCAAGGTTTTACAGGAAAAACATAAACAACAAAGTGGTGCATCCCCTCAAATCCATCAACATCACATCAAGGGTAATTTAATCATCGACTTTCCTGACAACCACTGAAGGCAAAGCAAGGCAACAAATGTATTAAGACAAATATTATCTGTCTGAATCGAATCAGTTGCCACAACATAAAAGACATATAAACTATTTCCATCACACAACATGAGCACAAGTCCATATTCTTATCTTTGGTGGTATGTTATATTGTTTATATTTGTTTATCTTAGATGATTTTAACAGATGATGGGCAAGGTGCCCCTGTACTTGCTTTACATATCTCAGACCAGTAGAGGGCATGGTTTGCAAATATTATCCTTAAATTGTCAATGAAGTAATTATGCAAAACATTCATTTAAAATAAAAGAAGCACTAATTAAAAGTGGTTTATTATTTGTTCAATGTGGTATTAATACGTATCTGTTATGGGTTTGGAGCCACCGGGTCACATTAAATAAAAGATCTTGAAACAAAGTGAAATTGTCTTCTGGATTAGTGCTGGAAAGTATAACTAAATAAATGCACCCAAGTACTGTACTCAAGTACAATGCTGTACTTTACTTAAGTATTTCCATTTTATGAGGTAAATATTGAACTTTTACTCCACAACATTTATGTAGTACATTTAGTTACTTTACTAGTCATTTGAATGTACCTAACTTTAATTTGCATTAGCATATCTAACTGAGGGTTGAGCAATGCAAATAAAGTCATTAACTACACCAGTCATACATCATGTCAGAGTTGGAAGAAGTACTCAGATCTTGTACTTAAGGTAAAAGTAAAAATACCAGAGTGTAGGAATACTCTGTTACACCTAAAGTCCCAAAAGTTAAAGTACACATTATGCAGATTGGACTATTTCAGAATAATACATATCATATGTTTTGATCATTATTATTGATGCATTAGAGTTGTATCAAAACTGGTAAAGATCCATCTATTTTAATTACTTTGCAGGCAGGGTATACTGTGAATGTTTATATTTTAAATCATTAATCCAAATTTGCAAAGTAACTAAAGATATTAAATAAATGTAGTGGAGTAAAAGTACAATATTTACCTCTGAATTGTAGTGGGGTAGAAGAAGTAAAAAGTAGCAAACATTAAAATACTCAAGTAAAGTACAGTAATTGAGTAATTAGTTACTTTACACCACTGATGTCAGTAGTACAAGTGTATTATTGCTAGCGTTACTTTGTTTGTTAACTAACGTTATACCTAAATCAGTAACTTACTTTTCTGTTGACCTCCTGTCAGTCGGTGTTTCTAATCTCAAAATGTTTTCCTCTAATTACAAAAATGTCAGAATTGTTTTCTTGTCAAATATATGTTTCCACTTGAGACGGTTTAGTATCCTAACTCTGATATTACTAACGCTGTAAATTACTCACCGGTGTGAACTTCCTTAAATCGGGAAACTGTAAAATAAGAACCGGACGTTGGGAGGTTATCCTTCAAAATAAAATGGTAAAATATATCGCCATAAAGTCCCTATTTTTTTAGTCAATAACATTCCATTTTGCATATTGTTGTGCATCTAATAAAGGAAAAACATATATTTGTGGGATATGCTTTTAAATGAAACTTTATACGTTTTTGTGAATCATCTTATGGAGAATATCTAGCCGGAAGTCGCTTGAGTTTTACATTTCATCATCATTCCCATATCTGATGAGAGAATCATGGATGCAGGATCGAGCTTGTTTAATGCTAATCAACCATCTAGCATCTTAAACTTTCCTCTTGCTGCTCATATCATGTCTGAAAGTGAAACAGGTATCTTTACGTGAGAAAGTCATATGAGAGGCAGAGTTGATTGCCAACACCTGCGCATGGTGATCACCAGCAACACGTGCTTGGTCCTGATTACTGCGAGCTCTCGCCAGAGAGTCTCTCTACATTTTGTTTGTTGTTTATAATGGAAAAACAAATGCTGATTTCAGCTATCCTTCGTTATTTTCGCATGGTTTTCTTACTGCTGCTGGTCAACTGCAGCTGCCCTCTGGTCGGATCTGCCTCCAATGCGCTGCACAAACTGGGTGACTTCACCTACCCGTACAGCAGCATATTCTCCCCGCTGCTCAAAGCCCTGTCAGAGCACGGAGGGTCGAGGTGGAACCAGGAACTGAAGAAAAAGATCAAACCCGATCACAGGTACATCAAGTATCTGACGGAAGTTTACAGTAAATCCTCCAGATTGCAGAGAAGTTTGGACGGGAATAAAATCTACAACACACTCCGACTGATTAAGCCACAAGATGAATGTCAAGCAAAAAGTTATGAAGGTGAGCTAGTAAAACAACTCAACTGACAATTCCTAACACACAATGTAACATGCATTACCTTCAGTGATGATGCTGAGATTTATATTGGCATTTCTTTTTAAAAATATACCATAATATGAATACCCAATCACCAGAGAGGCACTCAGTACATTTACTAATAAGTAGTGTAGGCCTACGGAAGAACAATTTGAGATATTTGTACTTTACTTGAGTATTTCCATTTTATGCTACTTCTACTCCACTACAATTCAGAGTTAAATAGTGTACTTTTACTTCCCTACATTTATGTTGTACCTTTTAGTTATTTGACAGATTTTGATTAATGATGTGAAATATAATCGACACTTAAATCAGACTTTAGTTACACCTGGAGTAAATTCACAATACAAAGTCATTAAAACTAGCTGCACCTTTGATAAACACATGAATGCATCAATAGTTATAATCAAAACATATGTATTATTATTAAATGGACTGATCTGCATAATGAGTTATTTTACGTTTACTTTTACTTGAGCAACACTTTGAATGCAGGACTTGTACTTGTAACAGAGTATTCCTAAACTCTGGTATACCCAAGTATAAGATCTGAGTAGTTCTCCCACCTCTGCTAACATGCAGGGCAAAGGGTAACAATGTACAATAAATAATCTTGTTTCAAAGGCGTCAGTGACATTAAACAGACATTAAACATATTTATAAGGAAATATGACTCTGTCTAATGTTATCATAAGTGCATGGATTTGTGATACTGACATGTAATGCTGACAGTGATCTAATATTTTCTCATATTCTCCTATTCTCCTATAGAGAGTTTTATGCAGGATCATTCCTACAGCCTTGATCAAGTTGGAAGAAAAGAGCAGCTCCTGAAGTCAACCCTGCTGTACAGTTTTGACCATGACCTCGCAGCACCCGTCAACTCTGTATGCTACCTGAGTCTGGAGAAGCTCGAGCACCTCAACCCGTGTCCTCTGTGTCCCCGGAGTCCCCGGATCCACCATGCTGGGAACTTCACAGTCAGCGCAGCCGGGGGGAGCAGGAGGAACTGGGTGGAGGTCGATGTCACATCGTTTCTCAGGCCTCTCTTAAGATTTCACAAGAAGAATATACACCTGCACATTAATGTCACCTGCCCAGGGGAACGGAAAGCCAGATATGACGGGCGCAAAGCCTCCCTAAATTTCACCCTGAATTCCCCTCTTCTGCTTCTTTATCTCTATGACACCAGCAATATCGACAACCAGAGGTTTCTGGACAATTCCATCGCGGGTCAAAGGCCAGAAACCGCAGGGAACACTTTTCACAAGCAGATGGCTTTCAAAACAGAACAGAGGATTGGGCGAAAGAGGAGATGGAAGAGGGAATCTCCAAAGAGCAAACAAGCTGATAAAAGTCTGGAACTCCACCAGCCTGAGCTTCTCTCCAGCTCTGAATTCCCGACAAGCCACTGTGCCTTATATGATTTCAGGGTGCGATTCAACCAGCTTAAACTGGAACACTGGATTGTATTTCCACCCAAGTACAACCCCAGGTACTGCAGCGGCGTCTGCCCGAGGGCCTTGGGATTCATCTACGGCTCTCCTGTCCACGCCATGGTGCAAACCATCATCTATGAGAACCTTGACTCTTCTGTGCCTCGGCCCTCGTGCATCCCCTCCCACTACAGCCCGTTGAGTGTCATGATCTTTGAAAAGGATGGCTCCTATGTGTACAAGGAGTTGGAAGATATGATTGCCACCAGGTGCACATGTCGCTAAGCCAGCTGCCAACATGTCTGTTCTATTTTCCTCTTTTTTTTTACAGGCTTCCTATAACATCAACACAAACCCCTTCAGCTGTCCTCACCAGTGAACTTTATCTATATATTGGATACTTTGACTAAGCTCAGTGATTTCATGAATTTATAAAAATCATTGTGCATGAAGTTTGATCTGGAGCAGGTGTGTTTACTAAACAAAGTATTTTATCCTAGTGAAAATGGAAATGTGACACTTTTGTTTTGTTAAGGTGTGAAGAAAGGTTAATGGATCCTATTCTTCAACTCTGACACACTTTAATAAGAAACATTTGTGTTGTATAATTTACAACAAAATATATATTTCTGTTAACTTATTTTGGGTTGGTGGTCTGTCATTATTCTTTAATTTAACACAATTGCCAAGTTTTAAGTAGCCCTGTTCTGGACAAAAGATGGAAAAAACAAACTCTTATCAAACCTTTTACAATGTACCATTTTATTCCTGGGGATTAATGATCGCTGTCTTCATAATGTCTAGAATGAAAGTTGTCAAGGTTTCAGTGTGTATTTATTACTTCTGGTCACTGCGTGACTGCATAGGAAGCCTAGTATGGATTGAGTGCATAATTTCTGCTGGTTGAATAAGACTAAATGCTTGTCATGTCTATTTATGCAGATTTAATTAATTCACTGTGCTCGATTTAGGGATATTCAAAAGAGTGAAAATATGAAAACATTGTTTGAAAGGTTGGAAAATAAAAAAAAAAGGACATGCATAAATGTTGAGTATAGTGAAGTGACTGTTAATTCTTACCTCATACACCTTTGATCTAAATACTTTAAATAACTCAAAACAAGTGCATATGAACTTGCTAACACCCTAAATTACAATTATCTCATATGCTTTCAGCATTTATTCTATACTCCCTTTCCAATTATCCATCACAACCTTTAACCCTCCTGTTGTCTTCGGGTCAAATCTGACCGATTTACTATACTTTCATCAATCATAACTTTTTTGTTTTACATTCGATTGCATTAAGGCTTTATGATATCCTTCACAGTAGACATTTGAACATATACAATTGCTGATCACCACTTTCATTACATTTTGGATGATTTAGTCAACTTTGTAACACCATAGTGTTCCCGGTCAAAAATGACCGCCATAAAGAAAAGGAATTGGTAACCATCCGGATCAGATAAAACACACACACACGCTCTAGATGCCCCCCCCCCCCCCTCTGCCCCTTAAGAAAGCAGACAGTAATTGACCTGTGCCCTCTTACCCATGCTCGCTAATCTTTTTACTGTTAATTCCTGCAATGCTGATTTCCTCAGATCATTCTTCGTCGTCTCTCTCTGCGTCTACCCACCACTGACTTCTCTTATTGACATTCCTCATAGAAACATTGGCACTTTTGAATTCGTCTCCTTTTCCCTTCTCTGTCCCACCTTGATTGCCACGTTTGATGAGTTGACTTTCCCTAGATTAAACATTTGAGCTCGGATTTACTGATACTATTTCTGATACCTTTCTGTCTGTGCTGGATTATGGAGATGTGGTTTATATGAATGCATCTTCTCAGTGCCTTCACTCACTGGACACCGTCTACCACGGTGCACTGAGATTCATCACAAACCTCAGATCCTTGACGCACCACTGCAATATACACTCGTGTTGGATGGTCTTCCCTGACCACGCGTAGACTGAAACATTGGCACATCCTTATATATAAGGCTATTCTTGGTGCTCTTCCCCCTTATCTAAGGATGTACATAAATAGAAAATGCACAGGATCCTATCGGCTTCGCTCCGAGAACTTTTTCCTTTTAACTGTACCAAAGGTCCGTACTGAACTTGGGAAAAGGGCATTCAGTTACGCTGCCCCTCAAGCTTGGAACCTGCTTCAAACTGAGCTGAAACTCAGAGAGCTGGTCTCATTAGAAACACTCAAAGCAACTTTAACTGACCTTGAAGCAGGCCGCTGTGTCTGTAAATGCTTTGGCTAAATTTGGTGTATGACTGTGTTGTGATTGTGTGTTTTTTAATTGTTTGTAACTGTACAACTGTCTGAAACTGTGCTGTTACCATTCTTGGGCCAGGACTCTCTTGAAAAAGAGATTTTTAATCTCAATGAGACCTATCCTGGTTAAATAAAGGTAAAATACAATTTAAATGCCTATATTTACTGATACTATTTGAATGTTTATATTTCCTTTTTGTCCATAAATACACCCCCTCATTCAGGAAGGAAGAGTCAATTTCTACCTACAGATTGGGTGTAGTTAAACTCCAGTCCGCCAGGTGGCGCTGACGTGTTGGGAGCTAAGCAAGGCCTGAATAAAAGGGAAGGACAGAACAACTTTATTAGGACAGTGTTGAGAAACAGGACGGTAAGCTTCAATGTCACATTATTAACAGTAGATTTCCTACCTTTAACTCGAATGTCCGATTCCTGTAAGATATATCTGCTTTAATGTACTAGGATGGACCTTTATTTTAGCCTCGGTTAAACCAGCTCTTTAACGTGGCAGTAACATAAGCGTTTCAAGGACCTTAGCAGCTAACTGTTAGCCACTGTAGCTAGTTGACTATGCTAACACTTGTTAATCAGGGTGTTTTGATGTCCTGTAAGATTGTTGTTTTCTGTTTTTGCAATCGTTTATTTAGATAATCTGCTACGTGATGTACTAGGTTATTACTGCATACATTTATGATAACACAATATCCAGATATTCATACAAGGAGATGGACTAGTTTACCCCTTAAGGTTATTATTCAAATCAATGTCAAACAAAGTCAGAGCCTTTGGGTAGGAACAGCTCATATTTATTGCTAGAATTATCATTAGATTGTATATTTTTTTATAAATTAAATAGATGCATCAAAAGCAAAGGTTGGTTGAATTGCTACACGTTGAACAAGTATGTTTGCCTCTTAAGAATAACACAGCTGTGTGAGTGTCAGGATACAATTTCTATATTGCACTGCTTCCATTTCCTGCAATCTTGAAAACATGTTTGATGTTGGTGGCTTTTTTAAAAAAAAACTTTAATGTGAATGTCTTGTCTTTTTAGATTAGCCTTCCAGCAAACATGGTAGGCCACTTTGGTGAATTGGCGAGGATCAGGCATGTGATCACATACAGTCTGTCGCCCTTCGAGCAGAGGGCTTTCCCCAACTACTTCTCCAAGGGAATCCCAAATGTGTGGAGACGGTTCAGGGCGTCTGTCTTCAAAGTTGCCCCCCGTGAGTTTCAGATTGTTCTATTCCATATGTCATGATTTTAAATGGAGAGCCAGGACAACACATTTCTATGTCTATTGAAATTGCTGACACTCCCTTTGTTTGCCAGCCTTAAACTGTCTAAGGGTTTTGATTAGATTAACCTCACTTATTTCATTGGTTGCTACAGCTTTATTTTACATAGTATGATATTAGATTATATATACTTTATTGAACCCAATTTGGGATTTTTCACAGCACCCAATGGTAGACAACAGACCAAATGGTAAATACATACATAACAACAGTGAAATATTTATATCAATAGAGTATCTCTATTGAATAAAAAAATATATACCAAATTCGGAGTGAGTAAATGTAAATATAGGGTACTGTTTACGTTATAAGTGTGCAAAGTAATTGCACTTGCATTGCAGTTTCTAAATCAAAATGTAATGCACAAGGTACAATGTGAGAACTATATCTACAAATTAGTGAATTAGGGTTGGATAGAAGTGAAGTAAACAAAAGGGCTACTTAAGAAACTATGACATTGTGAGTTCTCTGCAAGCCAGAGTAGTGGTGTTATCGCTGTATTGTTATATGATTTAACTCGCTTACTGCAAAGCAAGATGTGGCTGAAATGAATAACAGGTAGAGAATGTCCTGTTGCTAATATGTTTTATTAACTTGTTTTTGCAGCAATGATAGCCCTGTACCTGACATACACATGGGGCAACAGCTCCCATGAGGCCAGCAAGAGGAAGGTCCACGCAGACTTTGAGAATGACGAATAAACTAATTCAAACCTTTCTGAAAGCTGCCCTATGTTATTAATTCTAACTCTGTACGTTTGACCAATAAAGGTGACAAATATTTATGTGAAATGAGTCTTGATTGGTTTCATTCAGTCATCTATTTGTGATTGTATTAATGTTTATTTATGGTGTTTGTTAAATCAATGCTACTTTTTCCACATTTAGTACTGAAGTCAATAGATCAATCAATAGAAAAATTAGGAGCCTACAGTTTTGATAATTATTTATCAAGTACAATGCACAGGTTTTTTTCTACATCTGCATGCAAGGATTTGCTGCTTTTCTGTTATATTTGTGTCAATGGAATATTGTTCGGTAGTTAAAGACTAAAGATAACAGAGTAATCGATAGAGAGTAGTTGATTATGATTTTGTTAATGATAAATGACAGCTAGCCAACTTAAATGAAAGTTGTTTGTTTAATTAGTACTTTTATATCGAGTTGCTGCGAACAAATCAAAGCACACTAAATACACTTGACATTAAGTATGTGCAGTTATATTAGTAACCGCAGGGGCTTTTATGTTAAAGTACAGAAAGCAACTGCATGTTGGTTGGGGAGCCACCAACAGTTGTAACTGAATCAGAAATACTAGTGTAGATATTGTATTCTGATACTTAGATCAGGTTGCTGAGCTGCTGTGTGTAGAAGTCCTCCAGGACAGAGCTGCCCTCCATGGAGGACCTCTACACACAGCGCCTCAGGAAGAAGACCCAAAGGATTATCAAAGACTCCCATCACCCCGGCAACAAACTGTTCTGTCTGCTGCATCAGGACTAAAACCACTAGGCTCAGGGACAGTTGAAAGACTGCTTCTTTAAGCATTCATCTGTTTGTATTTCACATATCTATTTATTACAATAAAGAGTATTTTATCCCTTTACAGTACTTAATTGTACGTTCTGCTTTTACCTCATCTTATTCGATTTGACATGTGTAAGGTTTAATTCTTCTGCATTGCTGGTACATTGGTCACTTGCAACATTCTCTTGCACTGTTTTATTTGCACTATTTGTATTGTTTTGTGTCATATCTATTGATGCTGCATTGTTAAAGGAGCCTGGGACTTCATCGTCAAAACTACACAGTAGCTGTGCGTATGACAATAACACCGTTGAATCTTTGATTAAGGTTGTTACAGGTAATTAGTTATTGTAACGGATTACATTTTTTAAGTAACCCTACCACCATAAAGTATTAGATGAAATGTACAGAGTATAGCAGTTTAACACATGAGTTTCCTGCTGCAGTAATACCTTTCCTCGCCTGTGGGGGGCGCCCGACAGCAGCGTGTAGTGCTCTGCAGTGTGATGCTATTGGTCGGTGGGACAGAGAAGATTCCTGAACGTTCTCACGCATCAGCCGGCGCCGCATGCTGCTACACAGCTTCATGGAACAAGAACAAGGGTGTATCACTGCTGACTGAAACCCTACTGTAGCTGCTGCTGTCACCTTTCCAGCACTGAATTATATTACTGTTCTTTCTTGTAATTACTGTACTCTACACTGTTTAGTTAGCCAGAGAAAATGTCGGTTGTCGGGTTTGACGTCGGGTACTTGAACTGCTATGTAGCGGTAGCCAGAGCCGGTGGGATTGAAACTGTCGCTAATGAATACAGCGACCGGTGTACACCGTGAGTACGATTAGATACGCTATTGTTTGTGATTTGTGTTGTATTGTATGTACTCATAGCAGGTACAGAGTGTGAACGAATTCCACTTTAGTTCATCATAATATTGAATGAAGCTAACGTAACTACCTAGCTAGTTAGCATGCTAAGGGGTTTCACAACAGGAAACGGCATGTGAGTGCTAAAGCTAATGCTAGCTGAATCATTGTGAGCATAAAGAAAACCCCGTACTACTTCATATGATTAGATGGTTTTTGAAGTCTCCTACTACACTAATGTCGTCGAAATAAAATAAAAGCGCATTATTGACCTGCTAAGTCAGGTGATGCATTTCTTTTTTTACTGCAGGCATGAATGGGCGCATGATTGGAGGAGGCCGGATCGTGGCTGTCAAACGGCTTTATCTATCTGTTGTACCCATTTTTCAGACCCATAATCAACAGATTATCGTTAAAGCAGTATATATCATATATTTGCAAACGTTAACAAATATTTTTATGAAACATCGACATCATCGCAATAAACTACCATTTTGTTACATTACCCTGTAGAGAGCGTCATTGCTGTAAAACTGTGGAGGAAAATATAATTTAACTGTTTTCTTTTTTCTTTAGAGCATGTGTTTCTTTTGGACCCCGGAATCGAGCGATCGGTGCTGCTGCAAAGAGCCAGGTGAGTTTACATGATACACCGGCAGGACACTGGACACCTCACTACTACCCTGACTAAAGAGGGACCTGTTTTTTCATAGTGCGTTATGAGCACTTACAACCCTGGGCAGGTGCACAGCTCGCATCAGAATGAGCAACACATAGAGCAAGTGTTCATGTTATGAAGTAATAAAGGCACACCAGCCAAAATGTTGAAAATGTCCTTTTAATTATTTTGTGGGTCTAATAAATGATTTTGTTTCTTGTTCTAATGTTATGAAGTGCCTTCCCGTTCTTCCTACTTGTTCTAGTTTTCATGTGCGAGAGTACACATTTGTATCTAGATAAAACAGTCCAACCAATTTTTTTGCTCAGGTGTTTAATAGAAGAGTTGTTTATCTTATTTTATTTTTGTATAGGTCGTCTCAAACTGCAAGAACACAGTCCAAGGGTTCAAGAGGTTTCATGGAAGGGCGTTTTCGGATCCCGTTGTGCACAACCTCAAAAACAGTTTGGTCTATGATATTGCACAGATGCCCACAGGAACAACTGGCATCAAGGTAAGGAAATGACAAGGGATATGAATGTTTAGTAACAGCTCAGAAACACTAGATATACTCCCCAATTATCCTCGTCAAATTCAATAGTCAGTCTAAGCATATGACTTGGCCAACCAACCAAGATAATGATCACCATGCCGGCAAGGAGATGCGTGTTTATTCACATTTGTGGTTTATAACAATAACTGTGTTTAACAGTAACTCATAAGAGCGTATGTAATGCAAAAAACGCTGATTACCCCTGGTAATCTATGAATATGGCCCACAGAAGACATTTTTCGGTCACTCAATCAGGGACAAAAATGTATTATTTCACCATAATATCACAATTAGTTAAATATAATTTTTTTTGGTTTTTGTTTGGCGCCCATTATTTTAGTTTTAAGACCAACAAACAATGGTTGTAGATTAACAACATTTTATTGCATTGGGGGCACAGCACAAGTGCGTTCCTTGGAAGTTGTAAATGTATGTCTGAGTCATTGCTAGCTGGTCGTATAGTTTAAAAATGTAAAAGGGATACTGTCAAGAACGACTGAGAGAATTTTGTAGATGAAAACATTCAATTAAAACATTTTTTTAAAACTAAGCTAAATTAAATGCACGTTTGGAAATGTGATTTATCTTAAGATTTCTTTCACTAGAGGTTGTAGTTTTTTTTCTCTACTTGTGGTGGATGGTTCTATCTAATCTGCCTATTATCATTCAGTCTCTTTCTGTACAGAATGCTTGTTTCTGAGTTGACATAGTAGTCATCATCTAGAGCAGGGACGTGCACAGACATTTTGGGGGGCGGGAGCTCAAGTGAGAAAAAGGGCGCTTCTCATAATCATTTATAATAAAAAAAAAATTAAAACTAAGTTAAATATAGTTCCACATCTCTGACTTACTGACCAATTTATTTGAATACCCTCACACTCACGCAATTGTTTAATACTCAACAGAATTCTACAAAATAATCAGCTAACACAGAGACAATGGTCTTCTTTAGTATTCACTACGCACAAGAGCAGACAACAAACTAGTACAATTAATAGTTATTAAATGAGCAGCCAACAGGCAAAAAGATTGTTTTTTCATGTACTTGTACATTTAGTTATTTTGGTCTATTTCGCTTCCATGTTTTCTTTCACTCTAATGGAAAGAAAACTTCCAAAAAACACATATAAATCGTGTTCGTTTTACGACCATGTCTGAATTAATCTATAGATATAAAACTAATCTGCATTTAAGCATAACTTCAGGGGAAGATACTGACTTGACCTAAGTAACTATCTGGGGAAGTTGTGAGGTGATATATTTTTTATTTGTAAATCCTTTTCACCTGCAATGCCTTGGTAACTGCATGCAAATTAGTGCATTTTAATTAGGCCTAGTTAACGCTTAATTTGCATATTAATGTAGCGATTGTGATGACGTTATTAGATACACATTTGACTATATTCACCTGTAGTGTCTCCCTTAAGTACAGTAGCCTGTATGCCCATGATAAATTGCCTTAGCTAAACCTTGAGCTAACTTAGCCAATAGCTAGTAGCCTACCTTAGTTAACTATATTTGTTTTGTCTTTTGGCTAATTAGCTGTAAGCTCAAGGCACTGGCAGCTTAGTCATTTGTTCATCACCACTCACCTCCAAACAAGCCAAGAAAAGCCGGCATAACATGGGACTGTAAGGTGGGAGGTGCTGCTACCTGTCGGTCTGAAGGGACTGCCGATGACTGTCCGCACCGCAGTGCGCGAGACGTGGGGGGAGGAGGGGAGAGAAAGCATCGGAACTTCTAATCTCCCGACCTGATATTTTATTTTGTATTCAATCAATATATATTTGCAAAGGGAAACTGCGCAAACAGCAGTAGATATATATTCATTTATTGGAGAAAGGAAAAAGGGCAGGGGTTCAAGCCCACTTTGATGTCTGTGTGCACGTGCCTGATCTAGAGCGATGTAACATGCTCATATCTGATATCTTTAAAGGTGATGTACATGGAGGAAGAGAAGGTGTTCAGCATTGAGCAGGTCACCGCCATGCTGCTGACTAAGCTGAAGGAGACTGCAGAGCAAGCTCTCAAGAAGCCTGTGGCTGACTGTGTTGTATCTGTAAGTATCTCGAAAAATGGACATGTATGTTGTAAAAAAAAACGTTTGCTCTCCTGCTCGTACTGACATGTAAAAAAAGGAAATATGTTTTATTATAATTGAGTAACTTCAGCCTGACTTGAGGTCTTATCAGACGGGTTAATTGAAAACATCTTTAAGCTAAAACCATCTTTTTCATATGCGCTTCTGTTTTCACCAGGTTCCCTGCTACTACACTGATGTTGAGAGGAGATCAGTAGTAGATGCTGCTCAGATTGCTGGTCTCAACTGCCTGAGGCTCATGAATGAGACCACTGCAGGTCTGTACCCACTTTTTTATGGCAGCTTGGGAGAGGGTGTTAGTGATTGTTGACTGCATCCGCCAAAATGCAAACTTTGATGTTGATTCGAGTGAAAGTTTAAGTTTTTAATTATCCAACCGTTTTCCTCTCAGTTGCGTTGGCATATGGCATCTATAAACAAGATCTCCCTGCCCCAGAGGAGAAGCCCAGGAATGTTGTGTTTGTCGATCTGGGCCATTGTGGATACCAGACATCATTGTGCGCCTTCAACAAGGGCAAAGTCAAGGTATGGACTTAAATCTGCGTGTCTGCATTTATTTTCAGTCTACGAGAGGCTTTGTTTCATTCCTTGAACTCTCTCTTAACCTCTTCCCTTCTCTTTCAGGTCCTTGCTACAGCTTGTGACCCAGAGTTGGGAGGAAAGGACTTTGATGAGGTGTTGGTGAAGTATTTCTGCGAGGAATTTGCCAAGAAGTACAAGATTGATGCCAGGACAAAGCCCAGGGCTCTGGTGAGACTTTACCAGGAGTGTGAAAAACTGAAGAGAGTGATGAGCGCCAACTGCTCTGATCTGCCGCTTAACATCGAGTGCTTCATGAACGACATTGATGTCTCTGGAAAAATGAACAGGTAGACCAACAAGAATTGATGTTTGCTTTTATCATCCATGGTTCTAGGTTTCTTTTTTTTTTTAAATGTGCATGTAAACTCATATTCACCTTTCTTTCCTGCACAAAGAGGTCAGTTTGAAGAGATGGCCGCTGATGTTTTTGCCCGAGTTGAGGCTCCACTGCAGTCTCTGCTGGAACAAACCAGTGAGTATTATTTTCCTCAGTTGTGTTAAACTTTATTAAACCTGTCTTTTTTTATGAATGCCGCTATAGAACTTGCTCGCTTCTAGTTTGTGTGATGACATGTGTTTTTTTTGTTCCTCAAGAGCTGAAAAGGGAAGACATCTATGCGGTAGAGATCGTGGGGGGAGCTTCCAGGATCCCAGCTGTCAAAGAGAGAATCAGCAAATTCTTTGGAAAGGAGCTGAGCACCACACTGAATGCTGACGAAGCTGTGGCCAGAGGATGTGCCCTGCAGGTATGCTGTGCTGCAATCTTAAAACCAGGAAATGACTCGGAACTTCCGCTTCTCTCATCTCAAAGTGGAAGGGGTTTATGATTCATTCCCTTACATAAGGTCTCTGGTTAATACAAACATTTAGCGATCTAAACATTTTGTTCTATGTCATAAGATACGGCAGTAATGAACCAAAGCAGGATTTCTTTAAGGGGTCTTTAAAAAGGTGGCTAAATGAAACTAAAGAGGATATCAAAACCTTTATTGCAAAAGAGCTTATTTTCTCTGAAAAGGGAAGATAACCACATCAGTGCTTGAATGAGCATCTGTTTATGTAAAAGGACAGATTTGAGTTTTCAGGTTAAACATTTTCATTATGACTGCAGCACTTATTGAAACCCTGGTTCTCTCCACAGTGTGCCATTCTGTCACCTGCCTTCAAAGTGCGTGAGTTCTCCATCACAGACGTGGTTACCTATCCCATCTCCTTGAAGTGGCACTCTGCTGCAGAGGAAGGTCTAAGGTATAAAGACAAATATTACATCTATTACTTTTTTGTCTCTAGCCTTAATGACCTAATGTACTCATTATTATGAAATGTTTGTTTGTTACAGTGATTGCGAGGTATTCCCTATGAACCACGCAGCCCCTTTCTCCAAAGTGCTCACCTTCTACCGGAAAGAGCCTTTTACCTTGGAGGCTTACTACAACGCTGCTAATGGTCTCCCCTACCCGGACCCCACTATTGGTAAGCAGCTAAAGCTTCGGCTACAAGGGGATAGCAGGACTCTAAATGATGTCATATTTCTGTATACCTGACAAGTGGGCCAGAATTATTTTAGCGCTAGTTGTTCCACAAACTGTTGTGAAAATATTTGTGTTGTTACTGACCTTTCCTCCCAAGACTACCAACACCAACAGAGGGCTTAAAGCTGTTTAGCACGACTATTTTTTGTTTATTTACTATTCTGTTTTTTCTCTTCCTTCTAGGTAAGTTCCTGATCCAAAAGGTTGTGCCACAGGCTTCTGGGGAGAGCTCCAAGGTGAAAGTCAAAGTGCGTGTGAACATCCATGGCATCTTCAGTGTCTCCAGCGCCTCCCTGGTTGAAGTGATGAAGTGCGAGGAGGGGGAGGAACCCATGGACACCGAACAGGCCACTGAGAAAGATGGAGAGGTAAACAAAACAAAAATCTCCTTTTACATCCAGCTTCAGATAAGTTTGTGTACTTCTATTTGTACTTGAGTTTTGAGACAAAACCAACACATGTCTGTTGTTTTGACTCCTCAGCAGAACAAGATGCAGACGGAGGAAGAGGAGCAGAAGGGAGACGGTCAGAAAGAAGCAGAGCAGAAGACGCCACGTGAGAACGAGGAGATGGAGGTAATATGTGTGACATTTTTTTCTGACAAGCAAGATCTGTTCTGATATTGTCTTTACCTGTAGAATACAATAGCTCAATACATTCAGTTTGAGAACATATGATCATTGTCATGAATATAACTGGGGTTAGACATTTGAAACACAATATAATGCAATTACAACGTTTCAATGACACATTGTAAACAAAAATGTAACTTTGATTTAATTGTTTTTAATCTCAATGCCTTTTCCTTATCAGATCACCCCAGAGGAAAGCAAAGGCGAGAAGAAGGCCGACCAGCCCCCACAAGCCAAAAAGCCCAAAGTCAAAACAAAAGTTGTTGATCTTCCCATTGAAAACAATCCACAGTGGCAGCTAGCTGATGACATGCTCAATCTTTTTGTTGAAAATGAGGTAACTAGATGTTCAATCATCACATACACGGTGCACATTACTTAATCCACCCATCCTTAATTACTTGATCTATTTTGAAGTAGTACGCGGTTACAGTTGCTGTTTGGATTCTCCTCAGGGTAAGATGATCATGCAGGACAAGCTGGAGAAGGAGAGGAATGATGCCAAGAACTATGTGGAGGAGTACGTGTACGAGATGAGGGACAAATTACACGGGGTGCTGGAGAAGTTTGTCAGTGAATCTGTGAGTACAAAGTTGCCTCCTGGCTGATCTTAAAGTGTTCATCTTTATATACATTTCTTACAGATTGCACTTCCTTTGTTAATATAATACATTTATTTTTAGGACCGAGATGCCCTGTCAATAAAGCTGGGGAATACTGAAAACTGGCTGTATGAAGATGGAGAGGACCAATCCAAACAAGTGTACATTGACAAACTGACTGAGTTAAAGGTAATGATTGCTATAATTGAGCATTTTATAATAATAATAGCTCCATTGTGTGTTTGGCCTTTTGAATGATTTACCTGACATGTATACTGTGTTTGCTGTAGAAACTTGGTCAGCCCATCCAGGAGAGGTACACAGAGGCTGAAGTGAGACCTAAAGCATTCGAGGAACTGGGAAAACAAATCCAGCAGTACATGAAATTTGTGGAAGCCTGCAAAATGAAGGTCATTCTACGAGCTTTTTAAATGAGGATGCTGGTAGTTTATTAAAATAAAAGTAATGATTCCTGCGGTAAATAGTAACACAGCTTTTATTATTTCCCTTTGGATTTCCAGGAAGAGCAGTATGACCATATAGATGATGCAAATGTCACGAAGGTGGACAAAATGGCCAGCGAGGCAATGATGTGGATGAATAGCTCCATGAACCAGCAAAGCAAACAAAACCTGACAATGGATCCCGCCGTCAAAGTAAAAGACATTCAAGCTAAAATAAGGGTGAGTGTCTCCTCCATCATAACACCACAGTGCTAAGAAACATGGCTGAGTAGAATGCAGGACATTAAGAAAATAAAACATCTAATCGAAATAACTGGTGGTTAATTGACTAGCTGGGAAGTCATCGGTTTAATGTTTGCAGATCCAATTCATTTAGTTGTTTATTACTCCGTCATGCTCATGGTGTTACAGAAATCTACCACTTTTTCATCACATATATAAGCATTGCAAAATAACCCAACACATGAATTATTCTTGTGCCCTTTTTATTATGAAATGGACCAGGACCTCATAACTTCTTCTTTGAATAAACCCATTATAACATATTTCCTTTGTGTAATTTCCAGGAGCTCTTCTCCACTTGTAACCCCATTGTGACCAAGCCCAAACCCAAGGTAGAGCTTCCCAAGGACGAGACTCCAGCAGAGGAGAACGGGCCTGTCAACGGACAGGAGAAACCCCAGGATGCACCCGCAGACGAGGGAAAAGCTGAGAAAACAGGCACCTCAGAATCCACAGAAAACAAGCCTGAAATGGACCTTGATTAAAGCAGCGTTACGCCCTCTAAGCAAAGCTGCACGGGAGCTGGCTGTTTCAGATTGAGATGCAGCCTGGGTGTATATCAGAGCAGGTAAAGTGTTTCAGGAATTGCACTCCACAGTCAAAAGCAGGCAGGGTGATTAGCACACTGAGCCCAGCTACTGGTGGTATCTCTGTCCGATGACATAGCATGCCCTCTCTCTTTCTGGAAGACATAAATCATAAGCCAGCCGCAATAAGCCTGTTTGACAATGAGCGCTGTACACATAATGGTATTTATTTCTGTTGTGTGCCCTGTAAGTGTTCTGGTCTGTGTCACAATATGGTTTTAATAAAGTTATTGAAAATCACTTGCACTATCTTTATTACGGTCAAAGATACCCAAGGCTTCACAAAGGCCCAGCTAGCATTAAACACAGCTCATGTCCTTGGTCACATTTAACATGGTTGAACAGTACCTCGACAACAGAAACTTCCTCAGTGCCATAACATTATACATGTGTGTGCATGTATAAAAGGGTAGTATGTACATTTGTTTATATATGAATAACTGAGCAGAGGAATGTGTGAAGAGAGAAACAAATGATCCAATATTATTATTATTTTTTGTTTTAATTTAATTATTGTTTTTTGACTAAGCTAAACACCTTACAATTGTATTTTTAGACAAACAGCTGGGGCTGAACTTGTATTTGAAGACATGTAGCCTAACCAATGTATCTATTGGTAACTAAAATAAATATATGCAAACAGTTACATTTCTTGCTGGTGTAAAATATGAGACCGATAAGGTGAGGAAGTAGTGTGGCTCAGTGGATTTGGGGAGCACAGGTTCAAACCCTACTGCAGTCAGCATGTCGTTGTGTCCCTGGGCAAGACACTTCACCCCAAATTGCTCCTGTGGGTATTACCCACAGTATTGAGTATGTAAGTTGCTTTGGATAAAAGCGTCTAACAAGTAACATGTAATAATGTAAAGTATGAAGTCCAAATGGGGCGACTGTAGATTCAGAAAGTACCCGGATCATCCGGGACCTTTTATTTACAGAGCATGCACACTTGAGTTTTCCTTAAGCCCCGCCTCCGATCTCGGCTCACTCAAATGAATTGAGAGAGAATATCTCTAGATTCAGCAGTTAGTGCATTTTACTAAATTTAAACCCTAATTATTTAAATAAGGGCCATGGAAGTGTTCCTGCTGAGTAGTTTATTAATCTAAAAAGGATACGCAGATTTACAGACGTCTCTTTCCCAAAATGACGTCACATGCTGTAGTACCACAGTTTGGCCACTACGACCATTCCGAAAATGAGCTTCACAGGCCCGCTCTCATCCTGGGTTATGGCTAGAAAGGATCCGTCTTGTGTAAAACTCTCGCGAGAGTTTGCAAATCACGTGGCTGAATGTTTACGTTTGGCAGGCAGCCTTTCTGTTACGATCGTTAACATCAGTGGGCCACAGCAAATGATGGTGAGAAGCTAAACTATCTATTAATTATGTCAATGACAGGGAGTGTGATTGTTGAAATAGAGTGTTAGCGGTCTTGCTGTTCAAAGAAGAATGACAACACTGAATAAAAAATAAACCATAGTGTTGGTGATCTACAGACAAGTCAACGTTGTCGCAGTAAAAGTCCCAAGATAGCTCCTGGTGCAATAAAATGTTCCCTTTCAGTGTTTTACTATTATGTCTGATGTTTCTCTATTAATATTGCTGCTGCATTCATGTGTATGTTGCATGTTACTGCTGTAGATGTGTTTCCGAGCCGCTCCGATTATAACGAGAGTTACAACGAGAACGTGACGTCATATTTACAGAATACGGATCCTTTCTAACCATAACCCTCTTCCTGGGGGTTGGGTTGAGAGCTGCTGGTTTGCGTCCAACATCACATGACTCCCAGGTCCTGTCTTCTAGTCAGCTGCAAGTAAAAGCGACAAATACACTGCCAGGTAAAGTCTATACGTTTACTATTGTCATTGTGTTGAAATACGACAATTATACAATAGATAGGATTCAATGCAAGTGTTTGTCATAAAGTTAACTTTTTTGCAGCTTGTGCAATACAAAATAATCTTAACGGTCGCGGCATGATGTATTTATCTTGATGAGTCTAAAGTCTGATTAAGGTGTGTTTTGTCCTGATTTACTTCGAGGCTGAGCTCTTTTACACAAGCAACCCCTTTATTCTTTTCGAGTTTAGTTTCTCCAGGACGATGAAGCTGATCATCCTCAATGACTACGACCAGGCGAGCGAGTGGGCTGCAAAGTACATTAGAAACAAGATTTTAATGTTCGAACCTGGCCCCGATAGATACTTCACTCTGGGGCTTCCCACAGGTGAGTAAGAACGGCCAACTCCATAAATATGTGTTCATTTGTTTCAGATTTGAGTGCTTGAGAGACAGTGTCATAGGGTTTTAAGCAGTGTTAATCGATCAATAGATAACATTTTAGGACATTATATTTCTTAATTCCTCTGTAACAACGTTAGAGAAACGACAAATAAATAAAATGCCTGTAGCCTATAAGTATAGTACTTTCAACTATTTTACTTTTGCTTTGTAACCTATTGCCTTCCTTCAGGGGGTACCCCCCTGGGTTGTTACAAGAAACTGATCGAGTACTACAAAACTGGAGAAATCTCCTTCCAGTATGTAAAAACGTTCAATATGGATGAATATGTAGGTAAGTGTACATCAGTCTTTCTACCCAAATTAAATGTGTACACATTGAGGAACTACTGAATCGTTGATTCTGCAAAATAAACTGTCACAAAATCCTGTATAGGTATTCCCAGAGATCACCCGGAGAGCTACCACTCCTTTATGTGGAATAACTTCTTCAAGCACATAGACATAAAAGCAGAGAACACCCACATCCTGGATGGCAACGTTGCGGACCTGCAAACAGAGTGTGAAGCCTTTGAGGAAAAGATTACAGCTGCTGGGGGGATCGAGCTCTTTGTCGGAGGTCAGGAGGTCACAGTGCTGTTAATGAACATACTATACACATTTCAGATTTATGCTCAATCCCATTTCCTACTCTTCTTGTCCTGCCAGGTATTGGACCAGATGGCCACATTGCCTTCAACGAGCCTGGCTCCAGTCTGGTTTCCAGGACTAGGGTGAAGACCCTGGCAAAAGACACGATCGTGGCTAATGCCCGGTTCTTTGATGGGGATCTCTCAAAGGTGCCTACAATGGCACTGACTGTGGGAGTGGGCACTGTCATGGACGCAAAAGAGGTTAGAAGCCTGGATGAATGTTAACCATCTGTCCTTTATGTGTTGTATGTATTTAGCTTCTGTTTTATGCTTTATGTTTCAGCAAAATCTTGAATAAACCAGAATTCTTAGCTGCAGTGCGTTGCTCAAAAGTCTTGATATCTTGATGCACCAAAGAAACACAATTGCAAGTTGCCTTCGCTCAGTAACAGGTCGCGTTTTCGATTTATTTTCAGGTCATGATTCTCATCACCGGGTCGCACAAGGCATTTGCTTTATACAAAGCTATAGAGGAGGGTGTGAATCACATGTGGACAGTGTCTGCGTTCCAGCAGCACCCACAGACTGTTTTTGTATGTGATGAAGATGCAACCCTGGAACTACGGGTCAAAACTGTAAAGTACTTCAAAGGTAAGACTAAATCACAAAAGGCTACAGCGCTTAAACCACTATATTTCACATTGAATAGTTAACCAACTACGTTGCATTAAGCATACATATTTACAAAACAAGCAGAAAACATGCTGGTTCTTGTTCTTACTTTAGGGATGATGCACGTGCACAACAAGCTGGTGGAGCGACCTCCCTCAGTGCCAAAGAAGAACTGAAGAGATCCTGCCCAAACTTTGTGGATTCATAAGGCATTTTTTCCAATGTAACACTCCAATGATTCTTTATATCTTCCGGCGAAGATACATTGGTGAACATCCAGCAGTGCTTGGAGTTTACCTCAACTAATCTTTGTATGAATAATCAGGTGCTATTCAAATGTGTATGTGATTCCTAAACAGGTTTGCTTCTCATTTCTTTTTAATAAAGTGTATTTCTTTGTATCTTTGTGTGTGATTTGGGATAGTCAGGGTTGTGGTTCAATGTGTTCCTCCTGTCTGGTCACATGACAGCAGGGTCTACTAATAATGTGGCCTTCAAGTGCTCCTTGTAAGTGTTTATTTTCCAGATTTGTGCTGTGAGTAATGGCTGTTCAAAACTATTTTCATTGTGTCTTTGGAGAACAGAGGAGAGTAGAGTCCTTTAGTGCCAGCAGGAAGGATATAACTAAGTACACCCCATATATTTAGGTTTTTCTATTTTGTTATAACATCCTTCTCCTATACATTTCTTTAGGCACACACTATAGTGTTCTTTATCCATCCATCATGCACACAAATAACAGCGAGCAGTCATTGGCAATGAAACCTTGGGTCTAACAGTCCCTTCAACAATGCTTATTAAATATGTATAAAAATAGAATATAACAACCCAAGAATCTAAGACATGACAGTGGAAGTATATATATATATATATATATAGGGCTAAATATGTACATAAATACAATATAAAAGAATAGACATTTTTGGTTAACAGTATTTTAAATAGATCAACTGAATGTAGACAGTAATGATTTAAATAGGCCAACTGTGATATTATATATATTTTATACAGACTGCAGTGGTGGAAAAAGTATTAAGATTCTTTACTTAAAAGTACTAATACCACACTGTAAAAATACTCAATTTCAAGTAAAAGTACTACATAGAGAATGTTACTTAATAAAAGTAAGTACGATCGGGAAATATACTTGGAGTTAAAGTACTCATTGCAGTAAAAACAAATAAAGCAAAAGCAGAAAATCATCAAAAAAAAATAATTCTGGAACTGTGAAACATTTTAACCAAAACAACCTTAAATCATATCTATTTTCTGTACAATTAAATATAATGTTGGATGGTTTAATCTATGGCAAATAATCATATTTGAAAGGTTTTCAAAATTTGAATTTATGAAGTAACTAGTAAGTAAACAAACAACATCTAAGAAAATAAGCTGTAAGAGTATATGTAAAACATATAACGATAATAAATAGAAACTATTTAGCATTACAAAATAAATGAAGTCAAGAATGCACATCACATTTCAATTTAAATATACAAAGAACCTAACAAACTTATGACAATGAATATATGACTAGAATGTGTAAATACAGCACTTTAGTAAACGTTCTTAGTTAACTTTCCACCAATCCTGACTATAGTTCACAGTGTTGTATTCAACTATAACTTGTTCATGCACAACACCTTGTAGTGGAACATTCCGCCAGCCCCTGAAGGCAGCGCCGTGCCGCGGTGAGGAGCAGCGCGAGGAGGAGAAGGAAGGAGATGGCCGACTAAAGCCAACGTTATCTCTGCTACCCCGTTGACGAGATTTCTTATTCACAACACATCTGCACAGTTGGAGTGGAAAGAGAACGTGTTAAATCTTTCGCTCCTCTCGCACAATGGCAGAACAAAACAGCAACGTCAGATACCAAGAGGTATGTATGTAGCAGTCTGCTGGCACGACAACATGTAGTTAGCTAACAGGTAAAGCGTTAGCACAGCGAAGCTAACAGCAGTCAACATTAGCCTGCTGCTGTCACTGATAGGAAAACAACCAGCTCACATTGGTTTACGGGCGAGCCTTAGCTAGTGATGATAACACATCGTATATCAAACGTCAACATGTCTCACCATGTAATGAGCTATAATAATACATTAGTCATGTAATTGTAAGCCTATGTGACCCATTTTGATTTAGCAGCTTCGTAAATGAGCATCGTTAGCTAGTGTTGGCCTGTCAGAGCAGGAATGCAGCGCAGTGTGACTTTGTCGACCATTGAACCAAAACCAGAGGTGGAAGAAATACTCCGATCGTGTACTTCAGTAAAAGTAGAAATACCAGATTGTAGGAATACTCGATCACAAGTAAAACACCTGTATTCAAAATGTTATTCGAGTAGAAGTACACAAGTATTAGCATCAAAATATACTTAGTACCAAAAGAAAAACGTACAAATTATGCAGATTGGCCCATTTTTCAATCGTATATGTTTTGATTATAATTATTGATGTGTTTATCAAGCGGTCAAAGGTGGAGCTATTTTTAATTACTTTATTTCCTGCTGGGTAGCGAATTAAATCCAGGTTTAACTAAAGTCCTGTTTAAGTGTTGATCATATTGTTTATCATTGATCTATATGCAAAGTAACTGAAGGCACTCCATACATGTAGTGGAGTAAAAGTACAATATTTACCTCTGAATTGTAGTGGAGTTGAAACAACATAAAATGGAAATACTCAGGTAAAGTACCTCAACATTGTATTCAAGTACAATACTTGAGTAAATGTACTTAGTAACTTTACACCACTGTCATACTACCTGACTGCTGGATGATCAGTAACACAAAGTCCTGTTACAGAACATGAGCTCCTTTATTGACATCAATGCAGGTGATGTGTGAGATCATGAGGGCACCGTTCATAGTTTAATTGGGGTATGTTGTTATAAAGGTGCACTAGACTCAGGTTAGTGTGTGATTAATACTGCTGGAGTAGTGCTTTGACTGAGCTAACCCTTGCTCTCAGCAGATACATGTATTATGACCACTTGTTGCACAGTATATTAATCTAGTGCACCATTCTTTGTTGTTTTCTGAGGAAATGTCCCAATGTTCTCTTAAGCATCTCCAGTGCATCTGGCTTCACTCTACTTTTGAGGTGGAGCAGGCATTAGGGCTCAAATCTTATGGTATCTTTACATTGCAAATGTAATTTATAGTGTGTGTGTGTGTGTGTATATATATATAGGCCATTGGATATCCCACTCTCCCATTGGTCTTGTCTGTTTGTCACATATTTTAATGTAAGGATGTTCCTCACATTGATGTTTAATTGCAATAGTTCACAAGTAGTCCTACTCATTGACTTACAACTTTAGTCTGAATGTAATACAAAATGCAATGAGAAATCTTGCAGCGATAATTACCACAGTATTATCCATTATGTCCCAATATATATTCTGAATGAATATTTTCATTAATAGGAGCCAACAACTTGAGGTTTCCTAGATATTGTGATTTAAGTTTGATCCTGGTTGTGTTGTCATTCCTCCAGCTGGTGAATGAGGACGAACCGGCCCAGCCTTGCCAAGAGGGGGCTGCCCAGGATTCCCCCCCACCCTACAGCAGCATCGCTGCAGCAAATGCAGGTTAGGAACTTTCCCAGCTCCATTAAACACTGCTGCAAAACGCAGAACACACACAAGTTAGAAGTGGGAGTTGTATTGAAATCCTTTCATACCACATCCACCACATAGCAAGTTGTGCATCAAAAAGCAAAGAGACTGTAGTAATTGCAACGAGAAAGGCAATCCTGACGAGTAGTTTCACCTTAATCTCTCAAAGAAGAGTCGAGTGCCCTGCATTTTAGGGCTGCTCGATGATGGCAAAAATCATAATCTCGATTATTTGGGTGAATAATTGATATCACGATTATTAAAAACGATTATCCATTTACTTTGAAAACATCCATTTATTTAAGTTTAACTCAACTGAAAAAATAATTAAAAATAATCGTTTTATTTCGATTATGTTGTTTTCATAATCGTTGCAAGACAAAATCGTAATTGCGATTAAAATAGGATTGAATTGAGCAGCCCTATTGCATTTAGCAGAAAACAATGTCACATCCTTTATTACAGCCTCAACCTATATTTGAAGATGTTTCAACAACTGCAGATACTGCTGACTACTTGAAATGCTATCAGTGCCTCAGATGTTATCTGCTCATCATGTTTTTTTATGTGACACATTATTGTGCAAAGAGAAAGCAGCCATCTATTACATCATCAAAAAAAGGTTAAATATACATTATTTCCCACAGAGATCTCAAGTAAACCAGTGCCTCTTCGCAGAATACATGTACATTATTTTCATTATCCTGCCGTAGCATTGTTAGCCTTGCTCTGAATAATGCATATCTCGTGTGCAAAGCCTTTTAGAAAGATCTGATGTTTGTAATCTCGCCTCTTAAGAGGGCAAAGGTCACGTGGTTGCGTTAGTGGGTGTAGCTTTGAGCGTTTCTCCTGTGAGTTTATTGATCTGGTTCAGTGCTGTTTGTGTTTGAAGCTCACAAAGAGCATTCTGGATGTCTGCCAAACGACCCAGATAAAAGTCTTGGCTCGTATGGGACAGAACATAAACAGTAATGGACACAGATAGTACTAATGTCTTTCTTCCTGCTGTAACTCATCCCTCCCAGGTCTGCTGCTGCTTTTCTCTCTGAAGGAAGTGAAAGTAGATGTTTGTCTGTCAGCTGCGTTACAGCCGGTATATCAGTCGGCATGGAAAAATGGCACTTCTGCAGTTAACGTCAATATTTTAAGATCAATCGATTCCATATCAGAATCAATCTTTTTTTGTTAGACAATGACTTCGTAATCTGTGATTGTGTTCTTTTATTTGTGTCTGTCTATTAGTGGAGATAACAGATATATACTAGTGTTTTATTCTGCTTATAAATATGTGTGGGAATTTTACATTGAATGGCAACTCATCTTTTATCACTTGCAACTCTACGTGTGGAGCTTAAATACTGTTATGTTAAAAAAACATACATATATATATTCTCTCAATCTAGCTTTTTTTGAGGGTGATGAAACACTTAAAATTGCAAGATTGCAAAATGGAGTTTGTTGGATGAATTTGCCAACTGACCACCACATATATTATGAATATTCATGGTACATGATCAGTCGAAAACATATCTAACTCGTATCTATACCAATAAGGTTAAACACCTTTAAAACTGCAATAGCCCAACCTACGTAAAACAATCCCTAAAGACCCCGCAATAATATATTTGTACAAAGTCAACTTCATTGCGAGTTTATTCTGATAGGAGACCTCTGCACCTGGATGAAAACCCATCTGCTTGTTTTCTCCACAGCTTTCTTTGAATACAAGGAAGATGGCAGCAGATTTCCAAACCCCCCCTCCTACAGTGTAGCCACCACCCTGCCCTCCTATGATGAAGCTGAGAGGAGCAAAGAGGAGGCCGCCATCCCCCTGGTCCCTGGCAGAGTCACGGTACACTGATCTCACATTTAGAAGTTCAGACTTATTCCTTGTCCAGTATTAATACAAACAAAACAGATTGTCGGTAAAGCGTTAGTAATATTTCTACACGTTTCTTGTTTCTCAGGAGGACGACTTCGTGGCCAGGGATGACTTTGAAGACGCTGACCAGCTGCGAATAGGAAACGACGGCATCTTCATGCTCACCTTCTTTAGTAAGAACTCTTTAACAGTTGACGTGCATTCAGTTTCCCTTTTTTATAGAGCCAACTTATAACCAGATGGTATTAAGTTATTCATATAACGACTATAATACAACTGACATCTTGGATAAAAATCTCCTTCTGTCTGTTAATCATGGTCTGAAAATGACATATTATTCCTCTTTGTTCTGTCACCAGTGGCATTCCTCTTCAACTGGATCGGCTTCTTCCTGTCGTTCTGTTTGACAACCTCAGCCGCCGGCAGGTACGGAGCCATCTCCGGCTTCGGCCTGTCCCTCATCAAATGGGTTCTCATTGTCAGGGTAAGAGCTATGTAGGGGATATTCACCAGTGTTCAGTTCAGGTGCAGGACTACTAGTTCTTATCTTCTTTACTGTACAGGGATACCCAAACTCTTAGAAGGGTCTAACGTAACCTACACACGGTTCCGTCGCGTTGACGCTTGCCGGTGGGCGTGTCTGGCCCTTGGGGTTAACGACCAATCGCATTAATCTCCCGCCCCGACACACAGAGCACGCGGTTTGATTGGCTAGCGCTTGTACTGGCATATGATTTTATTGGCTGGCGCTTCCGTCGACGCTTGAAAAGTAGAACTTTTCTCAACTTTCACCGCGAGCAACGGAGGCAAAGCGAAGCAACGGAAGTTACGGAACCTCAATTCAGTTGAGCAAAGCGTGACGTCACCCCATTCAAAGTTTGTTTGTAGCCTTTATTTAACCAGGTGAAAGCCCCTTGAGATCAAAAGATCTCTTTTTCAAGGGTGACCTGCAGCACATTAGTTACACATGTAACATAAAAACAACAGAACAACAATAAGGATGACATACAACATAATGTACAGGGTACAGTTTACAAACTCTATTCACAGTGACGGGTACCATGAGTATCAAACAACATGTCACCCAGCCGAGTTTTAAAATGATGCAGGGGAACCAAAGTGCTCAGTTTTAAACATGTGAAAGTGAATGGACGGAGATGTGTAGGATGCGTAAGAGTTTATGGATCATAGGTTGAATTTGAATCATTGCACAGCTACTAACACTCTGTGTCTTTCTTCCAGTTTTCTACCTACTTCCCTGGTTACTTTGATGGACAGTACTGGCTGTGGTGGGTGTTCCTGGCCCTGGGTAAGTGAGACAAATGATTCAACATGTTCTTACTTTAAATATCAAATCCTTTAATTTCCCACATGATGTTACTTTAAGGTGATTGTCTTATGTTGCATTGATGTGTTCTCCTGGCGCTGCAGGCTTCATGCTGTTCGTCAGAGGCTTCGTTAACTACTCCAGGGTGCGTAAGCTGGCGGACCCCGCGTACGCCACTCTGCCCCGGACAAGGGTCCTCTTCATCTATTAGAGGTGAGGGGCTCACACTTCTCCTGGTGTGTCTTCACTCTTCAGAGACATTTACATGTGCACCAAAATGATAATATTAAGGATCAGATGGGTATGATCTTGCCCAAATATCTGAACTAACCTGAGTCAATTGAGTTGCATTGTGGGTGCTGTAGTTTTTACAAGGAAAATAGTGAATAGAATAGAAAATATAATATCTGGTTCTCCTGTATTCAATTCAGATATTTTTCCGTCCATCCTTTATCCAATCAAAGATAAACTGAGCAACCTTTTTGTCTGTTTTAAATGTTTTACTGTCATATATAATTATTTTAAGAAAACATTAAGATAAAAGATCCAGTGTGAAGAATTTGTGGCATCTTGCCATTCTTAAAAGGGATTTGCAGAACCTACTGTCGCCTTAATGTAGAATAAAATAAGGAAAGGCCCTTTTTAAAGACAACAAAAACACATACAGGGGATTCTACACTATTTAAAACATAGTTATGGATATGATATTCCCTTTCTGCCAATAGATCCCTCCAGACCGTCACACTGGCACTTAAAGGGACATTTCTGTTAGGTATTTTAGCCGGTTTTAATTATTCATGACAGGAACATTTCCTCGGGGGACTGCTCAGCCTCTGGGGAGACCATGATGCAATTTAACCAAGCATTCATTTCAATTCCATGTTTTCTGGGTGTACACATGACATGATGTTAACTTAAGTAGTATTGCATAAATCTTGTCAGTCTGCATTATTAATGGGCACAAACCACAAAGTATGTCATATTAAAACAACACTGTAAGACTTGATTTGTTAATCTTTCCTTATCCTAAATCCAGGATGTTGGAAGTGGGACTGGGCGAGACCAACAGGAGCAGTCACTCTGAGAAGAGTTTACAAGTTGAAGTGAAGACACTCAGCCAGAAATCAGCCTGACGAGTCATAGATGAAGACGACCCTCCATGAAATATTCAGGAATTATATCACTTTGTTTTATTTTGTTTTGAAACTTTATTAATGGAAATGGTGAACAGTGATAGTCCCTTGATGTACTCATTAGTGGCGAATGTTAAGTGCTATTTACATCTCTGTCTGTAATGTATAAGTAATGCCTTATATCATTTGAAAGTAGCGTACGAGCATGCATCTGCCCTTAAGGTCAATACATAGGGAACGTCTCATGTTGGTGACACATGAAGCCAACAGGTTTTAATTATTACAAGGATAGATTTACCACAGCATGCAACACTGTAATCTGCACTAATTATGGTTTCATCGTGACTATTATAGGCTGTCTTTGGATAACACATACACTTAAAAAGCAAGCTCTCATTAGGCTGTAAATGCTGATGTAGCACATATTTCACTCACCTGTTGGCTTTAAGTAGTGTTGCTCTTTTGTTTAGCCAGGAGGGGGCAGTGTTGTCCGTTGCTTTTAGGAACTGTTCATTGAGGGCATCGTCATAACGAATCATACATGCTTGTGATTTAAGACACACTCAGTAGAGTTCATTAAAATTACATACATGTATCACAAGTTAGGATCTTGCCTGTTTGCTATTATGTTGACAAAAATAAGGCAAACCATCCACCTTGGAAATGGAATTTAATTTGCAAATCTGATTTTAGATGATCAAATTTCAGATTTTAAACGTGACCAAGCGAGACACGAGACGGCCAGAAAAGCCAAGCAACAAACCCTGGAGCGTTTCGGGTTGACATTGAAAGGATGCGGAGTTCTTGGTCAGTGACAGGCAGCGAGAAAGATGATTTGTATGGGCGTGCGAGCACATTTTATGGTCCATGTCCTCAAAAGGCTCATGTAACAGCCTGACATTTCCATGAGTCGTCAGTGTGACTCACTGACGACTCATTGAAAGGTCAGGCTGTTGCATGAGAATGAACATGAACGAGATGCTGACTGCATCTCGTTCATGTCGGTGGAAAAGCACAGAAGAGTGTGCTCTGGGTTTCAGCCGATAATGATCTCGCTCAGACACTTGAATCAAATCTTCTAAAAATAACTCAAATTCCATTTCCAGGTGGTGCTTTTACCTTAAGATTTAATTGATAGATGGGGAAGCTAAATCAGTTTTTCTCATTTCTTATTCTTTTTTAAAATGATTAATAGGGTGTAAGATGTTAGCTTTGTTGTGGGTATCAAACTATATCAAAGAATGTTGTATGCAGGTGCACTTTTAGAAATATAACTAATAAAACCCAGAGGGTGTTCATCATTATTTTAAATCATAGACATATAAAACAAGGCGTGACTGACGCAGTGGTTTCTGTTTGATATTCAGTAAGGAGAAGGTTTTCCAACCATTGTTGTCAGTCTAAATAGATTTTAGCCTAGTCAGTTATCGTCATACTTTTGCCATGGCTTTGACACAGACACATTTAGCTTATTTCTATGTGATGTAGAGCTACCACCTTGGGGTTTTGTTGTTATGAAACTGTACAAAGTTCGTTTAGTGTTAAATAAATGTCACTTTTAATGCGTCATTTCTGAGTTGTCTGGATTGTGTTACCCGTGGCCGTGGGAAGTAGGGGTGCTGAGGGTGCTGCAGCACCCCCTGATGGAGGACAGGGAATCTGCACGTCCACAAGATTAAATGGAAATATAACACCAACAAAAACTAATTTTCGGCCTTGATGTAACAACATTCATAATTAAGTAAAGATGACACCCTTTTTACCCCGGTTACATTTTCCATTTGCCCTGAGAGGCTCAGTGAGGTAAAGGACTCTGAGGGTTTAGATAGTTCACTTTAGTCAAGTTATCTCAGAGGGTCTCAAACGGTTTTATCACAATTTACGTAAGCACATATTTCCAAGGCACTCCTTTATAATTATTAGGATAAATAAAAACAGGTTTGAAATCATTCCAATGTATACTATAGGATATTAAACCAAAAATATCCTTTAAAACTGGAGAGATTACAAAATATGGATAAATAAATGTTAACTAGGTAAAATAAGTTATAAATGAACAACACAAATAAAGTATGTTACATTTATTTGTTATTGGCTATGGTAGATTATTGGTTATGTTTGCATACTTATTTGATTAATAAAATCACTGCTAACACTGTTACCTACTTTTATTCAGGTCATTGGTGAAAATTAAAATGTGTGCCACAAGGACAGCTTTACATCTGTAACGGTGCAGCGTGGGATCTACACATTGGAGCAGCAAAGTGTTACTGCTGGAGATACAAAATAAGTGTTTCATATTTCTTTGTGACACCTTTTCAATTGATAGATGATTCTAATCCCAAAGGGTTGATGCAGAAACATGTAAATTAGTGAGGAAGCAAAGCACATTGTTAGTAGTTTATTTATAAGACAGTTCAATCACAAGACATGATGTACATGTGCATAATAAGACACTGATAAATAGATATAGATATCTGAAGCTTGAGAATATGTTCCCAGACAGTAAGCAGATAGTTTAAAAAAACACATTCATGACTTCCAAAAATCTAACAACATTCCCAATCAACGGGTTACAATACTTTTCCTTTAAAGTAAGTGCAGTAGTTAATGAGAAAATGTGACATTTATAATAATAAAACATATATTTAATTAATTCTATATGATATACTATATTATATAAAATATAGTGTGTGGCGGGACATCATTTACGAGTATTACAATACATATGGAATATTATTGCTTAGTGTTTTTCCCATCCCATTTAATATTTTCAAATGCTGCTCACTTTGAGAACCACACATTCAGCTTTAATCAGTGATTTCATACTGGTTGATTATTACTGTTATACTGTTTGCTCTTTGCCCTGCTGCCAACTAAAAATGAACTTTTTTAAGTGGAAAAAACATGACAACATGCAGTCTTTTAGCTTTAGCTGGTTAGTATTGCATAACATTAACATTAAAATACGTTGCAGCTTCGTCTCCTTTTGAGCTTGACTTCTTAGTTGTTTTCATCAACCATTCCCACACCACTCC
This sequence comes from Gymnodraco acuticeps, assembly GCF_902827175.1. NCBI lineage: Eukaryota > Metazoa > Chordata > Actinopteri > Perciformes > Bathydraconidae > Gymnodraco > Gymnodraco acuticeps. The sequence continues at coordinate 1,721,719 of NW_022990700.1, forward strand.
TTCAGGTCTGGCGCTGTTAGTGAACTAAAATGGTGGATGTTGATGAACTAAAGCCTCCTGTGGTGCAGCTTCACATTGGTTCAGGCTGAGTTGCAGTGTGTGTTGAGTGTCTTCGCTCAGTCACACAGCTGTCGGGGCAGAAAGAAGATGGCCTTCTGGCCGATGTGAGTTCTTGAACCCAGTTTAGGTTTGCCGTTCTTTTTCAGCCCAACATACCATTTCCTGTCCTGATATTTCTGAGGCATGTATGTGTTGTAGTGGTTCTCCTCCAACTTCTCCAGGAAATAACACTCATCAGTCACTGTGGGCTGAGAGATAAACACAAAAACAGCTGACAGCACTCGTGGGATCTAAATAGTTGGGCTTGAGATGGAACGTTTAAAAATGCACAGATTCATTTATAATTTACAACAGATAGCTTGGAAGAAACATCTAAGTATGCATAATTTACCTTAATATGTTATCATGACATCATCTGGTTTATTGCAGATACTCACTGAGCTGTACAATCTGCCCTCGTCGCTCATGGCCAAATATCTCCCGGCTTCTGTTCCTTGGATGACCACCACACCTCTGTCCACAGCTTTGAGCTTCAAAACAACTGAAAGGAGAACAAGTAAAAAAAATAATGTATATATATAATATGGCAACAGCTGAACTCCATGAACATGCCTCAAAAAACAAGGATCACAAAATGGCACCAACACGCATGGACACTTCATCAAAATTACATTTAAAAACAATAAAGAGCAAAATATGGGCCCACAGATTTGGATACATATTGCAATATAAACAATACATTATCACGAGATACAAAATAGAGAAGATATTGCTATAAGATGTTAACATTTCTATAAGGTATAGCATAAATGTAATACATAAGGTATATCAAAAATATAATAGAGATGGGTAGAAATGTAATATCACACAATGGTACTGTAAAAAATACATATAATTATGTTTAAAAAGTAGGAGTTAAATATAATGAGTAAGGGGAGGGGAAGGATTGGTGCCAGAAAAAGGTTTTAATGGCACGGTTTTACTGATTTTGAGGTCACATATAGGCACATAGAAACAATGAAGATTAAAAAAGCACAAGTTGCAAAACCTGAATAAAGTCTAAAGCCTCATCCATATATGTGGGAAGGTTTTTCATTATAATGACTTGTATGTTATTTTTTATATTGGCGGAAATGTGCTTCCATACAAGCTACTGGGATGTTCCTTCTTCAAACCATTACGAGGCGGTAGGTAGCCCTTTGAAGTGTGACATTTATTTCACATTTTCTCCTTAAAGGACTTTATTATATGCACTTAAAGGAAGTACATGCATCACGGTGCAGCCCTGCCCTGCATGTACAGTGCGCTGCAGTCTTACTGTGCGCGTCCCCGTCCTCCCTCTGGCCCTGCACATTCCCCTCGGGGAGGATCTGCAGGTGATGTCCGCCATTCATGCAGTACAGCCGGGTCAGCCGCCTGCAGTCCACTGCCTGCTCCTCCTCCGATACAAACATGTCCCCCTCCGCCATCCCGCTCATAGCTAACACAGCTGAGGAATCAACAGGAAGGATCTGCAGAAGTTTGTGTTTCTGAGAAGAATCAGCGGGCTCGCTCCCCTGCAGCGGTCAGGTGTTTACATGCACGTGAGCGAGCGTAGAGGCAGCGGGGTGCGCGTGCCCGGTCCCCATACAACCGTGATGATTTAGTGTGATCATCACTGACACTGAAAGTTTAGTTATGTTACTTTCTTTAATAGATACTTAATTGGATAACATGTATATTATTGTCCCAAAGGGAAATCTTTCCTGAGCATTATTACATACAAATGCATCCAACTTTAAACAATGGCCTACATTATCTTTTGCATTATAGTCCCAAAGACTTGAAGTCACCACGTCGTGCGACCTGGTGACTTCAAATGCAGCATTGTATTACTAGTGGACAAGTAGAACACCTCTTAAAAGTCAGCTGTTGGCCTACATATCATGTGACCTAACGACTCAAAGGCAATGCAGCATTGCTAAATGGCAGTGGCGAGCCGTGACTTTTATACCTAGGCCCTCTGACCCCCCTTCCCTCGAAAAAAAAAGAAGAGATATTACGTCTCAACGTAGACTTCAGCGGAATATCAAAACAGTGGTCCGGGGTGCAAAACGCATCAATGACAACGACCCTCTACCACACAAAACAACATCATTTATATAAACACCTATCATGACAGAGCACCCACAGCCAACCAATTACAAATGAATTAAGTCGGCACGGCGGCCCGCATTGAAAATGACTTAGGCCTACCTTTGATGATCAAATCACTTAAACACAAAGTCCATCCTCCTGTCCTTTTGGATGAAGCACTTGCGGGTCATTCAGCTGATCTTTTGCCACTCCAGTTTATCATTGTAACTACTCGGTTAATAATTTAGCAACGATGTCATCACTATCACTGAAGTGAGCCATCATGAACGAACTTATGCTAATCATAAATCTATCGTTTAGATTTATGATTCAAAAATAATAAAAGTAGGATAGACATGTGGATATTATCCGGCTGAACACAACGTGCATTTATCTAACAGGTTCGTTTTCCACAGACCTTATTTCGAGCTATTTTCCAAAATCCTATGGAGAAATCCCATTGCTTTCTGTCGAGGGAATCCGAGCGCAGCTTACTTCCGGGTTTTAGGACGCGTCACTGCACCACTTGCATAGACCATTATACATCCTACATACTTATTATACATCCATGCATAGACCTCACAGCGGGCGGAACCTGTCATAAAGTCCACGAAAATAAAGCCCGCCCATTTAGAGGGAAGATATGATTGGTCAATTGTACTGTCATTTGACATTACTCTCTCATTGAGTTACTAAAGCGGGCCCTGTGTGAATGTACAGAGGGACCAACAAGCCCTCCCGTCTTCACATAACTCGCAGAGACGGCATTTAACCATTCACAATCCAACAGAAACTGAACAGGCAGATTCGAAGGATTTATTTCTTTGGAAATATTATTTTAAATAAAATTAAATCAAGTTATTTTGGTAAAATTAATGAAAAATGTAACAACAAAAAAATAATAATTTTTTTTAAATTTTTTTTTTTAATGTTTTCAAATATTATTTTTTAGAATATCTTAGGCCCTCACAGAGGGCCTAGAGGGCCCTGACGGCTCGCCACTGCTAAATGGAAAAGTAAGGGTTTATTGGATTTTATTTTTATAGGAATATTTTAATAAATGAAAAAATTAGCAGTTTATTTGAAATCTTGAATAGCTTAAATATCGTGTGACCCAGCGACCGTATACATTTAGCTTTGCCAATTCAAATGATTATGAACCAGTTGTCAAAAGTGTATTTATTTGATGAACAAGTGCGTACTGTAGCAACAAAAGTATGAAAAGTGGATGTATAGGCATGTACACACAGACACAGACGTACAGTTTGACCTTTAATCAATGGAGGACAAGATCAACAGGAGACACACTACAGGAGAAATAATACAGAGGGGTTGGTATAGAAAAACTATTATTTGGAGACAAATACACCACGTTTTCTTTACAATGGATTATATGTACATATTCAAATTTTTAAGCAGAACAAAGTTTATTTTTAGAGAAAGCACATACCAGTGAAACATGTTCGGCCCTTGATATTTCAGAAATGTCTGCATATGCTTTATACAAAATAGATTTTCAAACAATATTTGGGTAGTGCAAATTTCTTTTTTTAGATTCACGCTGGTTGATTACTTTCACAAACAGTTTGTGTGAAAAGACTGAATCCTATCCTATTCACAGTATTACACAATTTGACCAAAGCTGTCACGTAAGAGTAAAAAGATGTGTGTTTAAAAAAAACAAACAACGAACTGTACATTTGTTTTCTAGTAGCTACATAGTTTAAACCGACACGTGTTGAATTTGTCTGTGTTTGCTTTGGTCACCTTGTAGTCAAACAAAAAATAGGCTTTGTGTTCAGTCCGTGTAGACTTATTATTGACAAAGTGTATTATTTCCTGAAAGTCTGACCTGCAGAGATATTGTTAAATGTGAATCTCCTGTATGCAAATAGCTTATACTGGAAAAAAAGAGGAAGTGACCATATTTTGTAATGTGACCATGACAGATGAGCTGTCATTTCTATTGCATATTCAGTTGTCCTCCTCAACAATGTACTAAAAAGTAAATAAGAATACATTTTTGAGCTATGAGGCAAGTGTGCGATATACATCAGTATATATAATCCTGTTAAAATGAGCAGCAGCAGAGTTTTGGATTCACTGAATGTGAAAGTAACCCATGAGTAATCACTATGCAGTTAATGAACATGGTTTTGAATAAACATCTGAAAGAAAAATAACTAGTATATTTTTCTGAGGCGAAGTATGAAAGAGACAGTGGCAGCACCTTCTTAAAACGTTTGTAATCCTGACAACAACAAAAACACACCCTAAATCACAGAAGCAGAAACATTTTGGGATGCAGACAGACTCTTTTTGGTTCGTAAAGTCAGGAAATAAAACAACCACGCACTGTGTGAATCATTTCAACAACCTGAGCATGGGAAGCGGTTCAACATTTATAATGACTGCTTTCTTGTTTGTTGTTGGGATAATCCAGCAACAGCAAAAACTCTAGCAACAGCAACAACTATTTGACATTTTCCATTCTTAAATGAGCACTCTGTAGTCACTCAACTTACCTATTTATCCAATTATTTTAAACTGGCAGGGCATCATCTTTAATCCATCAAGAGCATTTTGTTTATAATTCAAATAAATCCCCTTTAGGGTCAACATTCATGTCAAAACCTGGATTATTTCTGTGCTTTAAAAACACACAACATGACAAACTGATCTGATTAAAATGGGTTAAAACTCCCACAACACACAAAGAAAGAGATAATGACAGACCTACGGTATTCTGTGTGATTGCAAAACACATCTGAGTGCCTTGTGTAACAAACAAAAAGTAATCGCTCATTAATGACGACCTCAATCGCAGAAGCTCATACATTTCAAACTTAAGTATAAGCTTCAATACTGGGACTCGTTTCCTGCTTTCGATGCAAACACTGACCAACTTCCAGCATCACTTAAAGACAGACAAAACAGGAGTTTGGCACTGAAAAAGTTCCCAGAGAATACAAAGGATCGATCCTGCCAGCCTCCCGGTCAGTGACGCTACACTTTCACTGGGACACGACTCTATGAGGTGACTGAGGCTTAGTGCTTTCAAACATGGGGGCTCCACTGGCTAACAGACAGACAGGTAAACATGTAGACGCACAGACATTAACACAAGGTGCCTACTGGGCGTTAGAAGAGCAGAAGGCTTAAACAGGAGGGGTCAAAGGTCAAGGAGGTTCACAGGGTGATGAATCTGCCAACGCCTGATCCATAAAGCGGCCTGGTACACAAGCCAGTTTAAAGGAATAGTTCAGCATTTGTTCTTTTTAACTTTATCGCAGGTACAACTGACCGTTTAATATGACGTTACAGCCAGGAGCTATTTAGCTTAGCATAACAACTGGGACCAGGTGGAGGGATTATATCTCTTCGCTGGCCTGGGAGCGCCTTGGGATCCCCCAGTCAGAGCTGGTTGATGTCACCAGGGAAAATAAAGTTTGGGACTCTCTGCTGGAACTGCTACCCCCGTGACCCGACCACGGATAAGCGGGAGAAGATGGATGGATGGTTAAGTGTCCGACCATCTTCCTTAGACCGAGCCAGGCCAGCGGTTTATTCACTTCCAGTCTTTATGCTAAGCTAACTGGTGTCTGACTCCAGCAACATATTTACGGCATTAATCTCCTCTACAATAAATCAAATGAATGCTTTTCAACTAATGTCAAACTATTCCTTTCACAAAATAGCAAAGCAACAATGCTAAGGCTTTTAATAATGAAATATCCAAAGTCAGATGCTCATTGCAAGCGTGGATATACTGTCGCAGAAGGATCATCAGTGGCAGAAATATGACTGCAGGTTGGTCAGTTTAAAATAAACTATAAAAAGACGTTTAAAAATGAACGACGGCTATTTCCCAACCAGTTTAAGCAACATTAGAACCACAGAAATTAGTTTGCCGATTAATAAAAAATGACATAATCTTGCAAACACAATAAAACACGCCCTCTCTTCTCTGATTGATAGACGCAAGTATCTAACACATTCCATAATTAGACTTCTGGGGCACGAGGGGGGGCTAACATAAATATGAAAGCCGGCTATTTCCTATAGAAAAAGTTGTATAACTTCCATCTAAAGTTATATAGTAAAGACTGATTCAGCAGAACAGTCTTTCTTCACAGTCTTTTAAAGCCTTAAGCTGGGTGCAAAGTGCTCAAAACACAGTTAAGGAGTTGAGTGTGCGGCAGAAGGAAGCAGGCTTAGAATATTATTTCTTAAAGATAAGGATCATTTCTACACATGGAGGATGGGCCAAGCAGCCACTTCTTAAGATAAACACAGCCGTTTAATAAAAAAGGAAACGGTATGTAACATAAAAAGTACAATCAGCATACGATGAAGGGTTACCATGTTGGGCTGAGCAGGAAGAGGACATGGCTAGGATGATATATGAAGCAAAAAGGCACATATTATTTCCCTTTTGTAAAGACGTGTGTAAACCTGGAGGAGGTCGGCCTGTGGGAGGAATCGTCTAACAACAATCCAACAGATTGTTTCTTATGTCCAAGGTATCAATAAAAGCAATGCTTTTCAGAGTTTCTCCCCATGACTGATAAACATTGACTCCTCTAACAACTTAAAGAGGAGCTCACAGTCTAAAAGCCTACGTAAGAGCATGTTGTAAATTAAGCTTTGCCCCTTCCCAGGTCACAACGATCTGGAAAATTGTATAAACTGTTACAATTTGAAAATGTAGAAAATACTATCAGAACCTGTACATAGATATTTGATCTATCGTCGCTATGGTTCTGTTTGACGGTATGAAACCTGAGACGACATGGATGTAACCCTTTATCTCTTTGTGATAATCTCCTCACATTCCTACTTGTTTTTCTCTAAACACACCTCTGGTTTCTACTCTCTCTACACAAAGTTGCATACTCCCTCCCACAGACATCATTCACTCCTCGCCTTGGATCCTCGGTCCGTACATCGTCGCTCTTCGGGGTGGGGGGTTGGGATCGGTGAGGAGGTGATGTGGAAGGGGGGGGGGGGGTTTAAGGCATTGTGTCCGTCACGGGGCATCTCCTCTTCCATCATCTCTGATGGAAGAGGAGAGGTTTGACGCTCCCGGCCTTGAATTTTGGTAGCTGGTTGCTGATGATCTCGGCGAGCATCTCCGGGAACTCCACGCTCAGGGATTTATTCACAAAGGTGTAGAAGCAGAAGCTCAGCAGCCCACCCACCATCTGCAGACACACACACAGAGGAGGGGAAAGGGTTGGAGGATTCACACAAAGACACATTCAGCGTTTGGCATTGAGAAAAAAAGGGATCTTGATATTGGCATTCAATATATCTGATCTCTTCCTCGATAGATGGTGCATACCAAATACAACCATCATCTAGAGCAGGGGTTCCCAAACCTTTCAGCCCGCAACCCCCAAAATAACTGTGCCAGAGACTGGCGACCCCCCGCCACGTAAATTGTTGGGGGACGGGGGGGGGGTCATTCTACAGATGGCCAGTCCCCCCCTGAAGAAGGTCTATGCACACGTCGTTATTAATAATAGTAATACAAAGAACAGTGTTTCCCATACATCGACATAGAAACCCCACAGATCCTCAACTCCGGTGTGTCTCACTCATTAAGGCGAGACACGGCAGGCAAAAACATCGTTGTTCATGCACTGGTCAATTTTGATATTTTGTGCTATTTTGATTCCATAACATGTTTTCTTTCAGGCTTTTGGAAGGAAAACGTACAAAATACACATTTAGGTGTTTATTTTACTATAGTTTGTCTATTTGCGTCTGTAGATTTCTCCTAAATTCACCAAAAGTTAGCATTCTAACGTAACATAAAGTACCGCGACCGCTGTGTGCACCATGTCAACAGAGGTATCGCTGGAAAGCTGTGTCTCTCCTGCACAATCTCATCGGATCCAAATATGGTCATTTCCTTTGTATCAGCAACTAATCGTGAAAGCACAAAGGGGTCTTAAACCAAGAAACGAAATCTCATTGGCTGGTGTCAATTTCTGACAACGTGATTCGTTCAGATGGGTCACGTGGTGTGCTAAAACACTTCCTGGTTAGCTTTCCGCTGGAAATTTAAATCTCAAAATGGCAAAAGAACAGTGAAAAAAACGTTCACAAAGAAGACGACAACAATTGTCACTTGCACGAAGCAAGGTTAGACAAAAAACAAGTGATCCTGAACATGAAATACCTTCACGGAGTGCGTCGAGGCGCAAGCTGTCATCCAAAGAACAGGAGGGTTTAGCTAGCGCCTCACAGCAATCTTTAAATTGTTTTCGTGAGAAAATGTCCACTTCAGTAGCACGTAGAGACACCAAACCTTCCAGTTACATTCCTATCAATATTCTGAAGGTTTTTACAGAAGGGTTTGTTCATATATCCTTCATAGCCTGAATTATATAACATGAAACAATTGATATTTTAGAGCTGTTGACAGTATTTTCTGATTTAATAAACTGAGATATCCAAAATCCCTTCTGTAAAAACTTTAGATTCTAATATGACTACAAAATGAAACAAGAATTTCGAACCTGACTTTATCCAATGTTCAGAATTGTGTTCCTGAAATGTATTAAAATATGCACATATTTAATGAGACTATGGCTCATTTGCATGGGGGGGCGGTGCGGTGCCCCTACAAATAGAATCAAATGATGTGGGAAACACTGGATAATAATTAGGGATGCACGATATTGTTTTTTTGAAACCGATACCGATAACTTCCTGCTTCTCAAGACCGATAACAACAATTTTTTTACGCCACTAATTATTTTAACGCATGTGTATTTTTTTTCCTCGGCCGCCCCGTAGTTTCAGAGCGCATCGAGTTTAAAATACCATCTACAAGCTGATGCTGACAGCCCGCTCCTGCCGCCCGCTTGTGGCAGACCACACTTCCACGCTCACCGGCAGGCACCGACTGGCTATTGGGAGGACCGGGAGGGTGTGTGTATGTGTGGCCCGAGCGAGCGAGAGAGAGACCTTACGTGCATTGTTGTTGTTAGCATCTGGTGCTAGCTAGCTGCGCTAACGGATAACAGCTGTTTAAATGAAAACAGAGGAGCGACATTTCGCCACAACTGCGCCGAGCACTTGACTTTATGCAGGAAGCCAGACAGTGGGGACATTGTACGAAAAGTCAGCACACTCAGCACGGATAGTGCGCAACATGATTGCAGCGTCCAGGCAGCTCCCGTTCGAGCATATGCCTTGAGTTGCACATAGCTCCAACGATCATACCACCGACGAGATGTTTGTTTACTGTCCTGGCTTCACGGCTGCACACCATTTACGTCACAGCCAGGCATGAGTTAGGGAGCGCTGGATTTGTGAAGAACTCCCCTCTTCCTAAACCACAGTACTGGCAAAACGGGAGGAGCCGAGTGAAAAACAAGCGCCCCTCATCTCAATCCACCCACACCGCAGTATTTTTTTCTTTTTTTTGACCCAAAAAATATATTGTATATTATCGGGGCTATTAATACTGTTATCGGGTTTATCGGGATGACGTCATAATTCCTAATATCGGACCGATAATTATCGGGCCGATAATTATCGTGCATCCCTAATAATAATAATAATTAAAACAAAAAAAATTCTTAATATTTTATTTTATTTTTTTTAATCATCTCTCGACCCCCCCTCGGGTCACTTTGGGAACCCCTGATCTAGAGCAGTGGTTCCAATCACTTGTATAAATCACCCTTAATACAAATGCATTTCAACCTCTACATTTACACTTATTGTCAGTGAAGAATAATAACATTAAGACTTCTAGCAGCTCAACATCTTTGATTAAGACTTGAGCTTGTAATGAGACACTTGAGCTCGTCTTTCTTTGATAGTTCTGGGGGCAGGACAGAAGGCTTATGAACACTTATTTTAAAATGTTTTTAAGTGTAGAAATATATTGCAATCCCTAATCTTTCTACGTACCCCCTGCAACCCCCTCCAGCACCCCTAGGGGTCCCTGTACCCCCGGTTGGGAACCTCTGATCTAAAGCCTTTTATAAATAACATTACAACTTTGTGTATAAATAAAGGACTGCTTTCCAAGAAAGCACAATGCACAGAGATCCTTGACTTACAGATACTGCAAGTCAAGGTCACTTCAAACCATGTAAATGATTCAAACTAACAGAAACGAATCGATCACAGACGGTGAATCACTGTTCAATGATTAAAAACATGATAACATGGCGTCCTGATGTCAGAGGATGTGTACCTCGTGCATGGAGTCCAGCAGCTTGGTGAGCTGGTAGAACCGCTGCCAGTTCTGGCTGGAGTTCTCCTCGCGCTTCACGATGGCTTTCCCCAGCTCCTTAATGTACGACATCCGAATATCGTCGAACACCGCCTGGCTCTTCAAGCCGTCCTTTGGCACTGCGGGAGAGAGGGGGGGAAACTAAAAGGTCAACATCTGGGACACAGATAAGAATAATGTTCTGTAAATTGCAGAGGAAGTGGGACATTCTTCAAACTTTAAGTGATCACGTCGGGGCAGTGAAGGGCGGCAAAGGGCAGCTCATTAAAATACATCGGGTCATTTTCACGCTGCATTCCTCCCAGTGATATTCAGCAGCACAGAGCGCTTACAGCTGCCAGAGCAAAAGCACCCTCGGGACGGCTGTGTTCACTTTCAGCGGGGCTAGTTATCGTATTCAATTGGTTTTTAATCTCTTTAATTATTTAGTTTTTGTTTACATCTTTAATTTCCCTGCTCTAGATGACCTTAGAGATGACACGAGGAGCAGTGGTGTATTCGTGGTGAAATTAGACCTGTTTTAGTATATCAGAGCGAGCCCTGAGAAGATTCAGTTGTTCTTTATGATAACTGCACGTCAGTCAGTGAGTTGTTAGAGACTGATGTTTGTCCTGTGCATACATCAACGTCTTCCAGCTATGGAGACAGTATTAGATTGGAGTAATACGTTTTATAATGATTGAATTAACACAGTTTATTCTGTATTTCTATTCTATTTGTATTTACTTGCACTATTTTATCTGTGTTATTGTGTTGCACTGTTGGAGGAGCCTGTGACCTAAGGTTTTCATGTACATAGCTACACTGTAGCTATGTACACATGACAATAAAAGCCTTAAAGATGGTGGAAAAGCTGCACGAAGGTGAAAAGTCGTACCTGTGCTGAGCAGCAGCAGCACCTTCATGCACAAATACTCGTCGTGGGAAACCTGCAGGCGGACGAACTCGCTGGAGATCTTCAGCATCTGCTCGCACTGGTCGGCCATGTAAGGCAGCTTCATCCGGTCCCTGGTGGAATTCAGAGAGAAACGGTTAAACAGCTCCTCGAGTCACAGTTGATGTATAACGGCTGTGTGGTCTCAATCTGGGAGATGAAGCAGCTCTCTGCAGATTAAACGCTCAAGGTCTGGCTCCAAACTATTTGTGCATCCTATTTGAAATCATTCTTCCAGAAGGTTGAGAATGCACATTTCAGATGAGCAAGCGTCTTCTCAGTGATGAAGTGATATTGTGGGTGAAAGTGGGGACAAACGGAAGTTTGTTTTAAGTTCATTCAATTCATGACAAAACACAGGGGCAGATTCATTCATCGCAGATTATTCATCCAACTACTTGGAAAGGAAATTTGCAAAAGACTTTCACCGATGTGAGAGAGATTGTTTCATAGGCTGCGATAATGAAATGCAAATAAAACAATCAAAACAGGATGAATTTAGTTTAAGGCTGGCGGACGAATAGAAAACACTTCATGTTCAGATATTAATTATGATCGTATTATCTTTCTGCTTGTGATTTTGTACAAAAAAAAGGGAACAAATCAAAAGGCCTATTACAGCCCTGAGCGTGGTGGCTGCGCCGGATGCTCACTGCACTCAGAGCGCTGTTTACAGACGAGTCATCAGCTCTATAAGAGGGACTGATTACTGACGACAGCTGACAGGCACGCTTTGATTCTGAGGAGGGATGGCACAGAGCTGCACTGATATACTTAAACACATGTATGCGTTTGCTGAATGAGGGAAAAAATCTAAATTCTAGGCTGGAAAATATCAGTGAGATTGAAATGAGGGGCAAAAAGAAAAAATCCATTCACCGGGCCAGGGATATGCATTTCCTAAATGAAACTCTTAATAATCGTAAAATACTGCCATATTTGATCTGGAGGATTTAAAAGGCATTACTGTGGTACTATTTTTGTATCAAAATAAGGTTTATTGATACGTACTCGTTGATGACGAGGTCTGGGGCGAAGCACAGCATGTTGCCGTTGCACTGCTGGTAGGATCTCCAGCCCAGGCCGAAGGACATGAGGAAGAGCCAGGAGCACTGAAGAAGAGTCATCTGGTCGTCCAGGTGCAGGTTCCTGAAGCCTGAAGGGACATCAAGAAAACAGTCTTTTTGTTTGAGAGGGTGTGGTGGTGAAAGTGGCAGAGTAAAAGATTTGGATGTGATCAACAAATGCCAGCAGGTGATACTTTGTACAAATGGTCACATATCTTGTGCAAAAGCAAGATCTAGAATACAATTAACCCATTTAAACAAAACATGATGTATTAGAGCCTTAATCTGACTCCAATCTGTTTACCAAATGTGCCTACGTGTCAAATTAGTTCCAGATGAAGCAGATCCAGATGAAGAGCAAGTGTTTGTTTACTCAATGGAGGCAGATGAGATGACACCTGTTTTGAACTCCACCCATCCATTTCAACATCTCCAGTTTTAAGCCAACATGCTTCCAACGTGTTGTGCAATGTAAAGAAAGGATGGGCCTGATATAGCAAAGAATGGGGACAGCACACACCATCAACTTGTCTCTGTGCAGTCTATACTTTTTATACATTTTTTAGATATCAAGTGCAAAACTTAAAGACAAGAGTTTACATGTGTATCTATTAGGGATCGACCGATATGGCTTTTTCAAGGCCGATACCGATTATTAGTAATCAAGGAGACCGATAATCGATATTTGGAACCGATATACATTTGCAGTAAAATCAGAAAATCTTGGTGTCAAAATGTAGAATAACACAAACTCCAACACAACTCAACACAACTTCTTTGAAATGCATTTAAGCATATATTATGTTTAATTAACTTTTAAACATCTTACAACTGGTTTCCTCTCTGTGCCCTTTTCTTTAGTGCAGCCATCTGCAATGAGTCAGAGAGAGAGACAAGAAGTGGGGCTGCAGGCTGACATGCTTAACTAACAATAATGCTTCATTTATTATATCTTACTATCTAGCATCAAATCCCAATAAGCTGCTAGCAACTGCAAAACACTAGTGCTAGCTAATGTTTTGCAAACTATTCAAAGTGAGGCTATCACAGTAGACCTAACGTTAGTCTAGTAGCCTCACTTCTAATATTTTGCTAAACATTTGCTAGATACATGTTGGCTAGCTAATGAGCTTCACATATCAACCTGAAAAACTTCCCGCGTCCCTGTGTAACTGGGAAACTGATAGAATTGGATCATAAGATCGTGGTGTTTTTGCAACTTCAGCATAGGGGATAGGGATGTTTATTGAACTTCGGTTTAACACATGTATGGCTCTGCCGCTCAGCGCTGCTGCTTGCTTCAGTCTGTGTCTGCGTTCTTTCGCACCTGCCTGTAATCTGAGAAGGTCCCGCCTCTCTGGCTCCCGCCCGGAAAATCTTCAGTAATAGCCTATCAGATAGCGCTGTGGGCGGGACATTGCTCGTGTACACAGAGTGGTGACTGCAGCCAGAGAAACGGCCGAATCAGAGCCAAAGTTTTATCGGCAATTTGATAAAAAAAGGCTGATACCGATAATCGGTCAAATGCGGAATATCGGCCAAACCGATTATCGGTCGACCCCTAGTATCTATGCCATTACAGGGAGAGAGGACTAAGTGCAACGTGGCAAATCTGTTTTCTTTTGAAACTTATTGCAACTGTAGATTAACCTCAACGTGTCACAGCCTTTGCAAATCATCAATATGAATGATTTAATCTAAATATACTGTACATCTCTACAGTCTAGTCTACACTCGTACTGGCACCACTCACCTGGCAGAGCCTTGGCCCACTTGACGGCAGAGATGACCTGCCGGCCCCCCAGCCTGTTGAGGGTGGTCATGAGGCGGGTGGAGGTGTCGGGCAGGGTGCTGTCGTAGCCGGCGAAGATGGTGTCCGGCTCGATGGCCTTCAGCAGGGACAGCATGGTGGGGACAAGTTGAGGCATGGACTTCACGGGTAAGAGGGAACGAGTCTCGATTGGAGGAGAGGGATTGAGCTCGGGAGCGTTGCTCGGCTGGGCGCCCTTTAAGCGGTTCAGCTTCTTGGTTTTTCGCGCTGCAGGGGAGAAGCGGGGACGAATATGCAATGAAGAGAAGTTGAGTAAAGAAAAAAGGTGAAGACAGGCGGTACACAGCGTGGCGGTATCTGTGTGGCTCAAAGGTTGAATTGTCATATGCACAAAGCTACAGTGGAGAAATGGCAATGAAGTTCTTCTGACCCGAGCTCCTCCAACAATGCAACATATATCATAAAATAAAAGTAGTGCAACAAGTCTATATACATGTCAATAGAATATGGGATATGTACAAGAACAGAATATGAAATTAAATAATGTAAATTAAGACAAAAGTAAATACGGTTTATTGCCTGATAACCATTTATATAAATGAGTATATTCAAGATGACAACAGCAATGTTTATCGGTGTGTACCTTCCAGGTTCATGCCAGCCATCAGACACTTGCGGAAGCGGCAGGCGGGGCAGTTCTTCCTCCTGATCTTGTCGATGATGCAGTCGTTCCTCCCAGCACACAGGTAATTATGCTGCCCTGAGGAGCGCAGGGGAGGAAGATGAATCTGTTATTTACCTTCACTGCTGTGGCAAACACTCCAGGGGGGAAACTGATGAGCGTTATCACAGTCCTTCACTTTGTGATGATCATTTATCAGCGGCGATGAATAAATCAGTGAGGATATGATGATGTGTTTGTCAGAATCACAATACCTTTGTCAGTCCCAAAGAGGGGACGTTTTGGAAAATTCACCTTTACCTTCCACTGCTCTCTTGAAGAACACCTTGCAGCTGCCACAGGTGAGGACACCGTAGTGGCAGCCTGAGGCCTCGTCAGAGCACACCAGGCAGATCTTATGAGTCCCACTTTTTGTCGAGGACTGTGCAGGGACAATTTCCTGTCTGGAGGTAGAACTGGAGAAAGAGGGAGGAGACAGAGCAGACACATGTAAGGGATATTCATTCTCTCTCAAAGGTTCCCTAGGAGCTTTTGGCCTCTAGAAGTACTGCAGAGTTCTTTTCTTATTGAGTGAGTCCCTATCTTGTGCTCATGTTCTCATTCGCCCTCACGTGTAGGTTCTTCCTGCCAATAGTTTCACACTGTTATACTGATCTGCAGGTGGTGGTCATGCCAAGATATGCAGCAATGCTCTGGCAAACACAAGACAGAATGAAACTGCTCGCTAGTAAAGGAGGTTCATAATGAAACGTTTAAACTTTAAGGAGAGGTTTTATGAGGAGAAAATGTTAAAGGAATGTGAAGGACTGCTCCACAAAAACTGTTTTTAATTAGTACATTTTACTGAGAAAAGGTTTTACTCGGAAAACAAAACAATGACTTTTACTGTCTTTGAAAAAGTGTTGCTAAAAGTTGTTTGAATGATTTTAAGTATCACAAAATAGCTGCACAGAGAGCCTATACCTACTCAGCTTGGAGGGTTTGGCTGTAGTTTAAAGTTGAATAAATAAACTACACGCTAACACTATACAATCCCATCACACTCTGTGTTCCTTGTGCCTGTTTTCCCTCAACTCTGCCTTCCTTCTCAACATGGAGTGAAGAAAAACATTTAGTCCCATTGTGTCCGTTTGGGCCTAAAGCTTAAATGATCAGACTGTGTGGTCACATCCTAAATTCAGCGGTTGTCATGAAATAGCCCTTCTTCCTTTGACTGAACCACAAACGCTTCCAGGCCCAGTCAACAGCGGTTAGATGCACTTTCCCCAAACCACCACTAGAGGACGTCAGGATTTGCAGCATCCATGCCAGAGGTCCACGCCCCCTTTCTAACTCAGTGGTCAAAGCAACAACAACAATGTCCACACTGAGAGGGTATAGAGTGTTGCAACTACTGTGTCTGTCTGTCCATGCGTCCAAAAGGCTGAGTGCAAAGACAACAAACGTATTGTCTGGTTCTGTAAGGGCTGCTCTCTGTATGCAGAAGTTCACTCTGGAGTTATACAACATGCGGGTGTTAGCATGAAAGCAGGCCAGGCCCCAGCAGTCAGTGGGTGAAGCAGGATGGGACAACCAGAGTAAGCTTTCAAGGCATCAAGTGCTGAAGCATTAAGCAGCCAGATTCAAAAAAACTATCAGTGAGACCTCAGAGGCTGTCTAACCACGAGAGGGCTGAGAGCTTTCTGAGCACTCCTGGAAACACATGGTGGTCAATAAGTCTGTCCGTTACCACTTGGATTCAATAGTGTGCTGACTACTGAGCCTTAATAGTGTATCGCACTCTGCATTGTTTCATACGGAAATGTAAAATTCCAAATCCCTGTAGTTTCGCTGGATTTGTAAAGGGGGGGGGGGGGGTAACATTAGTAGGTGGGGGGCTCACCTAACAGCTCCACTCTGCTCCAGCTGTGAGAGGTGACACAGGGGGCAGATTGAATTGAGAACACACAGCTGCTAATCCATACAAATCCACCAAACCAGCATTTTAAATATGTCCGACTGCCTGCTTTTTAAAGCAATGCCCCTGCCTGGCGCCCACGTTATTATTATTTTATCATTCTCCTGGATCTTTCATTCATATTTACGGTCAGTCACATTCTCATTTTTGTGGTTAGGATTATCTCTGTTTTGTTTTGTTGTCACAACATGTATTGCACTTCTGCCTGTCCTGGGAGATGGATCCCTCCTCTGTTGCTCTCCCGAGGTTTCTTCCACTTATTCCCCTTTAACTGTGGGGTTTCTTTGGGAGTCGTCCTTGTCCACTGCGAGGGTCTGAGGACAGCGGGTGTCGTTTGCGGTCCACACTGTAAAGCCCCCTGACAACTGTGTACCTCATGATATTGAGCTTTATAAATAATAATAATACATGTGATTTATATCACGTTATGCAAAGACTCCTAACCAAATGTTTTGAAGAAGATGTATTATGAGCCAAGATGTATCCCACAGAAGCACTGAACAATGCATGGTGTTTGCTCAATGTATCCTTTGGTACTACAACCTGAGGTGAAGGAACATTAGAAATATTTATAGCTAGCTACAATGATAATCACAGAACTGTTTTTAAGACTTGGAAATTGGATTAATCATTCTCACTAGAAGAAACAATGGCCCAACCTACGCGATTATAGACAGAAGCCACGTTAATCATTCATTCGTAAAAGTGGAACTAGGGAACATAAGATTAACAATCACATATCCCAATCCAATACATTCAAGGTTAACCTACTTTTTTAAGTTGCCTCATCATATCAATATTACAGCAATGGTCCTACAATGTAACGTTTTTTTTAACTGTCAATGTGTAAACCTGTGCAATAAACACATCACAAATGAGGGCAATATATGACTCAGGTTTCAAAACTGCACTTCAAAATCTTTATATTTGTATCCTATTGATTGTCATTGACAAATGTCTTCTCTTCCGGTGTAATTGATAACACCGTTACTGTTAATGACCTGGTGGGAAAATGTCCTCACTATAGGAGGGTTAGGGGCACGTGCAGAACATACGCAGGCCAGAAACATGACTCCCAATAAATGTCTTGTATGTGGAACATGTAAGTAGGCGACGGTTTGGAACAAGTTTGCCATAACAACTGTATAGGGTGATAATAATTAGTGGTGCACGATAATTATCGGTCCGATATTAGGAATTATGACGTCATCCCGATAAACCCGATACCAGTATTAATAGCCCCGATAATATACAATATACTTTTTGGGTAAAAAAATAAATAAAAATACTGCGGTGTGGGTGGATTGGGATGAGGGGCGCTTGTTTTTCACTCGGCTCCTCCCGTTTTGCCAGTACTGTGGTATTAGTGGTTTAGGAAGAGGGGAGTTCTTCACAAATCCAGCGCTCCCTAACTCATGCCTGGCTGTGACGTAAATGGTGTGCGGCCGTGAAGCCAGGACAGTAAACAAACATGTCGTCGGTGGTATGGGACTATTTCAAAGTTAGATAGTTCGCTTGCTATTTGTATTAACAAATGCAATGCAGAAGTTCCACAAGGAGGGAAAAAGGCAACGAGCTATAATACTTCCAACCTGATTAGTCACCTGAAACATCGCCATCGCTACGATGGTGTGTTAAAAGCGTACGAAGACGCCTGCGCTGCTAAACTAGCGGCGAATCCAAAGCCAGCTGCAAAGGCACCGGGGCTTTTACCTATCGACGAGGCTTTTTAAAAAAGGCAAGAACTTTGCCAGAGACGACCCCAGGGCTAAAACGATCTCTAACTTCATCATAGAAATGATGGCGCTTGACGAGAGTCAAAACTGTTCTTGGCTTTGTTTTGTTCGTAATGCTCATGTCATTTGCTCACTACTAGTCTTTTTTTTACCACCAGGCGTGCAAAAACTACAGGTACATTTAATATATATATATATTAGGGCCGGGACTCGATTAAAAAAATTAATCTAATTAATTAGAGGCTTTGTAATTAATTAATCGAAATTAATCGCATATACATATTTGACCTGAGAACAGTGAGAAGCAATTTTTTTTCACATGGATTTTAGTATACCATTAGGCGCATTCACACCGCAGTACTTTTCCCACAAAGGTTCATGAGAACTCTTTGAACCTGGGGATTAGGCAAATGAAGCCGCTGACGTCACTTCTTCTTCTTCTGCTTTGGGTTTACTGGCAGGCCGCAAATCACTTCACGGCGTATACTGCCACCTGAAGTCCCCGGCCGGAAGTCCCCGGAGTTGGGGACTGGCTTCAGTAGAAGCTGCTGGGAGTCCCAGCAGCTTCTACTGAAGCCTTCTGAGTAAATCGCCAGAACGCCGACACCTCCTCATCTCCACCGCTCCCATGTTTTATTTTGTGTTTTCATAAGTTAGTCTCTCTGCGTTTCTGCGCTGGGCTAATGCTAATAATGCTAATGCGAGGATAATAAAATGGCGGCTTCACAACACTTTTTGGGAGTTTTACGGGGCGTGGTTTGCAATCCGCCCAGCCAATCAGAAATATAGCTCTTTTCTCACAAGAGAGCCGTACGAAAGTCCCTGCTCTCTAGCAGCTCTCTGCTCTCTAGCAGGGACTTTCGTGGGGGTAAAAAGGTTCTCATGAACTCATTTTAGTACCGGCTCTTTTTGGTGTGAACGCGATAAAAGAGGCTAACGTCCACGCTAGCTTCCACGCTAGCTGCTATATGTTTTGCATTGAGGTGATACTTGAGGCTTGATGTGCTACGGTGATATGCGAATTCCGTTTTGCTAATTTGCACACAACCGTGCTCTTATCGACGCTTCCATCCGTCCGTTTTTTAAAACAACATTTCCCACTGTTGTTCACTGTGGTTTGTTGTTGTCTGAAGTCATGAACGTTAGTTGGTGCTCCAGTATAATCGGTACGCCTGAAACTCATCCAGTGAGAAACGTTCCGCGGTGCAAAAATAAGTGCGATTGAAATGCGTTAATTTTTTTAACGCGTTAATTTTTGTGTAATTAATTAATCTTAATTAACGCGTTAAAGTCCCGGCCCTAATATATATATATCATATTATTATCGGTTATCGGTATTGGTCTTGAGAAGCAGGTATCGGTATCGGTTTCAAAAAACCAACATCGTGCATCCCTAATAATAATGTCAATGTTGTGTTAACAGCTTGATCTACTGCCCTCGAGTTGCAATACATGCAGGGTCATACGATATATACACAACTCATACAAAAGCTGTGTCTCTCCAATGATGTCATCAGCACATGGTCTCACACACATCTATGTGGGGTTTCCTGAATGCACAGCATTGAGAGCACATGCACTTATGAACACACACAAACAAAAGCCCTTTTAAAGCTCCAAAAGAGACTGTTGTAAACCCACAAGTGGGGGGGGGGGGGGAGGTGAATGTGTCCAGCGTGATGATGATAAAGTCACAGGGTATGTGTGTATTTGGGGCGAGGCAACCAGTGTGTCCATTACTGGCCCACCAGTGCCAGCAGCGCAGCTGTAGGCTACTGGTTCAAATCCAATGACTGCAGCAGCTACACAACACCAGAGTAATCCTGACGTGACGTCGCTGCTTTTCAGCGTTTTCTCTAAACTCAATTTGGAATCAGTTAACATTCAACTAAGCCATAGAACAAGTTACAAATCTGTTTCTGTCAAGTGTAAACCAATCAATGCTGCAGCACAGCAGTGTGAGGAGACCACATTTCCTCTTTCTGAAACCATCTGTTGGAGAGAGTTTGCAGACGACAGGAAGTTCTCACATTCCCTCAGAGTTAACTATCGGTCAGAGCAGAACCACAGCACAGAGGCAGAGACACCCAGAGATGGGCCTCCACTTCAACTAGAGCAGTGCTAAGAAAGATAACTGCTAGCGTCGGGAGCAGTGTGATGAATCAGTCTGGGTTTTAATGAGGCAAGCCACTTCACGCACTTACGATAATGCCCGTGGCCCAGTGCCCTGCTTAACTATTCATAATCCCCTTTTAGCCGTAAGTGTCACGAGTAGCCGGGTAGACCCCTTCTCTAAATCTCTCAGCATCTTTTTCTATTTGCACAAAATGTGGTTGTTTTGAGGCGAGGTAGATAATGTTGTGCATTGTACTGTTTTCCACACATTGCTTTAATTCATCCAGCTCAAACTACTTCAGGCCCAGAAACGTTTAATGAGTCATCTTAGAAAAAAATGAACAAAGGTTTTGTTTTATACTGTTAAGATTATCTCTGCAACTGATAAGGATAAACTACTTTGCAAAGTTTGCACAACAGTATATTGTTTGCACCGCAAACATCACATATTTATCATTACTCCGTGAGCGTGCCAAGCAGAAGGAAGTGCTCCTTGCCCGAGGTAAGGGACACCAAAATAGAAAAGGGAACTGCTCTGCAGGCTCTGAATCATTCTTGCATGCAGCACAACAAGGCAGCTCTCTGAGGGGGTGGATTGGGTTTGTTTAGTCAACGACTGGGCTGGACCCCTCTAAAATATCTGTCTCAAGTGCCCTCCAATAAAAATAGACTTTATTGGGGCTTGACATTAGTGCAACGCATTCACTAAACATAATCCATGCTGCCTCAGAAAATGAAATCATTGAAGCTATAGTCCCCTGTGGAGCCGTTTTACTTTGACTTTAAGTGTTCTTATAGCCATTCTTGAAACAAGTCATTACATAGGCATGCTTACATGCGACACATTGAATGACCCCTCAGTGTCCCTGCCTGCTAAGAGCCATTGTCTTCTCCTCCATGCTGTATTGACAAACCCTCCTCAATAACAGCTACAATGTGTTGCCAAGTGCAGCAACAACTGTTTGGCTACATCAGAGGTGAAGACTGAACCTGGCAGAGCAGACGTAAATACCCCCCAAGGATCTATGTTTCCATATTAATTTCCATAATAGGAGCCTTCAGTGGCTGTGTGTAGGTAGGAGGTGGCTTTCTGGTCTTTAAATGAATTGGAGTCTTGCTGCGGCCACTGTGTGCATAACCATAATACCTATAGCTGGATACCACTGAATGTGGGAGGAACCCACTCCTAAAGTTTGGCTTTGCTGACTCGGCAACTGCACACAACAGTAAGAAGAGGAAGAAGGGCACACAAACAACTCACAGACTTAGCTACATCCTCTTAACCTCAATATGGGGACGTTCTGTAAGCCTATTCAGTTCAAAAACTAAACAGAGGAATCTGCGCTTACAGGAGAATACTGTAATAACGTGAAAGCGACTGGAATGGTTGGCATTTGATCTGGGGCGATAACTCGGCGCCAGCTGTGGGCAGGCGGGAGGGGAAGTAGGTCAGCAAAGAGAGCGCCTCACGGCAGCCCGATGTTGTCCGCCTGCCTGCCAAAGCAGTCATGATGACACACCCACATGTGCACATATCTACACACTATACACAAAGCAAACAGACAGTCCATGTCTCTGCACTTGGTTGCAGGACGCAAAGACAAAGGACAGAGATAGAGGTGAGGGGTGTGTCGGATCAACACTGTGCACTGAATAGCAACTCTGACCAAAGATTACTCTCAAAACACCGAGCCAAGATTGAGAGCTGAGACTACTAGGCATTATATAAATACATATAGCTAGCTATATATAAATGGAATACAGACCACTCATGCATAAAACCAGGCACCAAACCACAGCTGACAGCTGTGAGCTTCACTGGTTGAAGCTACGGTCCAACTTTTTCTGTAGCACAACCATGACTATATCAATCTGGCCAGTGCAATTGTTGGCATAAGTATTATGCTATTTGTAGAAATATATTGCAGTGGTGGCTGCGTAGGACTGTTTCCAACTTGTCGTTCCAAACATTGCCAATAACTCCAGATTGTTGCGAAATATACCACAAAATATATTTCATTAAAATAATTTAATGGTTTCTTCATTTCATGTTTGTTGGTGTTTAGCCTCCAAAATAATTTCATTTTCCAATCGCTACTATTTGGCCCTAAATCCAGTCTGCAACAGTCTAAATCCCAAAATATTGAAAGGATTCAATTTAAATAGTTGCCTATTAGAATTGTATCTTTCCATTAATCGACCGATTGTTTCAGTGCTGCTAAATATTCAATACAAAGAACTAGTAATGTCTTATTAATAAATAGAAAAACTGAGCTAAAGTTATGAATCCATCTCCATGAATGACTCCAGTGAAAACCCGAATGAATGTCCTTTTATTTATGTGAAAACCTGAACCATATAAAACTCAAACATGCACATAAAGAGAACACTACATGCTGAAGCTACACAACACCGCTTTGTATAAACTGGAGAACAGCTCTATTCAGAGAGACGTTTTTTTTTACTCCTGCAAAAAACGTTCCTCCATTACTAAAGCAAATGCAGTAACCTAAAGTGTGCATTATAAAGATCTTTATTGTATATCATATGATATAAAACATTTCTTATTTTGACGAACAAACCCTGAGCTACAAGATGGGGAACAGGCTAAAGTCTGGAGCAGGAAATATGGCTCTGACCCACAAGTTGAACTCCCCTCCTCGGGCTGGGTCAATCACAGCTAGAGGGGGAAATGCCACACTGAAAACAAAACACAAGCCAACTAAATGCGCTGTGTTATTATCTATCAGAGGAATTATGTTTCTGCATATCTCTCTCTATTCAATGCAGGTATTTCCCTTAAGAGCAAATCAATGTTAATTAAGCATGCCACATCAAATCTAATTATCTTATGATGTTTCCCAAAATATAGACAAAGCGGCGCATTACTTAAGGTGGAGCACTCCACATAGTGTGAGATGTTGTTGTGAGTCAGACCGTAAAGCTTAGTCAGATCGTAAAGATGTCATGCATAAAATGTAAACTCGGTGAATTTAGGATGTGGGAGACAACCGGTAAGGTTACGAGTCTCAGCTAGTCGGACTAATAAAAGTAGACCTGCACAGTGTGGAGCGGCAAACTGTGGGCTACATCAGGGCAGGCAGAGTGCCGTGCGAAGTCCTCCGAGCCTCCGCAGGAAGCAGCAGCTCCGTTGCGTGAGAAGGAGGAGGAGACCGTTACCTGATTAAAACAGCCTGACAACCACAGAGACACGAGAGCTCTCCACACACACACACACACACACACACACACACACACACACACACACACACACACACACACACACACACACACACACACACACACACACACACACACACACACACACACACACACACACACACACACACACACACACACACACACACACACACACACACACACACACACACACACACACACACACACACACACACACACACACACACACACACACACACACACACACACACACACACACACACACACACACACACACACACACACACACACACACACACACCACACACACCCACACACACACACACACACACACACACACACACACACACACACACACACACACACACACACACACACACACACACACACACACACACACACACACACACACACACACGTTGCCCTTGTTGACATGACGCATAACCACGTGCCGATCTTTGATTTGATCCCTGTCAGTTACTGAGAATCAGACGGGTGGAAATGTGGAGGAGAGAAAAATAAATGTCCCTCTGCCACACCACTGTTGGTAAAAATGTTCTAAACAGCTGCTTCACAGCCGGATCCCAAAGCCACATTCACATCTAAACCTACAAAACACTACAGGGAGGGTGGGGCGGATTCATCTGAAAAGGAACTTGCTGGAAAGAAATTACAGCAGAAATTCAGATTAAGCAAAATTACATTAACAATCAGAGTAATATGCAGCCTTTTTGCACTATAAATCTCCCCTTTTACTGTAAAGGCCTGACCACTCTGTTAAAGGTCCCATGTCATGGCCATTTCCACTGATCATAATTCCATTGTTGAGGTCTACTAGAATAGATTTATACTGTGCAATTTTCCAAACTCACATTGGTTTCGCATACAGCATCTCTGTAAAGTATGTGTATTCAGCAGTATTCACTCTCTCCACTAAACGGCTCGTTGCAGCTCTTGCCCCCCCCTCTCCCTGTGAGCCCAGTGTGCTCCGATTGGTCGGGACCAGTCGGGACGTTGTGAATCGCGCTGAGCTCCGTGGAGGTGTGATTTCCTTGTTTAGCGATACACAGCGAAACACAGCCAAACTCACCCTGAGCACACACAAAGTCACAGCCGAAGTAAAAACAATAAGTGTGGCTTGATATTGAGTAAGAAAAAGGTTGATAAACGCTGTGAGAATGGGTCTGCAGAGAGAATGGGTCTGCAGAGAGAATTTTGCCGCGATCTCAACTGTCTGTTATCAGCCTGCAGCCAGGGAGGAGAAATCAGCAGAGCTGCCTGCACTGAGTGTGTGAGGAAGTCCGTGGATTAGTCAATTTGGACCAATCAGCGGGGGCTTAACGTAACGGCTCCGCGGACGTAACGTAACGGCTCCACGGATTGGTCCATTTCGTTCCGGGGACGACATGACATCATGATGTACCCGGAAGAATCAAATGGACAATGACGTATCTCCAACGAGGCGTTTTGGGGAGGTATTTTCTGTGTTAGAGTTTTACTCGCTACTTCAGGGTGTACTTTGAGGGTTTTGACTCAGCACACCATTTACATGCATACAAACCTTCATAACACACAAGGGGACGGGTACTAACCGGAAAAGCATGACATGTCACCTTTAAGGCCACAGTGAATTCAACTCTACTGTTGAATAAAGGGTCTGATCTGCCTCAAGCAAAGACAGTGCCCATCTCAGGTTTATTTTTGAGTAGGATTAAAGAGAACTAGAGTGAAACAATAATAAAATAAAACAATATTTGGTTTAAAAGCCAGGCTCTAAATACTTGTCTTCTGTGTACATGCATTGTTGCAGATCACATGCACCACCTTTTTGAATGCACTATTTATCTTTCTTTCTCTGCACTTACACTGCAGCTGAAACTGAACGCAAGAAATCCAAAATTGACAGCTGCAATATTATCTTATAAAGTACAAATATGAGGAAATGTTATCTGAACTGACTTTAATTTTTCTCAAAAACTGAAGAGTACAACAACTGAGCAAACTGATGTTGACAATTTCAGGGAAAGGAATATTTCAAAGCTTTTTTTTGCTGAGTCATTCTGCACAGTATGGGGTTCTACAAGTTATTGCTGTAATGTTAAGCTAGCTTTTTCTTTTGTGGCCATTCAAAGTACCTGTACCATAACAGCCCAATGAACACACATGAAAATCCTAGCAGTGACTGCCCGGTTTTTAGACCCTGCTGCTGCTGAGCTCTGTTGCACTATCCGTCTTATCCGTGCACTGGCAGTGTGACGTGTACGCATCAAGATGTCATCAGTTAAAAATGTGTTTTCATTGTGTGAGAAAATGGACGTGTGGCGTGAGACTGAGAGTGTGTGAAAAGTGTGTAAGAGTTGGCCACCCTGAACAGTTATATGCACTGTTGCATGTAAAGCTAGGTTACATGTACATCCCAAACTTAAGTGCACTACCATGCATATGCATGTGGTATTTCGAGTCCAGACATGGAAAACTCTTGATCCACATTGCAAATGGGACATGCCATAAACACACTGATACTAATGGCGCATTTCCACTGCAGCGGGTAGCCCCGTTTAAGCGTCCTTAATCGTCCTCAAGCGGCCAGGCCGGTTTTTGGTGGCCTTTCCATATAGCGTAGCACCGGCTAGCGGGTACTTTTTCCCTCTTTTTCTGGCCCCATAAAATCGTGGTTCTATCAGGCCAGGGCCAGGGCTGAACTAGTGACGTCAACACTCTCGACTGCTGATTGGTCAGAGAGAATCATCACAAGATGGCGCGCGAGATCATCACTAGCGTCGCATATATTAGAAGCAAGCTTGCAGCATTTTTATACACAGCATTTTTGTAAACGGAGGAGCTACAAAAATGGCAACGTCAAAGAAAAGCACACCGTGGTCGACCGAGGAGGTGACGACGTTCCTACATCTCATTGGGGATGATAAAATCCAGCGGGAGCTCGACGGAACAACAAAGCCGATCGCCCTGCCTACACTGCGTTGCTACCCCAGGTCCTAAACTGTAATGGAAATGCGCCACGGCCTCGGACGGCCAGCGAGGCAGCCCGAGGCCAGAGCGAGGACGCTTAAACGGGGCTACCCCACTGCAGTGGAAATGTGCCATAAGAGAACAAAAGACGAGATGTTTGTCTTTGATGAAGGTGGAATTCCCCTGGCTTTCAAACAGCACATCCTTTCTCCAGATCTCACTGCTTATTGCTGCAGCCACTTCCTGTCGAGTCCACACGACTATCTCTCACAGCAGATATGTGGGTTGAATAACTAACTAAGGGGGTGATCATGGCGTTTTTGTCTCAGGTCGATAGCCTGATTTAGAATCATCAAGCCTTGTTTCTATGGTAACCAACACCCCAAACAAAACCGGTGAGGTGCAGCTTTTGTTAAAGCTTTTCATAACGTATGAAACGTCCACCCACTCATCCATCAAATGTGTTAGAAATTCGGAAATAAAGCAGAAGTTTGTTTCCACCAAGTGTTACACAGTGACTACAAAATAAGACTTGGACACATCAAATGTGTGCTGAAATGACTGTATAATATCACTGATGACTTCAAGAGCTTTGACTTGCATAAAACTATAAAAGAAACAAAAAAATGTATCCAACAAAAGTATAATATCTTTGACTTTTTTGAGTTGCAACTGCATTGTCTAGATTTCCATACAGGGATAAATATTTTAACATGTGGTTGCCTGATGATGTGTGTGTCTTGGCTGTTTGTCACAAATTCTAACTCCTTCATTTGTGCAAACTCATAAACAGGATAATCCTGGACTAGCGCCACAAGCTGATAACCACCTTTGTGAAAGCTGTCGTCTGGTATCACCAACGCTTCACTGGTGATTCCAGTTAAGAGAGCCAGCCTTACTTGAAAACAAGTATGGCTGAAAAACAAAAAAATATTTTTGTAGTACCGATGAAAATGTTTGTCAACGGCATATTACATTACATTACATTACATTGCATTTAGCTGACGCTTTTATCCAAAGCGACTTACAATAAGCATATCAAAAAGAATAATGCCAAGATGCTTTACAAATGTGTTCGATCAGTGTGTATGAAGCCCTATGTCTGCCTGACCTTTTGTTGACTACATTCAGGTGACATGAGCTGTCCAAATCCCTGTGTGCACTGCGCATTATCTCTATCTTTTGACAGCTCTAAGTGCACCTGCGTTTCACATGACCTCTTGTGATTGGATCTCACCTAAGAAAATAATTCTTTGTTTTGACAAACACCAAATGGAATGGTGTTTTTAACGATTTAGACTGCAGTGTGGATAAAGTCAGTGTAAGCAGGGGCGGCGGGTACTGTAGGCTAGGGAAGGCTAAGCCTTCCCTAATATTTGTGTCACTGCATCCTGGTAAAATAAAAATATAATGTATAATGTTTGTGTCTTTGACATTAGCGCTGCTATGCAGCCACTTGTGCCCTGTACTACGAAGCCAGTTCCACAGACCCTGGATATGTTTGAGTTATTTTAACTAACCCTAACAAACGAGATCTCGCTAAGCGGTCCTACGACGCTGGTTAATATCAACTCGGTAAATCAAGCCAGGGATTCTCTCACCAGCTGAGAGCGCATTCACATGAAAGGGGCGGGGTTAGCAACATTTGACCAATCACAAACAGGGACAAGTGTGACAAGCGTCATACTTCATTAATGATAAGTAAACTAATATTAGACAAATATGAACTTTAACCATCCATGACTTAAACATATAATCCAGGATACAAGCCACATAGTTGCTGCAAGGAGAATACAGAACAAGTGGTTGAAAAATAACTACAGAGTGTTTGAATGCGTACAACAGTTTTATGATATCACTAAGACACGAGTGGATCTGACTTTAATTACATTTGAGTTGAGTGTTTCGTCAACTTAATGTGTTGCTTAAAATAATACGTCTGCATATATGTGACAATGTAGGTGTTGCACGGCCAGATACGGCTCAGCTGACTCAGATAAGGAAATATGATATATTATATGATCGATGTACTGATTGATGATGTGATATCAGTGTGATATGAATGATAAGTGCGACACGTCGGCGTCTTCTCTGCATACGGAAGTTTAAACTCTATTTCCTTTATCCTGTAATATGACTTGATAGATTTAAACTCCGCACGCTGAGCTCTGATTGGTCAGCAGGCGGTGCTTTCACTGAGTTCATCTCTTTTCTATAGACGCCGGAGGCGGGCAGCGTCAGGTAAAAAAAAAGTGATTTTGCCTTCCCAAACCTGAGCCTCACGCGCCGCCTATGAGTGTAAGTTATTCTGTTGAGTCTCCTATACGCAAAATGCTCTGAGTGAATTGAGGTATTCTCTGGCATGTAGTGATGCGCTGTCTATGACTTTTATTGTAAAAGGTAAGATCAGAAGAAGTCAAGCTGTGAAGATGTGGGCGTAATAAAGATTTGTACAACTTTACACTACGAAACATATGTGGTCAAATGTCAAAATCTTGGAGGTCGTGTACATTTGGATTTAGGGCTATCCAATTGTGATCTGATTGCACAAATTATTACAAGGTGTAAACAGGGTTGAAGACACCTTATTTATATCACTATAACCATTTCTTAACAGGCATCGTGACAAACAAGTGAACCATAAAGTGGAATAAACATAT
The DNA here is from genome assembly GCF_902827175.1 of Gymnodraco acuticeps. Lineage (NCBI taxonomy): Eukaryota > Metazoa > Chordata > Actinopteri > Perciformes > Bathydraconidae > Gymnodraco > Gymnodraco acuticeps. The sequence continues at coordinate 1,751,247 of NW_022990700.1, forward strand.
AATCCGCAGAGAGCTTTTTTAATTAAAAAGAAGTCCAGTGAGAAGTCAGTGAGAATCAGTAAGCTAAAAGCCTCTTCAGGATGACACTTCTCAGGTTATGCCTCTAAAGGCCGGTGGATCAGAAGCTGCATTTAAACGTCAGTGTTGTGTTCATGCTGAGGATAAAGAAAGGCTGTCCAGTTCAATAAAACCTGTAGTATGGGGCAAAAGGACATGTAAAAAATAGGCCTACTTGTGCGGTTGCATCTTAATATGCTGATAATTGTTATTTGAATTTGCTTAGGTTAATATCTCTTGCTGGTCATTTGATAAAAACAGGGGGACATTTAGTTTTCATTAATTCATGTGATTGATGGCCAGTCTATATAAGTAGCTTATAGAAACTTATTAATATACACACACACAGACTTCTATAGATATATTTTTTGCAAGTAAATCTATGATAAACCAGTGAACAAGCCATTTTCCTCTTTGCATTGAAAAACTCTTAAGCCCCTTTCAAGTCCTCCTCCATACTCATACCAGTGTTTCACCTTAGGAGCTCTCTTGAGTGGCTTTATCAGTACATTTTATTTAAACCAGAATCTGTATTTACTGTAAGGGGAAATTCTTAGAAAATGTCATAATTCTATGAACTATTTATAATAGAAAGCTTTATAAATAGGGCCCCTAGTTCAGTAAAAAAATTATGTTATATGTCTAGTAATGCAGGGGTGGATTAAATAAGACCTAACTGGACTCACCACATAAATGAAGTAGCTCTAGTTAGTAAGACAAAAACGAAAGGTCTAGTCAGACCACACACTGGCTACATCTCTTACCTGGAAAAGCTGATGGGGTAAGAGGAGGAGCTGGAGAATGCCTCACTGGCCCTGAGCATGGCGGAGTTGTCCACGATATTCTGGATTCGGCTCCAGGCCCCGCCGATGGTCGTCACTGGGAGAAACAGACTGGACACCGGCTTCTGATCCTTCTGCTGCTGAGCTCCATTGCTGCTGGAGGTGGTTCCAAAGTGGTAGCTTGGTCCACTTGAAGTGCTCACCCCACAGATGGAGATGGTGTTAGATGTGGACATGGACGTTGTGGAGGCCGCGCCACTGATTTGGCAATAACTCTGGCCTGCAGACGTCTTTTCCTGTTTGATTCCGCCTTGGGTGCAGAGCTGAATGAAGCCAGCATCTTTTTCTTTCTTTACCTTTGCAGACAAAGTGGCTGTAGGGGTTAAGGAGGACGTTGTGGATATGCTTGGGCTGGACTGACCTGGACTTGTCATATTGCTGCCATTGAGAGAAACTGAGACTGCCCCACTGCTGTTAATGCTCTCAACCAAGGCAGGCTTTATGTCTCTCTCTGAGCCAACGTCTCCAAGCAGAGTATCGGCTGCAAGAGTGGACAGGAAGGCATCATCCCCTACATAAAAATCTGAGGGAGACCCAGTGAGCTCAAAGTCTTGGAGCAGGTCCAGAGTGTTGTCTGTGAAAAATTTCTGGGTCACATCAACATCTTTTCCAATGTGATCAAAGGCATGATCAAGGTCAATGGGATCCTGATCACCTTTATCCATTGAAAAATCTTCTGTTTTCGTGTGGAAGAAATTGGGATCTGATCCTCCAATAAGTGAATCCATGCAGGATTGGTTAATATCTGCTGTACTGGCCTCCAACTGGGGCAAACTTTCCCTAAAGTGTTGACGCCCGAACGTAGTGGAAGTCTGTGTCTGGAGAAAGTGCTGCTGGTGAAGCTTTTGGATTTTGATCAGGCCTCTGGTCTCTGGGTCTTCCAATAAGGGGCCAACAGTGGCAGTGACGGAGGCGGAGGAGAGCTCTGTTAGGTGGCTGTTGCTGAGGCCGTTAGGCACCTGACCTGGCTGCATCAACGGGGTGGATGGAAGAACGAGTGAGGTGAAGGACATGGCACTGCGAGGAGCCACTTTTAATAGACCTCCCTCCTCAGGGCTTTCAGTGTAGACTAACTTGCTTAAATGGTCATCTCTTCTGTATGTTATCTTTCACTCCACCTTTATCCATCTATATATGTGTGTGGGATGGGGGTAAATAGAGAGCGTTAAGACATAGCTAAATACAGTACAAAACAATTGCATTGACACACAGTAAAGGGAGATGTTATATGATGAATTGGAAATGGGGGACCCTGATGTAAACAAGACGAAAGTCTTTCTCTGGTCTGCATTCCCTTAACAATTGTATGTTTTGAGCTGTACTGTACCCAATATACAAGCTGTTAATAAACTTTTCAATCAATCAATCAATCAATCAGATAATCAGATGTGCTACACTGTAATGGTTTAGTTTAGTTTATTTGTTTATAGTGTCGTGGACAGTCCCCATTGATCAACTGTCACAAAAAACAGTAAATGGGGCAGCTTTAGCAAACATGGCTAATGTCCAGCTGTTGTCCCGGCAAGATGGTAATAATAATAATGTTGTAAGGTTGGGCACATCCAGGGAGCAAGCACCAGACGTTAGGTCAATATTAGACAGGGGAAAGTTGACAGCATGCCCCCCTCCGCGCCCTTGATTGCTAACGCAGCTAAAGGTAGCTAACTACGTTAGCTGTTATTCCCATTGGCTAAATGTTAACGAGTGCATAGTCAGTAGTGTCCACCGCATATACGGTGTACATAAAGTAAACACACATAACATTGGTCCTACCGATAATGACTAAACTCTAAAGTTGACTCAAGTCTAAGCTATGCTAAAGATAGCTCAATGCTAACTGTTGGCATGCTAAGTAGCAATGTGGCTAACAGCCTCATTTCGTTGACAGTTACGTTAGCCTGTTAGCCAACATAGCATTTATACGTGCATATTCCTGTTAAGTGCGTTAAATTACTGTATTTATTTTAGACTAACAAATACAACGATATCTACTCAAATCTGAACAAAAGCTCATATTTACCCTTGAAATTACTGATTGTTGGTATGTGTCCACAGGTCGTCTGTCAACATTGTTTTGGTTGAAAGTGGCAGTCCATAATACGCAACATTGACCCAATGTTTGTTAACGTTAGTCCTCACTGGTAGAGTTACATGGCTCGGTAAAACGACACAAACATGTGAAGCTCACTGTGTTTTAAGAGTTATCAATCTTGTAGTTCGATCTATCTGTTAATTGTCATGCAAACTGCTTCAAACTGGCTGAGCTGTGGAGAGTCGCAGCTAGCCATTAGGAAAGTAGGCGCTAACCTCCAAGAAAAACATACAAAATGGAGAACTGAGCAAGTCAGCCCCGTGGCAGACCTGTTTACAACATGCAGCGCTACCTGCCGGCCGTACGGTGACACTGCTGCTTGTATTAAGTTTCCAAGTTCTTTATTCTTATGAAGAAGTGTGAAGCAGTCCCTGGCTATGACAATCATTGTAACTCAGACTACCCTAAACAAGTTCAATATATATTAATGGAGAAAGGACAGTCACTCAACACATACAAAGTGTAAGTTAAAAATATAGGTATAACATAAGACAAATAAAGATAAGATATACTTTATTTAAATGTTTTCATTACAGCAGCATGTTAAAACAAAGCCATTGCACATCATTTGAAAAATAAAAAAGGTAAACAAAACATAAAATAGAAACAACTTAAAATAGAAAAATAAAACAGAACTAAAAAAAGTAAAAAATGAAAGTTTTGAAATGAAATGAAAAATGAAATTCCCCCTTGAAAGATACAAATCTGTAGACTGTCTGACAAATAAATACTATGAAGGGCCAAATTACAGCTAAAACAATTTAAAGGAGGGATATTTTTCACATTAAGTGTGAATAAAAACTTAAAAACACCAATAAAATACAAATTGAATCATATAACTTTGTAGGAGACATTATTTCAGATTGAGAAAAATGAATGAAAAAGGGAACATTATATGTTATACAAATATTAAAACAAATCAAAAGTAGGCGTAAAACATTTAAACAGCACTGCACTTAATGCAAATGATTTATCTTTCGAGTCCAATCTCAAACTTTTAGGACAACTTTGAGTGTTTAATGGGGATGGACTATAAATTAATGGATTTACCAACTGCAAAGCCATTGTTTTGATACATACACACATTTTGTTTGAAAAAATCCAGGGAAAGTGTGCAAAGCAGTGAACAAATGGTGCCCATTAAAAAAAAACCACCATGTTCTCCTCTTACATTATTGTTCATACAGCTGTCCACCATGGGCTCCGCTGTCTTGCAGCTGTTGAAGAAGCCTCTGACAGAGAGACATACAGGCTGAGACAGAAGGCTGTAAAGGAAATTGTGAATGACCATTTTAGTCATTCACAATACACTGACAATGATCTGATGATGAACAGAGGGGGGATCATTTATACATTTGCAAAGGACCAAAGGAGTAGTTACAGATCTGCATCGCTCTAAAAAGATACATTGAGGAAAAAAACAATGAGGTCGGAGTCTGCTGGTTATTTGATCACATCACTAAAATAAAGATTCAAATTCCAAGTTTAAGGATTATTGTTCACATCTAATGCAATTGATTGTTGATCATAAACTTGCATGAAAGAACATTTTCAATGTCACTGAAATGGTTGCATCAGTAAAGAATAAACCATTATAAGATAATTACTATTCTGTAATGGGTTACCTTATTTTTAGGCCTTATCAAATAAAGCATGAAGTTAACGTTGTTTTTATTGAAACAGAAGGGAGCTAAAAAAAAATTAAAGTGTTACTTTAATTATTATTTTGGCCCAATACAACAAGGTTAATTATTTTACACATAACATGCCAGCTCACACTTCTGTCTCTTTCATGAGGAAATATGAGTGGGAGAAAAGTGCCTGGGAAGGGAAGAAATGGGGTGGCAGGCTTTTACTGCGTGCATAGGGATAATAACTCTGCAGAAAGGTTTGGGCCTGTATTAGTTGTTGCTTTCAAGGCTGCACAACAGTGCATTTTAGTCTACTTTTAACAATGAACATTTCATCAGAAAACGTGAACGTTTATTGGTTCAGAAATTCATTTAAAACCATTTCTTACTCAACAGAGTTTGTACACCTTTCTTTGAGGTGTTTTGGCCAACGCCTTACTGCAGATTAAAAAGCTAGAACCTTCAAAATCCACGATTGTCAATGAAATGCAACAGCACATACATTCCTTACTTCATGCTCAGATGGGACCCATATTGTCTTACATTATTCATGCTGAAGTTGCATGAAATACAACCCTTTCCAAAAGGGTGAGTCTAATCTGGGAGGGGCGCCCAAACAGGAAATAAAGTGAGGACAGGAGGCAAATTTGCTCTAATGGGAGGATGAGTGAGATGAATAAGAAGCAAGTTTTATAGCACATAATGGGAGATACTCATCCCAAAGCAGGGGACAACAATGAACTCCAAGTCTCATTATACAATTTCAATACCAGAGATGTGAATGTAGTAAACAAATAAAGCAAATAAACCCTGATTCAATTTTCTTTATTGTCCCCATCTAATGATATGAAGTAGTTTTTGTTTTTTTCCCATACACTCTACTATAGGGTCACATAATCCACAAATATTACAATATTATGTATAATGTAAGCAGTGAAACCTCACATCACATAAAAAGAGATCAGTGGCATGCTCACTGTAGCTCTAAATCTCCACTGTTTGAATCCCACTCAGTCCCATGTGGCTGCTTAGCAACCCCTCTCCAGCACAATATAGTCTGAATTAACAGGGTAAAGCGTGACCGCTGCCTCCTCAAAACCACAAGTCAAGGGTGCGCTCCCATCATCATCGCCTTCTCTCAGCTCTGCAGCAGTAAAAGTCTCTGATTTATAACAACATGGCTTAAAAGACACTCAAAACCCAAAACAACCTGAAAAGCAAACATGAAATACAAAACAGAATGAAACACTGATCAGTGTAAATGCTGTCAGTGATGTAATAAGGGACTTTCTACTTCATGTAAAAAACCCACGAAAAAATGACACCTTTTAGTATTTTCCGGTAAACGTCTATTTGTCCTTTGCATACCTTTTATACAACACTAGTTTGTGACCTACTAATGTTTCTTAATGCTCTTAATGTCTTTCATTTTTGTAAAGCACTTTGAATTGTCTTGTGTTGAAAGGTGTTATATAAATAAACTTGCCTTGCCTTACTGTATATAGCAGAAAATTATGACAGCATTGTTAAGCCTTAAATTCTGCCTTGCATCTCACTTCTACAAACTGGATTTTCCGCCCTATAGTAGGGCATCACTGTGTGGAGTATACTGATGGCTCTGTGACAAATCACTGAGCAGGCCTTGAGCAATAATACTGAGTCCCAAACCTCTGTCCTCCTGATCCAGAAAAAATGACTCATTAATGAGTGTTCATATCGCTGAGTTTTGCCCTCTCACAGACATTCCTGGAAAACACTGCAAGAAAAATGCACTTTATAGGGGAGAAATGGACATCATAATTGAGGCATGTTTGAATATAGCATCACATACTTTTGTGTAAAATAAAGAGATACTAATCAATGCATTGTTTTATTTCTATCAGTTTATTGGAAATGACATGGAGCATCAAGCAGTTGTAAGACTTGAAGTGTGCTGAGATCTGTCCCTGGTCCTGAAATAGGATTGTACTCAGTCAAATCAATGAGGAAGGGATACATTTTCATATTCAGTCCCAGTGTTCTGGCTGTGACAGGTGATACTGCTGCATGCAAGTTTAAACTGATGCAAAAGGGTGCAACTTTAATTTGGATATTTTAGGTCATTTATTTTTATGACTGAGCCTTTATCGACTGTTGGATAGAAATAAGTTAAAGAGCAGCATCCTGCTCTACGTGAAGCTGTCACTCTGTCTCTGAGACACTGCATGGGACCTAACCCCTCACCCGTCTCTTGGGATAAGCGCGTCAGCTAAAAGCGTTAAATGTAAATGCGAAAGCCTCTGTGAAGACTCAGAAGAAGGGATTACAATCCGCAACGCTGGATGTTTCAACTAGACCTGAATCCTCTCCGCCAGCTGCACGCCGCCTATTGCTGGATCACAATCCAATGGAAAACGGCACAGACCCACATCGGTCCGTTTTATGTCGATCGTCTGGAAATGTCATTTTCCTTTAAGATGATGTAAGACATTACTTCACGGGACGATTTTTTTACTCTCCCTCTCTCTCTTGCACTGCTTGCAGCAACATTATCTTAAAGCTTCTGCCGGACCAAGCGTTTCCGCACTCAGCAGTTTGGAGAGATGGGCGCGCACAAGAGTCCCACTTTCATCCTCCCCGGAGCCTGTTTCAGGATCACAGTTGTCAGGAGAGACGCTCAGTAGGGATTGGATGCACGCACACTCTTCAATTGATGTGATAGATCCAGGAGCCAGACGCAAGGCGGTAGACATTTCCACAGAAAAAAACTTAGGCAAAAAAAAGGGGTTTTACTTTTTTTTGAGGTGGGACATTTCAGAGTGAAGTGAGGATTGTATTTCCTTGAAGTCACAGTAATGACCCATCGCAGAGGATGTGTGTAACGTGGTGCGCTCACTGGTTATGATAATCGATTCTGTTCGGAAAGGATACACCGAAGGGCAGGCACATTTACGCATGGGGTTAAAGGATATACTGTAGGCACACCTTTGGATTGTATGTCACGAGACTCTGGATGCAAGGACTGCAGCTTCAATCAGGACTATGCTTTTGGTCTGAGGGCATCAGCCCCATGCAGCTACACCCCACGCTCTGAACTTCTGGGACGTTTTACGCTCTGTGATCGAGACTCAGATTTCGTGCAAGATCGGGAAAAGAGAAAATGGCACTGAGTGAAAACTGCAAAACGGAACCTGCAAAAGAGCAAGGTTTGGTGCAAAACCCTCCATCGGATGTTGTTGAGCTCAACGTGGGTGGACAGGTGTATTACACTCGCCTTGCCACCTTGACAAGCTTTCCAAATTCCTTACTTGGGAAGCTGTTTTCTAACAAGAAGGGCTCCTCAAATGACTTGTCCCGGGACCTCAGAGGACGTTATTTTATTGACAGAGATGGTTTTCTTTTTCGTTACGTATTGGATTACCTTAGAGACAAGCTGGTTGTCCTCCCTGATCACTTCCCTGAGAGGGGAAGGTTAAAAAGAGAGGCGGAATACTTTCAGCTGCCAGATTTAGCCAAACTTGTATCTTCTGATGATTCAAAACTATTTCAAGACGACTTCAGTGATTTCGATGATGCGTCGCAGGGCAGCGAGAGGTTTTACTCCTCTTACTCTTTGGACAGGAGGTACGGCTACATCACGGTCGCTTTTAAAGGCGCTTGTGCTGGGGGAGGAAGAGACACTCAAATTGATGTTAAGGCCAAAAAGTTACCGAGGATCTTCATCAGCAGTAGGATTGGCTTGGCAAAAGAGGTATTTGGAGATGCCCTGAATGAGAACAGGGACACGGACAGGCCACCGGACCGTTACAGCTGCAGATTTTTCCTCAAGTTCAGACACCTGGAGAGAGCTTTTGACATGCTGTCAGAAAGCGGCTTTCACATTGTGGCCTGTAATTCGTCCCTGTCTGCGTCCTCCATCGGTCATTACGCGGATGACAAGGTCTGGTCCAATTACGCGCAGTACATCTTCTACCGTGAGTGAAGATTTATTCCTGCTCTATACTTTCAAAGGTGATGTGAGATAAATTGGTGATTTTCCAGAAATAATGACAGTGCACAAGTGCAAACCAAGTGCCCCTCCCTCCCTTACACATCAGGCAAATTAGAATATGGTGTTGCATGATGTCCACCAAAAAGACGTTTTTCTGGTTAATGGGTATACACATTTTGTCCACAAAGCGTTCTATAAGAAGTCCCATCATGCTATGTGTTTCTAATTGTCTAGTTTAAGAGGTGATCTGCAGGATCTGGTGTGTTGGCTCACACCACCAGGAGGCATCCACACATCCTTCATGAATCCTTGCATCCCTTGCAGTGGCAGACTTCTGTTTTGGGGTCCAGATAAAAGGCAAGAGTGCCCAAAGGCCTCAAGGGTGTTCAGTCACAATGCTGCTACACTTCAAGTACACAATGCATCATGCGCAAACATGGATTACGACTCAAATGGGTCATGAATAATATAGCAACATTGGGCAGCAAAAAAAGAAAACACACTGCAATTTCTTGAAGCAGCTTTGCTTTTCTCTTAATGACAGAGTGAATTCATCAGCAAATGCCTTCATTAGCCACACACATGGTTTATTCCATTCTCTGCAGAAGGTGGAGTTGGACCATATGGCCAGTTAAAAAACACTTTGTTCATTATTCTGAATGGCTCCCTTTGGAGGAGCTGGAGATAACCCAGTTGGGGGGTTAATGTTGGGGGTGCAGGACAGTGGGCATGACATATGGTTTGCTAATGATTCACCAATAGAGTTAATGCAGGCTAATTATAACAGAGGAGTATGCCTTGACCCGCACGCACATCCAGCCAAGTTTCTGGAACACAGCATCTGGTGTAGGTGTTGACCCCGCTCCCCATTAAAGACACTGTTCCACAGGACAAAGACAGTGGAATGGTGAATGAGGAGGTGATTAAAAAAAGGGGGACAAAATGTAATAGCATGGTAGGAAATAAAATGCAGAGTAAGAAAAGCCATGAGAGCTCAGATGGAAGCAAGCAGATGGAGGGGAGAGCGGCTGAGCAGGAGGGAAGAGAGAGTAAAAGTTGCATGAGACCTGGCCATGGGGAGAAAGAACTGAGGCAGAAAGAAGAGAGTGGGAGCAAGGCGCAAAAATAGATTAAAGTTAGTATCAGGCAGGAAAGTTCATGGGGTGTGAGGAAGTGGAGAGGAATAAAGAAGTATTTTGCGGCAAGACACAGAAGAAGAGGGAGAGACAGGGTTTTCATTAAAGAGAGAAGACAAGGTGAGGGTTCAAATGAAAAAGGCAGATATACAGCGAGCGTTGGGAGACAGAGGCCAAGTCAGAATGATGGATAGACACATCAGAGGCAGACATGCGTGAGAGGCCGTTATTCACGGCAGCACAGTGGCGCACATCCACTTTCAAAACTAATACAGTGACATGATTCTGAATGTGGGACATTGGCTGGCCTAGGGCAGGTAGTCCTAATCCAAGAATGCATGTAGACAAGTGCACCTTTCGTGGTCATGAGTCAGATGTGCTTTATTGTTGCTCTCAGCAGAACATTTCACTGCTTTCTTTTTACCCCCATCCCATCCAATCAGAGGCTCACATGGAGTGAAACGGCGCGGCTGGGTTTGTTCAGAGTGTAAAAAGGGTATTCCGGGGCAGTAAATAAATTGAGAGACTTTCTTCCAGACTGCCAGTTCTTGAGCATCATACATGTTGCTCTTCTTGTTAAATGCATGAGTTGTTTTCTAGAGGCTCCACAGACTCTCAGTAATAGTGTGGACTCCGAAAAGTTTCCCAAAGGCCAACAGTAGATATTCATAATTTTACTGCATGGCATCATCTGTATTAACAACAGCAGTCAGGGGACTTGTACCCTTATAAATGTATTACGCTCTGCTCTTAATTATTGTCACCCTGTCCTGCTAAGTAGGGTATGCTGTTGGTTTATTCACTGACCAAAACAAATGAGTCTTTCACGAAAAGGGCACCCTCCCTAGGAGGCCCCTGTGTCCGAGCATTCATCATGAACAAGAGTTTTTTTCTCCGGATGGCCATGATGAATAATTACCTAAAGGTCGAAAGGACTTCACCCCTTGAATAAACAACTGAGCCAAAGCCATATATGCCCAAACTGACTAACGAGCAGATTGAATAGGACATATAATGGAAGCTGGTTTGTTCAATCAGCAAAGAGGAAATGTTAGTCGTGGTTAAAAAAAAGGAACTCTGAGAGTGAAGTCAAAATTACGAGATTTAAATAATTTGTTTTTCTTGACAACAGATTGAGAGGTATTTGTTGTTATATTTAAGTTTAAAAAGTCAAAGTTGTTGGATTGTTCACAATTCTTATGGAGTTTATAAAATAGCATCACTAAATAAGTAAACTTATCAAAGGCACATTTCTTTCCTCATTAATAAATTCACAAGTTTTTTCTTTTACCGGTAAAAATGATCTTCAATAGTTGGTGATCCTGTGAGGTTATTTGTCAAGCACAAGCTGACACATTAGTTAATTAGCTTGACAGGGACATTTATTTATTTTTCCGTTTGGCAGTATCAACATTATTGTTGTAGTGATTTACAACTCTAACCTCCCAGTTGACGTCTGGGACCAATCACCTTATTGCTTATCATCTCTGGGGAAATAGACGAGTGTGAGCTAATTAAAAAGCAATCTGTGATCCCAAAATATTTCCAGTGTCTCCAGTCATGCAGGATGGAGAAGCAATCTAGAAAGATAAATGCTAACCTATTTCAAAGGCAATTTAAAGTATAAGTCATACTGTATTTCAAAATAAAAGTCAATTCATGTAGGCAAATTATCCGTTGTCATGGACACAATGACCTGCTTTGACATTCCACATCACAGAGGCAGAGCAAACCATCATCGAACAGTCAACCTGGCAACATCAGAGACTTTTTCATCCTTCTACATCTGAAAGGCCTGTGCAGAAGTGCCTTGTCAAAATGGGCGACACATACAGATGGAGAATGATTGCATTTGCCAGGTGCTCTGTTAATAACTATGCAGTCTTCATTTGAGCAGTGAATGAGATGATGTGTCGCCATAATGAACAATGGCCATAAGGCGACAGCGAGAGAGTTGGGAGGGGGAAGTAATCAATTGCTTAGGTGTAATGGAGGCAAAGATTGGGCCGTCCCCGAGCTCCCAGAGAGCCTGGGTGGAGTCTGGATGGATTGGCATTACCTGCAGGAGATAGATGGTGCTCCCCTGAATAACTCATATACATCTTAAAGAGCACCTGGGTGGAAAGATGGTCAGAAGTAAGGCGCGGTGTGTGCTTGTGCCATTATTTCTCACAATGGTTGCAGCACCTTTTGCAATGCATCAAGTAAAGTGGACAATCTGGCTCACCTTGGGAGTAAATATCACCCTATTAAAAATTGTAGATTGATTGCAGATTCAAAAGGAAAATACGTTTTGGAAATCAATTATTCGTTTGAAACCTCATACTCTGAATTTAGAGGGACTATGCTGGTGGTTTTTCATGGTTAAGATCATTGACTACAGATGGTTTTCATATCACTGCTGCATGTTTTCTAAATGTAACTAGAAGCTTTTATATTGATTTATTTGCAGCCAGGTGTCTCCGTGTCATCCCACTCCAGTATTTAAATGGACTTGCAGAGAACAAGCATAGGCAATATATCATAATCAACATTTCATTATCCTTTTTTTGGTCAACGTTTTAGTTTTTGGCTTGGATTTAACAACAATATATACTGTAATGAGTGCTGAATTACAGATGTTGCAAGTGCCCTTGAACGCACCAACAAGGAGACTTTTCAAAAGGAGAGTTCCTGCTTGTAACTTCATTACCAAGTGATGATAATGCGATTTTGACAAATAAAAAGACTAAATATAGACTTTGATGGATGACCCACATTAAGCAATTTGCAGTGCCCATATTGGAAAGAGTAGAGGCAGTGTCTGCATTAAATGCACGCCATCAATCTAAACATAAAACACTTAAAACCTCCAGTATAGCCCTTTGAAACAAAAACAGAGAAAGTTAGCTTGTTTACATTTTAAGATGTAAATTGAATATTGTCTTTTTTTAATCCCTGAGTCTGTGTTGGTCCTGCTCTCTCTAGCCGTTGGACACCAGGTAGCTCTTACCATCTGACATTCAACACCTTAATATACCCTCCAGAGACACTTAATGGCTACAGTACTTGGGCAGTGGAGCTCGCTATGGGTAGGGCTGAGAGATTTTTACGAATATGTGGGATCCCATGTGTTGGTAAGCAGGAGAAACATTTGCATGATTGTGATTGTCATGGCAAGATTGTGTAAAGAGCAAATTAAAGCATGTTCGGTGATACAATGTATCTACTTCCCGAAAATCGGACCCAGTTTGAGTCAGTCATGTTGAAATTTAAAGAGGATCTCATGAGCTTAGAGTTCACTTTCATTGGACATCATTTTTTAAAATATCAGCTATTTGTCAGGTTGAGGGACCTTCCTTAAGCCCCTCGATGCTGATGACTAGTGCTGTGAATACTCAGGACACCTTTGCTTCTCCCCGCCTCGTCTCGCTTCATCAGTGCTTGTATTGTGGCGGGGTGTGGTTCTGGGTCAGGGGACAGTCCCACAGGGAGAGGCTGATATAGACGTTTCAATCTATCTGCCTTGCTTGTTCATCTCCCTGTCAGGGAGACACTCAGCGGGGCAGCCTCCCTCGGACTCTGTGAGGAGACAGCACCCCACTTGTCATTATCAATCAGCCAATAGAGACGTCAGCCCCCTCACGGAAAACAGATAATTTGGACCAGGGCAGTATGAGGTCTTTGAGAGCGTAAGAGTGTCCTTGAGTAATCATGTTAAGCTCCAGCTCCTTCTCATCACTGCTGCAGATGAGGGTTGTTTCAGCAGAGCTGGCTGCGTGGAGGTTATTAATATTGACAAATTCAATTGTATGCAGATATTACAGACATTATTAAAGAGGATAGCTGCCATCAGTTATGCTGGACACAAACTGCTGAAGTGATACTTTTGCACCAAATAGGACTATCTCGGAGAAATAGATTTCCTTCACCCTGTAAGGACGGTCACTGCCTTTGCAAGACAAGCCTTTTTTTGCTGCAAGGACACACTGGCCTAATTTGTGAGCTAACAAGCATGTAAACTACACTCCTCCTGAGGCAGTGGCGGAGTAAAACATATTTGTGACTGGATATGGGAGCTGGAGAAAATAACATCAGTGTGAGATCAGAGCTCATAGCTTATCTCCCTGGCTGCATGCATATGCATATTTATCCTGCCAGAAAAACAAAGTGGAGTTTTTTCACCATATAATCAGGACTCCCTTTTTTCTTCCTTTTTTTTTGTTTCTCGCCCAAAGTCTAGGCAAGAGAATATCCTTGCATTAGAATCAAGCAGCTACTGAAGCGTCTGAAGATATCTCACACCACTCAGCCTTGCAGGATTGTGTTGTGTTCTCGCACAGAAAACAAGTAATTTTGTTCCAGAAAGTTGTTTATTTTTCCTGACTCTGGCTGCTTCATGTTCAACATATTTCCATTGATTTAGATTGAGGGCACAGTTCACAACAGTGCTAAGATTTACATTTGAAAGAAGGACAGCTTCAGGTCACACAAGTGCAAATCAGAAATAAATGGAGTTTCAGCCTTCTGGTTATGTGCATTTACAACGTAAAGTGAGTGATGAGCCTTTCTTGTTTGGCTTTATTTATTTTTTGCCTTTTAGATTACTTGACTAAAGCACAGAGCTTGAAACAAATGAATAATCATCACACACCCTTGATGAATCACTTTAGAGGCACGGATTAAAGCAAACACTAATTCTGGCAAGAAAGCCACTGACATTTGAATTTGAGTTTGTCAGAACCCTCTGCCTTCAGCCACCACAATGTCCTACTTTTATGCCAATCATATCCTCCTAATGGGGAAAACGTTTGATTTTAATGCAATGGCAGGCAGTTGAATTTCCATATAACTCTGACCTCTCTAAGACACGAGGACAAACACCCCTGCATTCATTAGCGATGGAGGAGTTTGAGGATACCCCATGTGACACCCCCGCATGCCTCTCTGCCGGACTCCACTCCCTCTCTCTGTGTTATTTATGAGAAGTGCCGACACAGCCTCAGTCTGAGGACCAGCCCAAGTCTTTTAATGTGGTTGGAACATGATCTCTTAGACAGCCAATATAGATCTGAGGAAAAAACACAATGCAATCAATAGCTTCCCTGAAAAGATACCAAAGAGTATTACACATGCCCACTTGTTTAAATGTACCCGAGAATGACGGTTTCCTGACAAGGCTCTTAGTTGTTTCCTGTCTTGGCTCTGAAGGTTTTTTAAAAACTTGACACTACAACACTTCACCCAAAACACACAGTTGGTTTTTCCCTTTTCGGCCATGTCCACACTTCGTTCTGACAATGTGTTGTCTGAAACAAAATGCAAGGTGCTTCTAAGCCCATCAGTGGCTTTAAAGCAATTCATACTCTTGCATGGCCTGAACATGTTATGCTGCTATTATTGGGTGTTGGCTAGTTTCCTAAATGGTTTGCCCCTCCGTACTACAGCATCCACCATTTAGCAACCAAGCTCTGCCTCCCTCCTCTTCATTGCTAAAGCGCCTGTATCCATTTGCCTGGTGCTGCTCGTCTGCTAGAATCAGCTAGAATCAGCTAGAATCATTTTCTGCGGAGGGAAATTGGTGCGTTGATTGGCCCCTATACTCATGGATTAGCCATTAAAAAGCTGTTAGTGACTCTCTCACTATCAGCTCAATGCAATCATTGCACTAGAGATAAGGTAATTATTACAGTGTGTGCAGAGAGGTTCAAATCCCCCTTGAACTGTTGAGTATAAATTGGTGGAAGCATTGGAAGATGCTAATGGACAAATTATTACTCCCTCTGAGATATCATTGCTATTGAGTCTGTATCATCCCATTGGAAAAAGCCATTAAGAGGTTTTTAGAGTCTGTATTAATGGGTTTATTTCTTATACACTGTTGTTTATATTACACAGGGCACATAAGCTTCCACACTGCACATCTCTACCTCTAAATGCGAGCATAGTTCAGGGATATTTTGGTAAATGAAAGGCAGTTAAATTATGTACTATCCACTCACAAGCCAGCGGGCAGTACATTACAGTAACTCTGGTTCATAATTAGCAATGTAGGGGGATGTGAGACTATACAAAAAGGGGGCACACCAGGAAGTATGAAGACTGCTGAAATCCTCAGTTACCACCTGGTTCACTTTCTGTCCAAACTTCATGACAAGAGGTCAGCACATCTTTTCACTGACCCAGTTCTGTTAACTCCCAAGATAAATTATACACTTTTTCTACTTTGTGTCCCCCCCCCAAAGGTAGAAAACATCTTGTTGAGTTATTTCACTGAAATACATTCTTAATACAAGTCAGTCAGGTTACAGTTCTAATAAGAAACTGTGACAGCGGAGCAGATTGTTTTGGCTCTGAGACGAGCTTTGCCTTGGGAAATGGGAAAGGTCTTTTGGGGCGCCGTACTGAAATGAACTGAGCTTTGGGGACTCTCTTTATCAGAGGAAGCAATATACATAGCCCACAAGGACTTTGAAATTCAGCAACTACAGTAAATGTCAAAGCCAATAATTTCCATGTGCTTACATCTGTACCCCCCTTAATACCCACACACACTCGCAGTCATCTGATACTCATTTAAAGATGTTTGTATGATGTTAAAACTGCTGCGTAAGCATCTGTCAGTATTTGCTTTATCAGTGCAAATGTTTGTTTTGATTAGAGCTTGAATTGTCGCCATACAGACAGGTTAGACGTTAGTCTATTCTGCATGACAGAGGGTCTTGCGACAACAGAAAATGTACTGCAAAATGAGTGACAAATGTGTTTGTGTGTTTGTTATCTAGGTGGTCCCTCAAAGTGGATGTCCTCTCACTGTGACTGCTGCTGCTGCAAGAGCCACAAAAGTGAGCGGGAGGGAGAGAGCGGCACTTCTTTCAACGAACTCTCCACTTCCTGTTCTGAGACCCAGTCGGAGGCTAGTTCCCCTCAAGGAACCGTGATCTGTGGCCCTGTGAGCCGGCACTCAAACATCCAGACACTGGACCGTCCCATGCCCAAAGGACAAGTCCATCATCTTCAGCAGGCGGAGATGCGTCGCAAGACTGACATGATGCGCGTGAGAACCTTCGGGGTCCGAGAGCGAGAGGCCGCAAAGAGGAAAGCCAACAAGGGGAAGATGACTCCGGAGCAGGAGCTGGAGAAATGCATCCAGGACTTCCGGCGCATCAGGATTCCTGAACGCTTTCCCGAGCGGAAGTACATCTGGCAATCAGAGCTCCTGAGAAAGTACCGTCTCTAAGTTTGAGTGTGAAGAAGAAGAAAGAGATGGTAGTATCATGTCACCATCAATGAAGAGTATTAACTACATAGGCAATAGATTGCACCCTCTAAGGCACATACTGTATTCGTCAATAAAATAAAAAAAACTATGGTCACTTTACTGCCAGCATGACTAGCTGAGCACACAAAGTACAAGGCAGTGTGAGTTTGTAAAGTATGCACAGTGTTGTGTACGATATGCACATGATGTGTTAATCAGGTTCCTCCTGTTGGGGCTTACATCACTAACCCTGTTCTCACCTCAGAGGGCTGGAAGTGTACCAACAGCTACTCTATCACTAGATGAAGCAACAAAGCAACCTCAGGGGCAACATCATTACAACTCATCAACTTCCCACAAACTAAATGTGCAATTGCCCAGTAGCTGTTTTTTAAACATGGATGTACCCATATGGTGCTGTGAGTTAGCAATGGAATATCACTATACTCCACTGATAACACATACTTATCGTAGGCTTTGATATCGCCACTGCATGTCATTTCACCCTTAGCATAATTATGCAATATCAAACAAACTTTAAATTCACTGTTTTGTGTGATGGGTAAAAATGGTGTGTTATGACTGGGGCTAACTTAAATGAGGAAAGCACTGCCTAGATCTGTTTGCCATTGTAAAACGTTATGTCTGATGTTGTCATTACGTGTTGGATATATGATGTTGTGTAGGTAGAGTAAATAATGCCAATGGATATTTGATTAATCCTTGATTGTAAGTGTGCAAAAAAGCTAATAAATGGGTTAAATTTAGATGTACATGGTAATTCCATTTTTAATTTCAACTCAGGTCTTGGGTCTCATAATTGACCTTTTACAGGGATGGTCCAATCTCAGCTCAGCAGCCATGATGAAAAGCTTTAGATTGACATTTTACGACGCTTTTAACCACAGCGACTTACATACTCAATACTGTGGACAATTCCCACAGGAGCAATTTGGGGTGAAGTGTCTCAGGGACACAACGACATGCTGACTGCAGTGGGGTTTGAACCTGTGACCCCCTGATCCCAAAACCAAGGCTCTATCCACTGCGCCACACACCTTACATTTCTCTATCATACATAAAATAAAATAAATTAAGTACTTTATTAATCCCAATTTGGGAATTTATTTTGCATACATGCTGAGGTGGAGTACACGGGGCTATTAGTAACAGCTATACTCTGAAGAGTTTGTTAGCTTGATTTGGCTTTTCCAAAGCCAAAGATACAAAAAAACAAGGTTGGATTAACATTTTGGCTTATTTGCTCTAAAATTGTTAGCAGGTCCGTCTAACTAGCTTAATGTTAAGCCGAACCTAGTCATCGATGACAAAGAGTCTTTGAATAATATTTAACTTGACCTTTTGGGAGTTACAGATCACATTAAAAGAAACAGTTGACATCTTAAAAAGTCAGTCGGAGATGGCATTTTCAACTAACTGACAATAACGAACCGAAATCTAAAGTTATTTGAAACACCTAAAGAGCAACTTGCAGGTTAGAGACCCCAGTGAATAGATGTGTAGGAAAATGATCTATACACTAGACTCTAGTGACTAGATTGTCCCAAAAATATACAGAAATATACACTACAGTGATATCTGGCGTAGTTTTTGTCAGACATTTTTACTTCCGCATAAAAAAAGACCACCCACGTGTGACGTCACACAGGGAGAGCGGCCGGCCTAACATATGCATAAACATGGTTCACAATGCTAGTTTTGACACAGAAGAGGTTGAAAATGTATATTCGTATGCATATGACGGACCACAACCTTATAATTATGAGCCTGCTGCTAGGCGTCCAAGAGACCAGGAGCAGCCAAGGATGAGAAGAAATAACGGCCATCGGAGAGAAATGGAGCTGTGGTGTGAGGAGAACCAGTGGAGAACTGGGCAGCTGTCTTGGTGAGTGATATGTTAGCTAACGTCGGTCACATCACAACATTGTAAAGTTAGTTATCATATATCAGGCTATAACTAAAGTAGTATTGATAATATAGTAACGTTACTGGCAGGACTGTTGATACTGATCCATAACAGAAACTAATGCGCAAGTATCAGCGGTATCTCGCGTTACCTAAACCACACCGAGGGGAGAGACAGAGCAGCGAAGGGGGGGAGAGAGATGTAATACGGTTTCCTGTTAACGTTATGTTTGATAGGGGCTTGTTGTGTGGGAAATGCCAGTCCATGGCCTCTGGAGAGAGTATGCGCTGCAGGGTGGTGGATGCACCTCGCACAATGCACCCAGGAACGAAAGCTGGAGTTTGTGCAACCTGCACAACACACAATAGCTCACCATGATTAAAAATGATGAAATGCAATGTAAAATTACCGAAAAAATACCAGCTCACTAAATCACAACCGCTCAAACCAACTACCAACTACCAACTACTACCGTGACTTGGGCAGAGAAGGAGTCCGAGAAAGTTGCTCCCCTATGTGACGTAATATGACGCGTTTGACGTTAAAAAAAAAAACTACTACTACACTACTTTCCCCTCTGAATTCCTGCCCTTAAATAACATGAAATCCTACATTAACTTTTTTAATTGTAATTTTCAGGCAAGGTTAAGCATAAATGTAGTAAAAAAAACTTTTAAAGTTGCTCTTTAAGGAAGCCTGCATATGTTGTTTTGCTCCAGTTAAAAATGTACACATCTCTACAAAAGAGGTGGCGAGTACAAAGCACGGATCTATTATAAGAACTGGATACGGTCTTGATTCCTATATTGTCCTATAGTGAGAGCACTATATTCCCATGTTTCTCTAGTCAGAGATGCCAGGATTTATAATTTGAAGCAAAAATAATTAGGGTTTGACGTTATTTCTTTTTTCAATGACACTGTGCCAACCCTTCAAAACTGGCTTCATTGAGGAAGTGAAACAGTTCCTTCCTGGTTGACATTTCAGTGTGTGCCTCATCCTCTTGGGAGGATCATAAGGAACAGGAAGACAACCATAGCTGTGCATCACAAGCGCCATTTATAGAGAGCACTATTTTTAGCGAACAGATTTCTGCAGTGTCGCCACATTGCATCCAAATGGAGGAGAGAGGCTTGGGGACCATATCGCTGCAACCCCAAAAGCAGCCTGTGTGATGATAGATGGAGAACCGATCCTCTCTTGGGACAGTGAGTGTCCAACACAAATTCAAAGGAAAAGGCTTTCTTCATACATTTTGCTCTATTTGCAGAAATGAAAACAGCAAAGCCAGATTATCAGGCATATAACCCCAAAGCCCTTCTACCTATACGTCAGCTAAGGCATACATGCTCACTGAAACCTTTAATCCTTTTCAAAATAGGACAGCAGCCTATACACCAAAATGTCACAGAGATTTGAGTCTAAAAATCTTTTTTAAACTATATTTAGCTGCTGCTTAACTTTAAGATATAAAGGTTACGATGAGACTTCCAGAAACTCATAGAAAAGGGCAATAGATTGGTTATACTCTAGCAGAGAATAAAATAGCAGAAACCTGGAAGAGGACTGTAACATAATACATTTTTCAGGGATACAGTGGCCTCTCCTTCACTGTGCACCTGGACTGATCTCTTCCTCTCAACCTCCGGTCAATAGGAACACAGCATGGAATCTCTCAGTTGAAAATCAAATGCCCCTTTCCTCGACTTTGAAAACCAGATCCGCTTTGGGTGGAGTTTCGTCTCGCACTTAGCACGATCTGAATTCTAATACCCCAATGAAAAAATCAATGAATCTATTTTTACATATCAAATATACACCACGTCACAGCGTTGCCTGGCCTGGCCCAGTTGACCTTGCTGGCCTATCCCACAGAACCACCTGAACGTAGCAGTTGCCGCTCTGCTTTCCTCACAGATCAATAGCCTCAGATCCTGCCCTGGCCTTATAGCCTTTATTGTCGGTCGATATCCAACATCCTCCTCTAGGATGCAGAGTAACATTAAATCTTCAATAAAAAAAAACATCACTGCCACCGCTAACAGCCCTCAATTATCCGGCAGGGTTGCCTGTAGGCCTTTCATTTCCCACAACAGCTTTCTTTAGCATGAGACAGGTCTCACAGAGTGATTACAGCCCTTGTATTAGAAAATGACTGCAAAGCCTGAGAGTGGGAGAATTACCCTGCTTATCAGATATTACAGGTGACCAGAAAGGACTGCTATTCACACATGGGATAATAGAAGCATGATGTAAAACCAAGCAAACAGGATTTCATTTCTCATACAATGAATATAAGGATTAGACTCTGTATTGCAAAAGGTTTGGAAGAGACTGTCATTTGTTGTAATTGCATACATCTGAGGTGATGAATTGTGTTTTTGTGTAAATGTGCAAGATGTCAGGATCAATGCACAAAAGCAGGCACTGCAGGAAAAAACTGCAATAGAAAGATGAAACATACAATGTATCTCCATCTTTTCAAAATGATTAACAGACTGATACTGGTAGAGGTTTTGTTGCCTGCAGCCCGTCTCCATATCTATCAAAGACCAACATGTTTTTTTCTGCTCACTCATCTAATTTTAGATGACATCTCAGGAAGTGCATGGAAAAGTGACTAAAAGGGAGACTTATGATCTTTTTCCTGAGCTTCACATTGTTGTTATTTGCTTATATGTTCATAATAATGGCGAAATAAGGAGATTCCCACGAATTTGCTGATCATAAAATAGAAAAATATGAACCTGTACAAATGCTTTTGGCCCTTTTTCATCTTACAGTTAAACTACTTTGTGCATAATATTTCCCTTTTAAATTAGGAGATGGTTGTGTCACAGCAAAACATTTACCTTCTTGCCTCATAACCCTGGGGCCAAGTTTTCACATTACTGTCACGTCATTTATTTGTGTGTTAAACACATATTGCATATACTTTATGACTGCACAGGGTCAATCTGTTAAAGCCACATTGTGCTCTAAGCTGTGGGTATACTATACATATTTTGTGCTCTTTCATGCGGAGCCTGCAGGGATGTAGTTAGAGAACTTGGAGTCAATTTACAGCGATAGAGTACATGTAAGGTCTTACACTGGCCTGATTCTGCCAAGTCCAGTGTGTGTAAATACCAATGGAACTCATAACAAATGAGTCCAGGGGAATCAATTACAAAATCACGGTGAATGTCATCACCAACCCCCGCTGCAGGACAATTGGAAAATATATCCTGCATAGTGTGACTTTCTTGAGGCAACTATAAACAGTAGACTAGACACACACACACACACACACACACACACACACACACACACACACACACACACACACACACACACACACACACACACACACACACACACACACACACACACACACACACACACACACACACACATACCATGTATACATCACTTCAGGGGACATTACATTGACTTACATGCATTTCCTGGAGACTTATCCTAACCTTAACCATAACCAACACATGCCTAACCCTAACCCTAACCCTAACCCTTACCCTAACCCTTACCCTAATCCTAACCCTAAACCTAACCAAGTCTTCACCCTAAAATTAATGATTCCCCTCATGGGGACCTCCATGTTGTCCCCATAATGTCCCCACACGTGACTGTGTAGACAGATTTAGGTCCCCACAAGTATAGTAATGCTAGGCCACACACACACA
Source organism: Gymnodraco acuticeps (assembly GCF_902827175.1). Taxonomy (NCBI): domain Eukaryota; kingdom Metazoa; phylum Chordata; class Actinopteri; order Perciformes; family Bathydraconidae; genus Gymnodraco; species Gymnodraco acuticeps. Next base: position 1,773,825 of record NW_022990700.1, read on the forward strand.
CACACACACACACACACACACACACACACACACACACACACACACACACACACACACACACACACACACACACACACACACACACACACACACACACACACAAATACTGCAGTGACAGGTGTCCGTCAATAGTGCTGACTTCAGCAGCCATTGAGTGCACACTGAGTCTCCTCCTGCACTCCTTTGGCGCCCTCAGCTCTCAGCTCCCTGCTCTGGCGCCAGCACTGAACAACAGAGCCATAATCATTCATCTCCATAGACAACCACTGTCAGCAAGTTAGTTCTATGTGTTATCTGTGTAGCTTGACACCATTTTAGATCCTCTGGGATCCAGCGTGCCTTTTGCACTGCACAAAAAACAATATTCAGGATCTGGGTGCAAAGCTCCTAATTAGGCAAAAATATCCAGGCGTCCTGAGAAGTATGAACGGGTGACTGGAGTGGAGAGCGAGTATGGTACCTGCCAATGCTCACCTGAACCCCCCCTGGGACAGAGAGTCTACCGGGGTTTGAAGACAAAGAGAAAAATTAGGGTTTATAGAGGCCACTCTGCTGCCTTGTTATGAGGTCAGTGAAGTGAACTTGAAGCTCCACATGCAGGTGTACTTAAGGTTTTTTTTCTTTCACTGTTCCTGTTGGCAGCTTTAAGGAGCCTGATTTACTGCCAAAGTGTCTTCCCCTCGTCATTTTCCCCCTCATTACCTTATCCCTTTCTCAAGGACTGCACTGCTGTGGAGAATATACAGGCTCAATTAAGCTGTTCTGACCGGAAATCCCATTGCTCATAAATCACCGCCAAGGGCTACTGATCAGCACTGCTCCACCACAGCGTATAAGCAGCTCACCCCTGTGTGCGCCGCTGAGCAGGACAGAGGGTATTATAAATCAAAGTAAGAGTACAGAGTATTGCAGAGGATAAAATACCGTAGGATGAGGTACCGTAAATCTGTAATATAATCCCGATTCTGTGTGAGATGTGATATCAGACAATGAATACAGCAGGACAGGTAAACAGTTAAGAGGCTACGGGACAACACATCCTAATGACTGTTAGGAGGCTGAAATGAATGCCTTTTATAATTTAAATGTTATGATGGAGTTCTTTTATGCAGCAGAAAAAAAACTTAGAATTTCACTTTTCTGTTGAGGCAGATTTTGCACACTCTAAATGTGCTGTGCTCAGCTAATGTGTCGGCCTATTAAATAATCAGTGGGGGAACATTGTCTTAATTCCTCCCAACATTTTCCCAGTGCAATTAGACTTGCATGCCCGAACCATACCTTGAGGTGTCTTTGCTTTATAAAACATCCTCAAATAGCTTCAGAGCTCTTTTCCATGTATGTGTAACCCTTTTTAGCATATAAGCGTGATAAAGACTCTGTTCGCCGTTAATTTATTTCATGCCTTTTAACGAGGGCCTAGGGAGAAACTCTGCTCGGAATGCATTACAGAGCCATTACTGTATAAGCAAATACTCTCTGTATTAAATGTAAGCTTTCGATTTGACTTCAAGGCTTCAGGTTTATTATTACAAATCTGAGCTTTAAAGTGACTGAAAAAACATTGTTTGAGGTTAGGTCTGCTGAATTTTGAAAGCTGTTTCATGTTGACTGGGAGGTGATTATGTTACGCAGTGAGGATGGTTTGCTATCTCTGTCACCATTCCTTGAATGTAATCCAATCTATTTTCAGTTTAATCTGTTGTTTTGAAAGGATGGGAGGTTTAGCATTACACGCCAGAAGCAGACGCACTTTAATACCCAATACATTTCCTTCCCAGTTACACTCATAATCATTATTTATTTTCCCCGGGGAAGTAATATTCATATTATTACCTTCAAGTGCAGGAATGCAGCATGTGTTTTTGAGGGATATCATGAAGTATATGTACAAAGCTGAGTGCTTTATGCCCGTAAGAAACTCCCGATGTTACCCACGGACACCAGATTAATCCTCACAGAGATTAAATGTAGCACACAGATGTTGGGCATGTTCACATCATCTGACCTGCTACTATTGCCCTGTGATCTTCAGCTGCACACTCAACATTGCTGCACAGATTACTTAAAAGCATATCCTGAAAAGATGACGTTCAGGGAAATAATGCTGCACATGAATATTCTAATGTTGACTGTGTTCAAAATATAAAGCATTAATGTTTAGAACAGATTAAAAAAAAAACATTGCCAAATAAAGATACAGGCTTAAACTAAAAACAGAGCCTGTGGTTAAAAAGAAATATTATTTAACATAAACACTTGCAAACAATTACGTTTGAGAGGTCATGCCAATCACACTTGTGGTACATTTGACAGACTTGTTTCAGTGTTTATGTCAATTTAAATACAAAGAAAAAATGTAGAGTATTTTTGTATTCCCACACCTGAAAAAAAACAACTGTTAGACTCTAGAGAAATACATTGTATAGAGAAAATGTAATTCAATAATTAAGTAACAAAAGTAATCAGTCAGCCATGCTAGTAGGCTTTAAGCAGTAACATTGTCACAATCATAATGTGATAATATTAAGCCGGTATTCTAATATTTATCATGTCTACCGTCCCAGTTAAGCATCCTAAATATCAGCAACATTTACTAAAAACAAGAGCTTATAGGGATATTTGATCCATAAACCAAAGTATTGGACATTTGAACTGTCTTTCCTGATAGGGGTGCGAGAGAAAACGTTAAGAGATAGCCAACGTTTTTACAATTCATCATGAGAGAACATGAATGTCTGGAACAAATGGCGGTCAGTTGTGGTGGAGACCTTTCACTCAAAAATATAAGTATCAACCTACTCTTGGTTGTAAAGTAAAAGTGAGATGATCCCCAAAGCTATTAGGACACATTTAGGAAACAATATTGTTTGAACAAAATGTTGTGAAAGACCTTCCAGTAGACGTCTAAATCTAGATAACTATGATAATAGGTGATAAAATGCACATTGAGTGCTTAACCACGCACTAGCAGCAAAAGTATTTCTGGTGTTTATTTGTGTTTTTATTAGGTGTTATTATCTACATGTCGCTTTTTTATCTTGTGTGTCCTGTTCTTTGTTGTTAAATTGTTGGGTATTAGTTGCTCATTTGGGAATAAAGGTCATACATCTGAACTTGAAAACATTGACTTGCTTACAGAACAGGAAAAGTCAGTAGATTAATCTTCTGCACACAATGAATGTAAAACAAATAATATGTCAGGACAAACACAGAAACAGTACCATTCTTATAGCCTTATATCATGAATTAAAATACACTACTTATAATATTTTACATACTTTCTTGGGTGGGAGTGGTAAGGCTTGGATTCACAACCAAGTATTTTTTAAATCTTGGCTTTGACTTCAGTAGTATCTGTTCTTATTCTATCAAGACTTGCTGCAGTGATGCTATTATAGTGACACAATATATAGGGCAAGCAAATGTTTATCCGAATAAAAGCGTAAACAACCCAGAGCCGAGCAGATTCTGTTTCTCTTGTAGCAGTGAAAGTGTTAAGACCCCTGCTCTCTCATTCATCTCTATTGGCCTATGTCACCTCAGAGAGAAAAGCGAGATTACTCCCATCCCCGGCCTCAGACTCTCATTTAGCCACATACTTCAAGCCATTATTCAGCCATCATAGGAAAGCAACAAAACAAATGGTATTTACCTCAAAGGCCATATTACCTCAGGGGGAGGGAGGGATAAGGAGCTGGGAAGCGGAGAGACGTGAAGAGGAGGGGGTGTAAACAAGAGTTAGAAACTCATCATGGAGCTGCAGCAGCCTCACTCCCTCAGCCAGTGTCAGGCTGTCATCTGAAAACATGACAAATGGCTGAAATGAGCTAGAGAAGGATTTGACACAGATGTCTGACATCACCATCTAATCCTTCACTGCACGCTGGGAACGCCACGATGGGATGGATTTGATTGCCATGGCAACAAACTCAAAAATAATCCAGCAGACCCTGAAAGCATGGGTGATTGGGTTTGATTTTGATTGTGGTATTAAATCACAGTCTGCTTCTACACCAAAGAATGACTGATTTCTAAATTAGGGCACTGTTAATTAGACACCCTCATGAAGCCCGGGTCTATCACAGTCTATCACACAATCAAAGAGCTTACTCGTGTGGTTTTAACCTACAAGCTTCTTACACGGCTGAACCAAAGCCTCCAAAGTATCACTGATTACATCTGCAGTTCTTTCTATCCTGTGCTTTAGGGCCTCAAGTCTCTTTCTGCTGGATGAAATGTGAACATCTGGACAGTCGTTTTTTAAAAGTTACAAGAGGTCATGTTCGAGAGAGTGAAGAAGTCAAGGTGAGAGAGGAGGAAAGTTGAGCGCGTAAAGGGCAGGGTGCAAGTGCTGGGTGATACTGAGCTGTGTGAGTGTGTGTGTGTGTGTGTGTGTGTGTGTGTGTGTGTGTGTGTGTGTGTGTGTGTGTGTGTGTGTGTGTGTGTGTGTGTGTGTGTGTGTGTGTGTGTGTGTGTGTGTGTGTGTGTGTGTGTGTGTGTGTGTGTGAGATAAATCCACAGTTAGGTGCCAGCCATGAGTCAGGAATAGGTCTGCTGAGTGATTAACTTTAGATAAAGGAGACTCCAGGCCTGGATGGGCGGGATCAGAGATCCTTGAGGAAATAGAGACGAGACTCTCATGCAGAACGAGCTCTCCACAGGATCTTCTTTGGAAAAATAACACAACCAAAAATTGAATTTACATGGTAGACTTTTTTGCAGAGCTGTCAGTAACTCATGACAGAAAGTGTGCATATGATATGTTTGTGTGTGTGTGTGTGTGTGTGTGTGTGTGTGTGTGTGTGTGTGTGTGTGTGTGCGTGTGTGTGTGTGTGTGTGTGTGTGTGTGTGTGTGTGTGTGTGTGTGTGTGTGTGTGTGTGTGTGTGTGTGTGTGTGTGACAGCATGCTGCATGAGCCTGGAGCTTGTATGAGAAAGCCTCCAAGGGACTGGTGACATTTCTCGGTTTTGTGCGCCATACAAATTATATTCACGGTTTAACAGGAGTCGTGATCTGGCATCTAGATGGCATTCACCTAAATCACTTCTGACGCTCATCACCGACATGACCGCCTCTCACTGTCTACCAAAAAATGTTTTCAGACGCCTTTTCTTGATTCTCTAACCTTCATTTTTTTTTTTCAATTAGCCACTGTGGGTTGGTCCAATGGGTAATTACTTGAACAATAATTTAGTATATCGCGGATGTGTTTTTGTAATGGACGTGCATGAATAAAAGATGCATAAAAGATGAGGCAGAGAGAGAAAGGAAGACGTTGCATCACCTATTTTGAATGCTCTGAGTCTTCCTCCAAAATTGATACCAAGCAAACAGTGTGACACATGTATCTGCCTAGTGAAATTAGTTACACACAAAAGCACATCAAAGAGAATTGAGGGGGTTTGTTCCACAGGAGATGAGTGAAAGAAACTCGGCCAGTCATTTCAGATGTGAATTACTTTCATCACCCGCACACACATTGCAGGCCATAATAATCATGTTAGTGCGTTTACTTTGTGAAAGAGAGTGTTCCTGTTGGCGGAGTCTGGAGCGGCGATAAACAGAGGCCACCTTCTCATTGATAGGACACGCAGCATACATGCATACAGGCCTGCCGGTTTTTTGTCCCTCATGGAAACAAAAACAATATTTTTCTGCAATGCTCCCTCACCTTTCAATTGATGCTCTGCAACATTACAAGTACAAAAGCCTTTAGGTGTGTTGCTCTACTTAAAAGACAAAGCACACAAAAAAACAACACTAGTCCAACTCTCTATCCAGTCTTTGGGGCTCAGTAAGCCCATTTGTTCCTCCTGACATGAATCTGTAAAAATGGGTCACAAATCTATGGTTTCTTTTTTTAAACAGCCGTGCAACCTTATACTGAGAGGTAAAATCACTGTTTTTGTCAATGGAGTCTAGTGGCTTTGAAGAGAGCGTAAATAACAGCAACAATGTAAAATAATAGTGTAGTGCATGCTTAAACAAATATAGATTGTTATGAGTGGATGTTTCGTTAAGATGGTTAAATATGTTTTGCCCATAAAGAGCTGTACATTGTTCATCCTTTATTTTTGTTCTCCACTCCAAACTGCCGGCCGCCATAGGCTGTAGGTAATTCATTGACTATACTTCCTACAACCCTGCTTAAAAAAAACTATCCCTTTAATACACTTTGGTGGAGGATGGTCTATAAAAAATGAGCTATTTCTGCTACCTAAAATGTACTCTCAATGGCAGCATTCAGTACCAATGCAGGAAGAGTAAAACAAAGGTGTGGACCTATATACAGTCTATGGTGTGGACCTATATACAGTCTATGGTGTGGACCTATATACAGTCTATGGTGTGGACCTATATACAGTCTATGGTGTGGACCTATCAAACACAAGTACGAGCACGAGCAAAAAATAGGACTCAAGAGCACAACCAGGCAAAAAAGGTTTTAGTCAAGCATTTAATCCAAAAGGCAAAATAATACAGGCAAAGATCAAAAAATGTACAGACTGGAAGCAACGAAAAGCAACCAACTAAGTTGATACAAACGCTAAACAGCTAAAACTATAGCTTACTTTAGGAGAGTATCTTGGAGCACTTCCTGCTAGACAGACAAGACGAACTAGAAGTAGATTATATCATTGCCAGCATTTTTCTTTCACAATGTTATGTTATGCCAAAATGACCATCGTCAGATGTCAGATAAAAGGTGTGTCTTTTTAGACCCAAATATATGTTGTATTGTTCAGTGGGAAAAGACTTCAAAGGTGAAGCTGCACCAAAGCATGCTTGATGTCCTGCCAACCTTGGAATACAACAAATGTTTTTGGCATTTTTTACTTTTCACATTTTTTATATTCATATTCTTGTCACCACCAACTCTCTTTTCTTTTGGAATAGATATTACATTACATTGCATTTAGCTGACGCTTTTATCCAAAGCGACTTACAATAAGTACATTCGACCAGGAAGACACAACCTTGAAGAAAACAGAATCATATAAGTACATCAGGTTTCATAGAGCCAAACATTTCAAGTGCTACTCAACTGGCTTTAGGTAAGCCAGTCCTTTATTAGTATAAAAGTGCTTCGTTAATAGTTCTAACGCTCGAAGTGGAGTCGAAAGAGATGAGTTTTCAGTTTGCGCCGGAAGATGTGCAAGCTATCTGCCGTCCTGATGTCAATGGGGAGCTCATTCCACCATCTTGGAGCCAGGACAGCAAACCCACGTGTTTTCGCCGATGGGAACTTGGGTCCCCCTCGCAGCGAGGGCGCAACGAGTCGTTTGGCTGATGCAGAGCGTAGTGCACACGCTGGGATGTACGGTTTAACCATGTCCTGGATGTAGGAAGGGCCAGATCCATTCGCAGCATGGTAAGCAAGTACCAGTGTCTTGAAGTGGATTCTAGCAGTTACCGGAAGCCAGTGAAGGGAGCGGAGGAGCGGAGTGGTGTGGGAGAATTTAGGAAGGTTGAAAACCAGACGAGCCGCTGCATTCTGGATGAGCTGCAGAGGTCGGATGGCACATGCAGGTAGACCAGCCAGGAGGGAGTTGCAGTAGTCTAGGCGTGAGATGACGAGAGCCTGGACCAGAACCTGAGTCGCTTTCTGAGTCAGCTGGGGACGTATCTTCTAGATATACACTTCTGGAGGCATCTCAAATATTTGGACATGGGACAGCAACTTCAAAATGTCAGTACTTTGCTTCAGTGTTCTAGTTTCCCATCAAGTTGGATATTGGACCACAGTGAGAGGAAGCAGTGTCCAATTTCAGGTCTTTCATGCCAGAACAGGACTGGACAGACACACAAGGCCTGATTCAGGGACTAAGAAAAGGAGGAAAGTCGAGAGAGAGAGAGAGGGGTAACCAGAGAGACGGAGAAGAGCAAGAGGCCTGAAAGAGGAGAGAGGGGAGACGCAAAGTAGGTCCCATAGGCGGTGAAGAGGCAGCTGGCTCAGAGGTGTACTCGTCCTATTTTTAGTTTCCCTCATGCACATCTCTGACTCAAACAGCTGCTGGAGCATTTGCACACCAAAATAATTCAGCCCCTTCATTTCTGCAGACAAAAAAACCCAAAGCTTAAACTTCACTCTGGCTCAGGTGTTTCTGCTCAAAGCTAGGGGCCCGTTCTTCAGCCCTACTTCCCTCAGGTCTTTTTTTTTAGTAAGGTTGAGCTACTTTTACACAAAAAGGTGAGGTCTAGCGTAAAGTCGCAGGACCCAGATTGCTGCTGATGCACTCCCCCTGCAGTCTGACAAGTAAGACAGCTGTAAATAGCTTAGGTCCCATGTGAGTATGTATGGAGGGCCCCAGCAGGCTGAGAGAGCCGCCAAAGGAGGTCATTAATGACACCAGGGAGGACTGAGATGTCAGTCTGGTGTCTCCTGAAAAATTATAAATGTATGAAGTTGTATTTAGGCTGTAGGGAAAAGACAGAATCGCATATTTATTCTAAGACACAGTGAGACACTTTGACACTTATGGTAACAAAATATTGCATTCATGAAATGCTTAAAGAAATCTTAAAATATACATCGATAATGGCTCCAGAATAAATTCCTACTATAATAAAGACATTTGTTATCAGGAGAACGGATGCATCTGATGCATGTTTGAAAAAATAATTGAAAATGTCCCTGAGCCAAACCTCATTTTTTAGGCAATGATGGAAACAATGTCAGAACTGTGATAATAAGCTGCTGCATACGTAGGTAGGGGAGCAACTTAGAGCGCTACACAGAAAGAAGAAAAAAAGAGGTGGTTTCATTTATTTATCAAATATAAAATATGTATGGGTTTCAATCTGCTGGCAGAGGAGGACCAGGCAGAACAAACTGTGGGTTGAAAGACTCACTAAGTTGCTTTATGGATGGATGTTAATGTAGCATCTGGTGGCGGCTGCCTGCTGCTCTGCATACATGTTCAACCTAAATTACATTACAGGCTTTCAAGCAAACAGCTTACCTGGACTGACAGCACACTGCATACCACAGACTAACTTTATCTGTCAGACAATGGGAATGGACACTTCGCCTGCATGAAAGGTGTCTGCAAATAGAACAAGCTGCTGATGTTCCTGTTCAGCCTGTTTGACTGGAGTACTGTTTTTTCTCAACACACACACAAAAGCCAAACCTCACAGAGAGAAAGCAGGCTTCTATTGAAGCTCAATACATCTTTCATAAAACAAAAGAGAAACAACACTAATGATTCACCTAATCAGCACCTGGGAACTGCTGAAGTTTATTGTGAAGGTCCCACTGAAAGAGAGAAGTTAATTAAACGGCTTTGATGCCACCTAAAGTGCAGTTCGATTTGTGGTTAATCCTCATCAAACTGCAACACAAGGATTATGCTTTTTTGACTGACACCTGATTCAAATTAAAGTGCTAAAACGCTTCTTCATACACTTAAAAGTGCATCTGCATGTATGCCACAGTCAAATGATCAAGCACAGCCGCCGACATTGTGGGAGAAGGAGAACCGGGGGAAAAAGGAAAGAGGCAAAGCAAATGCTGAGACAGATCACATTCAATGAGTTAGCAGCACTCTCTGAGTAAGACAGCATTTTCAATAACACATGAAAGCTGGAGAAGAAGGCACTCCTCCTTATGCAGTGACTTGTGACAAGTCATGATATTCTGAGAGACAGCACACCAAGCTCAGAGCCTTCCCCGGGGAAACCCTTCCCTCTCCATCAGATAGACGATGTATCAGAACCATCAAACACAGGCCTCACACACCATCCGAGGCTCCTCAGTGGAGGCCAGACTGACGGATGGAGCACTTATGCACTCACTTCCTCTGTGCACTCCCTCTGTGTGTTTGACTTGAGGACAGGAGATCCACCAATCACAGATGGAAGCATAACAGTCATCAAGAAGTTAACTTTCAATGGAGAAAGAAATAAAGTTATCCAGACACGAGCGAAAATCAAGTTCCACTTCTTCCCTTTCCTCTGCCATAGACATTACGAGGCTTGAGAGGAAGGGCCTGTATCAACATTGATATGAACATGTAAATAAATCATGGTTAATCTCTCTCCTTTTCTGTTGCTCTTAGTCTCTCTGTAAAAGCCGAATGCACATTTTTAGTATTCCCCGAGTTCTGCTGACGTAAAAAAAAAAGGATTTACAAAATTGAAACAGATGCCCTGAACTTTCAGTACATAGCCAATATGAATACATTATTTAGTGATAGGATGCCAGAAAGGGATTGTGAGGATTGGGTTGCACAAATGAAATCCAAACAATAAACCAAATGGATAATATTATGACTTGTGTGAATCATCATTATCATCTCTACAGCAATAACAGTAAATGCTTTGTATGTAAAGCGAAGCTAAAACAATGGCCGTCGTGTAGAGTTCATGTCTATTTCATTTTCTCCAGCTCAGTTGTTTTCAGCAGCACTGATGTGCACTGTGCTGCTGGCACCTGCAGGTGAAGCTGGAGAGCTGGTCAGTGAATGCACCAGCAGAGGGAGACCATGTCACATGACAGTAGTGTGAACACTGCTCTGCTTCTATTTCCCCCTCTTCTTCACGTTGTAATAAATTAAAGTGGTATTCACGGAACAATTACAGAAAAAGGGAGATATAAATGTCCATAAACCTTAAAAGGACAGACTAATGTAGGTTTTTATTTAATGTAAATTAGCCCTTCAATCTTAATACTTGTAATACTCAAACTATTCTATCAACCCCTTAAATGTTGTCATTATAATGATTATTTTACCTATGTGTATTTTATTTTGATCACACAAATTTCCCAGGCAATAAAGTTAATGACGTTGTAAATGTAACTTTGATCAGCTGTTGAGAGTTAAACTGAATCGGATATGACACTGATCAGTTATTTGTGCTCTGCCTGGCTGTTGTTGATCCCTAGCAACCTCTCTGTTTTCAGTCTCAATCACACAGGTGGGTTTCGTGTCGTCATATATTTTGGCGTGTGTGTGTGTGTGCGTGTGTGCGTGCGTGTGTGTGTGTGTGTGTGTGTGTGTGTGTGTGTGTGTGTGTGTGTGTGTGTGTGTGTGTGTGTGTGTGTGTGTGTGTGTGTGTGTGTGTGTGTGTGTGTGAGATGCAAGCCTCCCGCGCCTGTCTGTGCTGCGTCGTCCTCTGGTCGCGCACTCCCGTCCTCCGCGCACTGCGTCATGGCGACAGTGGTGGAAAAGTTACGCATTTCCTAAACGGAGTGTGAGGAATATTCCTGTGGCTGTCAGCAGACACACATGTAAGTCGTAATTGTTTCTGTACGCTGTGTTTGTGATGCTAGTGTGGAGATATCTCTTCTTCGGCGGTTATTTCCTGTTGTAGTTGTTGTAATACCTGTGCAGCCAGGTAAGCTAACACCTGTAAGCGCGTATAGTGTTTACTGTGAACTAAAACGCGTCTTATCTTAGTATTTCCTCTTATCAAAGTGTTTGAAGTTATGGCAGTACATTCGCGTGTTATTGACATTATACTGTTTTACAGCAGACGAGGGCTCAAATATGTTGTTACTCATTCATTGTAAGATTTCTGACAATAGCTTGAATGAGCCTCTCATTCTTCTCTCTTTCAGTATGGTGGATTTCAGTGTCTCGGATGCAGCAGGAGCCTCAAAGAGAGGGGGCCCTTTTAAAATGGAGGAGCTGGCTCTGAGTGCCCTGCTGGAATGTCCAATGTGTTGTGAGCCACTGGATGTGTCAGCCAAGGTCCTGCCCTGCCAGCACACTTTCTGTACTTCCTGCCTGCAGAGACAGGAGGCAGCCCACTCCCTGCTGCGCTGCCCTGAGTGTGGGGCTCCTGTGGCGGCCAGGACAGTGGAGGAGCTCCCTGCAAACCTCCTGCTAGTGCAGCTCCTGGAGGGGCTTCAGGGCTCCCATGGGCCCAGCAGGGACAGATACACATCCCACTACACAGTGCCCATGGTCAGTGGAGGCTTGGCAGTAAAGGAGAGTCAGCAGCAGCAGGAGGATCAACACAGAGAGACGCAAGGCCACAGTGAGGTCAGTGCACGACCCCTGCCTAAACCTCTGCAAAACCATTTGAAATATAACGTAACCTTGTCTCTAAATAGGAAAGCAAACCAGGCTATCCATAATATAAGAAACAGTATGGAAATATTAAAAAGCCTTCATTTTGGTGACTTTTTAAGTTGAATAAAGTCAATGTTTCTGACCACCATAGGTATTTGTCAGGATACTTAATTTTGAAAACCTTGGCAAAGAATTAGAGTGGATTACCATCCTGTTTATCCTGTTTCACCCGCGTTTTCTAAGCACATTTGACACATTTCAAATCTACGCTTGAGCTCCAAGTAATCTCTTTTTCCTAGCTTCTCTAATTTACTAGCACAACCTGTTGGTGGCCATAACCTATAGTGTATTTGTGGTAATTAGTTCACCAGAAGAAGAAAAATACATTGTGTAACCCTAAAAATAAAAATGCTGTCTCATTAGTTTCCTCAACTAGTGTTTGTGTATGGGTTTGGCCTATTTACTGCAAGGATCAAATGATGACCAATTCCCAAAGCCCATAATCCTTAGATGTGAAATACAATCGCTGCTCCCTACTCTGAATTTCAGACATGACTAGGGTTATTGTGATAGGTAAAATCAATTGAGAATCTTATAATTACCAGACATGAATGTGTGTTATTGGCTTAAAAAGGCAAATCACATTAAACATCCTTAAAAAAATCTAATGTTGCATCCTGCTCATTGATTTGCAACATAGCCCACGAATGCGCCCATCCATTTAAATAAGAAGAGCTATCTCAGTATTGACATTGTGGAAAAATCTCCTGACTGTTGAGAAATATACGTTTCCTAATGGCATTTATTGACTTGTCATCCAACCCTATGGTGGCTCATTGATTTATTCTTTCTCCTTGTTTTTGGAAAAGGACCTGGGGTCTCATCTCTGACCTATTGGATTACTTTCTCACCACTTTGCTCACCATCTTAAACTGGACTTTTAAATGAGAGAGAATAAAACAATACAATGCTTAAGAAGCTGAAGTGGGATCAGAGCTACCAAAATGTTTTCCCTGACGTGTGTGAGTCTGTGTTCATCAGTGCCTACATTGATGGAGTCCACTAAAGCCTGTAAGAGAAGTGTCCGTCTTTAACACCAAGGATGATTTGGTTTTTCATATCATAAAGAACAAAATCCGCTTTGTTTTTAACTTTATTCTCAGAGGTGCGCTCTATATCTATATAAACACGTTAAATCTCCAGGGCAATGTATGTACATACAAGATTCAAATGTTAAAAGTCAAAATGAAAGTAATGACCAAGAGAAGCTAAATTGTAACGTTTATAACATAAGAGACTCAGCTAAGTGCTCAGAGGCTGGTAGATCTGAACTTTGAATTGGATTAATAATAACTTCAAATGAATCATACCTAATAATGCCTAAAGCTTATTATTCTTCAGTACTTCTCTTTTCAAGTGTAAACAATCCTCAGAAAACTCAAGAAAGTCTTTAATATGTTTCAAAGTCTATGCCACACATCTTGCAACGTTACCTAATTTAAACAGAAAAGAGATTAAAAAAAATACTTCACAGTCTGTAAATAATCAAAGTTTGCATTTGATGCTGATGTTTTATTCTCTGAGGTGATGAGAAACACCGATACCTGCTTCATCTTTAGTCTGCATTAACTGCTCTGAGTGTGTGAGAGTTTTAGTCTGTAGCTTGAGTTCAGCCAGAGTTCAAAATCTGCAGCCAGGTTCATAACGTTGCTAGTGATCATTAAGATGTTTAATTGCTTACTTTTCTGTGCTGTGCAAAACAGTAATCTTTTAACTGGCTAGGTATCAACAGTTAATGTCAGAGTGTTTATCTCAATAAAACCACAATTCACATTATGCAGGCACATTTATGAGCAGGAGCGTTATTAAAAAGTGAACTGAGCGTGATACTAAAAAGAAAATGTGGAATGAAGTTGACAATTTATTAGAATATGTCCTATTTTATGCAGATCATTTTAAATTGCCCCCAAAAAACACTATTTAAAATAATGATATAACAATCTAGTGAGTAGTGGAATTACAATTGGGTTTGCAGAAAGTGGTACAAGTTATTCACTTTTTTTGTATTATATATGCATAAAATAATTTAGTGTCTCTGGCCATTCTTGTGCTGTTTTCTTTCTTCACCACTAAAACGTGTAACCGAAAAAAGACATTAAAGTAAAGCTACAGTACGAGACAATACTTGATATCATCTTAAAAGGGAAAAATCTGTGCTTTATGACACACACACTGAGCGGCTGTAACGTGTCTGGAGCGCAGCATTTTACACATAGTTTAGCCTGTTGCCCAGCAAAGTCCCTAATCATTGTTTGTCCCAGTAAAAGTAAAGGGCAAAATAAACTGTGTCATGTTTACCCTCCTAATGTGCAGATTGGTTTTCCTCCACACAGACCAAAATCTTTAAAAAGAATCGATTTTCAAAAATGAATACCATCCTGTGTAACACACTTTGAGCATACAATAACTGATTTGTGATTTTCTCTTTTTGTTTGTTCCTCAGCTTTCTTTCAGAGCCTTGATGCGTAACCAACAAAGTGATTTGTCTGGAGAGCTGTTCCTCACGCCTGCTAACTGTATCACTCCGAAACACAGAGTGGATGAGAGCTGGCACCGCGGAAACGGCGGTGACGGTAGCGGAGCGCCTGTCAGCCAGATGCCTCAGCTGCAGTCCCAACCTCCGGCTCTCTGCAGGGCGCTGTACGACTTTAACCCCGAAGAGAGGACTCTGGAAGACAGTAAATATTGTCTCAGCTTTCTCAAGGTCTGACTCTCATACTACTGACTTAGCACGCAGGAAAACATACTTACTGTCACAGCCTTCTGTTTTTGTACACTTGATCTTTTAAAATACTCACAGGGGTTTTCTACGTTTTAATTAATGCACAAAGAAAATGATTACACGTAAAACATTTTTTACTTGTTCTTTATTAGTTATTTTCTCACATTCCCCTTTACATCCATTAGTACTCCAATTTAGATGAACAGTTTATTTAACAAGGGGAAGGTCTTAAATCCAAGAAATTCAACATGAGATTATGAAAAACTAAATTTATAGAAATAAAATCAATAATAACACTGAGAATATAAATAACACAGGTAGAACAAAAATAAAATAAAAGACGGGTATTACACGTAACTTCAACCTTCAGGGAATATCAAAGTTTGACCTTCAGGGGAAAAGAGTTTGGTCTATGACCCATCATTGGGTTTATACGTGAGTAATCTTCACAGATTGGTTTTCTTTTTGAGGAACAGTCAACATGGCTGAAGATATTCAACTCACCCCGAAGGAAGAGTAGGAAAATCATAAAATATTATTTATAATATTATATTATGTGCAAATCTGCAACCAGTTGTAAGTTGTACGATATTTGCTTATACTGTAATCACTTATTTTACTTTAAAAGCTGTTGCAGATACATTATGTGTCAATTGACTAATCATTGCAAATCTAAAAGATTTACTTTTTACAGTCAAATTAAATGCCTTCAACATTTTTTTTAATTGTAAAATAAATGACCTTTCTTTCCAAATTAAAATGTGTTTTTTGCTCTTTTCACTGGTTTGATCTTGAGGCGCAGACCTGAAGGATTTCTGAGTCGGTTATATAAAGGCCTCAGTACTTGTGTGCTCTCCATTAAAGCACACTTGCTTGCTTGCTTTAATGCAGATGGTCAAATGGTTTTTAGAGTGAGGCTGGCCATAGAAAGGACCGGGCCTGGAGACACAAAGGCAGTGGATGTCACATGCTGCAGGAGAAACATAGAGAGATTCTGAGTGCTCCGTCTTCAGGGCGAGCGCACTCTGTTGAAAGCACCTAGCATCCTGTTTGTTTGTTTTTTTAGCGGGTTTTAAGCCTCTCACCTTTTTGCCACTTTCTCCAAATGAAGTTTTGGGTCTGTTAATTATTTGTGTTTTGCAGGGAGAAGTTCTTACTGTCATCAGGCGTTTGGATGAACACTGGATTGAAGCCAAGCTTGGGGAGAAAGTTGGAATTTGCCCTCTGCAGTTCATAGAGGTGAGTTCTCCTTGGTCTTCCCTTGTCCTTCATTGTTTAAATGTGGGTCGTTGCCTCTTCAGCGTGATCGAAGTTGATACCTGCCGTTTGGCAATTGGTCTGAAGGTGTAGTAATGAATTGAACCATAGATGTCTTCGCTGGATGTCATTGAGCCCTGGCAATGCTCATTGCCAGGGCGCTTACCTTAATTTTCATTCATATCTGCGATTCACCCGTAAATGTCGCTCCTGCAAAGTGCTGAGGCAGAGAGCCAGTGTGTGAAGCCGTGCTTTGTCTGCAGCTGCTCATTAGTGTGTGACTATGTGCCTTACTCAGGTTGGCAGCGGTGCTTAGCTAGCTGTCATTTGTTTTCCTTAGTACTTTCTGCCTCCGGGAATTAACTTTGTCAGTGCTGGGGAAAATTGTTTAGACAATACGACACAGTGGGGTTAATGGGATGCTTTATCAGTTCTTGTTTACTCCCCTCACTTATGATGTGTTTTGCTATAGTATGTCCTCATATTGTGTTCCTATTCCCCTCCTCTTATGAGTTCTTTCTTTTAGGTTTTTCTGTCCACGTGTCTTTTCCTCAAGCCCCGCCTCAGTTGTTTTCTTTTTCTACCTCTGTACTGTATTCTTTCATCCTCCTCTTTTCTCCTCTCCCCTCTCCTTTCTGAGACTGCCTCTCCTCGTGTCGTTCATCCAGGCGTAAAGAGTAGACACAGTAATGCTTTCTCTGCTTGGGTGGCATAACAGCACATCACATAGGGAGTGAAAGCATTAACCCTGGCGTGCCTGTCTGTCTGCCTGCCTGCCTGCCTATCTGTGCAGCTGCTCTCTCAGCACCAGTCAACCCTTCCTACCGTATGGCTGGTACTTATGTTCCTGCCGGGCCAACAAGTTGTAGGGGTGAGTGCAGTATTGATAGGTGGCCGTATTTACACAGAAATATTTTTAGCTGAAGCAAAGGTTGACATCACTGTTAGCAGGTAGGAGCGAGTTGGAGATCATTCTCTTGATTGGGGATTGAATATTCTCTGTGTTAGGATTCATCTCCATGGTTTCTCTTTATGTGTTCATCTCTTTCAGCCAAACTCAGTGGCTGCCAAACTGCTAGAGGGAAAGAATCGAAAAGGGAGTGACTCAGCAGAATTTCATCATCGGACTGGGAGTGGGGGCAAAGACAAGGCCACTGACGTATCTATTAGGACCACCCACTACGGAGTCCCTCAAATCCCAACAAAGACACCCATCATCAATGCTTTGCCCCCCAGCCAGAGGAAGCAGCCCGCAGACAGCAGCATCAACTTTTATCCGACTACCAAAGGAGAGCCGACCAACATCAGCACCTACAACGGGCGTCAGGGTCCGCCGCACCACCTCTCTGTGTCTCTCAGTGCCCGGGGCCACTCTCATTCTTCGAGAGTGAGCTCTCAGCGAATTAGACGGCACTCTGACAGTACACACAGACACCTCTTACAGGTGAGTCATGGGCCAAGACATCTGCCTCTATGAATGCTGTAGTGATGTTATAAGATGTCTCAGTTTTATCAGATTCCTCTTTCTCATAATATTTGAGCTAAACTTTGTTTGGTTTTGTTTAGTTTTCAGTGATTTGTTTTAACAGAAAGCATGTGGTTGGCAAAAGGCATGACGGTTTTCTGTGAGATAGTAGATTGTTATTTGAGTCACTGAGGAATCAAGTTGTCCTCAGGGATGCAGGGAGGGAACCGTGACACTCAGCTTAGGAATGAATGAGAAAGAGGAGTCCTCTTGATGTTGGCTGCTGCATGATTAAACGGCTGTAAGTAAGACAACACAGATGTGTATGAGGGGTTAGATATGTAAGGAGTGAGGAATGAAAGGAGTGAGGTCTGGAGGTGAATGGACCGAAACTTTGAAAGATGTTTAATCAAGAGTCCTGGGACAAAAGCCAAGGCTTCCCCCCCATCTATAAAAGCTGTTTAGCATGGTGTGTGTCCTTTGTCTTTGTACAGTTCAGGGAGATACAGTACTTGACAAAACTTGTAGAATTGTCTGTATTGTATTAACAGTTCAATCTAGATTGTT
The DNA here is from genome assembly GCF_902827175.1 of Gymnodraco acuticeps. NCBI lineage: Eukaryota > Metazoa > Chordata > Actinopteri > Perciformes > Bathydraconidae > Gymnodraco > Gymnodraco acuticeps. Next base: position 1,791,919 of record NW_022990700.1, read on the forward strand.
TTGGTATGATGAGTGTTGGAGATATCGGCCCGTAGAGATGTCTGCCTTCTCTCCAACACAATGGAACTAGATGGCGCTCTATTGGTGGTGCTCGAAACATCCAGATAATACAATTGGAAACTAAACAGTAATTAATAGATTTCCAGAAATCTTGACCTTGTCAATCAAGATATTCTACATATCTTTTTGTGATCAGTTTCAGGTAGGAACTTCTTTATTTCTACTGAACTATATCCACCAACGGTATCACCACGCAGAAAGAAGCGTGCACCCACTCATGGACGAGAAGGTTGTGCTTGTGACTTGTAAATGGCGTCCCACTGGGCTAAGCTGTAAATTAAGCTAGCTCAGAAAAGCCTTTCCTCCATGCTCATTTCTGTGCAGTGATACACTCAATTGATGTAGTTTAGAAAAAAGAAAGTAGTTCCTAGTTGACGAGTACCTTCAAGTTATATCTAATTTGAAAGGAGGTAGACATGTCCATGGCTGACATCTCCAACACCTGGCAACTCATACCAAAACCATCTAGATTGATACATATTATTTTGTGGTGAACTGTCCCTTGAGCAAGGCACCGGACACCCCCCTTCCCCCCTCACTCCCATTGCTCCCCGGGCGCTGTACAATAGCTGCCCACTGCTCCTAGTACTAGACTCCTGGTACTAGGATGGGTTAAAAGCAGAGAACACATGTCACTGTGTGTGCTGTGTGCTCTGCATGTGTGACCATTAAAGAGGGTTTCATCCTTCCCAATTCTATTCTATTCTAATTCTTAAAGCTTCTTTGACTCTAACGTTTGAAATAATGCTGATATTTGAGTGTAAAACACAAAGCGGGCTAAACAACAATCAAAGCTTGGGTGGGTAACGTTGGAGAAGCCAGCACGAGTAAGGAGATGTTTTTAAGAAGATCCAATTAGGAAAAACCCAGCCCAATATTGCTAATTCTCTAGCAGAGAGTGTAGCCAGCAGCACTAAAGCAAACGTTGCTAAACCGAGTGAGAAAGGCACTAAGTTGGCAAAACTGACACCCTGTCCCATTAGGCCTCCACCCAAAGCCATTCCCCCAAAGTTATCATTATGTATCAAACAATGATACATTAACATAAACTACAAAAATGGTTGTTTTTAGTACTCAAAGCTGTCAAGCTATCAAGGCAGGCATCCCATGAGATAGACACGCAGGCAGTTTCACAGGGAGGTCCAACGTCTAATCTTTTCTCTTTTTTTATTAATTTGCAGCCAAATGTAATGACTAAAGGGATTTATTACAGTCCTGCAAAATCCCCAGGTACCAGATTTAGTTTCTCTTTTTTGTTGGACCTTTTTAATTGATTGATTGCTGTCGGGATATAGAGAGAATTTCACCAATTAAAAGTTTTACCCACCCCAGCTCTAACTTTTATGAAGCACTATGCGGCAAACTGTGAGCTTGTCTTTACAGCCATCATGGCATCTAAATTACTCCCAAGTAGAGTGTGTGTAAACTGTAAAGTAGTCTCTAATGCTCTTGAAACCAACAATTTATGCTTTTTCATGTTTTTGAAGATCTTTGAGCGTCACCTTTGACATCTATTAATCATATATCTAATTATAATTTAGGACTGCCTAGTTCTCAAGCTATTGCTAACCCACGGTTTACATGACGCCAACAACAAGACACCTGCTGTATATTTGATACAGCCTATATTGTAAGGCCGCGTTATGGATAGATGATGAACAACAACAATTTGTGTCAATTTTTAAGATAACCATCAGGAGAATCATGACAGCAACCCCCTAAAATAGACATTGTACTTATTATGTTCTCATCACCTTTACTTAAAGTTTGGATGAGTCATTATTTCATCCCATGTATTCGTTTACTTAAGAAACAATGTAATACGATACTGTGAATGCTGCCTGAAGTCATAGCCAGCCAGTGCCTCTGCTTAATAATGTAACCAAGTTGCCCGACCCCCTGAGATAACGATTTCCTTTGATTCAGTTTCAATGTCACACCTCTACCCAATTATACATAGCAGGAAAAATGCTAAACCATATGCAGGTTGGAGAAAAACCAGTAGAGGAAGGGAGGTTTGGGAGACTTGAGAACAAGAACAAATAAGAGGAAATGGGACAGGAAAAGGTGAATGGATTGGTGATAGAGAGAATACATTGTGTAGAGCTGTGTAGAGAAACAGAAAAAGAGCTAAATGTTTGAGCTGCAAAGAGGCAAAACACAAGAAGTTGGAAGAAGGAGGAGGAGAAATGAGAGATAGATGCAGCGAGTGGGAGGCTTGGAGACTCCCTGAGTGTGTCTGCTTATCTCTCTCATACTGATGATGGTGAGTCACTGCTGAAGTTGGTTACATAACAGACTCCTCTCTCCCCTGCCTTCAAACTCTTTCCTCTTCACTAAGCAGGTAGCACTCACTCTCACATCAGTAGGCCAGTAATAGCAGACAAGCCACGCACCCTTTTTAAAGGAGCGGGGGGCTCTGTCCCTAAAGCCGAGGCTGCGCTCCCCACAGACCGAGGCAGCATGTGGGCTATTCTTAGTGCTGCTGCATCCCATCATCAGCTCTCACCTCTGGCTCCACTGTTTCCCAGTGACGCTTCTTCTTCCTACTGACTGTGTTTGCAAGATGCATATTAATATGAATATTGGCATGGTTATGTAAGAGCAACATTAAGGATGGAAATGAGCCAAACACCAAAAACATCTTCAAATGTAAGATAGACTATCATACTTAACTGCTACACAAAAATCCCTTGTATTGTTGTTAAGAAATACTTATTTTGTTCTCCTAGGAGTCCAATAATTGAGTTTAATAGACCATATAAGAGACCGGAAATACTCTTAAGTTGATTGATTGGAGATGAATCAGCAATTATCTTGGTCTTTGATTAGTGAGTAAGTGGTTTATTTATATAACATATCCAAAGTGCATAACTCTACAAAGTGCTGAATATAAAGTTAAGCCAACGAGTACAAACAAATGATTGAAGAAGGGGAACAACATCACGGTTAGAAATAAAACAAAGCATGTCCAAACATTTTACTGTCTACAGTGAGAGACTTCAACAAGCACTGTCTCCTTTAGTTGTAGGTCTCTAGCCAGGAATAAGCAAAGAAAACATGATCCTTGAAAATCAATTGGCAAAAATAAAACCTTGCATTCTTTTTTTAATGAAATAATTTGTATTAGCTTTCTATGAAAATATGTTATCTTAGTATACATTACAAAAAGCTGTATTAATGTTTCCTATTTAAGTTCAAATCCTAGTCCCACGTAAAATGTTTAGGTAACAAAAAGTAAGTCAATTAACCTTTTATTTGAAAATATAATTGTATTATGAATGCAGTGTATCTGTAATTGTTGCACAACCCAGCTTCATCGATCAATTTCAAATCGAAAACACTACAACAGCAACTAAAATGTGTTGTATATAAAAATAAAACACTATAGACGGAAAATGAAGACTTTCCAAACGACATCATGTTGCTTTTCAGTCATCTGAGCCTGATCTTTGAGAGCAGTGTACAACCAGGCGTATCCATCATACTTGTTTTGAGATTGCTTCTGGACAATGTAATTATTTATTTAAGTTTGTTGAAATCACAAATGAAAGTCTAATTGACCATGGCAACTGAGTAGTGCAGGGCCTTCACATTTACACCAAACAGTGTTGGTTATCCCGTGTGTCCAAAACTTTACTTTTCAAAACCTTGTCTGCATTTAATACATAAACACACTTTATGAGCTAGTTTTGAGCTGTGCAAATATATCCATAAAATGTATCTGTTTTGGGGGGATTCTTTATCCATTCTTTCCAACAGGAAACATTTCTGATATCTGTCTGTGTGATAAGATGATTCACAAATGTAAAAAATATGTATAATAGTAAAGTGTGTTTAAGTTTTTTGTAGCAATTGAAACTTAACATCTCCGAGTTTTTGATACAGCAAATTTGTTATGCGTACAAAAAGATAATTAAGGAACCTGGGTATCAGCTGATGAACTTTAAGAAATCATTCAGCTGAAATTACCAAATTTATGAAACTATATAAAAAAAAAGATATATATCAAAATCCAACAAAACTATGAAATCCTCTCATCTTTCTTACTTAAATATGTGAGATAAAAAATTGCTCGTGAACCATTCTTGCTGGTAGGAAGTCACCATAATGTGGACATTAGTATTTTGTCAATTTATGTATTTATGTTAGCAGTGATTCTACCAGCAGGAGCAAGCATTTAAACCAAATAAGACCTTGTTTCACTGCATGACCAACCTCAGAATTAATCTCTCCATGTAAATATAGCCTCTTTCACTGATGGGTCAGTGCACCTGGCCATTGCGTGACTGAAGAAGGATGCGATAAAACACAAGAATAGAAAAAGGACATAGAGTAATGAAAATAAGTAAATAATTGAATGCAGGATAAAAGAGTTGCAGAGCTTTTTCTCTTTGCTTTACGCAACAATTTGAGGAGATAACTTGGCTGTTAAAAGACAGTGATTCATTGCACATAAAACTGTCTAATGGTTTCCGTCCATCCTGCTGCTTTCCCCCATCTCTCAACAAAAAGTGAAACAGAGAAGTCACAGCAAAGTAGTAGGGAAGCAGTAAAAATGGCATTTGAATGTCAAAAAATAAGCAAAGAAAACTTTAGATGACAGGATTGCTCATACATCAACTCTGATATATTAGGCTGGACATGTCTTCAGGATAATATATCATAACTTTATAGCTTTACAGATGCCTCACAGCACTGCCTTTGACAAGTCAGCCTGTGCTTATAGCAATGGCTGCCTCTCAATTAGAGCTTCTATTGTGCTTCTTTGAGGTTCAGTGTGAATGCATTGCAGCTTAATGGTGGCTGAGCTGCAGGATACAGGCACATGCTGTACAGAGGAAGCCCCAGGCCCACAGGCCAGCATTAATGTTTTAAGCAGTAGTTGAGTGGTAGGGCTGTAAATAGCAGCAGCACTCTGAAGACGTGACTGCAGAGATAATAGGCACCGGGAAAGTTATCTCCGCCTCTCTGTAATCAGAACAAAACTCAAACATTCTGTGGGTGGGGTGGTTGGGTGGGTCTAAATGTAAAAAGCACTCACTTGATCTCCTTTTTTAGTTTGGTAATCAAGTAATTTAGTTTCATAATGTGTTGTTAACGGTTCTGAGACACGGACTGACTCACAGCCTCATGACTTCAAGCCTGTCAGTTTCAGTTTTAAAAAGAGCAGTTTTGGTCTGTAAAAAGAAGTCTGCCTGGCCATTATAAATATTTCAACTGGCACTGTATTTTACATACCTTAAAATGTATAAACCATAACTCCTTTATTGATCAGGTTCAGAATAACCACAGTAGGTTTTAACATACAAGGAAATTGCTTTGGTGTATTTGTACACACATAAACAATTTAAATGGAAAAAGAACAAAACATATTGAACAACATAAATCAAATAAGGAATGTGAACAATACACTTAAATAGACAAAATTACTTGGAAGAAAATTACGCAAATCTTACACTGTGGGATTGACAGTCACCACAACTAAATATAATTGAACACCTTTGGTAGATGTTGGAGCGTCAGGTTAAGACAGGGTCATGACCATCATCGTTAAAACACCAGGATTATGGTTTAGTTCTTTTATTTGACTTGATGAAAAGGATAGGTTCCCACATTTGTATCTGTCTTGAAACAATACACACATTCATCTTAAAACAGTCTTTGCTTGTTGTTATTATACATGCAATTCAAACGTCTTTTCCTGATATAGTTAGTATAAGGCTTTACTAGTCTGAGTTGGATAAATCAAGTGGATCCTATCTTCTAAAGTTACTGTATTTAAAGTACAGACTTCTCTGGTCAGTTTAGCTGTTGAAATATCTCAACAGCTACGAGATGCTTAATGCTAATAGCTTTGTTAATCCTTTGTGAGTCTACTAGGCATGTTAGCATGTTGACGTTAGCACTCAAAGCACGGCCGTTGCAACATGTAGGATTACACTTTAAACACTTTAAATGTCCTTAAAGGGGAAATTGAAGGAAAGCAATTGGTCAAGCTAAAATTCAAGATATTCTTTAACTATGTGCCATGCAGAACACTGCTTTACATTTGATTATACTTTCAAATCCATCCCATTACAGAGTGAGAAGAAGATGACCAGTGAGACTCCACCCACCGTCTCCATGGCTCTGCTGAACCCCCAAATGTCCTCTGCCTCTGCAGACAGCAAGAACTCCTCCACGCAGCAGCTCTCCATCAGTGTGTGAGTCATTGTTTTAAGCAGTACATTACTTATATGATAATGGGATGGAAAAAAATATACCAAGAACCCCTCAAATACTGATGAAAACTGTGGTATGATCTTGATATACTCTTGGAAGATAACAAAGACAACTCCCCCATTTGACTCCTCAGGTGTGCCGTCCTATACTCCTACAAACCCCGACGGCCTGAGGAGCTGGAGCTGAGGAAAGGAGAGATGGTGGGAGTGTACGGAAACTTCAAGGAAGGCTGGCTGCGTGGGTTATCGCTCAGAACGGGAAAAGTGGGCATTCTGCCCAGCAACTACATCACGCCTGTGCTAAGGTAAGAGGCTGTGGTCCCTGACTTCAGAGGGTGGGAGCTGAATGACATTTGGATTCAGACAGTAATTTAATGTGGGCAGGACGACATGTCATCATGAACTCAATGAATTATGAAACAGTAATAAAACACTGAGGCTGGTGCTTTGTGCAAATAAACTTCACAGTATTACAAGTGATATTCAGTAGGTGCTTATGTCCTAAAGTGTCTCATTGCCTCACTGCAGAACCTCAGCCAGACTACTGGAGACCAAAGCAGCTAATGCGTCTTCTCAGTACAACACACTAACTGGAAAGAAAGCCACAGCTGCCAAGAATCCTGCTGTGGTCCTCGCGCTGGATAGGGTAAACTCTGATGGAGCGATTTACTCAAAAGGACAGGTTCCATCTGTGCCAAACGGTGCACAGCATGCAATGTCATCCACTGGCGCCGGAAAACCGTCCCTCTATGGGACATCGCAAGGTTGGGACACTGTGAGGCGCATCTTTAACCCTCATAGAGGTGAGTGATAAGCAACCACATCCACATTCTGATTACTCCATTTAATAAAACGTTTTCAATTAATGCCTTCAATGTTTTTTCAGGCTCACATCATTTCTCCCATATTTCCAACCTAAACAACCCGTCCAACTCACAGCACTTTGCACAAGTTCAAGCATCCGGCTACTCACCTGCCCTCCACAGGAAGAAAAACAGCATTATCTTCTCCACCCCTGGCAGAGGCCGGAGCTGGATGACTGAGCCAGCAGCGCCCTCTGCTGCTGCGCTCTTTAAGGACAGAGACTTCACTGCCTCACATGACAGACAGCCTGCCAATGGACCCCACTCAATTCTAGTCAGACCCGACTCATACAAGAATAATACAGACAAGGTAATGTCATACTTAGGATTTCTGCCAAGAGGCATGAGTATTTTATTTTGTATTGAAAATGGAAATACTCGCATTGAGACTCAAACGGCATACAAAAACTGCATAAAAGAGAAAAGCTACAGACTTAAGATGAACAGCGAATTTCAGTCATAGGATATGTGCATTCAGTGGTCAAATAGTCGTTTACTGTTTTTTAAATCCATAATTATATACTATAATTTAGTTTAAAATTATGAAAATGAGAAAAGGGTTAAAAAAAAATTTAAAAGCCAAAGGCAGTGTGGTTTAGAGGAATGAGGAACATCATTTGTCTGGTGACTCTAGGTTGCAACTAGTCATCATTTTAGAAGTCGGTACAGAATATAAATTGAGGCAGTTTGTGTAAAATGGCCTCATAAAGAAAAATTGCTTCAGTGTTCGATTCTACTGATGTGTAGGGAATGCAAACTTTCTCATATAGACTGCAAAGCTTGCTGCTGAAACCTGAATCAGATAAAAATCGTAAAGCATCATGCCATTTTTAAAGAAGAAAAACGTGAACATGAATGAAAATACTTGGATCTATAGCTGATAAAGGCATCGCATAATTTAATTTCCCTCTTGCACCGTAAGAAAAGCAGCAATTTGTTGTATAATAGTGGTGTCTCTGTTAACTAACTGTTCTAAAATAATTAGATGATTACTGTTCCACATGCACCTTACTGTAGATATTTTTCTCCCCTAGCCGGCAAAGTCAGTGCGGTTTTACACAGAAGAAGACTCCCCGCATCCCAGACGCAGGACCTCCTCTTGGTCGCCAGGAAATCATGTTTCCTCCAACTACAACTCTGGCCCCCCTGCGTTAGAAGTATGGGCCCCATCGCTCACGTTGGGAAGAGACGGACCAGGGATCATTCTCAAAGAAGGAAAAGCTCCTATTCTCAGGAAAGGCCTGGAAAACATCACCTCAGATCTAAACTCTAACCTGCATAAACCTATAATGTCCCACCCGTCGCTATCAGCCGTGTCAGCTCAGTTCAGCCCCAGCAGGTACGTTTAATTGTTCTGCTTGACTTATAATCAATATGCTTTATGATTTCAGGGAAAGATGAGGTAGGCTTGAAAGTTTTTTTTTATTGATTTCAAATACTGGAAGAAAACCCCTGGCCTCTATTCCTTTTCTCTTTCCAGACACAGAGTGACCACAACGTATTTAGCCCAGACTGACTCAGAACTAAGTCTGCTTCAAGGAGAGATGGTCCTCGTCCACAGACCTCGACCTGATGGACGAGTTCTGGTTACTCAGGAAAGCAACGGGCAGACAGGCCTCTTCCACAGTGTTATTCTTCAAGCCCTTGAGAGACTCAGTTGACTGTAGTACTACTGTTGTGTATATTTCTATATGCCATGTGTTCAAACTGCCAACATACTTGACTTACCTGCTGAACAACAACATGCGTGTTAAAAGATGAATGCTGCCATTGACAATCCTTTCAAAAAGGTGTTTGTTTTGGTCCTGAGTGCATATGAGTGTGGTTAAATTCTCCAGACATATATTCTGTGTTCTTCAATGTATGTGCATGTTTGTTACACATGTACTATTTAACATTTGCACAAAATCCCACCTACTGACTGTTCCTTGTTTAATACCCATGTTACACGCATTGGTGAGTGCCTTTGTCAAAACCCACAAAGAAACAAACTATATTTTAAAAGATTATATTTAGAGAACTATGAAGTAAATTAAAAAGTACGTACCGCTTATATGGAAATAAACTATACTTCCAAGTTGATTGTGGTTTGTTGTCTTACATGTGTAACCTATAATCCTTTAACTAACAATACCATAATGGAGAAGTTGTTGCTGAAATTCAAAAGTTCTGCATTAATAACTTTAAGTGCAACTTAAGTAATTACATAAGTAAAGCAAGAGTAGGCCTACCTTATCTTGAAGCAACTTAAATTACTTTTGCAAGAAGTATTAAGCCAAGGTTAACACTCGCTATTAGGTTTTGGGATGTTCCACAAGTAAAAAATTACTGGGTTACCTGCAACCCTAGGGATCCCACTGGTTCACTGTGTAGCAACTGCTTTGTGGTAATTATTTGTAATACATGTTTTACTTTTAAATATGTACAGTGGGGCAAAAATGTATTTAGTCAGCCACAAATTGTGCAAGTTCTCCCACTTAAAAAGATGAGAGAGGCCTGTAATTTTCATTCTAGGTACACTTCAACTATGAGAGACAGAATGGGGGGAAAGAATCCAGGAAATCACATTGTAGGAATTTTATTGAATTAATTGGTAAATTCCTCTGTAAAATAAGTATTTGGTCACCTACAAACAAACAAGATTTCTGGCTCTCACAGACCTGTAACTTCTTCTTTAAGAGCCTCCTCTGTCCTCCACTTGTTAACTGTATTAATGGAACCTGTTTGAACTCGTTATCAGTATAAAAGACACCTGTCCACAACCTCAAACAGTCACACTCCAAACTCCACTATGGCCAAGACCAAAGAGCTGTCAAAGGACACCAGAAACAAAATTGTAGTCCTGCACCAGGCTGGGAAGACTGAATCTGCAATAGGTAAGCAGGTTGGTGTGAAGAAATCAACTGTGGGAGCAATTATTAGAAAATGGAAGACATACAAGACCACTGATAATCTCCCTCGATCTGGGGCTCCACGCAAGATCTCACCCCATGGGGTCAAAATGATCACAAGAACGGTGAGCAAAAATCCCAGAACCACACGGGGGGACCGTCAATGACCTGCAGAGAGCTGGGACCAAAGTAACAAAGGCTACCATCAGTAACACACTACGCCGCCAGGGACTCAAATCCTGCAGTGCCAGACGTGTCCCCCTGCTTAAGCCAGTACATGTCCAGGCCCGTCTGAAGTTTGCTGAGAGCATTTAGATGATCCAGAAGAGGATTGGGAGAATGTCATATGGTCAGATTAAACCAAAATAGAACTTTTTGGTAAAAACTCAACTAGACGTGTTTGGAGGAGAAAGAATGCTGAGTTGCATCCAAAGAACACCATACCTACTGTGAAACATGGGGGTGGAAACATCATGCTTTGGGGCTGTTTTTCTGCAAAGGGACCAGGACGACTGATCCGTGTAAAGGAAAGAATGAATGGGGCCATGTATCGTGAGATTTTGAGTGACAACCTCCTTCCATCAGCAAGGGCATTGAAGATGAAACGTGGCTGGGTCTTTCAGCATGACAATGATCCCAAACACACCGCCCGGGCAACAAAGGAGTTGCTTCGTAAGAAGCATTTCAAGGTCCTGGAGTGGCCTAGCCAGTCTCCAGATCTCAACCCCATATAAAATCTTTGGAGGGAGTTGAAAGTCTGTGTTGCCCAGCGACAGCCCCAAAACATCACTGCTCTAGAGGAGATCTGCATGGAGGAATGGGCCAAAATACCAGCAACAGTGTGTGAAAACCTTGTGAAGACTTACAGAAAACGTTTGACCTCTGTCATTGCCAACAAAGGGTATATAACAAAGTATTGAGATGAACTTTTGTTATTGACCAAATACTTATTTTCCACCATAATTTGCAAATAAATTCTTTAAAAATCAGACAATGTGATTTTCTGGATTTTTTTTTTGTCTCATTTTGTCTCTCATAGTTGAGGTATAGCCTACCTAGAAATTTACAGGCCTCGTCTTTTTAAGTGGGAGAACTTGCACAATTGGTGGCTGACTAAATACTTTTTTGCCCCACTGTATGTATTGAAGGAAAGGTGCAATAGTGGTTATGTGATACATTTGATTACTCTCACTTTTTGTTTGTATTTTTAAGATTCCCCTTAACCACACTACCTGAAAACATAATGTCAACGTTTTTGATTTGTACAGCCTTATATGTTTATCAAAGCCAAAAGCCCACATATCTACAGCATCTTAGATCGTTAAAAATACACTACAGTGCATCAGCCATCCTGTGAGGTAGTCTAAAATAACAAATCGCCAACTACAATCAAATACTCTCACCCTAAGACTCTTGAACTAGATGTCAAGAAAGGTTTTCACATATTTTTTTGATAGGGATTCCTTGAATATGGCGTCTAAAGGGTTTACATGCACTTAGATGGACTTATTCTGGCTGAAATAAAAATGTATCTTTTAATATAATGTTGAATAATATAACTTTTAGCAAAAAACCTCAAGCATTTCTTTAAAACAATATATTAAAATATCTTCAGTAAGCTTTATTCGGACTCGACCAAGGTATTAGCTGTTTAATTTCAGTCCAGTGTTTGCCAAGACCAATTATAAAGACCATCTATATTTTAGTACACATGAAGTAGGCCAAATGAATGTGATTATAATCAAATTAACACAGAGAAAACTTTTGGCCAATCAGTAGGCCTATTCTAGCACAGGAATGTCATACAATGCACAAAGAGTGGGAGGAATGGGGAGTTAATGGGGGCCCAGCAACTAATTTCTGGTCTTACTGTACTTTTATGCCACTGCACTGCTCTGAATCACCTTCAATGCTACACTTTATGCACATTGATACTACCAATCCAACAATTCGCCATTTCCTTTTATGTACACAACGATGCTATGTTCATGCTAGTTAGTGCAGAAGTCAGACTTGTGTAACCAGACAACTGAAGAAAGACCCCCCCCCCCCCCCCCCCCCCCCCCCCCCCCCCCCCCCCCCCCCCCTGAATCGTGCAACGCATGCGCAGTCTGACCCAGACCTGACAACAAGCTATCGGATGTGAGCCTTTGATATGGGCACTGCGCTGGCATTTAAATGATTCGGTTAACTAAGAGGCAAATTAACAAAACCTACGCACATTTCATTATCATTAAGTGTACACCATAGTTGCTTCCCTGCCCTCTCACCATGCCGGTAAGTCGACACGCCTTTGCACTGCGATTGTATTGTTTTGTTGCAAAGGGGTTCCTCCCTTCCTCCGACCCACTGATGTGATGCTAACCGGCTAGCACCGATAGCTTACGTTCCTGTAACAAGGACACGATACACTGTTCTCAACGCCGGGTTTTGCCCGTACCATTAGCACAAATTGTTAACATTGTGGGGGTTTTAAATAAAACTGTTTCCAAAATCTGCCATTGTCCATTTATTAAGCTAGCCAGCTAACTAGCTAACGTCATCAACGTTTGCCTGCCTAGCAACCCATCAACGGTTGCTAACGCTTGCTAGCTTCGTTTTGACCGAGTCACACCTTAGACAGAGGTTATCATTTGTTTTTCAACCAAGGACACACGTTAAGAAAGAGACTATTCAGCGGACCCCCTCATGTGTGTCCCTTTGCTGTTGTGAACATACAGTACTGTACAACACAATCTTAAAGTTAGACATACTTCAAATTATTCTCTCCTCCCAAAGCTACTGACACTTTTCAATTAGCTGCAAGTAACACTGTATCCACATGTCATAGGCAAAGTTAGATAAATGAGCTAACAAACACAACACACACATACACACACACACGAATGATTGAAATACCACACCCTGGCAGAATGCTAGGTGCTATGCTTTGTATTATATTGTAATCAACTTGACAGCTAGGCCCTTATGTCCATGTCAATATGAACCAAAATTGTAGGTTTCCTTAATTGCCACTACATAATATTTGATGGTTACATTACATCTTATGCCATAACCATCTCTCATCATGGGTTGTTTCTTTTTTCAGAGCAATAAGCATGACAAGCCTGAGGGCAATGATAATGTCAAGGTGGTGGTGCGATGTCGTCCCTTCAACCAGAAAGAGAAGATGATGAACCACAAACAGGCCGTCCTTGTTGACGAGATCCGTGGGACCATAGAGGTTAACAAACTGGAGACCCCCCATGAGCCCCCTAAGACTTTCACATTTGACACTGTGTTTGGACCAGACAGCAAACAGCTGGATGTCTACAACCTCACTGCACGCCCCATCGTTGACTCAGTATTAGAGGGTTACAATGGTATATTTTGAATTCGTTTTTTCAATATTAACTGTAATGTGATATGATAAACATTGTTTTTCATTTATTCTTCATTTCTAAATTGACACCGTGATTTTATGCTCTTCTATCCATTTCAGGCACCATTTTCGCATATGGGCAAACTGGCACAGGAAAAACCTTCACCATGGAGGGTGTGAGAGCAGTGCCAGAGCTCAGAGGGATAATCCCAAACTCCTTTGCTCATGTTTTTGGTCACATTGCCAAGGCAGAGGGTGACACGAGGTAGGAAAGCATTCTCTCGGCAGACATTCAGTAAAATCAGCAAAATAAATCTTGGCTAAACACATAAGTCCATCTGACAAGTTTGAACATCAGAGCCAAATTGGGTCAAAACCTTGGCTTCTTTTTTAGTTTTCTAATAAGCACACTCAACAAGACTTAATCTTTTGAAAGAAAGTTTGGTGTGGTCTGAGCTAGATACTTTTATTGGCCTTGGTTTGTACTGAAACAATCATTTTATTTGAATGAAATCTGATTCAAAGAGGTTTTCATAGAAAAAGACTAACAAGTGTGTTAGCATACTCAGAAAATACTAAGTATTTAGACAAATTATTTAATGAACAACTTATTCTCTTTTAAGCTAAACTGATTATGAAAGTTTAGCCCATGCCTTAAACATGGATTGAACTATTTTAATAACTTATGAGATAAGGCTGCTTATGGGACAGTTTTTTTCTGATTTGGTTCTTATATTGAAATAAAAAGGCTCCATGTAAGTAAAGGTTCTTGCAAAGGTGTTAATAGTGAAATATGTATTAACATTAGGGCTGTCAGTCGATTAAAATATTTAATCGCGATTAATCGCATGATTGTCCATAGTTAATCGCGATTAATCGCAAATTAATCGCACATTTTTGATCTGTTCTAAATGTACCTTAGAGGAATATTTTTCAAGTTTTTAATACTCTTATCAACATATGAGTGGACAAATATGCTTTATGCTAATGTTTATTATCATTTGAACAATGACAAATATTCTCATAATATTAAACACAACAACCTCTGAACATTACAAATATTCGCCTCAATTCAATCTGGAACCTCTCTCATACAATAATACAATACAACTTGTGTGTGTGTGTGTGTGTGTGTGTGTGTGTGTGTGTGTGTGTGTGTGTGTGTGTGTGTGTGTGTGTGTGTGTGTGTGTGTGTGTGTGTGTGTGTGTGTGTGTGTGTGTGTGTGTGTGTGTGTGTGTGTGTGTGTGTGTGTGTGTGTGTGTGTGTGTGTGTGTGTGTGTGTGTGTGTGTGTGTGTGTGTGTGTGTGTGTGTGTGTGGTGTGTGTGTGTGTGTGTGTGTGTGTGTGTGTGTGTGTGTGTGTGTGTGTGTGTGTGTGTGTGTGTGTGTGTGTGTGTGTGTGTGTGTGTGTGTGTGTGTGCAATAACTGCACAACCATGAAAGTATGACAGATGTGAAGTTGAGATCGTAATACAGGCAGAGATTGAAGATACGTGTGGTGACAGCGAGGCATATGCTCGAACGGGAGCTGCCTGGACGCTGCAATCATGTTGCGCACTATCCGTGCTGAGTGTGCTGACTTTTCGTACAATGTCCCACTGTCTGGCTTCCTGCAAAGTCAAGTGCTCGGCGCAGTTGTGGCGAAATGTCGCTCCTCTGTTTTCATTTGAACTGCTCCTTATAGCCGTTAGCGCAGCTAGCTAGCACCAGATGCTAACAACAACAATGCACGTAAGGTCTCTCTCTCGCTCGCTCGGGCCACACATACACACACCCTCCCAGTCCTCCCAATAGCCAGGCGGTGAGCGTGGAAGTGTGGTCTGCCACAAGCGGGCGGCAGGAGTGGGGCTGTCAGCATCAGCTTGTAGATGGTATTTTAAACTCGATGCGCTCTGAAACTACGGGGCGGCCGAGGAAAAAAAATACACATGCGTTAATCGCGTTAAAATAATTAGTGGCGTTAATCTTTTTTTGCGTTAACGCATTATTAACGCGTTAACTTGACAGCCCTAATTAACATGCTTTATTTTTCCATTTGTAGCTTTTTAAGGTCCCATGTCATGCTTTTCCGGTTACCCGTCCCCTTGTGTGTTATGAAGGTTTTCTGCATGTAAACGGTCTGCAGTCACAAACCCTCAAAGTACACCCTGTAGCGAGTAAAACTCTAACACAGAAAATACCTGTCTATGCTGCCCCAGAACGCCTCGTTGGAGATTTCTCTTTTTTTCTTCCGGGAACCAAATGACGTAACGACGACCCCATGGAGCCGTTATGTTAAGTCCGCGGACACACACACTCAATCTTTTCTCAGTTGCAGCTCCGCGGATTTCTCCTCCCTGAGACGGCGGGACGTGGCGAGGCTGTGAGTCCACACACACACAGACTCACAGCCAGGCTGCGTGTGTGCGTGTGTGTGTGTGTGTGTGTGTGTGTGTGTGTGTGTGTGTGTGTGTGTGTGTGTGTGTGTGTGTGTGTGTGTGTGTGTGTGTGTGTGTGTGTGTGTGTGTGTGTGTGTGTGTGTGTGTGTGTGTGTGTGTGTGTGGTGTGTGTGTGTGTGTGTGTGTGTGTGTGTGTGTGTGTGTGTGTGGTGTGTGTGTGTGTGTGTGTGTGTGTGTGTGTGTGTGTGTGTGTGTGTGTGTGTGTGTGTGTGTGTGTGTGTGTGTGTGTGTGTGTGTGTGTGTGTGTGTGTGTGTGTGTGTGTGTGTGTGTGTGTGTGTGTGTGTGTGTGTGTGTGTGTGTGTGTGTGTGTGTGTGTGTGTGTGTGTGTGCTCGGGCTGGGTTTCGCTGTGTCTCGCTGTCTCGCAGACGGCCACGTAGCAAGCAGGAAACCACACCAGTAAGCCAGCTCACACTGTCCGCTCCTCGCAGCAGCGAGCCGCGCAACGTCCCGCCAACACGGCACCCAGACCCCACGCAGCATTCTCATCTGTTTGTCCTTACTGGTGTCATTTTCTGGTTGCTAACAAACACCATGGTAACACATAATCACTGATGTTCCGCTGTAACGCTGGTGGACTCATCAGAACAGAGTGTATTCTGAATTAATATAAAAATAAACATTTAACTTCCACAGGTTTTTGGTTCGTGTTTCGTACCTGGAGATCTACAATGAGGAAGTGCGAGACTTATTGGGAAAGGATCAGTTGCAGAGGCTCGAGGTAAACGGATATTCAAAACAAACATTAAAAGTTCAGTGACTCATATTAAAACTGTCTTGGAAGATTTGTACTAAAGGGCACAATAGTCATTTTTCCAAACAGGAAACGAAGATGATGCCTGAATAGATTTGCTTGTACTAGTGTTTGACACTTAATAGCAGTAGTTCATAATAATGCTACATTATTTCATCACAGGTGAAAGAGAGACCAGATGTCGGCGTGTACATAAAAGACCTCTCTGGTTACGTTGTGAACAATGCCGACGACATGGACAGGATTATGACTATGGGCCACAAAAATCGTAAGCAAATAACTGAAAGCATGAAATAGGAAATACATACCTAAACGGAAATACAGAGATATGTATCTGTGGGCTAGTATAGTAAAACCTCATATACAAGAACAAATAATAACGAGCCCTCGAAGTAAAGACGAACATTAAACAGGCTTGAGAAATCTTTCAGTCTTGCATTAGATACATGTCTCTGTGTGGATTTAGCTAATTTATGTACATCAAATCAAATCTCTTCAATTCATTCTTTATTTAAAATGCAATACATGTATTCTATCTAGCAATGGGCTTATGCTGTTAATAATCAGAAAATGCAGGGATTATAATTAAAAAGATGAAAGGCTTGAAAGTACACAAGTGTGTATCAGACATATGGGTACTACTTTACAATAAGACTACCCTTATAAAGGATCCATAAAGGGTTTATAATTAGGTTGTACACACTTTATTTATCATTAAGAACCATTTATAAACCAGTTCTAACATAGTTTTCATACATCAACACAGGCTCACTATTTGGCAAGATGACTAAGCCTTATATTGGCTACTTAGCGAGATTCAACTCAGTGAGCAACAGATACCAAGAATGCTGGCTGATGAAGGAGACGAAGTAAGCTAAGTAGCCAATATAAGGCTTAGCAGTACAGATAAATGTGGGCTCACTATTTGGCAAGCAACCAGTCACAGTTGCCCTGTTTATCTCATGTCTCATAAAAGCTTATTAATGATTTATAAAGTGTTCACAGCCTAATTAATAAATGAATTACAAACTATTCGTAAACCCTTTATAAGGGTAGTCTTATTGTAGTGGTACCGACATATGTATATGATTTTGTCTGATTTTAATAATATTTCACTGTGTTCAGGGTCTGTCGGTTCCACCAACATGAATGAACACAGCTCCCGCTCCCACGCTATCTTCACCATCACCATCGAGTGCAGTGAGAAGGGAGTAGATGGAAACCAACATGTGCGCATGGGGAAACTTCATCTGGTTGATCTTGCAGTATGTACCATCCGACCAAAAGTTCTGAGTAAAAATAAACTACTTCCTGGAAAATAAGATCATACAGATGCCTCTAGGATATGCCTTATTGGCAATTATCCATCGGAACACCACCAATTCATCTGTCTTCCATCCCCTACAGGGTTCAGAGAGACAGGGCAAGACTGGAGCCACAGGTCAGCGTTTAAAGGAAGCGACAAAGATCAATCTCTCTCTCTCCACGCTGGGTAACGTCATCTCTGCCCTGGTGGATGGCAAAAGCACACACGTGCCCTACAGAAACTCCAAACTAACCCGTCTGCTGCAGGATTCCCTGGGAGGAAACTCCAAGACCATGATGGTAGAGTGAATGTTTGAAGCATGTGTTCGTTAGAGTTGCACACAAAACTATCTATCATAAATCTATCAAGTTTTAAATACATAACAGATGTTGCCTCACTTTTAAAAAGACACACTTCTCCCCACCAGTGTGCGAATATAGGCCCTGCGGACTATAACTACGATGAGACCATCAGTACCCTGCGTTACGCTAACAGGGCTAAAAACATCAAGAACAAAGCCAGGATCAATGAGGATCCAAAGGATGCCCTGTTACGCCAGTTTCAGAAGGAGATTGAGGAGCTAAAGAAGAAACTAGTGGAAGGTAACGAGCCAACCAGTAAAATATATCTAGCTTTTTGGATTTAAATTCCAGTATTTTTTTCCAATCTGACTTTTTCAAATGTTGTTTTGTGCGATTGTAGGTGAAGAGATCTCTGGCTCAGAGGGCAGTGGATCAGAAGAGATGGATGAAGGTGATGACGAAGGAAGGGGGGAAGGAGAATGCCGCAGGAGAAGAAGAGGTAAGAAGTTGTAATTAATGCTCTCTGTGTGCAATAGAGCAACATGACTGAAACCTGATTATGCGACCTTCATAAACCTGTGAGAAGGGTTATTCTTTCAATAGGGGGTTTGTAAATGGTTAGATAAACATCTGTATAATGGGTATGTGGTTTAATCTCTTGTCATTAACTGTAACATGAGTCAGCATTCACTTCATCAGATAAGAATCAAGCAGAAGCAGCTTTTAGGTCCTACCTTTGAACAGGATTCTATAAACATAACATCATTTAGGAGTTTCCCTCGTATTCTCACCTTCCTCCTCCTTTTAAGCGTAAAGTGTTAAAAATACAGATCATTAGTCATCTCAAAACATCACAGTGCTACACTAATGTTCCTCTGAGGTCACCTTTCACAATGCTTTAACATGTTCCAGTTTCCTTTCAATACTGTAGTATTAGGGTACTCTGAATTATTAATAACCAAACCATTCAGCCTCTATATGTTGCCGTGCTGCACCCACATTTTGCTTTCAGCTCTGCAAACCGGCTACCCCCCTGCCCACAAACTTGAGCCCCTTTTCACACATGAAAATAGCAATTTTTTAAATATAAATAGTTTTTGGTGTGTAAACGAAGCTTCTCTTTTTGTAAACATGCAATGCTCATGACCAGATTTTCTTCACAGCTTTGGGGAATCACTGCAGAATAATATTACATTTCAAAAATAAAAATTCCAACAAAGATTAAGAGCATATCAGCTCTCATAATGAACAGGCTGTTTAAATGGTTAGAAAGCTGATCACCTGATTGCTGACCACAGACAGTGCTTACATCAATTTGGCTGCTTTTTACCCAAAACATTCATGTTATAGTACAACACGCCCATATGAAAGTTATTGGCCATTGAAGAAGTATTTTATGGATTCCCTGATGTATTATCTACATCACGAAATGAGGGGAAGAGAGATGAAGAGAGACCCCTAAACCACCACCCTTTTTAATTGTATCCCTTTGTGTTATAATACAGAACCAAATGAAAACTGAAATTGCTCTGCATTTTCTATTAAAATAACCAACTTTTAAAGGTTGAGCCATTTAGGTAGAATGAGGCATGTGATCTCTCTCTGGATCATACTTTGCGGCAGTGCATGTGTGAAAGGGGCTTTCTAAAGGGGCTTTCTTTCCGCTCCTGTAGGCTCACAGCCCAGATTCCCTCCAAATATGTTACGTGAAAATGATTGTGTTTGTGCACGTGATGATAAAGAAGAATTGGCACAATCTGATGTCCACGGATGATCTACAGCAGTGGTTCTCAACTGGTGGGTCGCGACCCAAAAGTGGGTCGCGGACCCGTTTCGAGTGGGTCGCAGATGTGTGAGTGAAGAAAAAATAAATAAACGGTTTTGAAAACTTCTGTCACGTAGTGATCATTTTCTCAATAAAACATCTTTGCTGATGTTTTTTCGAGTCTTCTGGCCAATCAGAATCAAGATTGTTGCCGGAAGTCCCCACGGAGAATAACTTTGACCAATACTTTGTAGAACTATTCTGTATACATCCATGGGTACAACTTCAGATAGAAATGAACACATAATGAAATATGACCCCCGGTTTGATGATTGACAGGTCACAGAACAATGGGAGCTATCTACCCTAACCCACAATTAATTGGGTAATTATTATTATTTATATTTTAATTAAAAACAAGTAATTCACACAGACTCTCTCCTCTTTGCTCTTCTCTCTGTGAGGAGCAGCAAGTTCAGCTGTCAGAACAAAGTGAAAAACAAACAATGGCATAAAATATTATTAATATGTCGGGTAGTGATAGATTTACTTATTTTCTTCTCAGAGTACCAGAATGCGTAGTTTATATGTTAGTATTTTTAAAAATCTCCTGGGGCGGAATCCCCCCAGACCCCCTGCTGGGGTTGGGTTTTCAGCATGTCTGCCTTTTTATGTTATACAGTTCAGCTTTGATTCCATCATCTCATTAAACCTTATTTAAAAAGCATACTTTAGTTCTGTGAAGGGATATAAGGGATATATGCACTGTACTTCACTTTAATTCATATTGTATGCTGAAAAGCGTATATTACAGCACGATTTTTTTGTTGAATAGAGTGGTTCAAAATGTCGGGTCGCGATCTATTGACAAAGGAAAAAGTGGGTCCCGAGGCCTGACCAGTTGAGAACCACTGATCTACAGTACATCAAAGTCTTGTTCTGCATCATGATTTGACAAAAAGGTCCCTCAAAGACGCAATTCACCCACATCATTATGTAAAGTGATGCTTTTGGTTTTGAGTTTTTTTTTCTCATGTCTAGTCACTGTCACATCTCCTCTATGATATTTTGTTATGACTGAAACGTCTCTTTCTCTTGTTGACTTGCCTTTCTCCCCCTCCTTGACCCACATGTGGTGTTCTGCACTTCGAGTTATACGACTTTCGAGATCACTCTGTAACCTGTTGCTCTCTCTCTCTCTCTCTCTCTTTCTCTTTCCTCGTCCGGGTGCAAATGCCGCCTGTGTGACTTGCTATACACCTCTTAATTGAAGAAGAAAGAGGTTGGTGTAAGAATCTACGGTCCTACTGTACGGTAGCAATGGTGTTTCTCCTCGCACAAACTATCCAGATGGCTGCCGTGTGTTTCAGTAGCTTTTTCACTAACTGACTAATCTAATAATGGAGGTTTTTGCATAATCTCTGTTAACATTTTTCTGTCCGTCCATATATGTCCACCCATGTGTCTCATGCTCCCCACCTCCATTGCCACGCTGTCATTAAGAGCAATGTGCACTTGATATAGTTCCCCCTTTATTTATTTATTTAAAATGTTGCTTACACTAACAGCATCATTAGCAAGTCACAGCTTTGTGTAGCTCAAACTCACTGGCACTTATTGTTAGGACTTCTGATTTTTCCCAAATCCTCACATAATAAACTAATACTGATTAAAACCCACAGTATAGAAAGAATGAATCTGCACTTAAATCATTGTGACCCATGCACTAACTTGATATAGGAAGATGCATCTAAAACAGCTTGTTCATTAAAGACACTATGGTTTTCTGTTTGTCTCTCTGAAGGGAAGAAGAAGGTTTCGCCGGACAAGATGGTGGAGATGCAGGCAAAGATCGAAGAGGAAAGAAAGGTCTTGGAGGCCAAGCTGGATATGGAGGAGGAGGAGAGGAACAAGGCAAGAGCAGAGCTGGAGAAGAGGGAGAAGGACCTTCTTAAAGCTCAGTAAGTCCATGAAAAGACAACTATAAGTATTACTTTTTAGAAATGTGGTATTCATGATGTGGTAACCGCTCATTACATACTATGATTCTCCTCTAATCACTCAGGCAGGAGCATCACCTTCTGCTGGATAAATTGTCGGCCTTAGAGAAGAAGGTGATCGTGGGGGGGGTGGACCTCTTGGCCAAGGCTGAGGAGCAGGAGAAGCTTCTGCAGGAGTCCAATAGCGAACTGGAAGAACGTCGCAGGAGAGCGGAGAAGCTGCGGCGGGAGCTAGAGGAGAAAGAGGTAAAGAAACATAAACGATTTCACGGCCATATACCTCACACAGTGTATAGATCAGCTGATCACGCCATGCGTTTGTTAGTGTAAACTGAAATGATGACATCAATGTGTGCATCAGTTTCATCATATTGCACTTTCCTGCTGTAACTGTAGTAAAGCTGAAGTTAGTCTCTAGTGTTTACTCTTAAGATATCTAAAGGAAATATGGTGTTTTTTTTACTGGTTTAATGGTTTTACTTCCATAAATAAAGAAAATATTGCGATATGATCACACGCCAAATCAGGCTAGGTGCATAAAGTTCCCCCCCCCACTTCCTTCCTCACTACTTGAGGCCTCTCGCTGTCACCACACGTATCTTCAATCTCTGCCTGTATTACGATCTCAACTCCACATCTGTCATACTTTCATGGTTGTGCAGTTATTGAAGACACACACACACACACAGACACACAGACGAACAAGATGAAAACACTCCCACTGTCTTAGCTGATTATTAGAATTGTATCGTTGTCAGGGACCAAGCAGTAAGGCAACAGGACACAGGAGTGGTTTAAATAAACTAGGGTTTTTATTTACCCCAAAAGTTCACAAGAACATCATATAATAACAAGGCCTATAAAAGAGGTCAACAGAAAATACCTCAAAGGCACATAACAGGTGTTAACTCAACAAAACTGACCTGCTACAATGAAAAACCAAGGAACCTATATAGGGGCTTGGCCAAACCAAGTTGAACCCAAGGGATAATTAATAGTCACATCATACACAAAGGACACTGACAAAACCCAAATCCCCCCTTTGACATGGAAGCAGGTGGTTTGTCCCAATCTGTCCCAATTGGCTCCTTGCAGTATTTATGAGCCCTCAGCGCTCGGCCACGCCCTTTGCTGAACCAGGAAGTAACCTCCCCCAATGGACATGGTAACTCAAGAGACAAAGAATGTAATTAATACAAACAAATACTTGTGTATTAGCTGTGCTAAAATGTTTGAAGTAATGTCAGATTACATTCTAATAAAGAGTTTACCATCTAGAGCAAATGTGTGGTGTTAATTGGCATGTTTTATTGTAGCTGCACTGAAGCAAAACTACTGAAGATGAGGATGCAGTGTAGTTGTTTTACCCTGTGTGGCTGTGGCCATCACAATCGTCTTCAGCCAAACATCTGACGCATACATCTCTGCCACCCTGCTCGGCAGAATACGACCACATTGTTGGCAACTTCAGTGCCATTTGTATTATCACTGAAGTGACTGCATCATTGTGGTTGGAGAATAAGGTCGGAAGCCCCCTCATTTTCGTTGTGTAAAAAGAATTCACAGAAATGGGAAATTATTTTGATATCGGCCCTTTTGTCTTTGGAGCCTCTTCAAAGACCACAGACTACAGCTTGTTTGCTACTGCACCATCACTGATCCCTCTCTCTCTTAAAACAGCAAGAACGTCTGGACATAGAAGAGAAGTACACCTCTCTGCAGGAGGAGGCTCAAGGAAAGACAAAGAAGCTGAAGAAAGTCTGGACCATGCTGATGGCTGCCAAATCAGAAGTAAGCTAAACATAAATGATATCATACATGTGTGGGTAGGGACCAACAAACATGAGAGACAGAATACAAAATAAAAAAACTAATTCAATCAGAGCGCACATTCGACCATGAAACTCAAAGCATGGTAAAAGTAAGTCTTGGGGACAAGTAGGGGGACCAGGTCACATGTGGGAAAAGAGTGTGTTTGGGTGGGACAATGCGGGACATGTTACTACGATGCTAACAAGTAGTTTAGTTTTCAATATAATGTCCATCCAACCCTAACAAATAAGAATTTCTATTTAAACTATAGCCTATAAATATGAATTACAACGCTTTACTAAAGGTTGATTTGTTTGCAAAAACTATGCAAAGAAGACCTTACATTTATTTATTTATTGTTAATGGCTTTTTTCCCCACAAACAATCGTCCACGTCCAAGCAATCTCAGAGTCTTGAAAAATGACCTAAGCTGACCACCATAGTTCTCTCAATGCTGTGACTGCTAGTGCTGCTCGGTGTGGTGAACTCTAAACCTGCTGCTGCCTTATCTGTTTGGTAATCCTCTTTTGGTTTTTCTTTGTGAGCCTGGCATTTCCTGTGAGTCTTTCATATAGTGCCGCTTCAAGACGTATTCACCTCATGCGAGATTGAAAAAAAACTCTGGCAAGCGCCACACAAAACTCTGTGGAAATCAAACTCCACCAAGAGAAAAAAAAAAGCAAAAAAGATTGACATCTGACACCGCTAATGCTGATAGCCCTCTCTTGCTTTCTTAACAGCCATTGGATAAAAGCCAAGTTTCAACTTTCTGAGCGACTATCACCGACATGCGGGAAGTTTGTGTGATAATATTATAAAAAATGCTCTGCAGTCCCGCACAAAGCGGGGTACCTGGGGCCTCATTTATAAAGGGATATACGCTCAAAAAATGGCGTACGCCAGTTTCTACGCAATGTTTGCGATTTATAAAATACTAACTTCTAACCCATGCGTACGCACTAAGCACAAAAACGGGAGAGACGAGAAACTGCGACGCCGTTGGCAGAAGGAAGAATGGAGAGAAATATGTGGAAATAATACCATAAATAAAATGTTACCTCTCATTTATCATATATGAAGAATTCATTTTCAAACATTGATTAAAGCCAATCTTAAAATGATTAAACAAACAGACTCCTCAATGCACACAAAAACATAACTTGGAGAAATAAATAAATACGGATATGTTATTGAAAACCACCTCGAATATGTTGTGTTAATGTTATGAAATGTTTTCTCATAAATGATGCGGTTTTGCATTTCTATAGGTTGTAGATACGAGCATGGTTTTATATACTACCATGTTTAATCATGTTTTATGCCGTTTGCTAAGACTTGATAAGTCGCTCGTAAAACACAGGAGGTATGGAAACTAAGAACACCATGTGTGGTAAATTGTACAGCTAATATAACACAACACATTAGTTGTATTTCCTCTAACTGGTGGATATAGAGTTGCTGCCGGGAGGGGGGGGGGGGGGGGCTGCAGTGGAGACGCTGCGCACAGCTGATCGACAGCTGGGACACAAACCACCAAATACGAAAACATAATTCAGATCCAGTCATCATGACTCCACACCGGGGGGATTTCCCGATCATTTCTTACAGTTTCTCATCAAGGGGGTGTCTCCTGTCCCCGGTACAAACACACTGCCTGAGGAAGGCTATGTGTATTGTTTTTGTCATGAACCTTTTTCGGACCACTTATTTATTTATTTTGGTGACGATCCGACCTCCATGCTGCTACTCTGGTTCAAACTGCATCCACCAAACAATATGATTTATCTCGACCTCCCCAAAAGAACCAAAATCTGACACGGTGTGAGATGTCTTTTTTAGCTGTTCTGTCGTCATTTCCTGCGATCTTCTTCATAAAGTCAGTCAGAATGAATGAATGAATGGGCGTTTCTTTGACTATTTATAGGCAAATATGGGCGTTACGTGAAGCCCGCAAAAGCTGCACCGCATTTCGAGTCGGTTGTGATTTATAAAGGGAAACCGGCGTAGGAAGTACTGTACGCACTTTCCTCGCCGGTGCGCAATGTTTGGTGAATCGGAAAATGTCTGTACCTATTTTTGGGATTTCTACTACGTAAGCAACCTTCCCACGTGAATCCTACGCACGCCGTTATAAATGAGGCCCCAGGTCACACTAGGGACAAAGAAAGGCACGTTTAAATATAGCATATTTGAACAACAAGACAATTGAAAGTGTTCTACAACATCAAAGCATCAGGACATAGCACACACACATGATACAAAATACATTTAAATACATGTGAAATCAGGCAAGAAAATATATATGTATTCAAAAAAAAGCTAAAATAAAATCAGGAAGGTTTACACTACCATAATACATTTCACAGTGCTGTGTAAAATATACATTATTATTTGATTACAACTAGAAAAGTCTTTATCCTTGATTTAAAGAAATTGTCTGGGAGTTTGTTCCAGATCAATGGAGCATAAACACTGAATGCTGAGTTTAATAAAACAAATGGATGGCTGTTTTGTGTGTTAGATGGCAGATCTGCAGCAGGAGCATCACAGAGAGATCGAGGGCCTCCTGGAGAACATCCGGCAGCTCAGCCGAGAGCTTCGGCTCCAGATGCTCATCATAGACAACTTCATCCCCCAGGAGTACCAGGTGTGTCTGTGTTTGTACTCTAACATTTATAGCACTACGACTTTGTCTCATTTTCAGTATTTAGCTTTTGCTTAATATCCATGATTATGTTTTGTTTCTGTTCTCTGTGCAACAAACTTGCTCTTGAAAAGCAGCTATTACAGTAAAACCAATGACAATCAGTAAAAAATAATGCATTATAAGATTAACTGATTAAAATATGCCTATGGGTTTATTTTCATTTATGTAAAAAAACTCATGGACCTGGCTTGTACATCGCTGACAACTTAATTAACGCACAAAATCATGCAAATGTAGCAGGTGCACGCGTTGTATACAAATACTTTTGGGGATTTTGCAGAAACAGCAGATGTAAAAAGAAACTGGATTTGTCATGCCTGCCGGTGACACCAGTGTAAGACCTTTATAAACCTGCTTGCAGTGCGCCTCTGTGGTTAGATCAATGAGCTTCTTTAGGGAGTAATGTATGTCCTCGCTTCTAGTCCTTATGTGTTCTCTCTTTCCTGTGTAGGAGATGATAGAGAATTATGTGCACTGGAATGAAGACATTGGAGAATGGCAGCTGGTGAGCTCACTCATGCACACACTGGTTTGCGGTTTGATGGACATACATTTAAAGAAGCAGACTCTGTGTTAAAGACCCATAGTAAGGTGTGTCTCTTTTGTCTTTCAGAAATGTGTGGCATACACTGGCAACAACATGAGGAAACAGACCCCTGCTCCAGACAAAAAAGAAAAAGATGTGAGTTTTTCGCACTTTTCTGCTCCTACCTGAGATTGTCTTTGTCTTGTGAAATATGTTGCTAATATTGTTTCTAATTTCCCTCCTTGACAATGTATTGTTGACTTCTCCCTGTGTCCTGTAGCCGTTCGAGGTGGATTTGTCCCATGTGTATCTGGCCTACACAGAGGAGAGCATGCGGCAGTCACTGATGAAGCTAGAGAGACCCAGAACCTCTAAAAGTGGCAAGAGTGGCCGACCCAAGACGGGGCGCAGGTAATCTACTAATAACTGATACTCCAGTGAACTGTCAGGATTCTCATAGGTTGTTTCTTTCATCAGACATTTTACTTGACAATTTCGACTAACCTTTTATGCGGGTGTGATTTAATGCATTTTTATTAGGGCCGGGACTCGATTAAAAAAATTAATCTAATTAATTAGAGGCTTTGTAATTAATTAATCGAAATTAATCGCATTTTTAATCACATATAAATATTTGACCTGAGAACAGTGAGAAGCAATTTTTTTCACATGGATTTTAGTATACCATTAGGCGCATTCACACCGCAGTACTTTTCCCACAAAGGTTCATGAGAACTTAGTTCATGAGAACTCTTTGAACCTGGGGGTGGATTAGGTAAATGAAGCCGCTGACGTCACTTCTTCTTCTTCTGCTTTGGGTTTACTGGCAGGCCGCAAACCACTTCACGTCGTATACTGCCGCCCAAAGTCCCCGGCCGGAAGTCCCCGGAGTTGGGGACTGGCTTCAGTAGAAGCTGCTGGGAGTCCCAGCAGCCTTCCGAGTAAATCGCCAGAACGCCGACACCTCCTCATCTCCACCGCTCCCATGTTTTATTTTGTGTTGCCATAAGTTA
The DNA here is from genome assembly GCF_902827175.1 of Gymnodraco acuticeps. Lineage (NCBI taxonomy): Eukaryota > Metazoa > Chordata > Actinopteri > Perciformes > Bathydraconidae > Gymnodraco > Gymnodraco acuticeps. Next base: position 1,819,939 of record NW_022990700.1, read on the forward strand.
GTCTCTCTGCGTTTCTGCGCTGGGCTAATGCTAATAATGCTAATAATGCTAATGCGAGGATAATAAAATGGCGGCTTCACAAAACTGTTTGGGAGTTTTACGGGGCGTGGTTTGCAATCCACCCAGCCAATCAGAAATATAGCTCTTTTCTCACAAGAGAGCCGTACGAAAGTCCCTGCTCTCTTGCAGCTCTCTGCTCTCTAGCAGGGACTTTCGTGGGGGTAAAAAGGTTCTCATGAACTAATTTTAGTACCGGCTCTTTTTGGTGTGAACGCGATAAAATAGGCTAACGTCCACGCTAGCTGCTATATGTTTTGCATTGAGGTGATACTTGAGGCTTGATGTGCTGCGGTGATATGCGAATTCCTTTTTGCATAATTTGCACACAACCGTGCTCTTATCGACGCTTCCATCCGTCCGTTTTTCAAAACAACATTTCCCACTGTTGTTCACTGTGGTTTGTTGTTGTCTGAAGTCATGAACGTTAGTTGGTGCTCCAGTATAATCGGTAGGCCTGAAACTCATCCAGTGAGAAACGTTCCGCGGTGTAAAAATAAGTGCGATTAAAATGCGTTAATTTTTTTAACGCGTTAATTTTTGTGTAATTAATTAATCTTAATTAACGCGTTAAAGTCCCGGCCCTAATTTTTATATACACTGAGCCGCATATATGCATCACATGTTCAGATTTCTTACGTGATTGAATCCACTTCCTCAGTCTATGTGTTCGATGATGTCATGCCTTCCCACAACTTGAGGGTTATGAACCTGAAACTGTTTTGTGATTTCTTTTTTAAATAAAATGATCCATCCAACACAAACACACCGTATGTCCCGCATGGATAAACGTTTAGTGAGTTGATGGCCCTCCCTGACCCTTACAGATCATTCAGATCAGTGCTCATATAAAAAAACAGCACTTAATCGGTTTCTGTATGACTGTGCAAGATAAAAAATAGTGAGCTGAATTTCCTGTTACTTATCGTGTGACAGCAAGAGAGATAGCTGATTTCAGCTTCATTTTATCACTTCAGCTTCCATTATCACAGGAAAAGGTTGTGTTAACCTCAACTTCCATAGACCCGTCACAGGCTTAGTAGGGAGGTGTAATGACTGTAAATGCCTTTTTTAGACACTTTAACACTTTTCAACATCTGGCAAGAGTATGACTCCAATGCCAGATTTAAATAAACCTCTATTTCTTCTTCTCATACTTCATTGGAATTTACTGCAGTCTTAACTGTTGATCAGCTGGTTTTCTGCAACTTTACTTGCATGTGAAACTCAGTCCCTTGGTTTTTCATCTTTACCTAGCTATTACACTCACAATCACAATTTACTCCCGAGTAGACAGAATCCTTGTTGGCAGATGTTTGCCCACTCTGTATAATTAGTGCATTTATGGAATGTCAATACGAAGCAATAGCATAATGGTATTTGCCGTTATCATGATACGCTGTTATTCCGAGAATTGAGAGCGCTGAAAGCTCTCTGCAGTTGTTGATAAATCTTATCTTCACACAGGAAAAGATCTGCAAAGCCAGACGCTGTGATCGAATCCCTCCTGCAGTGAAGACGGAGCAGAGGGGAGCTTGGTTTTCATGCAGCTTTCGTGTTACCTTAGGAAAACAAGTGTCTGAAGAATTGTATTGTTGAACATTATTTAAAAGATTATCTGAATACACTGTATAGCTGGTATGGTTTAAATGTGACGGAGCAGCACCAATGATAGGATTAAGACCCCTTGGCCAAAAGGACATGCGATTTGTATTATACTGTAAGGTTTCTTTATGGATGTTAAACATTTCAATCACGCTTTGATATGCATTTTTGCGGCATCAGCCTCAATAAAAAAACCTTTTACCTAAGAGCCTCCGACATTAAAGAAAAAATAATAACCATAAACATTTTTCACTTGCATCATCATTGGTTTTGAAAACACTTATTGGACATAAACTGCATTCATATCTTCTGACATTTGCTGAATGTATTTAACATACTTTGCTTTTTGTGATGAAGACTTACTGAATTCCTGCTAATTCAGGGCGTATTTTCACTTGAAGTAAAGCAATGATTCTGCTCTGAGCACAAGCTGTAGCGTTAGTGTTTTTTCCCATTGACTACAAGAAATCATAAACATGGAGAGAAACTTATATTAACACTAATAGTGAAGGAGGGAATTTAGCATCATGAAACTAAAACGTGCATTCTATACATTTTCCTTTGCATTAAAGGATAGGGGCATGCATGCCAGCTCTTTAGTTAGTGCCATTTGCGTATCCAAGCATGTCATCTTTTTGTTTATTAACAAATGTCAAAACCCTTTGTGTTATATTGAAATACACTTTACATATTGTATGCCTTAGGTAAATGCACTAGTAGGATGTTTTTGTGAAAATAATTTGATTTAATAATGTTCTGTAGTGGAGGATAACTGACTTTTATTTTGTATCATATTGTATGTCAAATGTTTACATCCATCAAACCCCTGGATATTTTATTTATTAAATTATTTTACACCTTTTATCTCAGGTCTTTGTCGCTCCTTCTTGGTTTCATTGATTCCGCTATTACAGGTGGACTGGGCAGTTATACTTCAATGATGAGGATGAATTGCTAATACCAAAAGCATTATAAACCGAGAAGCTGGGAAAAATGTACTTTACCAACAAACGTATTTATTTATAATTTATTTATATAAATACACAACGACAAAAATAAAAATATTTAGGAAAATAAATATATCAAGTCTTACAATAAATAGAAATAACTTAAATATTACATGTTAATAATATAATACATTTGATCACCCAACAATCAAGATTTTTGTTTTACAGGTCGCGATCAGGTCCAGAAGAGCTTTCAGGGTAATTGTAACATTTGTCTTGTTCGGGTCACAAGAGGTGGTGTGATTCTGAAAGAAAATGTTAAGGACAATTTTAGTTTCAAGCGCAGAACAAAGCTGTTGGACATCAAAAAGCATATTCGTTGTTAGACTGAGCCTCTTGATTCACTAATTCTCATTTAATGTATGATTAAAAAGTACATAAATCCCATTGAATTCCTCCTTACCCAGTTGTATTGATGCAACTGACGGATTAGTTTGTCTGTTTTGTTGAACAACTCTGTATCATTGATGCTTGCTAGAGCCATCTCAGCCAAGCAGAGGAATTGATCCTGCAAAGAAAAAGGCACAATTAGTAATGGTCTTTATAAAGCTGGTGGTAGGACTGAATCAGTATAAAGAAACCAGTTGACCTTCAACTTGAGAAGTTCCATGCCAAAGTGTGAACATTACAAATGTCAGGTGTAGGCCTACATATTCTTAATAATTAGAAAAGTGTTCTAACTTACCACATCTGTTTGTTTGCGTTCAATCTTTGTCACCTGGAAAAACAATTCTCTCTAAGAAAGAATAAGATCAATAGGTCAGTATTGGACAACAACAAACAAACAACCATCCTATTTATTTGTGCAGTTATCATACCTGAGTCAGGGATTTGTTATCATTTGAAAGCTTTCTAGCCTCTTGTCGAATCTCTTTGAGCATATTGGCTGTTGAATGTAGTGATGCTGCGTAGACCATCACGGCCATCATCAGCACCGTGAGATATTGAGTATTAAAGTTCTTCATGCCGTTTTTGAAAGAGACTTTGAGTTAGCACTGTTAGGTCATACAGAAAAGTTGAACACACTACACGCTCTGTGTTGCTACTTATATATTGTCACCATACAACACTTAGACCACAGTCTACACGTCAGCGGAAAACACCAAATAAGGATCAGAGGAAGATTTGTATCTGTTTTACTTTCACACTTTCCACTATTTGTACATAGTCATCTCTTACTAAGAAATTACCTGTTTATCCCTTATCGTCAAATGTCTCAGCAAGAATTGCAGGTCATCACTATGTCTTAACATATTTAGAAGGATGTCCTTAAGTCAATGGAAAATGACGTAAAATCTGATACTATTATTCCAAATTTCATATCATTTTATGAAGAGTATTTTTATAATGACTGTCCTCTTGAAATAGATGCTCACAGACATTTTCCACGCTTCACATTTAGACTTGTTGCAACAGAACGGCACAGGTGGAGCTGATGAAATAAATGAGAGTGACTTGTTTTCACTAAAGTGTGGGACAGAGAGGCAGAAGGCATCCACTGTTAATAAGATTATTATTATTAGACACACTTGTGTGTTTCGATATGACAAAATTACTATGGTGGGTGGGCACCGAAATATTTTTTAATGCTTTACCCGACACATAAATCCCCTTTATGTGTCGGGTAAAGCATTAAAATACATGTGACTGACAGAAACAATTACTGGCAGTTAAAGTATCCTTATTTACTCTCATTCCTGAAATAGCCAACGGGATTATGTTGTTATAATGTAATTAAGACAAATGAACTCATGTTTGACAAATAGAACTTTACCAAAAATGAAAAATAATTTAAATAAAATAGGGCTGATTTTGATTGATCATACCATCATTTTGCAGATTAGAAAAGTGATTGGAAGTCTAAACTGATCTTGAGTTATTTGCATGTTACAAAAAATGTGCCAGATATTACAAACACTGACAACCTTGGTCCCAGACATTTCAATGACTTGTACGGTAAAGTACAGTTTGGAAACGATATCATTTCCCTTTTTGGTTCATCAATGGTGATAAATAATGTGAAGTCTATAGTTTATGAACATTAAGAGTCATTAATATTTTATTTTAGTAGCATATCCTTGATATGATTGGTCTAAGTTTGCATGGTTTGTTTGATTAATCTTTCATTATTTCTCAGGGCGAATTCTCTTGTGTTCTTTTCGCTGTGTATTTAAGGCAAGGCAAGGCAAGTTTATTTATATAGCACTTTCCAACACAAGGCAAGTGCTTTACAAAAAATGAAAGAGATTTAAGCATTTCAGACAGCTTTACTAAACTGTTATTCTAAAATGAGGTTTTGAAATGTGAAAAAAATAATGTAACGTCCACTCTGTCAAATTAAGTATGTGCTGATAACACCATTTGATTCACAGTTTGATTTGAAGTGTCCTTAGGTACAAAGTTACTATGGATGCATTATTTGGCAACGCTGCTTTTCCACCTGCCAGGATTTGCATCCCCTTGTTATTTCAGCCAATGAACAGATTATGGCAATATGGTATGTTTAGAAAACAAGCAAGTGAGAACATTTCATGTGTTGAAAGTGCAATCTTGAAATAATTCATCCAGTCCAAAGTGGAATATGGCAAAGAAAAGCACAAAAGCTTCAAAACTGTACTGATACAAATATTATTTGAACCAACTCATGGTTTGAAATGGCATTGAAAGGCAAAAGTATTATAAAAACCATAGGCTACATCATGACCTTGGTCCCATAGGCCTACTCTGGGAAGAGAATATTTACTGTGCTTGAAAACTGGTATCACATCATCATGTGAGGTTGACTTTGTGACCTGGAGAACATTTCAGCTGCAACATCAGCTTCATGATAAACTTGGGATATGAGATATTTTTGTAGCCATTCGTGGTGAAGGCATCTGTGCTATTGTATACATTATTTGACCCAACATTTCTACAGGCATGGCAGAATATGGCCCTATTTTCACATGAATATTCTAGCCATTGTCTATCTTTATACCACGAGCTGCAAAATGACCGCCTTACCCCACTGTACAGGCGGGTACGCTTAGATATACCTGGCAGGCACCTGCGGGCCACCGAGGGCCGGCGTTGTTTCGGGCGACGAAGACTGCTGCTCCGGGAGCGGTGAGTCGCTAGTGTCCACGACGGAGGGTAACGTAACGTCCCCATCAGACCTGTTGCTATTGTCTGCAGTAGGCCAGTGTTGCTGGCGTTTAAGGATGGTTGCTTTAACCATTTTCACATATCCGTGATTATCCACAGATGTCTGTCACTGCTGTGGAAGCACTTTGGAAATGATGCACGCGCAGTATTGTATTCTATTATTGATTTTATATTTCTAATATATTTCGCTCCCTTTTTTCTTTTTTTGAAAAAAAAGAAATCCATGCCCATGCACCCCTGTAGAACTGGGCCTGGAAGAGCCTCATCTTCAGGTGATATTTAGTCAAAGCTTAAGGACATTTTCACAACAGTGCAGTTTATTTATAGAGGCACCCGAGCCATAGTATGGGCAGAGACAATAATCGAAGTAGTCAAGATTCAATACAATACAATCAATACATTACAGCATGATTTTTCCTCTGTATTCCCCTGTTAATCATCTCAAGAAAAAGCCATATGGGTTATGAAGCCCAATCAATAACATTTGCAAATGACTGGACCTCACTACTGTATGACAAGTAGAAAAAGGAGCTCCACGTCTACCAGCAAAAGTTAAATGCTGTTGACCATGGTGTGAGTAAATAGATATTTTACTTTTAAAAAATAGCAATACCACAAGTAGAAATACTCTGCTACAAAGTATCAAAAATATACCTAACAGAAAAAGAGGAAAGTAAAATTACTCAGTATGCAGAATGGTCAATTTCAGAGTGTATATCCTATACTCATGTACAGTATGCATTCATCTGTACTTATACCACCAATATTAAAGCTTGTAAGTGTTTTTCTTTTCTTTTTTTAACTATATCCTCTGCCAGGTCTGAGTCAATTCTAATCTTTATCCATACGTTATGTGTTTATCTATTGTGCGTAAATAATCTGTATCTGAAAGATAGTCAAAGGCATGAAATACATGTATTGGAGTAAGAAGTTCAATATGTGCACAGGACCTAAAGAAGGGGAGTAGGCCTATAAAGAAACATATAAGGGCATACTCAAGTAGCCTAAAATACGAGTAGGCCTACTTCAAAATGACAGATCTTCAGTAAGTGTACTAGTTACCTTCTATCAGTCATAGACACTTTCAAGCTTGATACTTGAATCTGTGCTTTAGCAACCTGCATTTTAAAGAGGACTTTTAAACCCTGTTAACCTCTTGTTGTTGGTAGCCTACTTTAGACTACTTCCGTAAATGTTTTTAATACCTATTCCACATCTGTTAATTATATAGTTTAATCTAATAATAAATATTGCTACATCGTTTTTGAAAAACCTTACCCAACTATAAAATATAGAAAGACATAAGTGTGTGTTTAAGAGCTTGGATAAGAGAAGCAAAACAGCGCGCCTTCCACTGTTTCAGCAAATGAATGAGTTGAATGGGTTGAATGTAGAGCCAACAGCACTTTACATCCCAGAGAAGTCGTTCCCTCGTCGGGCTGAGCCAATCACTGAGCTCCGCTGAACCTGGGCCACTCAGGGCGGGAGAGCGCTCAGCCAATAGGAAAACGCACAGGATTTAGGTCTCGATGCGCCATTTTACCGCGTCCACAGCCATCCGGCAAGATGGTCCCCTTGCTTTGTCTCCCCTGATCCCCTGATAACTGACTTTTATTTTCAATCATATATGTCAAATGTTTACATCCATCAAACCCCTGGATATTTTATTTATTACATTATTTTACACCTTTCATCTCAGGTCTTTGTCACTCCTTCTTGGTTGCATTGATTCCTAATTGTGCTTTTTAAAAGTTTATGATGAAATGTAAATACATTTTTGAATGCATTTGCTCAAACAGCTATTACAGGTGGACTGAACAGTTTTACTTCAATGATGAGGATGAATTGCTAATACCAAAAGCATTATAAACAGAGAAGCTGGAAAAAAATTACTTTACCAACAAACCACTGTGCCATAATTTATTTATATAAATACACAACGACAAAAATACAATATTTAGGAAAATAAATATATCAAGTCTTACAATAAATAGAAATAACTTAAATATGACATGTTAATAATATAATACATTTGATCCCCCAACAATCAAGATTTTTTTTCACAGGTCTTGATCTGGTCCAGAAGAGCTTTCAGGGTAATTTCAACATTCGTGTCCAGGACACAAGAGGTGGTGTGATTCTGAAAGAAAATGTTCAGGACAATTTTAGTTTCAAGCGCAGAACAAAACTAAATACGAAGTAAAGTGATAAACAACATGTTGGACATCAAAAAGCATATTTGTAGACTGTGAGCCTCTTGATTCACTAATTCTCATTTAATGTATGATTAAAAAGTACATAAATCCCATTGAATTCCTCCTTACCCAGTTGTATTGAAGCAACTGACGGATTAGTTTGTCTGTTTTGTTGAACAACTCTGTATCATTGATGCTTGCTAGAGCCATCTCAGCCAAGCAGAGGAATTGATCCTGCAAAGAAAAAGGCACAATTAGTAATGGTCTTTATAAAGCTGGTGGTAGGACTGAATCAGTATAAAGAAACCAGTTGACCTTCAACTTGAGAAGTTCCATGCCAAAGTGTGAACATTGCAAATGTCAGGTGTAGGCCTACATATTCTTAATAATTAGAAAAGTGTTACTATCTCTTATCTCTTACTAAGAAATTACCTGTTTATCCCTTATCGTCAAATGTCTCAGCAAGAATTGCAGGTCATCACTATGTCTTAACATATTTAGAAGGATGTCCTTAAGTCAATGGAAAATGACGTAAAATCTGATACTATTATTCCAAATTTCATATCATTTTATGAAGAGTATTTTTATAATGACTGTCCTCTTGAAATAGATGCTCACAGACATTTTCCACGCTTCACATTTAGACTTGTTGCAACAGAACGGCACAGGTGGAGCTGATGAAATAAATGAGAGTGACTTGTTTTCACTAAAGTGTGGGACAGAGAGGCAGAAGGCATCCACTGTTAATAAGATTATTATTATTATTATAGACACACTTGTGTTTGTTCGATATGACAAAATGACTATGGTGGGTGGGCACCGAAATATTTTTGAATGCTTTACCCGACACATAAAGGGGAACATGTGACTGATAGAAACAATTACTGCCAGTTAAAGTATCCTTATTTACTCTCATTCCTGAAATAGTATTATATTATTATACATATCTTGGTATGATCAAAAAACTGTCTGATCAAAAAAAAAGTTTGAAAGCTCAGTTTGAATATTAATTATTGACAAGATTGCAGAGTAGGAAAGTGATTGGAAGTCTAAACTGATCTTGAGTTATTTGCATACTCTTACCAAAATGTGCCAGATATTACAAACACTGACAACCTTGGTGAAGAGCCCCATCTTCAGGTGATATTTAGTCAAAGATTAAGAACATTTTCACAACAGTGCAGTTTATTTATAGAGGCACCCGAGCCATAGTCTGGGCAGAGACAATAATCGAAGTAGTCAAGATTCAATACCATACAATCAATACATTACAGCATGATCTTTCCTCTTTATTGCCCTGTTAATCATCTCAAGAAAAAGCCGGGTTATGAAGCCCAATCAATAACATTTGCAAATGACTGGACCTCACTATTGTATGAAAAGTAGAAAAAGGAGCTCCGTCAACCAGCAAATGTGAAATGCAGTGGTGTGAGTAAATAGATATTTTACTTTAAAAAAAATATATAGCAATACCACCAGAAATACTCAGCTCCAAAGTATCAAAAATATACAGAAAAAGAGGAAAGTAAAATTACTCAGTATGCAGAATGGTCCATTTCAGAGTGTATAATATATCCTATACTCATGTACAGTATGCATTAATCTGTACCTTACTTATACCACCAATATTAAAGCTGGTAAGTGTTTTTCTTTTCTTTTTTCAACTATATCCTCTGCCAGTTCTGAGTCAATTCTAATCTTTATCCATACGTTATGTGTTTATATATTGTGCGTAAATAATCTGTATCTGAAAGATAGTCAAAGGCATGAAATACATGTATTGGAGTAAGAAGTTCAATATTTGCACAGGACCTAAAGAAGGGGAGTAGGCCTATAAAGAAACATATAAGGGGCATACTCAAGTAGCCTAAAATACGAGTAGGCCTACTTCAAAATTACAGATCTTCAGTAAGTTACCTTCTATCAGTCATAGACACTTTCAAGCTTGATACTTGAATCTGTGCTTTAGCAACCTGGATTTTAAAGAGGACTTGTAACCCTGTTAACCTCTTGTTGTTGGTAGCCTACTTTAGACTACTTCCGTAAGTGTTTACCTATTCCACATCTGTTAATTATATAGTTAAATTTAATAATAAATAATGCTACATCATTTTGAGAAACCTTACTGAAGATGCCAAACTATAACATATAGAAAGAAAGACATAAGTGTGTGTTTAAGAGCTTGGATAAGAGAAGCAAAACAGCGCGCCTTCCACTGTTTCAGCAAATGAATGAGTTGAATGTAGAGCCAGCAGCACTTTACATCCCAGAGAAGTCGTTCCCTCGTCGGGCTGAACCAATCACTGAGCTCCGCTGAACCTGGGCCATTCAGAGCGGGAGAGCGCTCAGCCAATAGGAAAACGCACAGGATTTAGGTCTAGATGCGCCATTTTACCGCGTCCACAGCCATCCGGCAAGATGGTCCCCTTGCTTTGTCTCCCCTGACCGGAGTTGTTTCTGTATTCTCAGGCTATTCTCGCTTCCGCACCATCGAAAACCTACGAATTGGATTGAACCTAGCCACTTATACCAACAACTATACGTGTATCCCCGAGTGAAGAAATGACCACGGTAAAAAGCAGGTAGGAACAGTGTGTATCCTGTTTGTTTAGACAAGTCAATTGTGCATTGATTAACGTTACTGTAACTGAGAGCCGGCCCATGAGTGCTAGTTAGCATTGCTAAGCTAGCTGAGTAGTAGCTGTTAGCTACGCAGCCGGCAATGTTTAAATTCGTGCACTCGCAGATTCCGATGTGTGCATTAGTATTACAGAACGTTTGTCAATAAATCAAAATAGCAAAACGCCATTGTTTGTAAAAATGCAATTGCTTGGTTTGTTTTGTAGCTAGCTAAATGTGAACTACATTGCTACTTATACGCTACATTGCTACTATATGCTACATTGCTACTATGTCAGGATTAGGGAAGGCCTGGTCGTTGCATTTTTCTGGTGCATTTTCATGCATTGGACCTTTTTAATGCACTGCCGAGATTGCAATGTTGTTTAGTCAGCGTGGGGCGATGGGAATAAGGACTTCTGCGTTAACGGCCACTGTTAGACCTGCAAGTGTCAGCTTGGCTTAAACTTGGCATCCCTGATAAGCAGAAGTTCCTGTGTTGTCAAAACATGCAAAGACTGCTCTGAGGATAAAGAGGCAGCTCATGGCTACACTTCAGGAGTGTGCGCTGCTTGAAAGGCGAGTGGGCTCCTTCTCTAGGACTGACACGGGATTTTGGATACATTTTAGGCCTGTATGCTGCTGGCAGCACGGAGTGATAGCTCAGCTCACTGTGATCTAATCAGCACATTATGATGACGCAAAACGGAACAATAACAGTCCCTGTCTCCAAAAATACACGCACTCACAATCGTGTAGGTAACGCGCAGATTTACATTTTATGAATGTTTAATCACAAAACTGCTGCAGTCGTTAATGTTTAAATGCTTGATAACTGTAACCATTGCATTTGTGTGGTTGTATTCCCTGTAGATTGACCACAAACAAAACAGTGTCTACAATCTTTGAATTTGCCCATAACTGTCTGAAAAAAGAGGTGCATCTGGTCTCACAACCCGAGGATAATACTATCTATAATTGTACCAATCTTTCTTGAACAAATCACATGCATAATAGCTATGTTCACTTAGCCATGCAATCGTTTTGTAATGGAAATATGAAATTGTTTTTGATTTAAGAAAGAAAGAAATGTGTGATAAATGTAATCTTAATCTGTTTAATTTTCATGATCCTTTACATTTAAATCTGAGCTTTGTTTCCTTTTACAATCGTGCTAAACCCGTATTTGTCCATCAGTGGAATAATTTAGCTTTGACTCTTGTGCCAGGCAGCCTGAAGAAAATAAATAAATCTGAACACATTTTAAAGTTCAGCTGCCTTCAAAATTAATATAATACACAAACTGTTGAAACATACAGAAACAGTGGATTTGTTATATAAAGTACTGACAACATACAGCCTACTTTTTTTCTGTCATTTGTTGTTTACATTGACCATCTCTGTAAAAAAAAAAAAAGTGATCCATATGTATATACCAACTAAATGTTCTGTACTTTAAAACGAATATGGTACAGCATCAGTTTGTTCTTTGAGAAACTAAATGTGTTAAAATGTCTCTCCAGGTAAAATGAGTCTGGCATCTTCTGAATCACATCAAGACCAAATGTCAGAAAAAGCAGAGGAGGTCAGTATGCAGTTTCTTGCAAAACGATGTGTTTGGCCCCCTTATGTTTACTTAACTGAAAAAATAAACTAATCAGTAAAGGAAAATATATATTACGTTTGTTTTCTCCGTCACGTTGTCAAGCTATTAACATAAATCCTGTATTGTCATCAGCCTGGTAGCTCAACAGAAACTATGAAGCCTTCCTCTTCTCGCAACAGGAGGTGAGTAGCAGTTATTGTTAAATGTGGCTGATTTTGTGTTTTTTCAAAAGAGATCATAAAAACACTGCTTGAAATATTAAAGCTGACTTCTTACTTATTTTAGGAAGCCCACTTCTGTGGCTAAGAACACTGGAGCAAAAGGATCCGACTCGTCAGCCGAGAGTGAAAATGAAGGTGCAACTTCTGACAATCCTTCAGACAATAACACAAGCAGCGCTTCTAAAGGTGAACTATGGAGGTGCTTGATGGTTTTGATCAAGATATTGTTGATGCTGAATAGGAGGCTAATTTGAGATTCTCTTGCTTTTGCCTGATTAGGCACTTTAGTGATGAGACCATCTGGGAATGAAAATAAAGGCGCCATGAAGCTGAGAGTGGATTTCAAACAGAAACCAACAGGTGACTTAATCTCATGATTAGTGTTTGTTGTTCTGAGAGAACATGCATAGGATTTTAATGTACACAAACTGCACATCCTTAAAGTAATACACAAATAAAATAAAGATAATTGTTAGTTGCAGCAGTAAAAAAAAGTGACTAAAACAGCTTTATTTCCTTTCTTTATCACAGATGATACATTGCAGAAGAAGATAAACTGCACTGCCTGTGGAAAACAAGTAATGCAGTTGCAGCGTAATGCGGTGTACGAGCATCCCGCGCTCAAAGTACTAATTTGCAAGGTAAATTCAAATATACATTTCAGATTATTTTGTAGTGAGCATTCTAAAGACATTCTTCACTGATATTGTTCAGTCTTTCCATTCTTAATGTCTGATTTTATTTATTTTTCCTCTAGTCATGCTACAATTATTACACCAGTGATGACATTAACAGAGACTCCGATGGGATGGATGAGCAGTGCAGGTAAGGCATTTAACACAGAACCAACAAAACATCATGATTTATGTGTTACTAAAGTATCAAGAAGGTGCACAATAGAAGTAATTGGATATTAAGTTTAACATTGTAGACTTTCATTCTTGTGTTTTAAAATGTATATCAGTTTGAGACTTTAAAACATTTATTTTTTAACAATTTTGTTAACATTAAGTAAGTAAAGACCTTGTGTGCTTTCTGCCCTAAAACGTGTTGAATTGTTTCTCCCCAGGTGGTGTGCTGAAGGTGGCAAGCTCATCTGTTGTGACTACTGCAACAACGCTTTCTGCAAGAAGTGCATCCTGCGCAACCTGGGCAGGAAGGAGCTGTCTGTCATTACTGATGAGAACTCAAAGTGGCACTGCTATGTCTGCAGGTCAGAGCCCCTCCAGGATTTGGTCTCCAAATGCCACAGTGTCCTTGAAAAACAAGAACTTCAATCCAAGCAACGAAAACCAGACAAAAGCGAGGAACGTGAGAAAAAGAGACACAAGAATAAAGAAGTCAAGGAGCACAAGCCGGTTGTCAATGGGAAAGAACACGGCGAAGGCTCAGGGTCCATGACTTTCTCCTACAAAAAACTGCAGGTACCCAAAGAATTTTTAAAGAAAACAAAAAAGCTTGTTGAGACTACAACAGGTCTGAACAATACGTTCATCCAGTTCATCCAGCAGGCAGCCAACGAGCAGGAAGATAAGTCTATCAGATACCGGCATTTGAAAGCCTTCAAGGCCGTGCTTGCTGATTTAAAAAAAGCTCACAGTGCTTTGGAGGAGGCTTTGGGGCCTGAATTAAAAAACATGGAGTTGCAGAATGGTAACGAAGGGCAGCTTATTGAAAGAGAGCACTCTAAAGTCGCTGCTTCTGTAGAAAACAACCATGTGGATAATGTGGCAGACGCAACAGAGGGTGCTGACGTAATGGAGGATGCTGACGTAGCGGAGACCGCTGACATAGCTGAGGACGCTGATGTAGAGGCAGAGGATGCTGACGTAGCGGAGGATGCTGACGTAGCTGAGGATGCTGATGTAGAGGCAGAGGATGCTGACGTAGCGGAGGATGCTGAAGTAGAGGCAACGCAGGATGCTGAAGTAGCGGAGACCGCTGACATAGCTGAGGACGCTGACATAGAGGCGGAGGATGATAACATAGCGGAGGATGATAATGTAGCGGAGGATGCTAACGTAGCGGAGGATGCTAACGTAGTTGCAGAGGAAGCTGATGTCGCGATGGATGCTGACTTGGCAGATGAATCTGACGAAGCAGATGACCCTGGCGTTGCGGATGAGGAAGAGGCTGACGTAGCCGCAGAAGAAGCAGACCTGAAGCAGCATAATGAGAAAGCCATGGACATGGATCAAGTGTCAACTGAGACTGAACTTAAAGACAGCCAAACAGAAACTGATCTCAACAAAAAGAAAATTAAAACTGAAGTATGTGATGAAGGGCTCGTGACAGCAGGTGAAATGTCCCTCGATCATGACATCATGTCTGTACCTCCATCTGTTCCTGAGGAGCTTTTTCAGATGGTGGAGAGTCTTGCGGATTCTACCATGCTCTCCCAGACCGGCACTGATATGGTCACAGACGCTGATACAAAGTTAAATAAGAACTCAACAAATAAATCCTCCCAGCCCAAGGTGAAGAACCTCATAGTCAAACTGACCCCTGTGCCTGTCGTGACGACACGTGGGTTCACGCCCTCCTGGTCCAAAAACAAAGAAAAGGATGGACAGCTGCAAAAAAAATCCAAAAAAGAAAGTGACAAGGAGAAAGGCGATGCCCCTAATGCTGTAGACGGGACAGAAAGCCCACCACCAAGCCGTCGCTCCAGTAGGTTGAAGACCACTCCATTGAGGAAGCAGACTGAGAAAAGGGGTAAGGAAGAGTCCTCTGATTCAGAGTTGGAGGAAGATCGTAAGGGCAAAACCAAGTCCTCCAAGACATCAAGAAACGCCAAGAAAGAGGATGGGGAGGAGACCAAGGATTCAGAGAAAAGTCCAGTGGATTCTGACTCAGACGAAGTTCCAAACGTACTGTTGGAGAAAGCAGCAGCTGGCCGCAGCACTGATGAGGAACAGGGAAGCACAAGTGCTAAAAAGTGTTTATTCAAACTAAACAACACATCTACAGAAGACACAGACAAAGCATCCAAACGCAAAAGGAAATCTGCAAGCTCCGATTCAGACTCTGGAAACAAAAGTAAAAAGACGTCCAAGAAGAAGAAACAAAAAGGCTCAGATAACGCCGACTCTGACTCTGAAAAAGAGAAGGAGACGAAGAGTAAAGTGGCCTTAGGGAAGAGGAGATCTAGCCGTGTGAAGAAACAAGACGAAGCAAAAGAAGGAAAAGGATCAACAGAGAAGAAAGCAACTAAGCTGAAGAGGTCTTATGAAAAGAAGCGCAGGGGAGGGAGCCCAAAAGCATCCACCAAGCTTCAGTCGTCGTCCAGTGAAGATGATGATGAGGAGGAGGAGGAGAAGGCTGATGGAGACTCCGGAGATGACAGTGATGCACAGAAGATCAAACCCATCGTGGAGGATAACGTGGTGGGAGGCAGTGGAGCTTTCCGACAATCCTCAGGTAATTTCGTCTGAAAGAGTGTTTAGGGTTCAAGTTATAGGTCAACTGCTCTTTTTCACTTTTACTCCACGCGTTTGATTTAAAAATAATACCACTCATGTCTTTACATCAAAGTAAATATGTAGCTGAAGCCTAGTTTAGCATCAAGCTAGCCATGCTTTTTCCAAGCAACAATCGGCTTACCAACAACTCTAAAGCTCACTGATGAACATGTCTTCTAGATTTTGGAAGCGGCTTGAACACCAGAGAGTATAAAGTAACTTCATAGAGACTTGCAAGGCATTCTTTGCTAGAAAGCCAATGTATAGACAAAGCAAATATTGCAACATGTCAAATGATTCCATCAATGACCTAAGCTTTCTGCCATTAACAAGGTTTGTGCCCTTGTTGTTCTGTAGGTGACGAAGATGACGATAAAGAGAAGGTCTCTCAGGTTTTCGAAGATGACGATGATGATGATCCTGAAAACAGGTACTTGCAGAACAACAGATTGTAAAGATAAACACAATCGATATAGAGTAGGGATGCCTAATAAGAAAGATGCCTGAGTGCTAGCCCTCCCTGCTAACCTATCATTAACTGTTAATTGAAAAGATTAGTGCTGCAGTGCATGCTCGACAATAGATTAGATGTGCTTGCAATACTTGACTTCTCAAGAAACAGGCGCTTTCACACCGGAGTACTTTTCCCCGTACTTTTCCCTTTTAGTTCCGATAGTTCCTGGGATTTTGTGTTCACCCCAAAAAGCTTAGTTCATGAGAACTGTTACCCCCTTTTTAGTGCCTGCTAGAGAGCAGGTACTTTCTTGTGGAGAAAAAAGTTCAAATTTCTGATTGGCTGGGCAAATTGCAAACCACGCCAAACCATTGTATTTGCTGGCATTAGCATTATTAGCATTATTAGCATTAGCCCCGCGAACCAACAGAGAGAGAATAACTTATGGCAACAAAAAAAAAAACATGGGAGCGGTGGAGATGAGGAGGTGTCGGCGTTCTGGCGATTTACTCGGAAGGCTTCAGTAGTATCTACTCTTTAATTCCATTGGGCAACTAAGTGCTGGGAACTAAGTACGGCAAAGTCCTTGGTGTGAAAGTGGCTATTGTTCAAAATCTCACAGCCTTGTTCTCTGAAGTGTTTTGTTTTCATTTGAAATACTTTACAACAGCGTTTCCGCCAGGGGGGCGTCTTGCCATCATTTTACGCCCTGAACTCGAGCCGAGGGCGTCCAAAAAAATAAATAGATCGAGAGAAGATCGAGACTTTTTATAGCTTGAAAAGGACAAGGACATCCCTCTGTTGGAGGGGCAAAGGAGTCTGGTGGGATTCTTTTCGCCGCTAGCAAAGCGTGTTCCTGTGACGGAAAGTGTATTGCCGGCGAGCCTTGGCGGGGGGTGCTATTGGAGAAATTATCCGGCTCACTAAAAAGAACTGGAACTCCCATCACGTAAAGAGATAGTATCTATGAAAGGACGGCTCAATTCATAATTCAAGTCAAGTGACACGATGTGACATCACAAACCCCCCCGCTCTCGGGGTGGACGCCCTCTCAGCCCCGGTCTGGCGCAAACACTGCTTTACAATGTAAAACATACAACATGTGTTCAGGGCAGCTTTTCTCTCTGGTTTATGTCTGTCAATCTGTAATTGTGCGTGGTTTTTGCCCATAATGTTGTAATGTCCTAATGTTTTTATAGGCTGCAGATGTTTCTGTCAGATAACCTTTAAACCATGAACAAGCTCCAAGGGGAACTTGATATTACGACCCTGTATTGTGTTCATCATCCAGATAATTCTGTATAATCCCTTATTTATTATGTAATTAACGTGAATCTCCTTCCCAATTCTCTTGAAGGATTGCAAAGAAAATGCTTCTTGCCCAAATAAAGTCAAACTATTCTTCTGGAGCGGAGAGCTCCTCTGATGATGAAGACGATAAGGAAGCAAAGTCCTCGAAGAAAGCTAAAAAAGAGGATGATGATGATGATGATGATGATGATGATGATGATGAAGAAGAGCAGGGAGGTAGTGTAAACTAGCTACTTAAGCCTAGTAAAACAACATTTCAGTGTGTATAGTCCTAAACAATCTGCTCTCTCTTTTCAGACGAGGACACAGGCGACTCTGAGGATTCTGATATTGAAGTGAAGAAGCGTGGTGGACGACACAAATTGCTTCGTCACAAACTCTCGTTGAGTGAGGGAGAATCAGGAGAGGAGAAAGCTGGCAGTAAAGAGAAGAAAAAGGGCAAAAAGAACAAGGAGAAAGGTTGATTCTGAATTTTAAATGTTCCCTATTTGTCCCGTTTCATAATAATAAGAGTGCAGATGTTCTTAACTCCGATACCGGCAATTGCCTTTTGTTTCTGTGTCAGTGAGCAGCGATGACTCTTCGGACTCGGACTTTGAGAACTCAGAGTCAAGTGAACAGTCGGGGGTAAGCGAGGAGCTTAGTGAATCGGAGAATGAAGGAAAACGCAGAAAGACCAGGTGGGAAGAGATGGACACAATCAATCACTAGTTATTTATCTCTGCCACTAGATCTGGATTGATCTCCTGCTGCTCTTTTACATTGATTCTGTTTTGTGTCTGTAGATCTTCAAAGAAGAAGGATGAGGCGAAACAGAGAAGTTACAAGCAGCAGAAGAAGAAGCGACGCAGGATCAAAGTTCAGGAATCCTCTTCCAGCAATGAGAAGGTGTTTAACATGCAGAGCACTTGAAAGTTTTTCTTGAACTGTCCAAAAGTTTCTTTCTTGCAAGGCAGGATTTGCCAAGTGGAGACGGTGGACCCACATAACGTTTACGATTCCAGTCATGCACGACACATAAAATGTTATTTGAACTTCCCCCTGGGGTGTGTTGTGAGGATTATTGAGGGCACACATTACTCATAGGCTGGCTCTGCTTCTGATCATAGGAAGTGCAATTCTTTCCCTGCGGGTTAAAGATCAGAGGGCTGAACTTTAATGCATTCATTTTCACAGAGTGGAGATGAAGACGCCGAAGACCGCAAAGGACGCAAAAAGCTCCGCAAAATCCTGAAGAATGACAAACTGCGGTCAGAGACGAGAGATGCTCTGAAAGAAGAGGAGGATAGGAGGAAGCGTATAGCTGAGAGAGAAGCACTCAGGGAGAAACTTCGAGAGGTAAAAATGAACTGTTTGGACTAAAGTCTCCTGATAAAAAGATTTCACGCCGGGTAAAATGTTCAGGGCCTCCTCATTTAATACTTGTAAAGGTTCTTGGATACAATTTGCGGATTTCCCCCAGTTATTGGAGGTAAGCTTGCTGAGCAGCACTGTCATGAAGATATTAAAGTAAATGATGGATAGCACTGTGAGTCAGCCTGCTGCTGATCGCTCTCCTTCTGTCTGATCAAACTGTTTGATAGTCCACAGTTTGCTTAAAGTGGCTATTAAGTGAAAGCTGGAACGTCTTTTGCTTCTGTACTGTGATGCATCTACCCGTGTAACGGTTCATTTGATAGCTGAATCATTCACATTGGATTGGGCCTCCTAAAAAGTAGGTGTGCTTACATCACTGCTGGCTCCAAACACACCTCCCTCACCTGCTCTGAGATCAGGAGGAGGGTGAAGGAAAGGGACCTTTACTCAACCGTCTGCAAACATTTTGAATTCTTGTCCTTCATCTGCAGGTGCTTCCCCCGCAGATTCAGCAGGACATTTCCAAAGTTTGTTTTTGAATCAATTTTTACATTACGCACAATTCTTTTGGAAGTGAAAACTAAGATTTTGACCCGGTGACGGTGATGATACTATTATTGCTTGTAGTGCTGTTATGGTACTAGCTTGGTTGCACAGTCACTTAAAAGACCAGCATTAAGCTCTGGTAGTTTTGCTTTGAATTTATCATTTATTTTAATTCAATTGAAAATGAATCAGTTCACCAAGTCTCTATTTGTGTTCGTTAGGAGATCTATGTTATGCATTATGCACTTGGATAAATAGCAGATGTTAACTTGATCCGTGGATATACTTTTTTTGAGGTAATATTTAATAGACATTTCTTCCCCTGTATATTCAATCCTTTTTTCAGGTGATTGTGGCGGAGGAGTCTTCCCTGATGGCCTGTCCCATCACCACCAAGCTGGTGCTGGATGAGGATGAGGAGACCAAGGAGCCGATTGTGCAGGTGCACAGGCAACTTGTCACAAAACTCAAACCTCATCAGGTTGACGGTAAGAATGACGTTTATTCAGACACACAAAATCAACATGGCTGAATATAAGCCAATCTAAGCCCGCATAAGAAACACAGAGATTCTGTGGATTAATGTCGGCCCCATTGTTTTTGTGTTTTGTTTCAGGGGTGCAGTTCATGTGGGACTGTTGCTGTGAATCTGTGAAGAAGATCGAGAAGTCTTCTGGCTCCGGCTGCATCCTCGCCCACTGTATGGGTCTGGGGAAAACTCTGCAGGTATGGAGAAGAGAGCAGCATGCCCGTCCGGGGCGGAAAATACACTAAACCTGTATTTATAAAAAAAAAAAAGAAGAAAAAAAAAGCTAAATATAAATCTGTTTATGGAAAAGCACAAACATTATTAATCTGAACTGCAAAACATCTGAATTTTCTCCATTGGATTAAAGCACTTGACACACAATGATTTGAAAGTACTGATTTAGAGCCTTTTGGGTCGGGGTCACTGGTTTTACTTTCAGGTTCCCACAGTCTTGAACAAACAAAAGAATTGAAGCCTATTAACTGTTTAGCGGTCACAATCCTTTAATAGTGCAAGTATGTGTGTGATTTGATATATAAACTGCCACTTTAAGCCTGTTTAACTGTAGTTATCGTTTTGCCCTGTAGGTGGTGACATTACTTCACACTTTGCTGCTGTGTGAGAAGCTCGATTTCTCCACAGCCCTGGTGGTTGCTCCCCTGAACACTGTCCTCAATTGGCTCAATGAGTTTGAGAAGTGGCAAGTGGGAATGAAGGATGATGAGAGTTTAGAGGTAAGTAGTTGCTTTGTTTTTAACCTTTCTAGTAGTTCCAATTTGACTTTTTTGTGTGTGCATTCAACACCCCCCTGATGTGGGGCTTCTTTTGTTGATCAATGTCTCTGTTTTGTTAACCAGGTGATTGAGCTGGCCACAGTGAAGAGGCCACAGGACCGAGCATACGCCCTTCAGCGATGGCAGGATATGGGTGGCGTTATGATCATTGGATATGAAATGTATCGAAACCTGACGCAGGGCAGGAACATCAAGAGCAAGAAGCTCAAAGAGACCTTTCAGAAGACTCTGGTAGACCCAGGTACAGTGCTGTGATGGAGTGAACATGTTTTTATGACATCTTCCCTGCCATTTGCCCCTTTTTAAAAAGGCTGTGCCATTTGCCCCTTTTGTCTAAAACATGACAGCTGACACATGGACAAGAAAACAATATGAGACTGATCAGAAATTGGCCTAAGATTTTGGCATTGAAGCTAAATTGATCATTAAATAATGGTGATAAACTTAGTTTATATAGCCTGTTTCATACAGGGGGGAGTAGTTCAAAGTACCTTGCAAAAAAGTAAAGAAACAAGCGAACAAATAAAAAGACAGATTTAAACATGTGCTGCTGTAAAACCAGGCAATAAAACAAAAGAAGGCATAACAACAATAACACTTGTAAAAGATCAGTATAAAACAAAGGAAGAGCGACGGCTAGTAAAAGGCAATGCGGATTAAAAAAGCTAAACATTTTCACAGAGCTTGCATCTCTTATTGCCTCAGGGAAAGCAATTCCATCGTTTTTGTTCATAGCTAAGAAAGGCTCAGATGTGGATTTCTTTTATTTATTTGTGAAATATGGGGATAGGCGGTATAACGGGTTCATCACCTTCATTCTCTGTCGCAGCTCAATCGTATCCTCACTGGTTCAGTGTCTATGGTGCATATTTTAAAACTATTTTGCCAAGATGTCAAATGATTGTCAGCTTTCGGTTTCTTCAAAGATCACAAATGACGAGTCACCTTTTTATTTCAGAAGAGAAAAAGCGTTTAAATACCAACACAGCAGTGAACATAAGGGATATTCTGTATTGCTTATATCCACGTTGGAATACAGTTTGCAGAGGGATGTTACTACTCACTCTGAGAGCGAATCACATGCCCTTCCCTTTAAACCTTCATCGGGCAGGCTGCTCGTCCCAGAACACCTGTAGACCTTTACCCAATTTTCATTCCCTTTGTTAAAGCCAATAAACATATAATTTTATTTTATTGTTAAGTCCTCTGACTTTGCCAGTACAT
Organism: Gymnodraco acuticeps; assembly: GCF_902827175.1. Taxonomy (NCBI): domain Eukaryota; kingdom Metazoa; phylum Chordata; class Actinopteri; order Perciformes; family Bathydraconidae; genus Gymnodraco; species Gymnodraco acuticeps. The sequence continues at coordinate 1,842,068 of NW_022990700.1, forward strand.
GGAAAGATGTAGAGTCATAGTTTGAGTGGAGTATCTTTTAGTATTTTGAGTATAAATGTTCTAATGCTGACTCCGCAAATATACTTTGATATAAATGTTCCCTCATTTTGGATAGTTTGTGTTTAAGAAACCAGCAGCACAGAGGTTGAGAAGATTATGAAACAACACAAATAATGAAAGAAAGCAGGTCTGAAACCTTTAAAAGCCTTGTTAACAATAACGTTACAAGTCTAAAGAGTGTAAAGGGAGTCACTACGTTGTTACTAGTTCATCATAAGCAATGATCGAACTGCTCCAGATGTACTTCCACCTTTTGAATGACATTTCCCTTGTTGTGCTTTCCCCAGGTCCAGACATGGTGATCTGTGATGAAGGTCACATCCTGAAGAATGAGGCGTCTGCTGTGTCCAAAGCGATGAACTCCATCCGGACGAGAAGGAGGGTGGTGCTGACGGGAACGCCTCTGCAGAACAACCTCGTTGAATGTGAGACTTCCGGTTTGAGTGGAGCACGTCGATCAGAGGATTTTGTGAGATTTTTGGATGTGAAACGTATGATCTTTGTGTCCTTACCAGACCACTGCATGGTGAACTTCATCAAGGAGAACCTGCTTGGTTCAGTGAAAGAGTTCAGGAACCGCTTCATTAACCCCATCCAGAACGGTCAGTGTGCCGACTCCACACTACAAGATGTCCGGATCATGAAGAAGAGGGCTCACATCCTCTATGAGATGCTGAACGGCTGTGTCCAGGTAACAACAACAACAACAACAACAACTGGCTAGAACAATTTGTTCTCTTTGCTTCATAAGAAATCCTTCTGAATCTTTGCTTCCCACAGAGGAAAGATTACACGGCACTCACCAAGTTCCTCCCACCCAAACACGAGTATGTGCTGTCGGTCCGAGTGACTCCGATCCAGTGTAAACTCTACAGATACTACCTGGAGAACTTCACAGGTGAGAAACACTAGGGGAAATTAACTTAGTACTTTCCACTGAAATGCTGGGCTTAGTTACACATTTTGAGGTACTTATTTTAATTTCCATTTTGTTCTACTTTATTGTTTCCTACTCCTTAACAGTTTGGAGGAAAACATGTTGACCCTGTTCGATGTATCTGATGTTTTAGTGTGATAAAACCTTATTTATCCTTTTGTGAAATCTACAAACTGACCAATCAGTCAACTCTGCCTGTTCATGCTGGAAGTATAATTCCATAAAATACTACATTTTCTGAAATAGGACATTTTATACTTAAAGTACATATTGATGCTAATACTTTTATAACATTTAACTTGAGTACATTTGGAATTAATTTGGGTTCTAACTGAATATTTGAACACTCGTAAATCAAATGTTACTAAAGTAAAATATCCAAATGCTTTGTCCACTGCTGAAAAGCGTCCTCTTATAACCAGGAGCACCCAGTGAGAGAAATACAGTGCCACTTGATGCCTCTAGGGGCTGCTCGCCGGGCTTCTACAGTGTCCCGTCTGATCGCCCAGACAGGGATGAAGTTTGGACGAAATTCAATTGGAAAACACATGTAGTGCAGGACTAGGCTAAATCCTTCTGCAGGAGTCGTGTTTCTCTTTAAAGGGCGCTCTTGCATGGATGTCTTTTTCTCAGATGAGGCTTTTAGATAAATGAAAGGTCTTTCTGGTCTTCCACTTTTTCGTGTTGCATTGTTAAGTCGTTTAGTGGACTTTCCTCTCAGAAGTGTGTGTGTGTGTCGCAGCTGGCAGAGTGCCGCGGGCAGGGTTTAAGCCCAGTTTCCCACGTCTCCCTAATGAAGAGCTCTGGGAGAGAAGGAACAGAGGGTGGGGGGGGTAAAAGGGGGGAATGTGGGGGCATAAAGGAAAGGGAAAGAATTTTAGAGGGAGGGGGGGCAGAGGTTTTACACCAAAAGCGAAAAACAAAGAACAGGAGAGCCGGTATGTGAGAAGAGGCGTGATGGGGGGTGGTGGTATGTGCTGTGGGGTGGTGGTATGTGCTGTGGCGTGGTGGTATGTGCTGTGGCTCATTAGGCCAGGCTGTCCACAGGGCAGGAGTTGTGGCTCTGGACCTCCACAGTGATGTTTTAGGACCCAAGACCACCAGTTGGTCAATCAGGGGGGGGGGGGGGGCACCAATGTTCCTTCCTTTTACCATTGCCTATGTCAAATCTACTGTAACCTCTGACCTCTCGGGGTCAATGAAGGCAGTTACAACATGAATCTTTCAGCAGCTGCCACTAGGATCATAAATCTGCTGATTGAACAGATCGGACTAGACGCGTTTTATTTACAGATTCGGCCGTCAAAATATTGGCTGACAATTGTTTCAATGTTTCATTTGTTTTGAGAGTTCTTGAACATTTGGGAAATGCTTAAATAATAAATGTATATGGTTGCATTTGATATATATCATGAACATGATTTATTTTCAACACATTATCATCTACGAACTCTCTTATGTAAACCAGAAATCTTTTGATACTTGAAATGAAACGATCTCATCGTCAAGTTTGTTTGTTTTGTCTCCTGGCTTCTCACACCATACACGGAGCTAGCTAAGCGTTAAATATCCAAGGTAGAAGTATCAAAGTTATTGGGAACATTTGTTCAAAAAACACATTGGCAATAGAAACTGATTACTGTGGTTATTAAGGAATAAGCTTTATTTTTTACTATTGGAATTTCAATTTGATGAGAGGCTGGATATTTTTGGCTCATGTACTTGAACATTACTCTTTGAAGATGTAGGAAGTGTGGACTCCATAGACAGGTGGTTAGGTGAACACACAAACGTTACATTTTGTTGCACTACATTCACCACATCCGTATGTATGAAGAGATTGATGGCATGCTGTCCAGTTCATAATGCAAACACACATCCATCTGCCTCCTCACACTCTTTCCCTTGTGTGCAGGTGTAGGGAATGCTGTGGAGGGGGGCCGGGGCCGCGCCGGGACCAAACTCTTCAGTGATTTCCAGATGCTCAGCAGAATCTGGACCCATCCCTGGTGCCTTCAGCTGGACTACATCAGTAAAGAAAACAGGGTAGGGCTGGAAGACCAGACTGAACCACACTACACGGCAATATAAAACTGGAATTCACTCGATACAAAAAAAAACAATACAAATGTAGTGCTCACAGGTCATGCACCTGAGGAGAACAACATGCATATTGTCCTTATACATCATTTATGTACCACAATCCAACTTTGGTATGCAATCTCTCTTTCAGGGTTTCTTTGACGAGGACAGTATGGAGGAGTTCATCGCTTCTGAGACGGAAGAAGAGTCCTCCATGAGTATGACCTCTGAGGATGAAAAGGCAAAAAAGTAAAAACATGAATTCACTTCCATTTCCCCCTTGTTGTACAATCACATGGAGATGACCCTTATTTAACGGTCCTGCTCTCCTGCACCCATTCCTCCTTCCTCATAGGAAAAAGAAGCGAGGCAAGGGAAAGAAGAAAGGCTCTGAGGACTCGGACAGTGACGAGGTGGAGGTCATCAAGGAGTGGAACACCAGCACCAGGGGCAAGAACGGAGAAGGTCGAGTCCGACCAGAACCTGTAGAAGAACGTAAGTTTGTTGAACATTTGAGTGCATTGTGGGTAGTCGGATGTGTAAGTGAGGTGTGTGAATAAAGGGGATGTTTTTTCTCACTCGTAAATTAAAAACAAATGATGCCTTCTAACACTTATTTCCATGTTTAATTATGAAGAATATTAGCTCTGTATAAGCCAGCCTAATTATTAAAAGCTCAGCTTTTGTTCTTAGTTTATTATGATGTCAATACATTTTGAATTGAATTTGAAACAGTGTATTGAGTTTGTGTTCTGGCTGATTTAAGGTAATAGAATCAACTGTAAAGCTGACAAGCATTGGGAACTTTACTGAAACCAATTGATGACATTGGTGCTTTTTAAATAACATCCACACGTACTGCAGCTGTAGCGTAGCAGAGGCAAATCGTGTGGTGACGCTCTGTATTGTGAGCTTCATGTCTTTGCTGCTGCTTGTTGTTGTGAGACTGTACCAACAGCATTAAGATGAATCTCTTACTTTGTGTATGACGAGCAGCTCGGCACGCCAGCTCTCCTGATTGGCACAAGGAGTTTGTCACAGAGGCTGACGCTGAGATCCTGGAGCACTCTGGAAAGCTGACGCTACTCTTTGAGATCCTGCGCATGGCAGAGGAAGTTGACGAGAAAGTGTAAGTGTTTGAGGTTACTCTAATGTGCACATAGAATCTTTTTGGCCTCTTCTTTTCTGCAGTTGGTTTGCAGCAGGGGTGTCAAACTCAAGGCCCGGGGGCCAAATCAGGCCTGTGATTTAGTTTCATGTGGCCCCACAAGAGCTTGCAGAGAATATAATATGTTTATTATACGGTTACATGCCGCTTTACAGAAGCACGTTGCCCATAAACTACATGTCCCACAATGCATCTTGAAATTTGACTATTTTTCTCTCAGAATTTGACTTTTTTCAAAATGTTACTTTTTTTTCAAAATGTTATTTATTTATTTCCAGAATTTGGCTTTTCTTTTTAAATCCTTTTGTGACATTCTCACTGAAGAGACGTGCAATTATTTGCCCTAGACTTCTGCTTTCAGACGTAATAGATAATAATCCAATGCAGAGGCAATATAATACATTATTTTATATATATTACATATTTATATATGTATTTTTATATAGTCTTATATATAAAACTGGCCCTTTGAGTGCAACCATGATGCTAATGTGGCCCGAGATAAAATTGAGTTTGACACCCCTGGTTTGCAGTGTTAGATGCCGTGAATTGACTCTGGTGTTTCTTCATCGGTCCTCAGGTTGGTGTTCAGTCAGTCTCTCATCTCTCTGGACCTGATTGAGGATTTCCTGGAGCTGTCTTGCAGAGCTAAAGACGAAAATAAGGTTTCTCCATACAAAGGTACAGTTATTTCATCCAATCTGACAAAGCCGCTAATTCAAGAAGTTGTCATTTCCTCGACTTGCCTAGTGAATGGTCCTTAGGTGGGCTACGATCAGCTTGCCTCCTTATGTCATGATTTAAAATGCTGTTTTTAGTTTCACGATGTGCTAAAATCTCAGAGCAATGCTTATTTTTGAATCCAGCTACTGCCTTTATGGAGTGAAATAGCGCAGCTGTCTGACAAAGTTCATTTTTGTGGTTTTACAGTAAAGTCTCTGAACAGACGCAACTGTGCTGAAGTATTTTCTTATGGAGATGCAGGTTTCACACTTGTAAGACAGCCCGCATGCAACATGTATTTTTGTAAACGCTGGTGTGCTTATTACCCTTAAACACACACAGACGCACGCACACACACACCGCCGCTGGTGTAAGGTCATGTTCCTAATTAAACTTCAGCAGCTGTTTTTACTTTCATTTTGAAAATGATTAGACCTTGACTTTTTATTCCACAAAAAAATGTTTGCTCAAGGGTTTGTAATTTGTAATGAAAAGATCACAGTGCCGTAATTGGAAACATACTGAGATGTTGGTTATGAAGGCTGGTAGGGGGTTGGCCATCTTGAAGGCTAAACACGGCTGGCCTCTAACCAACACAACCATCTATCGGCTGTCTGTTAATACCCAAACTAAATCCTTTTGACAAGGAAAGGGCCAAGTTTGTTTTTGAAGTTTTTAAGAGGACACATGTAGATGTTAGTCAGAGCAGATGTCTTAACTGTAACTCAATTGTCTGTGAAGGTGAAGGCAAGTGGTTCAGGAACATCGACTACTATCGCCTGGATGGCTCCACCAACGCCTTGACCAGGAAGAAGTGGGCTGAAGAGTTTAATGACATCAATAACCCAAGGTAGACATTTGACATTTGACTGATTTTGAAATGGTTCCACGATGCATTTAAAAGCACTAACTCAGCACATCTCCCATGCTTTCTCTCCCAGGGGTCGTTTGTTCCTAATTTCAACGCGAGCCGGCTCTCTCGGCATCAACCTGGTGGGAGCCAACAGGGTCATCATCTTCGACGCCTCCTGGAACCCCTCCTACGACGTCCAGAGTATCTTCAGGGTTTACCGCTTTGGCCAGATTAGGACCGTCTATGTGTACAGGTTCCTGGCGCAGGTGAGCTCATGAAACTGTTATCTACTACTTCCTGTTAAAGTTAACATGTAGTTCTTCTTTCTTGACTGTCTCCCATTTCATTCTCTTCTTCCAGGGTACAATGGAGGACAAGATTTACGACCGGCAGGTAACCAAACAGTCTCTGTCGTTCCGGGTGGTGGACCAGCAACAGATCGAGAGGCACTTCACAACCAACGAGCTGACGGAGCTCTACATATTCGACCCGGACATGCTGGAAGAATCCTCGGAGAAGAAGAGCAAGAGAGCCACGCCCTTGCTTCCTAAGGTAAACACGCAGATATGTATGCCAACTATGCACTTAGCTTTTTCAAATATGCTTCTAAGTGGTACCAAACATACTTTTGTCGTTCGAATAAATCATACATCTTATTGGGCTTTGACGAACCATGGACTGAGATGTCCTGGTTTTCCTGAGACTGATCCCTAGAGGAAATGCAGAGAAGCCGGCTGAAACCTATTAACAGTGGTCAAATCGTCTTTGCTTGTTTTCCAAACCGGCACCAAGCAGTTTCTTCTCCTTTGAAGTTTAGCACTTGTATTTACACACGATGCCAGCTTGTGTCCTGCATGGCCTTTCCGGGATCCATCTTCTTCTTCTCGTTTACTTTCGTAATCCCCTTGATGCAGGTGCTCTGTCACTATTTGGGACCCCCGGAGTTTAATACGAACACACAGCCCTTAAATGGGCCATCCAAGCCCGCACAGCTGCACAGATTTCTGTGTTTACTGCTATTTACTAAATAGTCTTCTCGTTGCAACACTGCTTCTGCCCCGCTATAAAGCCTCACTCCTCTTTTTTCATTCAGCCGTCTTTTACTTCTTTGTTGATCTTTTGAATGACTCCCACCCGTTCCCACTCTTTCCCCCTTCATGCAGTCTCTTGGTTTATTCCGATCACCTTAAGTGGTTGTACTTGCGTGTTTTTGGTTTGACCTGGGTATCTGTAAACACAGTGCATTAAGGAAACACTGTACATCCGAGTTGCTGGGTCTTTCAGCGGACAGTCAAGAGGCTTTGATGGCAAATCTGTTTTCCATTTACACTGTCTAAAGATCTTTATCGCTATTCCCTTCATGGGTATTAACAGGTAGGAGCGCTGCGTGAATCCACTCAGCCGGCAGCTGATATCATTGCTCTCACCTTCCATATTCCTCTAAAGTCGCCTATTACAGTGCAGCGCAGCACAGTTGGAGATTTCAAGAGGAAATATGTGTTCATTGAGCTGTTAGATGTGTATGATCTTTAATGAGCCCACTGACATTCATGTGACACAGTATTAAAGACGGAGAAGCTGACAAGCTCTTTAACAAGCTGACCTGTTTTGGCCAGGGGGTTAACTATGATGTGGCAGCAGGACTGCAGTATTACGGAAGGAATTTGCCGTCTGGAATGATCTGAAGATGAGTCAGACACCCTCCATCAGTTTCAGCCAGAAAATGCTCTGCACAGAAGGAGAGGCTGAAGCGCGCCACGGCACAGGGAGTTCTGTACTTCTTCACACTGGGAACTGCTGTTTCTCCTCAGCCTGAAAGGGCATATTGCTTTAGAGCTCGGGTCACACTCGGTGTTGGATATTAAGAATAAGAAGCTAAGTTGACTTATTTCTGGCCTCGTCTTTACAGTCTTGTTGTAAGGAAAAACTCACTGAAGAGTTGACTTTTTAATGTTAATACGACCCCCTAGTTCCTCTACGGTTCAGTTCCCTTTGTGCTGCCACCTGCTAATATCCTGCATCGCTCTCACCTCAGTCTACACCCCCCCCCCCCCCCCCCCCCCCCCCCATGTCCTCGCTCTCTCTTTCCTGTCCACCATTACCCCACTACCCCGCTTCATGACCATCTGTTGCCCTAACTTGCCACTCTGCCTCTAAATGTTCAAAGCGAGCTGAGTAAAGTTGTTTTTCTTTTTCTCCCTCTGGCCTACCCTGCATGATGAAGGGTCATTATTTAAACCCCTCTCTTAAAGATGTCTCTGCGTTCTTCAGAGAAACTAATTGGAGACAAAGGAAGCAGGGCACTTCCTCCTAATGACAAAGAAGGTCCTCACAGTCCAGACATGAGTTTGACCCCCCCCACCCGTCCCAAGACACCCTCATCCATTTCTTGCTAATCGCACTCGTCTCCACCATCTAAAAAAAAGAGTAATGTTTTTGACTTCTTTTCTTTTGAGGCATTCTCTGCAAAAGTTGCTGCACGTTGTTGGTCAGGCTGTGGGCGTCGCTCTCTGTCTGTGCTCTCAGCAGGTTATGGCTGCAGTGGTCATTAGGCTCCGTCAGGTACACTGAGGCTGTGGGGAGGCTGCACTTGAACTACAGTGTAGACAGGAGCAGACTGGTGCAATAAGCCACACCATGCTTGTCTCATTAAGGGTAGGAAGTCACTTTGACCTTGAAGGAAAATCCCCTGAGCATTAAATATCACCAGTCAGTGATGTTGGTTGAAGTACAGGGTTTATTTTGTGCTGACATCTTTGTAAATTAGTGTTCTGGTGTAGACAACCTCAGTTTGCCCATTTTATGTCTACATGGGTAAGTGGTTTGTCATACTTCCCAGAATGCTTTTTTGCCAGCCTTCAGAACACATGCCTGGGCTTGTTGCATTGCAGGTGGAGAGAACACTAATGATGGTAAGAGCAAGAGACCGTGTTGTGCAGGTGAAGAAAAAGCGAGAGCCGTGGCCCTTGTTTGCTGCTTTCTGCTCTGTTACTCTCCGTGGAGATGGAAGTGCTGCTGACGTTTTATATGACGAATTGCTGTGTGGTTGTTGAACTTTGTCATGCAATAAGTTGGTTGTTTTAAAAAAAAATGAAACCAATTTCTTTTGAATAGGATGTGGTGTTGCAGTGTTAGGGAGCAGGACATTGTAAAACCATCACCAGATAAAACAATGAGCGTAGAAATGTACAGAACACTGAACACACGAAATGGGACCTCATTTTGCCAGAAGGTCTTGAAAGGAACATCATACAGAAACGTGTCATACAATCGTACAGATGATGAAGCCCCTCCCATCTAGGGCTGTAACTAACAATCATGTTCAGTGTTGATTTTTGTTTTAAATGTATAATTAAGTTAGTCATTTGACATAAGAGGAAATTGTCATTTCCATAAGCCAAAGAGAAGTCCTCGTATCTCTTTCCCCCCCGATTCGTAAATAAACCAGAAAAAGTTCACATTTAATTGAGCTGCAATCACAGAATTTCACTTTTCCTTTGTTAAAAAAATATTGAAACCAATAATTTATTATCAAAGTGATGGACATTCAATTTTTAAACGATGACCATTACCTCACATCTTTGTAATATTCGTTTCGGGGTCTGTGTCCCCTAATTTCTGTAACTTCTCTGAAACCGACAATCCGACTTTCACACCCACTTTGCGCCTTAATTGGCCAGCTGTGCGGAGGTGAGAAGGGGGCCAGGGTTTGAACTGCCAAACTTTTTTTTTCTTTACACAACTGTTTCGGTCACTTTTCACATGTACAACGTGTGCAACACAATTAATACCTCCCATTAGAGACGGAATGTGTGCACCATTGTCCCCACTTTAAGCGATATTGCATCTACTACTCACAATGGCTGCGGTCCTTTCGCCCCGCCTTCCGGTGTGGCCGATTAAACCGCCATAAACACTTGTGATTTTGGACACGGTTGGATAACACATCTTATGAACCACTTCTTCTTTGGAGCATAACCTGGCCTTCAGTCTGCAGAGCATCCCATGAGAAACGGCCAAGCCTGGCATCCTCGCCACTTCTCCACTCCCACACTATGTGCTCAACCACAACTAGTGCACAGCCTGCTTCTCACTTAGGATTTATTGAGAAACCAATTTCCATTGTTTGACTTTCTCCCCTCCCAGTACAGTCCCACCATTATGCTTTAGTGGACTCGTGGTGAATCCCCCCCGACTTGCCCGTCCAGCTGTTCGATCAGGTCCTTGTTGCAAACTGCTGCTAGCCGAGGCTTGTTTTTATAGGAATGTGGTACGTGTATTGTCTTTGTTTAGCCCTTTGTGACATGCATGATTTTGTTTCTTTGTTAATTGAGTGACAGCTAGATAAACCTGCCTTGTGAGCAGAGCCTGCAGGGTGTAAAGACGACGTGGTCGTGAGGGCAGGGCTTGCCTCCTGATGTCAGGGACAGCGCCGGTAGTTAAAAGCTGAGAAACTGTTCATCAGGCCAGTGATGTGTATCACTTGTGTGCTGCTGAGGGAGACGGACACTTTGGACTGGCTATGTTTAGGTATTACAAATATCTCAGACACTCGCATTCCTGCTGTCGGGATCCCATCTTGGCCCCTCTGTTGCTATGGTTAACGCACCTGTGTGTCAAATGCAGTTTCTGGCAGAGACGGCCACTTTGAAAACATTCAAAAGTTCCTGGACAACTCGAGTAACTGGCTTCTATAGCCTGACAACAAAAGATCTCCCTTTGTCACTTTTAGGCTTATTTTCCTCCTGATGTGTCTTTTCTTTCCCCTTATCTTTGTATTGTTCTCTTTTTGTTTTACGATCTAATATCTATATTCCCTTCATATCTCCATGAAATTCATTCTCCTGCACATTAAATTCCTCCTGTGAGGTCTTTTCTCTGTTAAGTGGAGGTTTATTTTTGTGGCAATGACAGAAATAAAATAAATGTGGAACCCTCCTTTAAGCTTCTAGTTTAAGGCTTCTATATAATAGGCAGCCGTTTGGGGCAGGAAATTGGGTTAACATGGTTGCGAATGTTCTCAGCTTGAGAAAATATCTGATCATGCGGCCAGGAATCCTGTAGCATAGAACCAAGAGCTATTAATGCAGGCGGGTGTTTAATTGCATCAGAGCTTTTACAGTTCAGCGCCACCTAAAGTCTATTGGTAAAGTACGCGTTGGTGCCTGTGCCAAGTTGTAAAGTCCACATGAGGCCCGCTTATGTCGACTCTCAAATGTTCCTCTTTCTGATGTGCGAGCTGCCGAGTTACAGAACTACTTTACATCATTTATGGACTGCTGGCCGTTTAGCCCTTTTTGTAATCTATACATGTACAAGACTTTGTGTTAAGGAGGGCATACATTGTTCTCTCGATGGAAAGGGTTTCATGTGATGGTAAATGTCATGCATATGTTGGATGCCTTGTGCGATAAGTATACTAATGAAGTTGTTTTTGCTCTGCTGACCCTTTTTGTGTTTTTGTTTAGCAGTCAGATGAAGCCAATACCTCCAGCTACAAACTTGTTTTACATTAGCGGCACATTTGCAGACCTTTTGTTGAATAAAAGTAAACACTGCTGTTCAGAATCAAGACGGCAGATTATCACACGCTGATTGAGGCTGAATGTGTTGAGATTCTTTTGGTTTAAACTTACTTAAGCTTATCCTCAGATGTGGACAGCCAACTCCATTATTAAATCTGAAAACACAAACACTCTATGATGCCAAATGCCAAAATTCCTCCCCCAAATCCTCCCCCTGCTGCTCATATTTTTTTTAAAGGGGGGGAAAAAATACAAGTGAAGTTGAGTGGGGTAATTTCCCTCCTTTCTGTCTGAGCATCTGCCCACCCAGCGTCTCAGACCTGCTCCCCTGCAGTAAAGTGATAGGCCTCACCATGCAGCTCCATAAGGATGACAATAGCCCAGGTCAGTTTACCTCCGATCATTAGTGCTGGCTCGGGACACACACATTGAGTGCACTGGGGTCGGAGATGGACCGGACCACCCCAGAGCCGTTGCTGGTGGGGATTACTTGGGTATCCCAGAATGCACTGGGTTCCAGAAGGAGCGTCTGTACTGTCATTTAACCTGCAGTGCAGCTCCACTGACCCGTTACCTGGTGTTTCATGCATGCACCACAGACGGGATCAACATATTGCAGTGTTTTCATAGTTTAACCCTCAGTAGATACACAAATATTTTAAGCCGATCTTATTTAGGCTCAGTCTCTTTCTGAGGAGCGGAGCAACCGGTGTTCTTCAGAATGAATGATTATATGACACCTGCAAATATCTGAGCAAATATAAAGACACTGACAACTTTGATGACGCATTGTTCAAATATTTTAAGCACACATCATTTTGTAATAGTTTGACAGGTTTGAACATGCAAGTGACGATATGGACTTTGAGATATGTGTCTTGTGCCTTTGCTGTCATGGCCTTCATTTGACCTTGTGCCCACCTATGTTAGCAGAAAAAAACCAATGAATGCCTTTTTACGAGAGTCATGCCAACAGGCTCTTCGGTGCTTTTATGTCCTAATTAGAGAGAAGAACAGCAGTTGAATCTCTGGCTGTGCCGCTGCTCCACACGTCTGGTTGCTCAGGGGTGGCCTGGTTTGGTCCTGATTGAGTGCGATGGCTGGGAAACATAAACATGTCTCGAGTAGCAGAGTCCCTTTTCAGTGTTTGGGGTTGATGGGTATGGGGGTGTGAATCTGTGTGTGCGCCTCCTACCTGTTTCAGCCACCTTTTCTGTCCACTTCCAGAGTTGTGAGGCCTAAAAATAGGTTCTTGTGTCGTTCTCATGCCGCTCCCCCCCCCCCCCCTTCCAGAGATCCAGTTTCACCCCGTCTGGTCTGGTGTTTATTTTCTGTTTATTCAATGCAGGTCTGCAATCACTGCTTAATTTCATAGTTTGGGGTTTCCTTTTCTCCTCCTTAATACCAGTGACATCTATGATTAATTTTGTTTGCAACTTCACACTCATTGTCACAGTTCAAAGCGAGACCGAGCAGGGCAGGAGAGGAAAGCTGAGCCCCTCTCAGTGGCTCTGTGTGCGGGGCAATGATGCAACCCCTGCATGACGTTGTTTCCAGATTGCAAAGTTCCAGCTTAATGTAAAGCTAAGTCAAGACAAAGAAAAGCAAACGTGCTGCACAGAGAGTAATTTAAACCATGTTTGTGTGAGCATAGCCTGGCCCAGCTCTCTTCATTTTACTCAGGTATTGTTTTCAATAACAGTGTAGTCATGGAAACCAGAGCCCCCCCCAAACCTTCATTTATTTATTTATTTTTGGCTTTTTACATGTTCTTTTAATCCTCTTTGCAGGCAAGCCCATTTCTCCCTGCCTAAAATCCATTAGAACTAAGAGGTTAGGATTTGTACTCTATTTTGTAGACCTATTTCTTTCTCCAAAATACCAAAGCAGGTGCTAACTGTAGCTAATTTGCAGAATTTGATCCAAAAATCTTGCTCGGTGCGGATAAGCTACAGAATAAAGGTCTTCTTGCTCCTCCAACAAAATCAATGTCTAGTTTCAGTGCAGATTTCCTGTCGCTGAGGCTGGAGATCCAAGCAGACCGTGTTTACGATTCAATGTGTTGCATTGTGGGTGATCCTTCAGGAGCATCATGGTTTAGGTGGATGATGTGATTGCTACGTCTCTGGTTAATTTCGTGGAACTTGTCAACTTGGAACTCGGTGACTACTGAATGATTGTAAAATAACTTTTTGAATCTAAGGACATTGTCATTCTACAAATGAAATTGGTGTCATTTCTGATGTTTTGTTGACCAAACGATTAAAGGTAATCTAATCTTGCCTGCTGTAGGATCCCTTCCTGGCTGAGATGCTGCAGAATAACAAGGACCAGATCATGTGTTACCATGAACACGACTCCCTGCTGGAGCACAAGGGGGAGGAAGCCCTGAGCGAGGAGGATCGCAAGGCTGCCTGGGCCGAGTACGAGGCAGAGAAAAAGGTAGGCATGGAGACACACACACACACACACACACACACACACACACACACACACACACACACACACACTTTACACTGGTATATCCACCAGTTCTATTATCATAGGCAAGCACAGGCAGCACTTAGCATTGTGTCCATCACTCTCCAAATTGAAACCAAAGTGCAAGGTAGGTTTTGTAAGGCCCCACGGTTATTTCTCAAGAAGTGTGACTTAGCGTTAGATCTGTGGCATCCTTTCATCACCTGGAGTAAGCAGGTGACGGGGCCGACGCCCCTATTAGTGGGATGGTTGTTCTGGCCCACCACCCGGCTGGTGTTCTGCTCTATAAACCCCTGAGAGGCAGTGTCAGTAGTCTGTGAGTACGATTAGTCCATAGAGGGTTAGGGACCTTCTCTTCTTTTCTCGTGCACCTCCCCTCCTCTTCCCTCTTGTTTCTTGTGGGACAAATCAATGGGCAATTAGTGGGGTTTATTTGGAGAAGTGTATGGTTGGGGTGAGTTGTAGGTCTCACCCCCCCCCCCCCTGTGTAATCCTAGATTCTAATTCATCCTAATGATTATTTTTCCAACACGCTCTCCCTCCTCTGCCCTCTGTGAGCCTTAAGCGGCTTTTCCCTCAGAGCTCCTGTGATTTTTAAGAGAACAGGGGGTTTCCCATTCAAAAACAATGGCACCATGTTGAGGATTTCAGAATTGCATTTGCATTCGCTGCATCTTGATGTTCTCTAAAGATGAGCAAGTAGTCACTTTCCCTCACGAGAGGCTGGTCGGTTTGATGCTGTACACTGTGATCTTTGTAGGAGAAACAACTGGAAGGAAACCCGGCCTCTGCTAATGTCTTCATAACTTAAGGGTAGGCCGGTGGCGGCCAGGGAAAGATATTTGTATAAATATCAGATTTGCAACTCATGAAATGGGGAAAAACTGCGAGAACATGATCATGTGCCCAAAACTAAACCTCACCGGGATTACTTCGGCTCGGTATGAAGCCTAGAGAGACTCGTCATAAATGTTAGGTCTGAAAAGCAGTCAGGTGTGTGTTGTGTCTGTCTGGAGAGGAGTATGACGTCTGCAGAGCATCTGAGAATGCAGCCCAAGTTACATTGAGTGGCTGCTTGTTAATAGCAAACCCAAAAGTGAAGTGTGGTTGTTTTGTACTGTTTAAATCTGCACACCTGTCTCTCTGACCTGGTCCAAAGACCCCCCCCCCCCCCCGGCCCCCAACACACAGAAACACACACAGCCAAACACACTGACACAAACTTACACCTACATACCGGATGGCCAGATTACAGGGCACAGGAAAACCATCTGCAGCAGACGCTCAATTACACAAACATCGGCATCCTGCTGTCCTTTACTGAGACAAGACACACACACACACACACACACACACACACACACACACACACACACACACACACACACACACACACACACACACACACACACACACACACACACACACACACACACACACACAGTTTAAGTTCGAGCTTTGTTGTTTCTGATAAAACATAAAGGGAGGAGCTCAACCAAGCCTGTTTAAAAAAAATGTATATAGAAACTCAATTTGCAACATAAACCTAATTGTATTTAGTTCTTGCCGGTTTTTTTGTTGCACATTTTGTTGTGTAAAGAATGAAATAAAAATAATAGATATGACAAATCGGGTGATCAAATGAATGAAAGGTTTAAGTTAAAGAACGATGGGGCACATTGCTATTCATTTATTGTATCTATTTATTAATTATGATGTGTAACTGACAAACTGTCAAAATAAAATGACCTTATATATAACAGGCGATCTAAGTTTATTTGTTTGTAAAAATATGAATCGTTTAGCTTGGACTCATCAGTACAATCGACGATAAATGAATGAGTGGTTAGACACAGTCCTAGTTCCTGGTTAACCACAGTGATTGCACAAGTGTTTCCCATCATGCACTTGGTGGCTCTTCAAACCTGCCTTATTGCAGAGTTGTAATGGTGCTCTTACTGTCTCCTCTCTCAGGGTGTTTTCGTGAAGTCCAACTACCAGGTGGGATACCCTCAGATGGACATGGGCGCCTCCAACTACTTCTCCTTCAACATGGCGGCTTTGGCCTCCATGTCCAACCAGCAGCTGGAGGTAAGTAATGAGCTCCACATGCCCCTCTCCTCCCCCACGGCATGGCGCCCCACATTCCTCAGACCCCATTGCTAATTGTGACAACAGTCTAGTAGCCGGCTCTCCCGCTCCTCCGGCCGACGCTTCATAATGCTCCATGTCTGGGACGGCAACTATTTATACACGGTGGCCCATCTCAGAGACATGAAGGACAAAACCTCTCAGAGGCAACTTGTGTTTTTGAATCACAACTTCGAATCAATGTAGAAATACTGTGGATTTAATTCTTGTAATTAAGGCATGTGAGAAATCCTCCCACGGACCCTTTAAATAGTCATAAAAGGCATTGAGTTCAGTAATCGAATAAGAAGTTATTGAAATGAATTGTCTTTTAATCACTCAAAAGCAGTGTTGTGCTAGTTACTAGTTTCCATTCAGGCATGAAAATCACTCACCTTTCGGCGAAATTCGCCGTTTTGAATCCAAAATAGGTCGTTTGTGTGATTCATGTAGATCTGCAATAAAAATATTTTTGGGGTATGGGGGGGTCTGGGACCCGGAGTAATCTGCGGCCGCGAGCTGTTATGTGCCATCATGACACGCATGGTGTTCTTTTTTTATATATTATAATGCAGCGCGAGCTGTGTGCTCGAGTCTTCCTGCCTGTCGGCTCTGCTGCTCCGCGATGATGGTCTAGCTTCAGCAGCCACATTACCTACGGGTGCGTTCGTTAATATTAACTGTGCGGTCCGGAGTCACTGTGGTACAGACTGGACCGCTGGTGAACAGCTGTTAGAACGGGCCGTTCAGGTGTTCAGAGCAGAGCTCCCTGTCATCGTTGAGCTAGCTAGCTAGCATACATTGTCACTATCTGCTAACGTTAGCTTTAGCCTTCGTTTTCTAATAGTTTTTTTTTCATAGGCTATAAACGGAGGTGGTATAAGTATAGATCTTGTACTTGAGTAAAAGTAGAAGCACTCAGATCTTGTACTAGAGTAAAAGTAGAAGTACTCGGATCTTGTACTTGAGTAAAAGTAGAAGTACTCAGATCTTGTACTTGATTAAAAGCAGAAATACTCAGATCTTGTACTTGATTAAAAGTAGAAGTACTCAGATCTTGTACTTGATTAAAAGCAGAAATACTCAGATCTTGTACTTGAGTAAAAGTAGAAGTACTCAGATCTTGTACTTGAGTAAAAGTAGAAGTACTCAGATCTTGTACTTGATTAAAAGCAGAAATACTCAGATCTTGTACTTGATTAAAAGTAGAAGTACTCAGATCTTGTACTTGATTAAAAGCAGAAATACTCAGATCTTGTACTTGATTAAAAGCAGAAATACTCAGATCTTGTACTTGAGTAAAAGTAGAAGTACTCGGATCTTGTACTTGACATTAAAAGCAGAAATACTCAGCTCTTGTACTTGAGTAAAAGTAGAAGTACTCAGATCTTGTACTTGATTAAAAGTAGAAGTACTCAGATCTTGTACTTGATTAAAAGTAGAAGTACTCAGATCTTGTACTTGATTAAAAGTAGAAGTACTCAGATCTTGTACTTGAGTAAAAGTAGAAGCACTCAGATCTTGTACTAGAGTAAAAGTAGAAGTACTCGGATCTTGTACTTGAGTAAAAGTAGAAGTACTCAGATCTTGTACTTGATTAAAAGCAGAAATACTCAGATCTTGTACTTGATTAAAAGTAGAAGTACTCAGATCTTGTACTTGATTAAAAGCAGAAATACTCAGATCTTGTACTTGAGTAAAAGTAGAAGTACTCAGATCTTGTACTTGAGTAAAAGTAGAAGTACTCAGATCTTGTACTTGATTAAAAGCAGAAATACTCAGATCTTGTACTTGATTAAAAGTAGAAGTACTCAGATCTTGTACTTGATTAAAAGCAGAAATACTCAGATCTTGTACTTGATTAAAAGCAGAAATACTCAGATCTTGTACTTGAGTAAAAGTAGAAGTACTCGGATCTTGTACTTGACATTAAAAGCAGAAATACTCAGCTCTTGTACTTGAGTAAAAGTAGAAGTACTCAGATCTTGTACTTGATTAAAAGTAGAAGTACTCAGATCTTGTACTTGATTAAAAGTAGAAGTACTCAGATCTTGTACTTGATTAAAAGCAGAAATACTCAGATCTTGTACTTGAGTAAAAGTAGAAGTACTCAGGTCTTGTACTTGAGTCAAAGTAGAAGTACCAGAGTGTAGGAATACTCTGTTAGTAAAAGTACTGCATTCAAAATGTTCCTCAAGTAAAAGTAGAAAAGTATTCCAGGGTTGCCAACTTTGGGTACCTGGCTGGAGTGAGATTTTGATATCATGGGTTTAATTACATATGTGCACTAAATGACTGCTATCGTGTCAGCAGCGGGACCTTAGCATATATATAGGATAAATATACAATATATACAAATACACAATATTGGACACAGACTATAAAGGGCACACAGTTTCATTCACTAATGAAAGTCAAACACGTTTGTTTCCATTATATATTGTCCAAATATATTAATTAACACAGTCTCACTCTCATATACTCTTTGACTATATTTTGGTCTAGTAGAACAATAAGCAGCAGACTTTTACTTGTTATCATTTCTACTGGATCTTAGATCTGCGCATGCGCAATACGGGTCGGGGATTGACCAACCGGCTCCCACTGCTCTGCTGTCTGTTAACGTTGTTAAGAGTGGTGGGGGCGGGTAGGGAGCGGATCGACAGCTTGAGCAGCTGTCAACTCAACATTGTAAATAACCAACCAAAAACGATCGCTGGTTCATCTTGTTTTTGGCGTGAGAATAGTTTGGGCAGCGTGAGAGCGTGAGATTGAGAGTGAAAGCGTGTGTCACACGCCAGATGCGTGAGAGTTGGCAACCCTGGTATTCTCATCAAAATATAGTGAAAGTAGCGACAGTAAAAGCAGTCGTTGTGCAGATTGGTCCATTACAGAATAATATATATGATATGTTTTATAATGATTGATCATGAAAGTGTTCTCAAAGCTGGTAAAGGTGCAGCTAGTTTGAATGACTTTGTATACTGCAGGGTAGCTTGTGGATTTACTCCAGGTGGAACTAAGGTCTGATTCAACACTTGATTAGATTTACCATCATTCATCCACACCTGTAAAGTAACTAAAGGTATTAATACATGTAGTGGAGTCAAAGTACACCATTTACCTCTGAACTGTAGAGGAGAAGAAGAACAAAGTAGCAAAACATTGAAATACTTAAATAAAGTACAAGTATCTCAAAAATGTACCCAAGTAGGCTATAGTATTTGAGTTTATGAATTTATTTACTTTACACCAGATGCCATAAAGATAGAAAGACTAAGCCTTGCACAGAGGCATGACAATAGATTTTCAAAATGCTCAACAGTGCTGCCAAAATTATAAACTGACAGCTACACAATTAAAATAAATGCTTTTATATATTTCTATTAGATGTGACTCTTTAGCGTTTCTGTTATTACTAACTGCTGCTTTAGTTGTTCTGACTGCTAACATCCTGTTATTCCTCATTTTAAAGCCGATATTCCGTGGGGTCGGGGGGCTCGGGTCCTTGTCACCTTTTCCATACCTGATGAGTTTGCATCCCTGATAATACTTAGTAAGGAGGCCATAATATTTTTGACTCATGGCTGAAGTTAAGTTTCTCCAGCTCTCCCCAGGTTGGCAAAAAAAAATGCATCTCAAAATGCATCAGATTGATGCTTTAAAATATGGAATATTCAACATTTTCTTCCGGGGGAGCATGCCCCTGGACCCCCCTAGAGGGATAATATCCTTCTCACCTTTTTCACCCCTGACCTGTTTTCATGCCTGAACATTACTAGTTACTTCATTTCAAAAGTAACTTAGTTACTTTACTGATTACTTACACACAAAAGTAATGCGTTACTGTGAAAAGTAACGTTTTGGTTACTTGAAAAAAGGGCTCCCATTAATGCCCGTATAGCCTTCATTTCAGTACTGTTATTGCATTGGAGAATAATACAATCTGTTGATCAACTTGACATGCATTATATGCAATCTGGATTGCATCGATATTAGCTGGCTTTCCATTTTTGTATATTCTTTCTCCAGGTAGTTGGAAAAAGTGTTCCGTCCCATATGCCGTGTGCCGCCCGGACATGCTATCATGCTAACTAGCTCCCTGAAAGCGGGTGACTCCACTGTAGCAATAGCCTGCATGTGTTCTACAACATACCGTGCAATGGCTTTATCGACTTTTCCCTGGCTAGCAGTCCCTTGGTTAAAATCCAGCCGCTGTTGCTTAGGTGGAGGTGGAGTGGCGTCGGCTGAGTCTCTGTGGTCTTAGCTACTAGCTTCGTCCCAGCATGTTGTTTTTGCAGATGTTTTAAGAGATTTGAATGACTGGTTTGGGCAGTAGATAGGATCTTTAACCCGCCAAGACACAACTTACATTTAACTAAAACGTTCTTTTCTTTGTACTCGACAAAAGTGAAATAGTGAGAATATCTCCAGGTGGAGAAACTAGACTTGAGCTCCGCCGCCGCCATGATAGTCTTGTTAGTAAACAACACAAACACGCCCACAGCCCGTCTCCGCATGTGACACAGGAAGTATCTAAGTACATTTACTCAAGTACTGTACTTAAGTACAGTTCTCATCTCTGTTCGCCTGGCTGTTGACTATATAAAAAAAACTAACGGAGTAACGGAGTAACGCACCATGTAGTAACGGTAACTGAGTTACTGCATTTAAAAAGTAATGCGTTAGAGTACTAGTTACTGCCCAAAATAACGGCGTTACAGTTACGCGTTAACACTGCTCAAAAGTCATAACAATGTTGAGAAGGGTGTTGTGTTTTTTCTGATGTTGTTAAATATCCAAATAATTGGTTACATCTTAAATAATTTACCAACTGCCCCCATGTTTTAATGTGTGTTAAGTTGTTTACTTGGATAACTGAAGCTGCACCTGAAGGAGCAGCGTCAACCCTAGTGCTGGCGTGGCGAGAGTTAACTAAAGACATAGAGAATATTTGTCAAGTTGGTCTGTAAATATATCTTGTTTGAGTAATTGGATACAGACAAATATAAGTATTATAAGACTGCTGTATATTGCAGACCATAATCAGCCAGGCTGAAAATTGGTCGTCCCCTATTAAATATTCACCAGTTATTTCTCACAGCTATGTCACCAATGCTTATGGTGAAGATGAGAAGAAGGCTCACCTGTCTTCTTCATCTGTGTTCAGGACCTGATAAACCAGGGACGCCAGAAAGTCATCGAAGCAACAAATTCATTGAAGTCTATCACACGGGAGCCGCTGGAAGACATCATCGGCAGAGTGGTGAGTGTGACGAAATGATTCTTTATTTGTCTTGAGAAGTCACTTTTCTGTTTCTGGTCTGAAACGTGATGGAAGTGGAGGAATGATGTGGTTGGGATGGTGTTTGTTAACATGTGAGCCGTCCCCTCTGCCCCCAGTGGAAGGAGAACCCCTCCTTCAATGAAGCTCAGGTGCAGTCCATGGCTCTGGGCCGGCAGTCCACCGTGGAGCTGGAGTTTAAACACCGAGAGGCCGTGTACCGGGACGTCCTGACCAGGCAGCAGACGGTAAGGACCGCTCTGAGGACTCGGAGACAAGCTGCTGTCAGCTCTTTAATAGCAGGCTGTTTATCATGACAAGTAAATGGAAGAATTGTCCAAAGATATTGACAAAATGTTGTACATTATATTTAAACAATGGTGCTTAAAGGACACTTACTCGTTAATGTTATGGATTCATTTGTTCATTCATTCCTTAAGAACAGTTTAATAAGTTCATAAAGTTGTTAAACCTAATGTAATAGAGTCCTTTACACTAAGAAAGGGCAAAAGGGACATTTTGATAATGTCTGTTTGCAAAACTGAATACTTTAACCTTCAGAAGTTGAAAGGTAGGACTGCAGCGTCTGTATAGATGCACCGATCAGTAGGCCCGCCAACGACTGATTTGCAAATAGACACATGTAATTGTGTATGCTGTCCATCATAGCTCTTAAAAAGAAACTACATCAGCAAGAATCTGCAGGTCAGACTTTAAAGGAAATGGAGAAGTAAATGGCTCTTCTTACATATTCTTATGACTCTAATCTTGCCTTGTACGTTTGACATGATAGCTCTTGTTCTTGACACTCTTATTTCCCCTGTCTCCTCGCAGCTGATGATGTACGTTCAGAAGCTGATCACCAACAGGAAGGTGCAGGAGCAGCAGCTGGCCATGCAGAACCAGGCCAACTACCTGCAGCAGCTGGCCATGCAGAACGGCATGATGGGAGGCGCTGGGCTCAGCCAGATGGACCTGGTGGGTCTCTACCAGCAGCTCCACGGCCTGGGGGGCATGGGCAAGAACCCGGGTCCCTCCAAGGGCCTGTAGGTCAGAGGGACGGCTCCTCACCGCCCATCTCAGCTAGCCGGCTCCCAGGGGGCCCGTCGGAGCGGGGCCTGGGTCCCTGTTACACACCGTGACATCGCCACAAGCTCAGAGCAGTCGGTGCAGCAGGCGGAGGGCGGGGGAGTTTGAGGCTGCTGTCCACTGGGGCCCCGAGTGGGACCCACTCAGTTCTTTATTCTGTAGTTCACTGAGACATGGTGGAATATAATTTATAAATGACTGTGTGAAATGGGTCTGAGGAATTTCAACAGGAAAAAATGTATATACCGCCTTAATGTTATTCAAGTTCTATATCTTAATTTCCTTCATGTATTTAATGACAAACTCATGTTACCCCCCAGTGCTTTTAAGCATTTTGTTTTTTTCTCTAAAAGGAGGGTTCCTTATTATTCAAACTCAGTTTTTTTATACTGTTTTCAATTAAACTAAACCTGAGTGGGACCATTGCCGTTGGTGACTCTGATCTAAAGCTCTACAAGATCATTAGCCTCTGTAGATTCCTTCACCAATATCTAGCAAAGCAGAAACTGGTGGTGCTGCCAAGTCCTGCTTTTTTTTGGGAGACATGAAATTGACTAAAACCGAAAAAAAGATGATGGCCTTATTAATTTCCTAAAAAAAATGAAAAAAAAGCTCTGTAAAGATTTGAGATTTGTTGAGTATCTTTTCTATTATGCTTTTAAGTGTTTACATTAGTTGTTGCTGAACATGATAATGGAATGCTTGTGTTGTTAAAAACTGCCTGCCGGTTCCTATGACCTTTTTGTAACATCTTGCTCATCGTCACGTGTTGTCTAGCATAGCACTGTGCGTCCTGTTCATTGTTTATGTTCCACTTGTGTTGATCCCGAGCTCGGGTGAGTGACTGGGTCTCACAAAGCACAGCCACGTCAGCTGGACATCAGAGGGCCCAAAATGTTTCCCTTTACTTGTTTGTCAAAGTTTTAATTCTGTATTTCACATGGATTTGATAAAGTAAAGAAGGAAATGTTAATACAGATCTGGCTGATGTGTTTTCTCTGCTTTGTGAGAGTTGCCTTCTGGACTCTAGTCTCACCAGGCGCCCAAAATGTATATTACTTTGGCACATTTTTGCTTCTAAATGCTTAAACTGGTGTAGCTGTTAATCAAGAGGAATATATTTCTCTCAAAGACATGTTGTCTCTAGTCAGATCCTGTGTTTGCACAAGTTGTATTTCATAAATGTCGAGAAACTTGTTTGCCCTCCTCTAAGAATGTTCTTATGTTAGCAAATACACCGACATGATTTGCCATGAGTTTGATCTGCTTTTATCTTGATAAGTATTTAATATAACATTTAATAAAGTGACCAAAATGATGAGCAGCTCCTGTGTTTGAGTCATTTCTGTTAAAGGACTTAAAGACTGACCAATGATTTCCACACTTGACTGAATTCATTTAGGGGAATGCAGGTAAGAGTTTTCATACCTGAAGCCGAACTGGTGGTGTTTTATATTATTTATGTTATATCTAAAATAGATCTGATGACACATGTTCCTCTTATTAGACATTAACAGCTGAGAGAGCTGAGGAAGGCAGATGTGTGTCTAAAGGTAACGGGGATGATAGAATGTCATGGTTTTCATGGGACCCAGAAAAAAAAACTATTATTCATATGCGGCCCATACATGTAGGTGTTAAAGAACTGTAACCAAGATGTCTAATTGGCAGGTAATTTGAAAGGTAAAATATAAGTTTCAGGCATTTTTAGGGGACTACGTAAGATGGACGGATGTATTTAACCTTCTAACAAAGCCAGGTGAGCCTTTTCTGACGGATTCCAGTCTTTTTGCTAAACTGAAGCTAAGCTAAGTCCCTCCACTTCCCTAAATACAGAGCTCTCTATCAGATAGCTGATGCATCCTAATGCAGTGTCCCTGTATTTCACACCCACTGCACTAAGTGCCTTTAGTCCCCCTCTCTTCTCCCTTCAATCTTTCATCTATTTTTCCCTCTCCCGGTATTGTTTTCATTTCTCAGTCTGCCAGGGTTTTCCCCTGCATGTCTTTGACTTTTCCATTCCCTCCCCCCAAGGGGAGCTTGCTCTCACAGCTTACAGATATCTGCCAGTAGAGAAACATTACAACTATTGCAGATGTTGAAATGTTGATCCCATCCCCTCACAGCCCCAGATTACCACCACTCTAGGTTTGCAGCACATCCCTGCTGGTTGTGTGAGCAGCAGGCAGCTGTTTCTGTCTGTTGAGTAGGCTGTAGACTACACTATGGTCTGTGAGGCCCCCACAATGGACAACCAATCACTGCTCTAAATCCATGCTGATGTGTAAAGCCAATTAGGAGCCAGGATCCAGTTGCATAAGGAATCTGATTTTGTACGGTGGATGTAGGCGGACTAAGTCCTTATGGAGACAGAGAGGGCCTGTGTACATTACTTGGTAAAGGGTTTATGAGGGCAAATTGGCATGGGATTGTATCATGTTCTCCTCTGGGAAAAAAATCTGCATGTATCTTTTTACCTCCATCTTTGGGACAGCAGGACAACATGTCATGCAACTGGTGCTATAAAAACATTTTGAGGTATTTTAACAAAAAGCAACCAAATAATGATTTACTTATCTACATTTCTGCAAAACGTTAACCTTCTAGACTGAACAAAGAAAATATATTTGTAATATTAAGATGGGTGTGTTCATTATCAGGTAAAACAAATCAGTGTGTTGCTCGTGGTGGTGTTGGAGGAAAGGCAGGGGATCACCGAAGTCATTTAAATTCGTCCTCCGGGAATGTTCGTAGAATGTTTTATGGCAATCCATCCAACAGTTGTCGAGATATTTCAGTCTGGACCGAAGTCCAGCTGGCCTACATTATCATTCAGCTAGCATGGCTGAAAACAAAAGTAAAGAAATGCAACATTCACATCGATTCTATATCTGGTTTTAATTGGTACATCAGATTTTCATCCAAGGAAAAATAGTCTCTCACAATGAGTTCTAGCAGGACAATTTTATTGTCATGTTCATTGCAGTTTTTTATGTGTAATTTCAGTAGAATCTACAGTCCGAGTTCATTACAAAATAAAGTCTTTGCAATAAATAAATATATATATTTATACTTTATATGTAGAAAATAAATATATTGTACATCTCATAAATAGGATCACCCATATGTACACCTCTGCTGCTTGCATTTTTAGTAATGTTCCGGACACTATGAACATTACAAGTCACCATCCTTTAAAAAAATCCCCTCACAATTGTTTACAACCACAGTCAGAGAAGTGCTTTTGTCCCGACTCTTGATAGCCTGTATGGCAAACAAATGCTACAAGACGCCATTTGATATTTAAAATGTGGTAAAAGAGATCATTAGACTCTGACTACCAGTGAGCCTACAGATCGAGGAGGGGATGTGCAGTAAGTGCTCTTCATCTATCACGCATTCATCTTCAATGAATTCAATCATTCCCCTTTTTCTTATCTTTGATTTTAAAGTCAACTTAATAAAAGTCCAGTTTGTCTTGTAATAGTTTGCTCTCTGCCTCACAGACATTCTTCTTCTACCTGACCATCCCACCCTGTCACTTTACAGTTTCTTCTTATATCCATCCCTGTGTATGTGGAATGTGCCCCTTTCCTTCCTTAACTCTATATAGTGCATGACAAATGCACATAGTTACATCTGCGGTGCTTCCCGTCACGTTGAACTCCTAAAAGTCTCTAATGGTGTTCTCATAGCCCACCATTAATTTCCCCCCCACCATCTTAGTGCCAAAACCATTCCCTTCAGTATCTATGCCTTTTCCTCTTAAAAGTGGTTATTGAGAAAACATGGCACCTGATTTGATCCCCCCACAGCTGAGCAGTCATGTGGGCCTCCTCCATCCATGCAGTGGTTTTACAAGATAACATCTCCCGCCGACATTCAATGTTTATGTCAGTGCTTGGCGGTGGGCCGAGGCGCAAACACAGTGACCTCAGGGGGAGCTGAGGGTAAACAGTTCTGTACCAGGTCCAAAATATCCACAACACCCCCTCTCTGCTCCTCTCTTTCTGAAAGCAGTTCTCCAAGCGTAAGCACTGGTCACCTGTCCTGGAATAAGTCCCTGTACGCCTGAGGGATCTTCTCTATCTCCACCGGCCTGGGTAAGAAGTGGGTGAGTTTCTGGTGTTTTTTAGTCCTGTTGCCCTCCCGGGGCGAGCCGTCTTTGTTCAAGCCCACGTAGTACAAGCGTCCCGTCTCCGCGTGCTTGTACAGCGTCGAAGCGTAGGTGTTGTACCAGTTCTCCTCAAACTGCTCCCTGAACACGCATTCCGCTGTCAGCTTCTGCTGGTGGACAGAACAAATCATTAGTCACGTGCTAAAGGCCTGCATACACGCCGCTGAGTGAGAAAAAGAAAGGTACATTTGCAACAGAATCATGATTAAACAGAAAGAAATGCAGCTGAGATTGAAATGGATGATGCCACTCCTCCTAGTGTGCTAGTTTATGTATTTTATTAACCTATTCAGGAGCGCACTTGAAAGCTGAAATGAACCGGTAGAAACTCATTAAGGCAGGTGCTTATTATGACAAAAGAGGGGAAGTCATTACGAGCTGCTTTCCACTCTACGCCCCACACTTTTTCCTCGGACCTGTTAACCTCTCCTTGTGCATGGGGAGTTATTTCCCTCCCCGTGATGCAACAATCTTCCCTCGCTCTCTCATGTTGTCACACACACACACACACACACACACACACACACACACACACACACACACACACACACACACACACACACACACACACACACACACACACACACACATACACACACACACACACCCACACACACACACATACACACACACACACACACACACACACACACACACACACACACACACACACACACACACACACACACACACACACACACACACACACACACACACAGCAGCTCTCACAGCCTCTGTCTTCACTGACAGTGCAGCATGAGCGATGGCTGTGGGTTCAGCAGGTGAGAGTGTGCTGGCTGAGTGAGTGTGTGAGAACAATAAGAGACATCAGGGCTGGAGCTACTCTCCTGCCAAGACAATTCAGTCATGCAGCAAGAGGGTCCAACCTCAGCTGAATTTGGGGTATCATCGGGGGCAAAATGCAAACCACTTTTTTTTAAAGGTGTCACTATCCCACCCCTTTTTTCCAATTAAATACAACTTTCATGTGGTTTCTGTACACGGCCAGTCCCTTCTTTGAACACACAGTACGGTTCTAACAAGTGTTTGTGCAAGTATTTATTCCAGCAGCAATTTTGTTGATTGGCTGTCAGGCTCTGCTTGGCTGCGGCTATGTGGTGAAACTGTTGTCTGTAAACACAGCCCTGAGGGCACATGACTGGGCCAGCTCCAACCTCTCTCTCTCTCTCTCTCTCACTCACTCACTCACTCACTCACTCACTCACTCACTCACTCACTCACTCACTCACTCACTCACTCACTCACTCACTCACTCACTCACTCACTCACTCACTCACTCACTCACACACACACACACACACACACACAACACACACACACACACACACACACACACACACACACACACACACACACACACACACACACACACACACACACACACACACACACACACACACACACACACGCCTCATCAAATCAAAAGCTCACCGAGGTCTTGCTGTTGTGGGGCGGAAGCACCCTTTTACCTGTCCCCCCACCCCCCTCCACCTTCTGGCCTCTCAGCTACAGACAGACGTGTCTACATCCCTCTGTCAGTCAGGTGACTCAGTCAGGTGTGCAATTACCCCCCCTCAAATCACCACCTCCCACCATCACCCGACCCCCCCCCCCTTACCCCAGGGTCAAGGCTCCAGGATGCCAGACTCTGATAGCACGCCGTAACAATATCTGCACTTTCAACATAATGGCCGTGCTTAAAAGTAGCCTCTGTTCAAAATGCTCAGAGCCCGGGGGGAGTCTGAGCCCTGAGGGGCCCCCAGGTAATGCCCTGAGACACCTGATACAGGTAACCCTCACATACTTCCCCTTCATTGTCTTTATCTCTTCTCTCTTTCTGTCTCCAGATACCAACTGCATACGAGAGAAAGATTGCCAGGATTAAATGAATATCCTTTTGATGCTACATTTACTGTAGCAAAGCACAAGAGATGTCTTTAATGCTGAACACTGCAGACAAAACTTGAGTCCAGCTGTGCACAAAGAGGTAATCTCCAGCAAATTCACCCACAGCACACATCCAAAGAGACTCCAAACACTCCTGTCTCCACTCTGGGAAAATATGTAAATATTTCTGCACATCTCAAAACTAAAGGAAGAGGTAGATTTGCTCTCAAAAGCTGCACAATCTGCAATTCCTTCAAAGACTTCACATGAAATACAAGAATAATACATTTCTGTTTTTCTTTTCTTTGCTAGTGTTCCTGTTCAACTTGGGATCTAATTCCTTTATAAATGTATCTGTCCCTATTGTGAAGAAAAAGGAGAGGGAAGTGTGTGACAGAGTGTGCGACTCTATAAAAGAAACAGGCTTGTTTTGTCTCACTGAAGTTTTCCTATCGTACAGGGAACCTTGATAACAAACCAACTCTCAGATTTCTCCTGAAAACATATTTTTGATAGCTCCCTACTGACGTATATTGTAAAAGAAAAAGTGTAACTCTCTACGAGACACTGTGAACAAGTGCATTCTGTAAAACAAGTCTTGTTTGTCGAGTGGCAGACTTGTTGTGAATGAGACCCCGGGCTGCACAGTGAGGGCGGGGTTGGAAATGAACGGAGAAGGGTTTTCTTTTGACTCACCGACCCAAAGAGCTCTCCTTTCTCATTCATGCCGAGGTAGAGTCCAGCGTCCACCCCTCTGATGCTGACCAGACCAACTGCCAGACTGATGAACTCCAGGATACCTGAGGTCAAACAGAGCACACACAATGCACAAAACAGTCAAGAAAGCCCACAAACAGAAGACCCTCCCCAGCAACAAGTGGCCTCCAATTATGTGACATCACACCAGTCAAAATATGCATCAGAGAACTGATTTTGGAAGCTTTACTTTTGCTTTATTGTCACATTATGTCCTGAAATGTGACTTTTTGTTCCAACAGGTTCAAAGAAAAATAAACATGCTTGCATCTCCCTTCCACAATTGGAAAATAAATGCAATTGTAAGGCCACTACATAATTTATGTTGACATTGATTACAGCTGAAAGGACACATGTACGGAGCGGATGCACCAGATAAAGATTTCTTAGATGTTCTAACTTCCTGGTCTGAGGCACATAGATCACTCACTACATTAAAAGGTTGTGGTGTCTATAAAAGTGTGCATCCTGTCTTTTGGGATTTCCCAGTGGCTACTAATACAGACGGAGAAGCTGAGATGTGGGTTTGTTGTTTAGTGGGCTCCTGACTCACTGAAGGTTACAGTAAAGTGAACATGTACTTCAAAGGCAGGAAAACAAGTGGTACAATTAAAAGCTATTGGCTGTTGTGATGCAGAGGTTAGTCAGAGAGGATCCAGCTGGCTGAGCTGACTGGCAGAGGCCGGCTTACAGCCACCTGGTCCCCATCTCTCCGACCTCATCTGATGCCAGAGAATGACAGAGAAGATCCCTCTAATTTTTTTGTGGGGTGAACAGTGTGTTTCATATCCCTTTAATCAAAGCCACGTCTTCCATGCAGCTCTGACAAAGACCTTGCATTTTAAATCTAAGTGAAGCCAGAAACAAACACGCGGACCACCCATCCCTGTACACCGGCTTGTTTTGGCTCAAGTCTGAACATTAAACTTCCCTGAATTCCGCAGTGGTCATGCTTTAATTTAGGGTTATTCCGCTTTTTCCCCCCGCAACGAGCGAGCCGGCCTGCACCTGCGAGAGATGACTGCATGGATATGAGGCGCGAGACATGTGCGTATCTGACCTCACTTGTTTATCATTCTCCCGCGAGCCGCACCTCGCTCCATTTACATTAATGATACCAAATCTTCAGAGCCGGTGCGCGCGCTCACTGTTGCTGTTAGGGTGACTCACGCACGCGCTGCTTGTTTGCGTGGCTGAGGAGAGACACCTGCCCCCCACGCGCAAAGGTGTGTGGCCAGGTGACTGTGACGCACGAGCATTCACTGGGGAGCGCGGCAGGAAAAAAAAGGCTCCTAATTAAACTCACTTCACCCAGTTTCAGAGTGACAGCAGGGGAAATTATCTTAAGTGAGGGAACATGATATATTACATGGCACAATTGTAATTACATTTTGTAATAAACTATTGATAATTGCTTTCCTTGAGATTACCCGAGGCCATATTCACACCTTTTAATTTACACCTCCTTCACAATTATTGTTTGGCTGCAATAAATTGATGGTTGATGACAAAATAAACAATTTCTGTCAGTTGAGACAGCAGTATAATATGACAACATCTTCAATATAACGAATATTGTAACAACAAGTGAAAAGTATCCTCACCAAATCTGCTGTGGTCCTGTCTTGTCCCATGCACAGTCCCATTGGGGAATATCTCCAACTGGAAGCCGGTCCTGCAGTACAGCTGCCGTCGCCTCAAGATCCCCTTCAGGTGCCCGAAATCCGTCGTCGACCCCCGCTGCATCCTCCCTTCAATCTGCCCCAGCCTATCATTCAAGCCCACTGGAGGCTCCGGTAAGGGCACAGTCCCGAGTGCAGGAAAGGTTTGTAAATCCAAGTCGATTGTCCCCAGAAAACTCCCGACCTCTGCCATTGTGTGCACAGCTGTCAAATTAAGCGAAGGCATTTAAAATGTTCGGTGCCTCAAGGAGAGAGTAAAGTTTACACAAGTCCAAAGCGTACCCAGCGCGCCATGCGACACCAAAACCAGCAGCGTCCTTTCAGCTTATTGATCGTCCTTTGCTATAATCATCAGTTTGATATATCTGTTTATCAGATGGAAAGACTCTATTATATACATACTCCCCACGTATTCTCACATTGGATATTCAAACACAAGCCACGCCTGGCTGGCATCCCTTCTTACGCGCATCAGTTTCCTCACTGAATGTGAACTTTCAGTCCAACTTTTACCACTGATGGTGCCGCTGTCTTTACGCGTTTTTCACTGCGCTCTCACAAAGATCTAACTATCTTCCGACCAAGCAAATCCGAGTCCAGCAGTGTCTCCTCATAGCTCCTGCTGCGCTCCTGAACGCGGTCCGAGGCTGTCTGATAAAACCATATCGCCCAACACTTTTATTTTTGTTTGAATGCGACACAGAGGCAGTAGCGAAGATCATCATTGCTCGAACACAACTGGTAGCTGACACAAAGCCGAACATCTACATTTATCATAAACTGCAACAACCACTCCACCACAAAGGCAATCCATAATTTACTGTGACTGCTTTTTGGTCACACCATAGGCTCTCCTGGAGAAGAAAAAAAAGGAAAACCACAAAGTATCAGGCGAAGGCTTCGCGCCCAGAAGATTATCAAAATAACCTGAGTTTAATCTCAGAGCCATCTAACCTCGTGCAGAAGTGTCAGTGCCAACCACTGGTCGTTTTCATGAGAGCATTTTCTCCACCTCCTCGTTGGAAGCAGGTGCTTCCTCGCCCCTCTGCTCAACGGTTGCAATGTGCTCCAGCAAAGCAGCAGCTAAACCACTTGTACTACTGGCAAGCAAGGGAAAAAAAGGAAAATCCAAAAGCTGATGACGTGTAGTATCAAATCTGACTGCAGCAGAGACTGTATGCACTTCTGGAGTCTTCTTTAAGATGTAATTTAAAGTTTCAAATAAGTACTGCTTCTCCACAAAAGTGTTGCTGCTTACTAATTATGTTGCTAGATGAAACAGTATAGCGGAAGAACCACACACAGAAAGTAAACATATACCGGTATACATTTAACTACTTTAAAACAAATGTCCTCCCTGATTTAACAGCTGTGGTTTGGGAAACATTCACATAATATACTTACTTTGTAAAAGTAGGAATAAAAAGAAAATATTCAATTCAACAATCAACAATTTACCTAATAAATATATAAAAGAGTGTGTCATAAAAAACGATGTAAAAACATAATCTGAAAAGTATAGTTACTGTTGCTATAATATAAATAACATACCCTTACATGTACTCAAATAACAAGTTACACTTTAGCTTTATTGTGTTATCATAAACATTGATCTGTTATGTTCATATTTTTCATATGGCAAAAGCTGTACTTAACAACACTGTTAAATAAATGTACTTACTTCACATCATATGTGAGCTACACCACAAGTTATTTAATTTTGTTCAGGTGTAAAGTGAACTGTGCAACCATGCACATGAAAGGGAACACAGAGAAAGCCACAACAGGAATAATGGATAATAGGTGTGATTTATGATTGAATGGGGATTTTGCATCTCTTCTCTGCACAGTGGGGCAACGGGTCCAAACTTGTGTCTTCACAGGGAAAAAAAGAGAGAGGCAGCTGTTTAGAGAAGACTTTCTTTCTGTGTGAGGATTGAAATGAAAACAAACTCCAGGAGTGTTTTAATTAGTTCACTGTTCTTGAGATATCAGTGACAGCAGGACGGGTGGGAGGGCAGGGCATGATTACATCAATAACACCGTTTAACTATTAGGCATGTTATTTTAGACCTCCTTCAAGCTGTTTTTGGAAAACCCCGTCTTCAGGGGGAGTTCTCTCCGTAGAGCTGCTCATCACAAGCAGCAGCAGCTTCCCTGGAGAGAAAGGGGAGATATGACAGCGTCCCACTCCCACGAATGGTGACAAATAGCATGTTAGAATTACCCAAAGTATGTTTGATTGTTTTGATGTCACTGTTAGCCTTTGATACATTTCCCGGCTTCTTGTTATTTGGCTAATTCATCAACTTTTGTGGTGGCTGTGAAATCTATTTAGAAACAGATGTGACTTTCTTTGGGAGCTCCTCTGAGTGGGATACAGTATGATTGACCCTCCAAAGCACGCAGGCCTTTTTCACTGCTACTAATTATGCCACTATAAATCTTAGGGGTGTGTCATGGCTGCATTGAAGTCAGAGGAGGGACAGTGGCTTTCAGCTGGTGCGGGATATGAAAGGTGGTGGGGGTGATGAATGCCCATGGGCCTCTGCTTGATGAATTGGGCAAGGGGTTGACAAGGAGTCAGGGATGGTCAGGCTTTGTGTGAGCAGACACCAGGGCCCTCGCTGCAGAAGAGGATGAAAGGAGGATTCGTCTCAGCTTAAGGGTGGAAAGAGAGAGATTAAAGAAAAGAGAAGAGGAGAAAGAAAGGAAAAGATTGAGCAAAACAGAGAAATAGAAAATAAAAAAGAAACAACCAACTCCCTTTTCTTATCCTCAACTTGGGCGACTTTCGCTCACTGTCCATCTCTTGTGTACACAACTGAAATCAATCTTACACGCTATTAAACTTTAGAATCAAAATCTAGAGGTGGTACATTTTGATTTCATTCCTTTTTTTGGTAGCTATTTGAGCTACATCTGTTACTGGTCAGCTATATTTTATAGTTGACATGGCAGATTTATGGCTGCAGACACAGAAAAAAGTCCAAAGTTAAAATGTTCCCATATGCTGAGAACCTGCAGAGGATTTAGAAATGAAGATAATGACCTCAAGTGCATGGCTGCAGCTTTGAAGTTGCTCTCCCATGAGTCACAGCCAGAGAGGAGAAATTGAAAATGAAGTTACACTTGCAGTGGGAATTGGAGGCTAATAAGTGCCTCACCTGTTTATTTGATTAGACAAACTTCATATGTGTCCTCTTCAGAGGGGTGAGCAAAGGTCGGTATGTTGTGTGTTTGATTCGATTAAGGAGCTCGCTTGAGGTGCTTGTCTCTATCTCGCAGTGTCATTGTTAAAGTTAAAGAAACAGTTTTTTGGGAAATATGCTTTCATGGTGAGAGGTACATGAGAACATGAATACCACTCATTTCTGTACAGTTATACAAAACAACAGCCAGCAGCTGGTTAGCTTAGCTTAACATTAAGACTGTAAACAGGGAGAAAACAGATTCAGTCCAAAGGTAACAAAATCCTCCTACAAGCATCTCTAAACACATTTCCCCAAATATCAAGCAATTTCCTTCTCTGATGCTGCATTTTATTTGGGCAAATTCCTCAACAATATGCTCAAAAAATGTCATTCCTTGCCGTCCCTCCCTACAGGAAGATCATGCAGACTGCGTGGGGCCTCACCTTGCGGAGGGGGCCTCACCTTGCGGAGGGGGCCTCACCTTGCGGAGGGGGCCTCACCTTGCGGAGGGGGCCTCATCTTGCGGAGGGGGCCTCATCTTGCGGAGGGAGCCTCAACTGAGCTTATGCGGCGCAATTAGTGTGGCGCGGCACGGTTTCGCCGCTACGAGGCTCCACGACTCCCCCCCCCCCCCCCGTTGCCGCTCGCGATTCGCGAAACAGAGGGCCTCATCATATAACTTTCCGTGAGTCCTCAAATCGGCCAGGGACGGCCCTGCCTTGCATATAAAGAATGTGAAAGTCCTGAAACAGAGCCTCCTCCCCCCCCTCCCTCTACTGGAGCAGCCTCCCTCTCCTGTGATGGATGCCCAGTTTCGAAGAAGGCCTCCTGCTGCTCCTGATGGCTCACACATAATCATCTGATCTGGGATCAAGTTCCTCGAACCTCTCTTAACCTCACCCCAGTGAGGGCATGAAAAACGGCTGACTCAATGTCAGCGGCTGTGAGGAATGAGACCTCGTATTTCATACTGCCCGGTTAACAAGGCGACTAAAGGGGTCAGGACCCTGCGTACCCGGGCCAGCAAAGCAGCACAACCGAGTGCAAGGGTTGTTGAGTGGAGCAGCACACTCCCAGAGAGAGAGAGAGGAGAGAGGACATCATCTGTTCTTATTTTACCTTTTGTCAAGCAGCATGTGGAAAATGATCTTCACTGTGAGTTATTTGCAGAGCTGGATTCCGTGTTATTTCATTCCCGAGCAGAGACATAACAGAGAGGGTCTCCTCTTTCACGCAGGTGGTCCTTCGGCCTTGTTCAAGGGCACTGTGTGCGCTGGGGCAGGGGTGGGAGGGTAAGCAGGGGGGGAAGACACATACAGATGCATGTGAATTTAGGTAATGGTGTAACATTTCAGCGCCTGCTTACTTTGGCCACCCCATGTGAAGATAGTGTTAATTAATTTGTTTGCTTTGCTTTTAAGCACTAACGAATGAAGCCCTCCAGGTTTTTGAGAAGCCACTAGTATGCAAGGAACACAGACTAAAACCAACATTTGTTATACAAATTGCTTGCATATGTTCTTGGGAGAGGGGAAAAGATTCTTGTCATGACACACCAACAGAGATGTCCCACCAAATGTTTTCTTGCTTGATGGGAAAACCTTGGTAGGAATATTTTAAGTTTGTCTCCAACACTTTGGTTTAGCAGTTAATTATCCGTACTCCAAACTTGTGGTTTTGCTGTTTCCATTAGTCGGCTGACTTAAGCAGACACTGGAACACTAAATGCTGGATGGTGGGAACTTCCTACTTATCCATGTTATGAGTTGGGTTTTTAAGCTAATCATAAGCTACTGATTCATCTATGAAATTACATCTTTAGGATTGTGCTGCATATTGAGTCTAATAAATTACAGCCTCACATTATTCTGCTCCCGCTCTATGAGCTGGAAGCAGCCCTCTCTATCTGAGCGATGTTCCACCTGTCCATCCTGCCTGATGACTGAGCTGCGGTGTAATAACGTCAATAACAGCTCGACTTATGTTTCTCAGCTCTGCAGGGCTGCGGTCTGATGTTAGAGATTGTATATGCGTGATCATGATCCTGTCTGATGAGGGAACAGGCCCTCAGAGCGAGACTATTATTCTTACAACAACACAGAGCAGGAATCTACCCTCAAACAGATGTTAGGAGCCCTTTGTAGAGCCTTTGGCACGGAGCCCAACCCTACCTATCTGCACAGCTATTTACATGGCAATCCAGCTGCTCAGTCTCTCTTTTTCTTCTTCTTCTTCTCTTTCTTTCACCCCTCCCTTGCCCTCTCACTCTGCCTGTGTCTTAACATCTACATTCCCCCTCTTTCTCTTCTTCCCTCCTTCTCTCCCCTCACTGTTTGAAATCAAATACCCCCTCTCATATAAACTTTGATCAATCAAACACACTAATTTGTTTAGCCGAGGAGACAGTGACATACCGATGCAAGTTCAGTTAAACAGAGATGAAAAAGGCCAGGCGTCCCGTGTCTCAGAATATCTCGGTGCTGACGCAAACCTTTATCCCACACTTTATATTTAGTCATTCCCCTTTTAAAGAAAAAGCCAAATATGTCTAAAAATTCTACCTGCCCTACTGACGTATTGTCCCCTATAGTCCAAGCAGATGTGGGAGGGAAGGATTTATAATGACAACCTTTCCTGGAATCAGAGTTTATATTGGCTTTCTCACTAATCTTGTGATGTGATAGAAAATGCTTTGCACTTCTATTTTAGTCAGCCTTTGATATGTGCATAGATACAGGAAAGACATTTGTTAAAGTTATTGATTTTATTTGCTTTAGCTCATCTATCAAGTGTACTTAAGGGACTGTAGTGAAATGATAAGAGTTGGGAGAGGGGCTGAACGTTTCTATTTATAAAAAAAGGCCCTTCCCAATGTTACACTTTTTTAAACCTACTATTGAGTGAGAGAAAAAGTACAACACATTCAGCTTCATCATTTAAAATGGATTATGAATCTAAGATAAGTAATACTATGCTAATGGCAGAATCAGTTTAACATAGTGTCTTTAAACATTTGTAATTTTTTACATTACATTATAACATTGATACATTTAGCTTGATACAGATATTGCCCTCTCTCTAATAATTTGTGTACGGTCCCTAAAAACAAGAGCCAAGTTGTTTTATCATAAAAGAAGTGTATATAGACTGTAGTTATCCACTTATATAGGGCCAGATGCTAAGTGTGTAGCCCCTTGTGTGGTTCTGACACTTTTCTTTTATACTTTATTGTCATTTTTGTAACCCTTAGTGTTTAATAACGCTCATAATGACTTAAACTAAAGCAGCACAGATTATTCTCTCTCAGAGGATGGATCTGGTCCTCATTAGCTAGCAGCTCAGTGGCAGCATTACCGCAAGATGATAATTAAACGAGCAACCTTCATGTAAGCGAAATATATGAAATCAAAGTCCGCTGGGGCCCTGAAGCTGGCCGGCCTGTCAGTAGAGGGTGCTGATGTTTTCCCCTCTCAGAGCCCAGCCAACATCTCAGATTGCCTCAGAATCATGCAATGTCACGCTATGACAAATGGAGATACATTAGTTAATTAAAGTGGGGAGTTCAGAGCGGGGTGACACAGGGCGTCCTTTTTTTTTGTTGTTGCTTTCATTCTTAAACATTCCTCCGTGTCACGAAACAAAGGCAGAGTCCAACTCGCTGACGTGAGTGGATGAGTTCTTTCTCAGTTTCTGTAATCAAGGCCGCCTCAGCTTCTGACGTAGTTTTGCTGCTATACTCTGCTACATTGTTGACTTAAGTGAACACTCTGGTATATTAGTGGAGGTAATTTACTGTCTAGAGTGATTTACAGATTGGGGTTATTGTGTGGGCCTGTGCATGTGAACGCTTAACGTTTGTTTACCAAATAAGATTAACAGAAGGCATGTATCTCGTGTGTTCCTTGACATTAAACAGTTTCTCCACCAGAGACATTTTAATTGACTTAAAGTGATTTTTGGCAAATGAGAAACCGCCAAACGAATTAATGGGGGCATTGGGTTCATTGTTGATGATTTGTATTGGGAGGCTAAAATGGAAAAGAAAGCACACAAACCCACTGTTTTCATCTGAAGTCTTCAACTTCTCCGTCTTTGATGTCATGGGGGCGAATAGTTGTTAAGTTGAGACACTGTCTACGCTGCCAGAAACAAGGCTGGAGGCTGAGACAGGTGCACAGCGTTCATCACATCCTGATGGAGTACGTTGAGGGCCAAGATGTTGTTCTCAACATATTGAAAGTGTTTGTTAACAGATGGAGACATGTGCTGGCAAACGTTACATCACTTTGTCCAGAAAGAGGGGAGAGAGAAAAAGATGGGGTGGAAAGCAACGCTTAATTTCCAATGGCACGAAGAACATGGAGATCGAAAGAAAGAGAAAGATAAGAGAGAATCACTCAACATTTAATTAGATTATTTCCAAGTCCAAACCCTGCATATCACATGTAGTAGTAGAGAAACCACAAAAACCTCTTTACCAATCTGTGTTGTAACTGTGTGTGATAGAACATGGTTGGGACTTTGTTTATTTTCAGGTTTTGACTTTTATATCCAGCTGCAAATTGTGTAAAACCACAAGCAGGTTAAGGATTTGTTCTCAAGTAATCCGTTTTTTATCCGATGTCTGTCATACTTCTAGAGCTAGTTTTAGTCACATATGTTCTTCCCCATTCCACTCCTCTATATCTGTGTTTGTATCACAGCGTTATTCCTCTTGTAAGGTCATGCAGCTACAGCTGGCATCAATATGGCAGGGCTTTTTTTCTGTCTGCGTCCAGCGCTGGAAAGTTATATTCATAGGGCTAATCAGTTTAAAAGATAATGAAAACAGAGATTGTTTACAGAGATTAGGCCCTTGGAAATGGAGTAATCAGTGCTTTGAAAGGGCACTGACAGCGGTGGGCTGGATTTCTGTCTGTAGAAACGGAGCAATGCCGCTCTCCACCTCTAACAAGCTCTCAGAGCCCTGATGTCATCACAGATACAAGATGGAGTACCTTATCCTCCACTCCTCTCCATTTGCTCCTCTTTGGAATGAAACATTTAACAGACGGGGCACCTGTCAGCCAGATGTGTTTGAGTAATGAACAACGTGTAGGATGAAGTAAGCGTTTTGACAAAAATGTCCAAAGAAAAATTAATCATGGGCTTAATTTCTTCTCAACCCACATTGTTTAATATGCTGTATGATTTATGTGACAATGGATTGATTTCTTTCAGGGATGCTGGATTACTCTTGGAAAGTCACGACTTCCAGCCTCTACAAATATTTCTAACATTTCACGCTTTTAGAAGAATATGGATTATACTTATTTTTATTTGTTTTTTGAACTGCATGAACAGAGGCCAGCTATTGAGTTTGTTCCCTCTTGAGAATAGGTTTTAATTTGTGTGGCTTACATAGTGTTGTTTGTTGGCCGAGGTATTCGATCCGGTTCCCATTTTATGGATTGGAGAGACACATGGGGCCCCAGTTTAATTGGGGAGGGGTTCCCTCAGAAAGAGCTCTACCCAGAAAAGCCATGAAAGTAATTATCAGTATCTCAGATCTCATCCAGCGAGGGGGGGAACACATGTTCAGGATTTTGACTTGTACAGGGTTGCCCTCCTCACCAGCCAAACATGACTTGTATCCTTTTGCAAAAATTGGTAACCATGTAGCAGCATGTCTTTTGACAGAAGAAAACAAACTGGGAAAAAGATTGATGTAGAGTTTGTGTCCAAGAAGATATTGAGTGTGATGTGCCATGACAAGAGATAAAGAGATATGTCTGCTTGCTTTTGGCTTAGGATTTGAAACCTTAACTAAATACCCACTCTATTTATGTTTATAGCTCTAGTATATGTGACCATTTGCTGTAAATATATAACAAATTGTAAATTGGTACTTAGAGGCTTTGTACCTGATGAGTAGGACTTCATGGAAAGGATTCTTCTGGAGAGAAGAGGATGGGTGTGAATCTTTTGTCTTGAGTCCACTTTTGGCCACAGAGCGCTGTCAGATGAGCAGCCCAGCGAGGCTAACCCCTCCGCCTCTGACCAATGGCTCTGGCATCCTCGTCTCTGGCACTGCGACGTCCTGCGGGAATCTTTTCTCTGATCAGAATACAGAGCAGAAACCTCCTATAAAGTCCAACAATAAAGTGAAACAGAGACTTTACTGGAGAGTTGAAGAGGAAAGATCACCATAAAAATGTAATTTATCTTTCGGGATTTTACTTTTACTGATCACATTGTCTTATTTTTCCTACAATATACCTTTCTGTACGTCAACAAAGAGCAAGGCATGACCTTTTTTTCTGTCGGTGCTGCTGCTGTCACATTTAAGCCATCTTAAGACTGATGTAGAGGTTTGGGTTTGTAAAGCACTGCATGTATTCCAGAGGTATCCATTTGTGTAATACCGTTGTTTAGGAAATCTGGCTGTTTGATTGCGAAGGAGACCCTGACAGTGCGCTTGACAAACAGTCGACTGATCTATTTCCTTCCCAAAGGAGAATGACAGGGGGCTGCCTTTGCTGCGAGCAGCCCCACTGTGCGCCTGTAAGAGCCGAGAGTTGGGTGGTCTGTCCATCAACGGCAGATTTGGGGTTAGGCCTGAGAAAAGCAGCTCACCCATATCAGTTTCAAAGAGTGAAACCCTAAGCGCCGGGCGCTCTCTGTTCGCTGCAGCCATATATGCACAAAGACACCTGTTGTTCGACTCTCATACAAAGGCTTAATCAATCTAGGTGTTCGCAGCCAAACACACACAAATGCCATTTTGTATTGAGTTTGTTAGGTTGCATGAGACTTAACAAGAACTGTACATGTTTGTGCTTTTGGCTATGTTGCAGCAATTGGATAACAATGCCAAAGCACTGATTACACAACATCTTATGGTGATGCTTTTTCTACCAGTTATAAATATCCATTCACAATCAGTCCACACCATCAAGAAGACAATATTTCAGTGCGTGGCTGTAGGTCGCCTATAGAGAGGTAATAGTTTATCAGAGAAAGAGAACATGTCAGCGCTGGAGGACACCAGGATGCACGAGCCATGTCCTTACAGCAGCTTGGAGCTACTCACAAAGAAAACAAAGTCTTCCAAAAACTTCTAGCTGCTCTGTCCCTGTGGTCCACACTGAACAGGCCAAGGATGTTTCCAAATGAAGAATGATATGCACTTCAAAATATTCTGCCATTGCAAGCATTTTACCTCTGAGATGTTTTATTTCTTCGGGTAATTCATTTCTCAGTTAGACTGCAAATATGTTCTCTCGTTGCTATTGCAAAGAGACTATTATGTTTAGTTCATGGCTACTTCTCCCTATGACTTCTTACTTGTAATGACACCCGCAATAATTCATTAATTTTCTTTGGACAACATTGGTTGATCGTGTTTCTACTCGGGGGAGCAGTTCGCTAACTCTTGAAGGCCAACCTTTAAACATTTGTTAAAGTCAAACATATTGAACCCACATTTCTTCTTTAAAAAAAAAAGAATTAAACAGCATAACATTTGGTAATTTGTAAAAGCATCTTGTGTTGGGGATATGCAAATATGTACATGAACAGTTGAAAAGGGCGTCTTTCTTCTACTTCCATTATTAACATGTATCACAATAAACAGGGGGTTTTAATCCAGGATTGTACTTTGTGCCTCCCTCTCTCTGGTCTAAAAAATGCTTACAGGACAACAAAGAAAACAACAGTGATGGATAAAGATAAAAGTCAGACAAAAGTCTTAAGACTGTCAAAGGGAAGTTTTTATTTTGAGGTTATTTTTATTGGAGTTAGTTTACATTTGGAATGCCTAATGTCATGCACTGGCTGTACGTCTGAAGCTATTTAATCTAGTAGTTAAACACTGGACAATTAAGAGAGACTAAAGATTGTTGCGGAAAGATGGGATTGGTTTCTACCTAAATCTTTCCAGTAGAGGGGAGGTAGATATGAATAGCTTTGGTAATTTGATGAGACGCTGCCTCTCTCTGGTATCACACAATGAGAGAAGGCCTTGTTTACGTGCCAAACGGATTTACCGAATCAAATAGGAGTTTTTCATTTCCTTGTTTTAGTCGATTTGCAGCGGATTAAGAGGCAAAAATGTTATCAGGCACAGGGTGGCTGAACAAAGGCTCTTTGGTTTACCTGCAGGTTGTACAGTGTCTTTATAGTGCGCCATTGGTTTAGTTGATAGTTAAAGAGGGTTCAAATGTATGCAATTTGGGATCAAGTCATGCTTAACTGTATACAAGTTTTGTATTATTTTTGCACAGGTGACAATTCATACACAAAAAGCAACACCTGAGCTTCGGAGAATAAGAAAATACAAAATTATTTATAAATACAATCCCTATTGGGGGGGGGGGGGTGCTAGTGGATCGCCGGAGCTGTTAGATTAACATTAACATGCTTATTGTAGTTCTAAGTGTATTGAATTGATGGAGCATATGTGTGGGCTGGACCTGTATTTTACAGGAAAGGAGTGAG
Source organism: Gymnodraco acuticeps (assembly GCF_902827175.1). Lineage (NCBI taxonomy): Eukaryota > Metazoa > Chordata > Actinopteri > Perciformes > Bathydraconidae > Gymnodraco > Gymnodraco acuticeps. The sequence continues at coordinate 1,884,595 of NW_022990700.1, forward strand.
CAGAGGATAGAGTTGTCGATTCTTGTTCTGTTTGCTTTCTGTGACTAAAGAGACGCGCTACCATGGAAACCAAACAATGGTGTAGCTCAGTGGTTCTCAAACTTTTTCTGTCAGGCCCCCCCTTTGGAGAAAAAAAAAAGTCGGGCCCCCCCCCAACACAAATAGTCAGGCTCAGTGGCGGCGCCAGAGATTTATTTTGGGGGTACTGTGGGGTAGCTTGACGTTTCATAGAGGGTGCTCAAACATTTAGGGTTTCCCATTCATGTACCGGGCGCTACAGTGGAACTTTCTACTGCAACACTCCCCACACACACACACAATGTACCCGCGACTGTTACAATGAAGGCTCGATAATCAGCTCACGGCATATAGGTGTAAGCAGGGGTCAAGCGCTATTTTTATAGGTGGTGTGTGGACCTCACATAGGGGGGTCCGGAGGCATGCTCTCCCGGGAAGATTTTTAAATATTGAAGTTAAATGCATCAATCTGGTGCATTTAGAGAGCAAAATGAAGAGATCTAAGGATACATCTCTCAACACCCATTTGAAACAGAACTGTAAACAGATTTACTTTTTCTTTATGGATATTTTACAAATCACTCCCCTTTTAAACGTTATTCTTTTTTTAATGTCATATAGTATTTCATAGCTGTTTTTAATTTATTCTCTTATTTTTGTATAACTATAATGATCATATAAACGTGTGCCTCGGAAATAATTGTTTACATTAATGGTGACCAAAACATTTGAGACCCACTGAGATAACACTGAGAGAGTCCTTTAGTTCACTGAGTCCCTCAGTCTGACAGGAGAGGACTCTCCTCCACCTTGTTGTTGAAAAAACTCCTTATATCTGTTAGCGTAGCTCGCTAGCACCAGAAGCTAACAACAACGATCTCCGGCGCTCTCTCTCTCTCTCTCTCTCTCTCTCTCTCTCTCTCTCTCTCTCTCTCTCTCTCTCTCTCTCTCTCTCTCTCTCTCTCTCTCTCTCTCTCTCTCTCTCTCTCTCTCTCTCTCTCTCGCGCACGCACACAAAATGGCTCGTTCCACACGCACACAGAGCCAAGCTTTAATGAAACACAGAGACCCAGACGTAATAGTACTGTATCATATTATTTTCGAATCAATAATTTTTCAAAATATGATTTTTTTAAATTTAATAATAATAAAAAACATTTTTCCTCCTGGTCTCTCGCGCCCCCCCTGTCATGCCTCTGCGCCCACCTGGGGGGGCACGCCCCCCACTTTGAGAACCACTGGTGTAGTTGTATTAAAGTCCGAGTGGAAACAGTCCTGAGTAAATCTGATTTTGTCAGAAATCGGGAGAAATGCGTGAGAAATATGACCCCGGGAGGAAACCGGGAGAGGGCTATGAAATCGGGAGTCTCCCGCGAAAATCGGGAGGGTTGGCAAGTATGGACACTGAGCCTCAGATAACTTGTAGTGCACCAAAATCGACGACTAGCAGAGGTTTCTAAAGGGTAACTGGGTAAGTGTATTACATATATTTTGTTTGTTTATGTTCTAAGTTAGCATAAATAACTGGCAGTAGCTGACAGGGTATCTTGTTGCAAAAACATTTGCGTGTAAATACGCTTTAGTGTCCAGTTTACATCTAAAACTTCATACTCTTTATTTTGGCTGGCAAAACTTTTACTTTTGCTAATGCTAACTCTTGTTCTCTGTACTGTCAAGTGAGCATGTTTCTTTGCCTGCATGTGTGTTTCCATGTCTCCATGTGTTGGTGTTTGCTATAAGATGGTGATTGGCTTTTACATTTTTTACTTACCAAATGTAGTTTGACCTGGGTTTGATTGATTGATTGAAAAGTTTATTACCAGCTTGTATATTGGGTACAGTACAGTACAGCTCAAAACATACAATTGTTAAGGGGATGCAGACCAGAGAAAGACTTTCGTCTTGTTTACATCAGGGTCCCCCATTTCCAATTCATCATGTCATTTAAGACATATAAGACATATTTGACATACAGATGGCTTATTTACAATTTACATACAGGTGGTTTTTTTACATACGGTACGTTTGCATCTCATCTCAATGCATAAGTAATATTTAAGTCAATATTTAGGGTTGTTAATGAGTGAATGCCTGTTTTAAACAGCTTTGGCCTCTTCTCCTCTTCTCTGTGGTCAAAAACGCATGTTCACATCTGTTTTTACAATTTAAGCTACCTTCACATTATTTGCAGTAAAATGGCTCTGTGGAGGGTTCGTGCAAGCCCCCAGGAAGTGCGCCGAATATTCGTGCTGGCCAAACGGCGGTACTACACTTCCGTTTGGTTGCCAGGCCCGGAAACACTTTTTCCCATTGACTTACATGGGGAAAGAGTGGTCTGTAAATCGTTGGATAATTTTTTTAAAACTAAATAAACTACCCAGTATGAACACTTGTATAGCCCTTATTAAAAACATTCGTTCCTCAAGTTGTAATAATGTGCTAATAACGTTATTCTGAGAGTTATTTCCCTCTGCATTATGAACGCGCATCTAACCCACGCGACCGCGCCGCCCGGCAAGTTCATGTTACGTGTCCCGACCAATCAGAGCACACTGTGCTCACAGGGAGGGTGGGGACTGGAGCTATTGGAGCTACAACGAGCCGTTAAAGGTAGAGAGTGAAATTCAGTGAATACACGTAGTTTACAGAGATGCTGTTTGAGAAACCAATGTGAGTTGCGTTTATCTTTACCCATGGATGCACAATAAGAACGGACCCATATCGTCTTACTGCCATCCCACGGAGCTGTAATAATGGATATATTGCACATGTTTGCTGTAATTAATTATCATACTACATGGGCTGTATGATTAAATCTTGTACCGTAAATGTTGTATTAAATAAAGTTAATATTACTTATTATTATAAGTGTATATATATATAAATATACACAGTGCAATCATTAATGCTAAATTAAGCTCTGTTGCTTGGATATCACTAGATCCTGTTACAGCGTAATATAAGTACATAACGATTGATGTTATATTAGCATAATTACTAGCTAGCCGCTAGCTGCTAACTGCCGCCTCGTTAATATCAAATCCATCATAATAACAAACCATTACCATGCTGCCATGAACGTGCGGTGCTGTTACGTGTACGCAAATTGACGTGCTTGATGTGAACGAGCATTTTGGTTAAAGTTGCGCATGCGCTATGAGCTCACATACGGGTACTTCTCAGGCATGCCGGGTAATCTGTGACGTTTCACTCTCTCAAAAGTTGGGCCATTTTATCATCATGCGCTAATGAGCAACTCTCATAGGAATGAATGAGGCCCCGCCTCCCACGCTGTATCCAGTTCTTATTATACATCCATGGCTTCGTGCACTGCTTGAAATTGTCGCAGAGCACTGCTCTTATAGTTCATATTATTTTGACCTTTATTGCCACTGACCTTATGGCGTGCAACCAATCAGCTAGATGACCACTTAAGAAGAAGCACATGGCAGGGTGGGTAACCATAGCAACGAAACAAACTAGCTATTTTCACTGAAAGGTCTTTACTCCCGACCTTGTGTTTAGAAAAGAGCAAATCGCTTATCATGTGTAAGCTGCTTTAGGGTCTATAGTTAGCTCCGCTGCTAGCTTGCTCTGCTACATACAGCTGTCATCTGATTGGTTGCGTGTCCGAAGGCTTTAAATGAGGTCAAAGTTGAAAAAACTTGAACCAGCGACAATTTTGTGACCGCGAGGGTAGCGCTTCTGCCTAGCAGGGCGGCCCACTCTCTCTATAGAAACATAAAGGCAACGTCAGCGCAGAGCCGCTTTGCCGCTTGTCATGTGCAGCTTAACTCTGACTTTCCATTGTGTCTCCAGGGGTCTGACAACATCTCGCTTAAATCATCCTCTGATATCATCGACTTTATTTGATGTTTCCAAAAAGCTAGAACAAATCAATATAATAGTACACAACATGAGCCCCCTGCCAGCCACACCAAATTGGATATGAGACTCTGCTGGCCATCACAGACAAAACAGCAACATCATGGATGAAATATGGAACAATTTGTTATGGCATTGTGCATATTATGACTTTAAACATGCTCTAATTGGCTTTTGCGTGTGAGGCACAAGTGAGGTTATTAATTATCACAGTTTCTCAGCTCTAGTAAAGGCAACAGCTGCATTTCACAGAGGACTTGCAGGCAGTTGTGTATATAAAGAGAGGGACAGAAATAGACCTTCAGAGGGATGTGTTTCTTACAAACTGCCGTCCGAGAGCGAATGTGAATGAGAGAAAAGTGAAAATCAATTTAGATTAAGCACCTTATTGATTGAAACATTTACTTGTATTTACTCATTCTTTAGTATTTCAATGTGCATAAACATCACACAACATCCTAAAAACCTTTATTACTATTGGATGTATGGCTACTTTTACTGATCTTGTTTTTCCACAACAGAACAGGTTAAGGGAATCAAACCTTATTATTAAACAAACTATACACATTAGTCAACTGGAATGGTATTCAGAGAGTGCAGTCTAAGGCCAAATATAATAACCCGCAATGTTGACAAAAGTAAAATAATTTGGTATATGCCCCTTGATTTGGATCTGCTCCAAAATGAAATGGGGTCTTCCTTTTCCCATGAATCAGGCAAGTACTTGACTTAATCCTTTCAATGAACAAACCAGAACTGAAAAACGTAACCAGTTAAACGCACATGGGTGTCATTTCCACTGGGGACAGGGGGGACATGTCCCCCCCACTTTTCAAAATCCCGTTTGTGTCCCCCCCACTTTTCAAATGTGTTTATTATTTATTTTTTACGCAAGCGGTCATCATCAAGGAGGTGTGTGTGTGTGTGGCAGGAGCGCATTTTGTGTGAGAGACAGAGAGAGAGACAGAGAGAGAGAGAGACTTGAGAGGCTTCTCAATACTCAAATTTCCCCTCCTCGATCCTCCGGTAGTGACCCGGAAATGAATTTCAGCGCGCCATTTTGAAGGACATCTAATTTCTCTAAATGCACACCGAGGACCGAGTATCGAGCGTCGAGGAGGCTCTCTGGAGGAGCTCTAACCGAGGATACACTGATGGTTCCTCCACGGCTCCTCCACGGATGCATTTCCGGGAACGGTGGAGGCGTGACGCACGGCCGGACTTATCTCAGCCAATGACAGCTATGTCAATGATGTGTTATTGCTTGTGAGCATATTCTAATGGTTTTTGGAGTATTGAAATATATACAGTTCTGTTTCATATGAGTGTTGAGAGCTGTATCCATACATCTCTTAATTTGTGCACCAGATTGATGCATTCAACTTCAATTTAAAGAAACAAATCTTCCCGGGGGTGCATGCCCCCGGACCCCCCTATAGGATGTGAGGTCAACACAAATAAAACAGGTTCACATGGATAGGATACTAGATAAGTGTGCACACTCATTATATACACTACATATTTTTCTTGGATTAGTTAACACCATAGTCCCTAATATATATTTGTAGAAAGGCAGGAAATGGAATTAAATCAAGAACAATATTTCATTGCAGAGGACCCCCTATTTTGTGTCCCCCCCACTTCTCAAACCCTTGTAAACACAAGTTATTATTATTAGTGTACATACAGTACACTGTTCATGAGCCTGAAGTCTAATTGGAGGAAACCCAATGGTTATCTGTGAATTTAGTGCATTCATATACAGATTTTTTTTCTATGGGAATCTAGAGCTCTGTACACAACACTCAGATCTCTTCATCCAGGGCCGTGTCTAAGGGAACATCTGTTGTCCCTGTCTGGTTCCCCCCACCAAGCTCTGGGTTACAGGGGCCATTCCAGGTCTTGTGAGCCTGCACATCTTCAACTATGCATTTATTTATGATAGACATTTTTGATTTCCCATGGATCCCGCCCCTGACTGGTTCTTTATCCAACGTGTGCCACCTCTTTCAAGTATCCAGGAATTGTCCCTGGCTTCAGCATGTGGAGAAATCCAAAAAGGCTCGCCCTGCCATGCCAGGATACAGTTGCTAAGATGTGATTGGACAATTCCTGTTTGGAGAAAGACATTTATGGACAGTCAGGTATATTATAAAGTACTGAAAGAGGGTGCATTTAATATGTTGTTGGAAACAGGAAATGGGGCTGGTGGCAATAAGTACCTTTCCTTCTGTTGACGTCAGTATTAGGATGATAGACAGAACACACACGGCGGCAGCTTCTTCGGAAGATATGAGCATAACCTTTGAAGTGACTGGTGACAGTAGTTCATATATCCGGCGATGGTTTTGTCAGGTGGACGGCTGTCTATAAACACATTCCAGTGGTCCAGACGTAAGTCATTTTCCAGGGAAGGTGGAGAGCAGTGATGTTAAAATCACAGGCTTATTTAGGTTTTGCCAAGTGATCACTTTATTATGAAACTTTACATCTCTGACCCTGGGGTCTGGAAATGCCCATTTGGACACATGGCTTTTTCATTGTCCTCACAAAGCCAGTCTATTGTCTGCCTCCTGTCTTTGCGTCTCAATCAGAAACTCTGAGGCAGCTCTGCGGATGCACCTGGCCCATGAGGTTTCACTCATACATCCTCCGCCTTAGAATATTAAAACTCTGACAAAAAGTTAAACTGAGTGGTGCTGTCGTCTTTTAGCAGACTGGTACAATATCAGGTGCTATTGTTCGGACAGGGTGAGCAGTCAGTAAGATGTTAAAAAAGCATGGCCCTCTTTGGCAGATATCATGTTTTTGGGGAATTATTTGATCTGGATGAGGGGGCGAGGTGTGGAAGAAGTCTGAAGGTGGCTCTGACTTTTGCTTTTAGTCTTGGCTCCTGCGTAGGGGCACAGACGCGATGTGGATAGGCCCGTCATGAGCCTAACAGATGTGGCCCTCTCTCTGTTCCTTGTCCAGGCTGCCGTGGCAGTCGTTCAGTTATTTTCTGTCAGAGGTTCAGCCGGGGAGTACAGGTTCGGGCCTTGCGTGCGCCCTTCCCAGTGTTTACCCTTCATCCTGTCAGCATGGCTGGATACTTGGCTAAAAACAGCCAGCAGCTGATGATGTCCAGGACTGATGGAGGTATCTGCTTTCATTAAGGAAGACTCTATTAGCCAATGGTGTGAATTTAACGTTTGTTCTTTGGGGCCAAGCCTCAAATAAATGAAGGGTTATCTATAGCTCTCTAATTGAAACCACCTTGACTCTCGTTTCTTTCTCTCCCTCCACCCCTCTTCGCCTCTCTAGTGAGTGATTTCATGACTTTTGTCCGTTTGCGTCACAAGAAACAGATGTGAGTGAGATTCCTGCCGCTTTCTGTTTTTGATCGAAAAACTTGGTAGATGGTCGGATTGATGACATTTTGTTTGCCTGTGAACATGTTCTTCATTGGATTTATGGAGTGTCTCTCCGCTTTCAAAACACCTGCTGCACTGGGGAGGAGGGTAAATCATATTATTCTCTCTTGTATCTTAAATCAGCGCAGAAAAAGAAAAGTCAAAACTAAATATGAATAACAAGAAAGATGTTAAAAATGTCTCTGAGTTGATTTGTCAATGTTTTGCAACGCTCTTAAAACAGATGAATGTGTTTGAGGTAGAGTAGAGGTTACATTAAACATGAAGGAGATCCATCATTAATTTATGCCCTATTAAAAGTGTTATATTTCTTGACAGATTATACAATCTTCAGCACAGAATACTCAGTGATGAACTATCACTAATATATATTTTAGCTTTATTAGTTCAGCCACCAAGAATGTTGTACTTTCATCTCCTAATGATTCAACCCCATTCAAATGTTGAATCTGTGTCAAATAAACAATATGATACGGTTGAGGCTATACAATGATAATTAGTGTAATTGCGTTGATAGAATTTATTTTAGCATCAATAAAATGCAGAGCCATTTATTCAGTTGCAGTTGAACTTGTCAAGTCGAAAAACAATTAATCCCTGATCTAAGTGTTTTCTCTGATTTGTGTTTAACCTGATAACTCTGGAAAGTAGAACGATGCTCTATTCTTTCCCCGGCTTCAGAGGCCCTGTCACTTCACATTAGTGCTAACAGTCAGCTGCACCCCGGCCTGCTCAGTCTGGCAATCAGCTCGCAAGTCTGAAACACCTGCTCATGTGAGGCAGTTTCCATGGAATAAAGCAGTAATTCCAACAGGAATTGATTGGGATTGGGGGAAAAAAGAAGGAAAGGGGGAAACAAATATGTGCCTGCACATACAGTAGACCCGATTGGAAAGAATGCCACTGTTTATTTTTTCAAGCAAAGGAAAAAACCTCCTCTTTTACCACTGGAGATCAAAGAGGTTTTGCGATATGACATGGTCTTGCATGAAACGTTTGAGAAGTGAATTACGTCGACCCCCTGTTTCCCTGATGCAGTGTGCCCCTTGATAATTGTGAAGAAAATACGAGCTGTTATATCTGCGTTGCCTGTCTTTATTTAAAGGTACGGTTTAACCCTATATTCGGTTAAAAAAACCTAACTTCTGTTTGATACTCCCTCCATTCAAGGACTTTAAATCAAAAGTGGACAAGCTTGAGTAAATAATACTTGAAGCCTCTCAACTCCTCTTACTACTAAATGTCTTAGTTGGATTTCCTCTTAGCTATCTTCTGGAGGACATGAGTCTCTTTTAATTCCTCCCAAAGCCCAAAGAACTCCCATCATTTTTAAGGCATGATTTTAGATGTTGCAGAAGTTTTTCTACAAGGTTGCTCGTGCACACATTTATACTGGGAAATATGGGAACATGTCCCCACCACTTTTGGAAATGGCCAAGTTTGTCCCCACCACCTTCCATTGGGATAATTTGTGAAAATGTTTTAAATATAGCTTTCACAAAGAATGTTAAACCTTGAGAAACGTTTATTTGCACAAGAGAACTTGTACAATCTCGAGGACTGTTCACACTTTTTGGGTGTATTTCTGGTAACCCAAGTGGTGCAATTTGAACCTGCGACATGTTTAATATTAGCAATACTTGAATAGAGAATAGTAAAGCAATAGTTGCTCCCGCTTTGCAGCAGCGTAGCATAGTTACTGTAGTTGTCCAAAAAAGTATTGTAAGCATATGTATGTGTGTATATGTATGTTTTGTTTGCGGGGGATGCTTAATGCAGTAGTGTTTTTTAAATCTGTAAAAAGTGTCGCCAACACTTTTTCTAACAAAGTGACGCCCATGAACTTGCATATCTGTGGCAATCATTCTTTCTCTGGCTTCTATGTTTCCAGCATTTTGACAAATACAAGTATTCCCTCTCCTTTCAGAGGGGAGGATAAGTGTTACTGTTCTTGCCAGGGTTGAACACGCTGCAGGGAAGACATGATATCAAAGGCCTGGGGACGTTTAGTGAGTGTGGAAGCACACCTCTTGGACCCTGGAGAAATACAACTCTTCACACATCCATCATCCCACAAGAGCACCATTAACACCGTCATTCTTCACCCAGCCGAGGCCAGAGCGTATTGCTCAAGCTGTATTTTTTCTTTCAGAACATGCAATCTGAATTCCTTCATTCCTTTCAGAGCATCCCCCTCATAACCTCGTCCTTGGGCGTGTGGTTTTTGTTTTGACAGATTTTTACTTCAGAGCAAACTACGGCCTCTAGTGGTTACCAGACAACATAACGTGATGTGAACTGTTTTTTCAGCAATTACACGTAGAAAAAAGGTTTTCCAAGACATGCATCTTCCATATCAAGGTAGAACGGTAATGACTGAAAAATCTGATAGCAATCTAGAGTCGCCGATGGAAAATGATGCGTGTGTCGTGGAACTTTCCGCCTGATGTAGGAACAGCTTGTCATGTTACTCTCTGTTTACTTTGTCTTCTCATTCTGCTAAGACGTGAGATATTGTCTTCCCACTCTCAGGTATTCTAAAAGCTGTCTCCCTCGAGACTGCACATACAGGCGCGTGCACAAACAATTTCCCCCTGTGTTGATGGGTGAGCGAGAAAAACATTCCTCAGTCGGGAGGTGGAGGTGCCCTGAAAGAGAGTGTGTGAGTGTGTGTGTGAGAGAAATAATAGAGACAAAGGAGTAATTTCACTGCAGTTTTTTCCCTGACAAGACATCTGACATAATGAGCTGTAAATAGTCCTGTTGCAATTCAGGACACACACACACACACACACACACACACACACACACACACACACACACACACACACACACACACACACACACACACACACACACACACACACACACCACACACACACACACACACACCACACACACACACACACACACACACACACACACACACACACACACACACACACACACACACACACACACACACACACACACACACACACACACACACACACACACACACACACACACACACACACACACACACACACACACACACACACACACACACACACACACACACACACACACACACACACACACACACACACACACACACACACACACACACAGCAGAGCAGAGCGAGGCCAGGTGGATTACACCAGGAGTTGGGTATTACTTCAGGTGATGCCTTGTCATCTGCAGGCTGTTAGTGTTGTACACGGACTTATGCGGCGAACTCTGGGGAGAGGCATTCTGTCGAGGCAAAGAAATAAACATGTTGTCAAGGCGATATCAAGCGTGTTCCCTCACGCCTGCGACTGGCAGCGGGAGAATTTCCGAAGCCTCACCGCTGTTTCTCTACTTAAACACCTGTGACACACGATATGAGCAAAGCCTGGGAAAAGCATGGTTGTGGTTCCCGTGGGGAAGTTGGGGGGACAAGGGTGGGGATGTGTGTGAGGCCTGAAGAAGTGTGTGTTGGTGGGGTGTTTGCCATGCAGCCCAGTGTGCAGCGCTTAGGGCTGCTGGGGACCCTGGTGTGTGTTCAGCTGGACCTGCAGGATGTTTTTTTAAGGGAGGCGATCCCCTTCTGCACAATACACACACACACACATACATGTGCGTAGAAGCTTTAGCTGTGACTGTGCAGGGTTACGTGGTCATTGCACCTTGCGTCAATGAGCAATATTTTTGGTATGCAGCACATAGGTCGGCCTCAGTGCAGCGGCGAGGCCTTTCCTGTAGAGCCTTCTGATGTCTGCATCAGGGCAGCCAGGCTCGTCATACGCCTTCTCCACTTTGTGCTGTCAGTCTGTCAAAAGGCTTGTTCCAAAAATCTGGAGGTTTGGTCTGCCCCGCAAAGCCGCAAAGGGACCTCCATTCACATGTTTCCCACAGGCAGCAGCAGGAGGAGGCGGCATGACGCTCGCAGCCAGTTTTGTGCAGTTACAGTAAGTGTCTGGCTATTCCCCGCCAGGAGGAATACATAAATAAATAAAGGGAACTCCACTTCATAACATTTTAATTGGCTTTGGAGGCTTAGCTGTGGCTCGCCTGTGGTTACCGCGGTCAGGGAAGTATGGAGCGCAGCAGCCACTGGATGTTTTAGGCTTCCCCACACACACCACACACACACACACACACACACACACACACACACACACACACACACACACACACACACACACACACACACACACACACACACACACACACACACACACACACACACACACACACACACAACACACACACACACACACACACACACACACACACACACACACACACACACACACACACACACACACACACACACCACACACACACACACACACACACACACACACACACACACACACACACACACACACACACACACACACAGCAACTACACTCTCTCTTTCACTCTCTAAAGGCCAAGAGTGTTGGCATTTCCTTTGATGAAACCACTTGTCGAAATTCAACTCCCTCATTACACCGTGTTAGAATTGCTGAATGCCACAGCAGAACATCCCACCACTGGCCCAAAGTTATCTTCCAAACAAGTCAAATCAGGCTGTAAACACACTGAGCTTGTTTCTGTTCGACCTCCCGTTCTGCTGCCTGTGTGTGTGTGCTGAGTGTTTTGATGTGTTTTGACTTGAGGCTTTTGCGGTGTGTGTGGCTCCCATGCCATTTGGAGCCGCACTGGATGAGATCCTGTCAGCATGGGGGCTCGCTACGATGAAGCCTGCAAGAGGCATCTGATGATGTCATCACCTGTATGAGCTTAGTGTATGTTTTTGCATTTGTGTGTGTGTGTGTGCCTGCAGATGTGTGTGTGATACGTGTATTCCTCATGTTTGGTTATAGCAGGGATTAAGTGGCGTTTCATAGTGGCCTCTCAGTTCAGATGAGATGATATGAAGTTCTGTAAGAGGGTTTCTCTATGAATGTTTCCTGGTTCCCTTTGAGTGATAGAAACGTCTCCAATTAGAGCCTGAGCTCATGTCACACATCTGCTGATCCCATCCACCCAGCTCCAGGAGTTTCCTACCTATTTATGAGAAAGCCATCCATCCGCCTTCACGCCTCCTAATCCCCCAGCCTCCATTATTCCTGGGAAGTGCACTGTCACCATAGAAATCAAGAGGGAGAAACACAAAAACAAAACAACTGTAATGGGGAGAAAATGTAGAAAAAGAAAACAGGGAATGAGGCAGGAAACAATTGTAAAAAAAAATTCTCCAAAGGTCAAAGCACTGGTAAAATATGTATATATAAAAGAGGGAGAGATTGAAAAAGAGAATAAAGAATCCTCCATGAAAGTGTGGAGTTTGTGACGCATTGTCGGTGCAGGGTTTGCCTGCTCAGGCGAATGGGTCTCAGGGGCTCTTTATTTTTTAAGCTTGACTGCAATTTGGATTAGAGAGCCAGAGGTCCCAAGGAAGGAGCCGCCAACCCTGACAAGCTGCTGGAGGAGCCCTGCAAGGGGTCACTGAGTGAACCCCATCCTCTCAGAAAATACTCGCCTTTATACCTGCATGTACACTTGGTCATCTTGTGCAGAGACTCATCAGCGACTGTGTCTTCTTTCCACCATTGTTGCCAACCTCCCCACTTCTGTCTGTCCTCTTCTTCCTGTCCTCTTCACTCCACCTTAAAACCAAAAAACACACTCACTGATGTCCCCTCATTACTCTGACAAGATATGTTTTATCTGTGGCCATAGTAACCAAACAAATATTAAAAAGCAGAAAGCTGGGAACAAGTCAACATTAAATAGGAAGCTGTTTCCCGACTATTAATAATAATAATAATACATTATGTGGCGGCGTGGGGGGTGTTTGTTGGAAATCCTATTCAACTAAAAGCCAGACAACGCCACCTTGGGAATTGCACCCAAGGAAATAATTATTCCAAGTACCAACAAGGCACTCAGGTTCGTGATACTGAGGGGCAGGAGACGTGGTTCCAATTTATGAAATGTTTTATTTCTGGCATTAAAATATCATTAAAACACCCTAAGATCATTAAACACACTGAAAATAAAGGGGGGAACTCTTAATTCAGGAATGCTGAGGCTTACCAGTGGATGGAGGTGACGAGGGGTGAGAGGGATCCCAACAAAGTAAATTAAGGCACCCGTGATCACTACACACTCACACGAAGGAACACAAATCAGGGGGGAGCACGACACACAAAGAGGGAAGCCACCACCGGGGACACCAGCACCACACCTTTGGCTCTCAGCAACTAAGAGGGGCAAACAAGAAACAATTACTGGGATAAACAGTTAACACAAATTAATACACAGACCAACACATAAGATAAGTATAAGACAATAAAAAGTCAAGAATACTACAAAATACTGATTTCAAGTAACTGAATTAAACAAAACAAATTTAAAGCAACAGGGTCGAAAACTAAACCAAAGAAACGAAAATCAACCTAACAGTCTACTTAATCTTGAATTAAATAAACAAAACAAACTTAACTCAATGAAATAACTAATCATGAACAGAAATTAATCGAACAGTCCGCGATAACAATGTTTAAAATATGGCCCTGTAATGAAGAGCAAAGGCACAGTGATACCAAGAGGCTGGTACAGACAATGTAGGCCAAGAGCAACACCCGCCAGGCAGTAGTGTAGCGGTGAAGCACAGTAGGGCAGGCAAGCCGGCTGTGCAGACAGACACAGCCGTGAGGGCAGACCAGCCGTCCAGGCAACAGTCAGGCAGGCAAGACACTCTTAGACTTAGAGCAGTCGTGGATGCAACACAGACGTGGAGGCAAAACAGACGTGGAGAGGCAAAACAGACGTGGAGGCAAAACAGACGTGGAGGCAAAACAGCAGTCCTTTATCACGCTTCCAGCGCAGAGCCTAGCAGACATTAAGTTTAAGGTGATGTTACGATAACAATACTAGGTTAAGAACATTCAGGAAGAATGATACTAGCAGAAGGTCTACCTACCGATCAGGCCAAGTTCAGACAAACACACAGTAGGACAGCTTCATTTACAGCGGCAGCAGACAAGGGCTGCAGGATCCCTGCAAGGGTCTACAACCAGCGATACATTTAGTATTTAGTAGTGGTGCACGATAATTATCGGCCCGATAATTATCGGTCCGATAATTGAGCCGTGAAGCCAGGACAGTAAACAAACATGTCGTCGGTAGTATGGGACTATTTCAAAGTTTCAGAGTTAGATAGTTCGCTTGCTATTTGTATTAACAAATGCAATGCAGAAGTTCCACGAGGAGGGAAAAAGGCAACGAGCTATAATACTTCCAACCTGATTAGTCACCTGAAACATCGCCATCGCTACGATGGTGTGTTAAAAGCGTACGAAGACGCCTGCGCTGCTAAACTAGCGGCGAATCCAAAGCCAGCTGCAAAGGCACTGGGGCTTTTACCTATCGACGAGGCTTTTGAAAAAGGCAATACTCAAAAAAATACTCAATTATATTTATTTGGGAAAATAAATATGGTCACTTTGAAGAGTCAAAACTGTTCTTGGCTTTGTTTTGTTCATAGTAGTAATGCTCATGTCATTTGCTCACTACTAGTCTTTTTTTTACCACCAGGTGTGCAAAAACTACAGGTACATTTAATATATATATATTATATTATTATCGGTTATCGGTATCCGTATCGGTCTTGAGAAGCAGGAAGTTATCGGTATCGGTTTCAAAAAAACAATATCGTGCATCCCTAGTATTTAGGCTAATTGTCATGCTAGGTGTACAACAAACGGCAGCCACTGCAAACTCACCGGTGCCAGCGGAGAAAGCACGTCAGCGGAACCCGGAAGTGGCCTTCGTGCCAAAGAGCAAGAGGGAGCAAGAGCGACACTGACCCCTCTTTATAAAGGTTGCCCCGTGTGGTGATAGGGCTGAACAGTCTCTCCTGCTACAATCTACCCCCCTTGTTTGCATCGACGCCCCGACGATGGACCAATTAGTGCTAAATGTACCAAACCTAGTTCCAAGGTCTAAAAATAACAGAAACCGCATTAGATGTTGGACCAGGAGGGTTTCGAGCCGCAGGTGCCAAACCTCCTAGAGGCATTGGAAGATGATATACATTGGGATGCTGACCAGCGGTTGACCGTGTTGTATGTCGTATTGTCACTTCGGTAGCGTCAGGGTAAGAGGCTGCTGGAAAAGACAAGCGGGTAGATGGTAACTCTGGAACTGCAGCAGGAACCCCTGAAGGGACGGCCTCAGCAACTTCCGGATATGATGGTGGGACAGGCAACCGAGGGGTGTTTCGGGTGAGCACCGCTGTACTGGTGGGTGAAGGCATCAATACCAACAGGTCACTATTGCATAACAGCTCGTCCTCTGACAGTGGTTGGTCATGAGGAGTTGGGACGGGGCGGGAATAACTACTTGAGGGGGCTGCTCCAACCAGTGCCTTTAACAGCATTCGGTGGACCTGTTTGACTTTGTTCAAGTCATCTGCAGGTGCAATTGTGTACACACAGCCTCCCTCTTTTGGTGGTTTTAGTACTCTGTACACGACAGAGCTCCAAATATCCCTTATCTTATGGAGACCTCTCGCACTGTAGTCTCGCAACAACACCAGCTGGCTCTCCTTCAATGGGGTGTCTCGGACATGTTGGTCATGGCTCCTTTTTCTGCGCTCTGCTGCGACTCTTAGCCTCTCTCTGGCCCCTTCGAAGGCAATCTGCAAGTGGGTCTGGTGCTCCTGAATCCATTCATGGACGGTACCACCAACTGGATCCTGGACTCTGCCCGACAGGAAGTCAACAGGGAGCCTCGGTTCCTGCCCAAACATCAAGAAGAATGGAGATTCCCCAGTCGACTGATGGGGGGTGGTGTTATAAGAGTACAGTACATGTGGCAAGCAGGAGTTCCATTCCCGCTTCCGGGATACAGGCAGAGTACGCAGCAGGTTATGAAGGGTCCGGTTAAACCGCTCACATTGACCGTTGCCCGCTGGGTGGTATGGAGTTGTGCGGGACTTTTCAATGCCATAGAGGCCACACAACTGCTGAATCAGTGTAATCTCAAAGTTTCGGCCCTGGTCGAAATGTATCCGGCCTGGGACACCGAACTTTGAGAACCATTCTGTGACCAAAACTTGAGCCACAGTAGCAGCTCGTTGATCACGGGTGGCGAAAGCTAACGTGTATTTACTAAACACATCAGTCATCACAAGAACATTTTCTAATCCATGACTAGTGGGTTCCAAAACTGTGTAATCAATGGCTAGAATCTCATTGGGTCGAGAAGCAAGCAAGTGTCCCATGAGAGCACGAGACCCTGATTGGTTGTCCTTGGCAACCTGGCACCTCTCCCAGGACTGGCACCATTGCACAACCTCTGAGGACATGCCGGGCCAGTAACACCGCTGCCTGAGTAGCTCCAAGGTTCTTTCAACACCTTGGTGGCCATGCCTCTGATGTACTTCAGTGAGCACCTGCTCCCTCAGAGAAGCAGGTACAAGCAACTGCAACACTGTCTCAGCACCATCAGGGCGGAAGACCTGGCGATAGAGGACCCCATTAGTCTCAGTTAGTCGGTCCCATTGACGAAGAAGTGCCAAGGCTGGTCGAGACATCTGCTTGCGTTCATCGCGGTTCGGGCGCTGCCTACGCCTCCAGAACACCAAGAGCTCCTCGAGGACAGGGTCCGCTTGCTGGAGTGCTCCGATGTCTGATGGCGTATGATGAGGCAAGGCTGTGACCGTCATTTGTGTGGCTCTGCCCAGCGGCACTAGCAGTGCTTGCTGTAGAGGTCTGGGGATTGACTACTAAGGAGCATAGCTTCCAGGTCTTGCACCCCAGACGGGAGCTGACGGGACAAGGCATCAGCATTAACATTGCTTTTCCCGGAGCGATACTTTATTTCAAAGTCAAATGAGGCAAGTTGGGATGCCCAACGTTGTTCTGTGGCCCCAAGCTTTGCAGATGACAAGTGGCTGAGTGGATTGTTGTCTGTAAAGACTACGCACTTCTGGCCAAGGAGATACTCCCTGAATTTTTCTGTCATGGCCCACTTAAGCACCAAGAATTCCAACTTCATGGAGCTGTAGTTAGTCATGTTGCGCTCCGTGGGCCTCAGACCTCGGCTGGCATAAGCGATGGGCCTCACTTTACCACCCTGCTCCTGTGACAAGACTTCCCCCAAGCCGCAGTGGCTCGCGTCCACCTCCAAGATAAAAGGAAGGGAGAAGTCGGCGTACGCAAGCACAGGTGCTGTGGTGAGCTTGTTTTTGAGTGCCTCAAAGCTCCCATGACACTCCTCAGTCCAGTTCTCATCAATGAGGCGCTCTGACGTCTTTCTTGTCTTGGTGCCTCCCAATTCAGCCACCAGTTTGTGTAGAGGGGCCGCCAATTTGGCAAAACCCTCCACAAACCGCCGGTAGTAACTGGCGAAGCCAAGAAATGACCGCAGCCTGGAAACGGTAGTGGGGGGCGGCCAATTGACTACCACCTCTATCTTACTGGGATCGGTGGAGACTCCCTGGTCAGAAATCACATAACCCAAATAAAGCACTTCTCGTTGGAAGAAAGCACACTTTGAAAGCTTTGCCTTAAGACCTTCCTGCTTCAGCCTCCCCAGCACCACCTCCAACCTCTCTAGATGTTGTTTGACAGTAGAGGAGAAGACCACAATGTCATCAAGATACAGAAGCAGGGATTGGCATTGTTGGTCGCCAAAAATCCGCTGCATCAACCTCTGGAAGGTGCTGGGGGCATTGCAGAGTCCAAAGGGCATTCGATTCCATTCAAAGAGGCCAAATGGAGTGCAGAATGCAGTTTTGGGCCGGTCTGCCTCGGAAACTGGAACCTGGTTATACCCACTGGCTAGATCCATAGTGGAAAACCAGCGGGCACCGGTCAGTGCATCAAGAGACTCCTCAATGCGAGGAAGAGGAAAAGCGTCCTTCCTGGTCTTGTTGTTCAGCTGTCTGTAGTCCACACACATGCGCATACTGCCATCCTTCTTTTTAACAAGCACGATGGGGGACGCATAGGGGCTGCTACTCTCCCTTATGACCTGTGCTTCAAGGAGTTGGTTGATGTGATCTTTGACCACCTCATACTCAGACGGAGGAATGCGCCTATAGCGTTGCCTCACTGGGATGTCGTCAAGGAGAGGAATGTCATGAGCCATCTGGTTGGTGCAACCCAAGTCCCCATCGTGGGCAGAAAAGATGGAGGTGTGCCTGGTCAGGAGAGACCACACCTCTAACTGCTCCTCAGCAGGCAAGGCAGATAGGTCCATGTCATCTATATGGTCCTGTGCAGACGTAGACAGAGCCTGTGATGCCACTGTAGCCACCACTGAAGGAACTTCTGTGACACCAGCAGGTAAGTTCACCACCTTAACCTCATCCAAGGTGCCTACCACGGTGCGGGAGTAGAGCAACACATCTGTGGAGCCTACATTCACAATGGGGATGTATGCGGTGCCTCCTTCCACCCGAACCAGAGCAGGAGAGGCGAGCAATCCAGCCAGAAGGCCTGAGTCCAAGGGCTCGAACAATACAGTGCCATTAGAGTACTGTTGTGAGCATGTGGCCATTTTCATCATGCCACCAGGAATTCGGCAAGCCTTCCGGCCACGCACTTTGACCTTACCAGCAACATAAGGAGGGGCCTGCACACTGGCCTGGTGGCACTTTTGAAGCGCGTGAATGATAGATTCTGGAGCACCTGATACAGGAGGCAAGGAGAACAAGGCTAAACCATGCTGGCCAAAGAGCTCCTGATAACATCTGCGGATTACATTCATCCCCAAGATACCAGGGACAGCAGCGGAGGCACCATGAGGAGGGTCCTTGACCACCATGACCCTGCAGCTTGCCATCCTCTTTCCACAGAGCTCAATGTCTAGCTCCAAGTAACCGACGTAGGGAATGGCCAACCCATTGGCTGCTCTGAGCTGCAACCAATGGCAAGATTGGAGTTTCTTTTGACCCCGAGGCTCAAAATGCTGAGTAAAGAAACTTTCAGTGACTGTAGACACCATGGACCCGGTGTCTACCAAGCAAGGAATGTTGACTCCACACATGTTCACATCGAAGTGGGGACAGGAAAATATGAGCTTCGATGCTTCTCCTGCATAGCCTGAAACCAACCATGAGCCTGTGACTACACCCTCCGAACTATGGCTCTGCAATTCGGCGGGCGCTAGTTTTCCGATGGTAGATCAGAGCGATTCTGCCTGCTAAAGTGTTGAGCAGGGGAAGAGGGCCGATCATGTGGAGCAGTAAGTACCCCATTGCACTCTTTGGCAAAATGACCGGGTTGCTGGCAACGTCTACATATTACGGGGCCACTACGAGGGCGCCAACTACGCTGATGAGACTGAGAGCTCTGTAAATGGGAAATGCTTTGGGTCAGTTGGTTTAGCTGCTCTTGCTGGAGCTTTAACATCTCTCTCATCTCGCTCCACTCAGATACTGGAGGTGAACTAGTCACCACCGGAGGACCACTTTTGACTCCATACTGAAGACCAAGAATCGAAGGGACAGAGTGACTCCGCGCCCTCCCACCCACTGGCAGATCCTCCCGTTCCCACCGGACTGCCTCCGCCCTGACCTCAAGTATCGTAGCAGTAGGCTGTCGCCGTACAACCTGTTTAATCTCACGACGCAGTGCACCATCAATAACATGCTCGACAAATTGGTCGCGCAGCAAAACCTCAGCGTTCTGCATGTCACTAGGTGCACGTTGCTTTACTGACATCATGAGTATCATCAACGCCAGGGAGAACTCCTGCAAGGTCTCGCCCTCCTGCTGCCGTCTAGAGAAGAAAGCTTCCTGTAAGGCTACATAGGACTCAGAACAGCCATAGAGCTCTTGTAACACAGATATGATCTTATCTGGGGCTTCCCTCTCTGCACTATAACGATATTTTATCTCGTCCCGCGCCTCTCCCTCAAGATGGTCAAATAAGAAAAAGGCCTGATCGGTGGCAGACAAACGGCGCGCTCTCATGCAAACCTGAATTTCATCAATCCAATCATTCAAACCTATGCCTGACCTCCCCCTAAACATGGGACATTTTCGGTCTCGGGGCACAAAAACCAGTCTCTCCGCTAAAGGGGCACTAGCACTGGAAGGATCAGAAGGTGGCAGAGCAGCAGGGAGAGGAGCAGCACTAGTGCCAGGCACGGCCGCAGCCTGTTCATGCCGCATCCTCTCATTGTCTGCTCTCAATTGAGCGACTAAATCCCTCAATTCTTGCATTTCTCCCTCCATAGCTACACCTTTACCAATAAAAGTGGAGAAAAGGCTATGAGTGTGGACAGGAAAACAATGTAACTCACTACAGATTCACAAGAAACCAACTGCTGTTTTGCCTCTGAACACAATATAAAACAATTACTGCCTGCCTAACAATAGTTTTTAGCAATGGCCATAATAGGAGAAAACAAAGAAGATTGGAACACACGTCTCGGCCCTCAAACAGTAAATCCTGCCGACAACGCCAGTTTGTGGCGGCACGTGGGGGGTGTTTGTTGGAAATCCTATTCAACTAAAAGCCAGACAACGCCACCTTGGGAATTGCACCCAAGGAAATAATTATTCCAAGTACCAACAAGGCACTCAGGTTCGTGATACTGAGGGGCAGGAGACGTGGTTCCAATTTATCAAATGTTTTATTTCTGGCATTAAAATATCATTAAAAACACCATAAGATCATTATACACACTGAAAATAAAGGGGGGAACTCTTAATTCAGGAATGCTGAGGCTTACCAGTGGATGGAGGTGACGAGGGGTGAGAGGGATCCCAACAAAGTAAATTAAGGCACCCGTGATCACTACACACTCACACGAAGGAACACAAATCAGGGGGGAGCACGACACACAAAGGGGAAAGCCACCACCGGGGACAACAGCACCACACCTTTGGCTCTCAGCAACTAAGAGGGGCAAACAAGAAACAATTACTGGGATAAACAGTAAACACAAATTAATACACAGACCAACACATAAGATAAGTATAAGACAATAAAAAGTCAAGAATACTACAAAATACTGATTTCAAGTAACTGAATTAAACAAAACAAATTTAAAGAAACAGGGTCAAAAACTAAACCAAAGAAACGAAAATCAACTTAATTTTGAATTAAATAAACAAAACAAACTTAACTCAATGAAATAACTAATCATGAACAGAAATTAATCGAACAGTCCGCGATAACAATGTTTAAAATATGGCCCTGTAATCAAGAGCAAAGGCACAGTGATACCAAGAGGCTGGTACAGACAATGTAGGCCAAGAGCAACACCCGCCAGACAGTAGTGTAGCGGTGAAGCACAGTAGGGCAGGCAAGCCGGCTGTGCAGACAGACACAGCCGTGAGGGCAGACCAGCCGTCCAGGCAACAGTCAGGCAGGCAAGACACTCGTAGACTTAGAGCAGTCATGGATGCAACACAGACGTGGAGGCAAAACAGACGTGGAGAGGCAAAACAGACGTGGAGGCAAAACAGACGTGGAGGCAAAACAGCAGTCCTTTATCACGCTTCCAGCGCAGAGCCTAGCAGACATTAAGTTTAAGGTGATGTTACGATAACAATACTAGGTTAAGAACATTCAGGAAGAATGATACTAGCAGAAGGTAGTGATGGCAGTTTGACACTGAAGCTTCGAACGGAGCTTCAACCCTGGACTTCCTATTTCATAGAAGCAGTGCTTCGAAGCTTACTTCAAATCACGTGACATATGACGTCAGAAGCAGCAACTGCTTCAAATCACGTGACATGTGACGTCCGAACCAGCAACTGCTTCATTTCCTGAATTAATCACTACTGGTTCACGGTCCATTCACGCGATTCAATGCACTGCCTCGTCTCGATTCTGACAGGTGACAGGTTGAAACAGTTTCAAATTTGAGTGCTTCAACACTTTATGACCGCTCTAAACAATGCGCAATGTGTGGGTTGTTGTCGTAGTTTGCGTTGTTGCTGTTGAGTTGTTGTTGGTATTGCATTTGAATTGTAGTATCATTATAGAGCAAGCCAGGAAGAACGATAGGTCGTTCTGGCTCGGGAAACACTTCGAAATGTGGAGAAGTTGTTATCAAAAAGACAATTATCAGTAATATAAAAACAGTCCAATATTTTAAGGAATAGATAGCCCAGTGGGTAGAGCCGGCGGCCCGAATGCGGCGATGTCCTCCGCGCAGCTGGTTCAAAGCCCGGAATGGATGTACTTTTAATCATTGCTTTTCAACTTTAATACTTTAGTAACTGATAAAAGGCCCTCTCCTCCCAAAAACATTTCCATCACTCTCTAGTCTCTTCTCAATAACCCAATACACACAATTATCAATCTTTAATTGCAAATAGAACATGATATTCAGTCTTAGTGTGTGTGTGTGCATCGAATATTTTTCAAGACAAAGATACGTTAAACCCACTGCAGCCTTGCCCTTCGCCAGGAGAGATCGCTGTAACCGAAGCTTCGAGAAATGAACCTATTTCCGACACAATTGTCCAAGTGGTTCGATGCTTCATTCAAAGCTTCATTTTGCCATCACTAGCAAAACAGACGTGGAGGCAAAACAGCAGTCCTTTATCACGCTTCCAGCGCAGAGCCTAGCAGACATTAAGTTTAAGGTGATGTTACGATAACAATACTAGGTTAAGAACATTCAGGAAGAAGGATACTAGCAGAAGTTCTACCTACCGATCAGGCCAAGTTCAGACAAACAGCAGGAGAGCTTCATTTACAGCGGCAGCAGACATGGGCTGCAGGATCCCTGCAAGGGTCTATAACCAGCGATACATTTAGTAGTGATGTTACGTATTGCGCCGAGGCGTCGGAGCGTGTGTCGAGTAATCCCCGAAGCTTTTTGTGAAGCATGTATCGAGGCTTGTATCGTTTTGGGCCAGTGACGTCATCGATGACAAACGAAGCCTCGCTGCCTGTCGATACCACGTGACTGCTTCAGGAAGCCATTCAGATCGGTTGAACCGTTGAACCACAACGCTCATAATACCCATGGATGTATACTAAGAATTAGGGCTGCACGGTATTGAAAAAAACTGACATCGCGGTTTTTCCCCCCCCTGCGGTATATATTGCGTTTTTTTTAACCTGTTAAACCCCAAAGTCCCGGCGGGTACTTTACTTTTTTTTTTCACGACAGTGTCTCAGGGGATCATAATATTTAAGAACCTATTAATGTGTTATACCAGATTAACGTAAATAATCTCAGCTAACTGACTATACAAACCATTTTATACCAAAACAAAACACAAGTCTCATAAGAAGCATCTAAATGACCCCTGAGCGAAAAATGCTAACGCACTTTGGCACAGATCTCAAGATAAAAGTACCCTTATTATTACTTATCGTAGCTGCACTTACAAGATATCCGATTAAAGCTGAGGTTCCACAGATTATTTAGGTATATAGTATCATCACTGAGTGATCTGAACTCGGACAGGGGAAGCAAACACAGACATCACAACACGTACCTTTACGTAGCTTCGAGGGGAGATGTCTCACCGTAGCTGTCAATCTGATCAAAAGACGTGTTCAATGGCATTAAAACGAGAAAGAAAAAACGCGGCTGAATCGGTTAATCCATAGGTTTTTAACGTCTCTGTATAAAAAAATGATTTAATTTATAATCCATAATTCCATTTTTATGTAAATATCGCAGAGCAAAAGTTAGCTGCTAATGGTAGCCACCATTGAAATATATAAGGAATGTGTTGTTTGAGTCTAGTAGAACGAGGGTATTACAATTGAGCAATTTCTACATGTATTATGTATTCATCATGTATTCTTAATACTATTACAAAATAAACATGTAATAATGTTTTAGAGGAGGACCTCAAGCTAGCGAACTCAATTTATTGCTTTAAATCTCTTAAAACTAACTTATCTTATGGGCTTTTTCCTAACTGATGGTGTTTGTTATTGCTTTATAAATTCATGTATGTTTATATCTTCTCTAAATCAAGATTATGTGAATCTGATTTTTTTCTGTTGGGTGCAATTCATTATCAACAAGAGATAAGATAAGTAAAATAAGTACTTTATTGATGGCAGTATAGAAATACAAAAAAAATGTTGTATCAAAAAGGCATGCCATTAAACAATACAAATAAAAAAATGTAAAACTGTATTGCAGCCAGCATAAATATACATGGCATTGTAAAAATAAAAATAAAATGAACATTTTAAAGAAAATAAATAAACAAGAAAGTACAAATGTTGGATTTAAAAATTAACTAGATAAAAAAAATATAATATGTACAATAACTATTAAGGTTATTTTAAGTATCACGGAGGAGACGGGCCACGGCTGCCCAGTCCCCCTAGCACCTCGCCAAGAGTGCGCAGGAAGGCTAGGTTGAAGGTCTCTGCTTGAGCGGCCTCCTCCCTTCTCAAGACGGCCTCCTCCCTTCTCAAGGCCGCATCCAACTCCCATCTCCGCTCAGCAGACGCTTTGGCCCAGTCCAAGTGCCGTTCCTGCTGGGCCATGTGCTGTTCATGGTGCCGTTCCTGCTGGGCCCGATCCTCTCCTCCTCGTTTCCTGTTGCCTGGGTGACAATAAGATAATAATTAGCAATAAGGAAAAAACACAGGACAGGTACGGGTCACACAAGGATATAAGAATAACATGTATAAACAGAACAACAGTAAGGTGAACTAAAGTTCTGGCCCTAGATGTTTACAATGATTGTGAAAGTGAATTAAATTATGTCCAGCCTGTTGATAATGAATATAAATATATGTATATGATAGGATGTCACACACAACTGTACTAGCTGCTTACTAGCTAAGACTTTACTTGTAACAGAGCATTTCCACACAGTGGTATAGCTTATTTTAATTACTGACGATGGATGATCCAAGGTTTAAAAAAACAAAACACAATTCCAGTCGTTTTGCCTTTTCTATTTCTTACCTAGAACCACACGCTGCGGTGTCGTGATGGCACTCGGCGTTGGTGGTTGAGTTGGTGTCGGTTCTTCGGCTGGTGTCTGTGGTCCGTTCTGGATTCGATGACGATGTTGTGGACGGAACACTGCCATCACCCGTTGTTCGGAAATGTTCCTCCTCACTAGTCCCAATGTAATCATCTAGAACAGCAAAATGACTTGTTAATTCCACAAACTACTGCAGCACAATACTAAATAGCAACAACAACTATAGAAAAGAAAAACTGAACGTAAACAATGGCACATATGGTGTTAGCAAACAAAAGCTCTAGCTAAGGCTATTTGCCTTAGCTAGCTATGTAGCTCTTCGGGGCTCCATAAAAGCATGGGTTGTCGAACATTAATGTAAGGATAAAATAGACTTCTTTGTTAGAAGTGAGCGTACCTTGCAGGGACTCCAGTAAAGCCGTTGCAGAGTCCAGGCCTCCCTCCCAACGTTGGCCGGTCTATGGCCGTAAATCTGGTCCAACAAGTCGAACCACTTCCATTGTTTCCTACCCGCACCACTCGTGTTATTGTTGTCCTTTACTTGGCGATATTCACTCTTCATCTTTTTGAGTTTTTCCCTACACTGCAGGAAAATCCGCGTTCGGACATCTGTGCAGAGACATCCTGGAACACTTTCACATTTCGCGTTGTTCGGTCGAGCTCCCGCTGGATTTTATCATCCCCAATGAGATTAAGGAACGTCGTCACCTCTTCGGTCGACCACGGTGTGCTTTTCTTCGACGTTGCCATTTTTTTAGCTCCTCCGTTTACAAAATGCTGTTTATAAAAATGCTGTAAGCTTGCGTCTAGATATATATGCGACGCTAGGGATGATCTCGCGCGCGATCTTGTGACGATTCTCTCTGACCAATCAGCAGTCGAGAGTGTTGACGTCACTAGTTCAGCCCTGGCCTGGCCTGATAGAACCACGATTTTATGGGGCCGGAAAAAGAGGGAAAAAGTACCCGCCAGCCGGTGCTAGGCTATATGAAAAGGCCACCAAAAACTGACCTGGCCGCTTGAGGACGGTTAAGGACGCTTAAACGGGGCTACCCGCTGCAGTGGAAATGCGCCATAAGAATCATATTACCCCTCCTGTACCCGGGCCCGGTGACACGATGGAATCAAGAGAGCTCAGACCCTCACTTATATAGAGGTCGGAACATGTCATAAGTATGAATAGATACAAGCATAAATAAATGTAGAAATAAAAACATGAACAAATAAATACAGGAATAAATATGTTGCAGTGTTTTCAGGGAGCTTTAGTGTGTGTGCTGTGGCTCAGCTGGAAAGCAGTTGACTCATGACCGCAGGGTCCCTGGTTCAACGACTGAACAATACGTATTTTTTGTTGTTTATAAAAGCTACAGCTAAATTAGATAATGTAGTTAATAAATGTATTCTTTGATATGGTTTAGCCTTTCTCAGGCTACAACATGGTTAAGTTTATGAATATTATTAAGGAATACAAATCCCTCTTTGCAATGTTTACCAGCCTCCTTAGGCTTTTCAATCACAATCATTAAACTGGAATAAATACAATATTGTTAACATGAAAATATGATTTTATGTTCGTTGTTTAGAGGTATTCTAAGGCTTTACTCAATGAGAACTCGGTATGAGATAGTAGAGCACACTGTTGAGATGTCCAATCTGCCTGTTTTACACACTTTGACCAACAGGGGGGTTTGTGTTCAAATGAAGCCCATGATGAAGCCTCATGAGATGAACCCTTTTGCGAACCAATTGGCTGGAAAGCTTCAAAGCTTCATCTTACCATCACTAACATTTAGTATTTAGGCTAATTGTCATGCTAGGTGTACAACAAACGGCAGCCACTGCAAACTCACCGGTGCCAGCGGAGAAAGCAGGTCAGCGGAACCCGGAAGTGGCCTTCGTGCCAAAGAGCAAGAGGGAGCAAGAGGGAGCAAGAGCGACACTGACCCCTCTTTATAAAGGTTGCCCCGTGTGGTGATAGGGCTGAACAGTCTATCCTGCTACAATTACATTTATAAAGCATTTTTCCTGGTGCTCAAAGCGCTTAAAAGAAAAGCGCTATTATCCTGTTGTAGAGCACTCACATAGACACGTGAATTGTTCCCCACGTACTGGTCTATGCATGTGCTAATTTGCCAGACTGCTGCTTGATGTAACGTAATAAGGGGAGCGGGTGTGAGCAGGAGCAAGAGAGAGGAACCTGACATGTTCTTGTTTTGATCGGGAGATTCCATTATTACCGCAAAGGTTAAGCCTCCAGAAGGCTGGCTTCTGACTGGATGATGGGATTAGAGAATACATAATTGTTCGCCAGTCACATGTGTCATAAAAGGACACGCCAAACCCTTTGTAATGAGGATTATGTGTCTTTTCCATGGATTCATTTTTCCGCTGTGTGACATTATTGTGAGCTGTGAGAGCCTGTATCTCTCCCATCCCGGCTGTCTTTGTCTGATTGCACACCGGGGCCAACTACCTTGTCTTTCCACTGTGCACTCTGAGACTTTTACTGGTCAGTGTGGACACAGAGCACCATTGGCCAAAACCCGTAAAACTAGCACAAGCATGTTTCATTGCACTACAAGGTGTGAACTAATAGAGTTAGTGTTTGGCAGCAGAGCAAACTGGAAGTGAACCCTTGGACCTTGACCTCCGCAGATAATTGTCAGTTATTTTGACGCAGGAGAAGTCAGAGTGCTTTATGAAAACTACTGTTTAGGTGTTTTATGTGCTGGACCGGTGAAGGCCAATAGCGTTTATTTTAAAATGCCTATGTGAAGCTGTTTATTGTTTGATATATACATTGACTTTAACCTCTCCCACAGGCACAATAAAGTCCAATGAAATAGCCAGTTCTACAAATCCTTCATTTTAAGGTGACTACAAAGATGATTTTAGAAACATCAGAGTTTGACTGAGAGTTGCCATTTTTAAACAAGGCTGAATTTCGGCAACCCGTTTTAATAAAGTACTCTTTAAAATAAATAAATAAAAGGTTTACTAACTGTTGGCAACGGGACAAGATTTTTGAAGTCCTTCTGGCTCCGTTTGTTGTCCGATTAGTTTTGATCAGTGTTGTGCTAGTTACTGAAAACCAGTAACTAGTTACCATTACTAGTTACTTCATTTCAAAAGTAACTGAGTGACTTTACTGATTACTTACACCAAAAGTAATGCGTTACTGTGAAAAGTAACTTTTTCGTTACTTACAAAAAGGGCTCCCATTAATGCCCTAATAGCCTTCATTTCAGTACTGTTATTGCATTGGAGAATAATACAATCTGTTGATCAACTTGACATGCATTATATGCAATCTGGATTGCATCGATATTAGCTGGCTTTCCATTTTTGTATATTCTTTCTCCAGGTAGTTGGAAAAAGTTTTCCGTCCCATATTCTTTCACACACACATACGGGTTTTGGGCCGAGGGCGACACCGTACTTCCGGTATCCGCCATTTCACGCGAGGTGCAAGCAGAATATCATAGTCTATTGCCTTAATCAATATAGTCAACTCTAAAATACCACATATATGCATTGGCATGATAATATTATTGTGACAAGTGGGGTATTCACCTGGTGTTTCCAGAAGATAGACGTAGATGCTGCCAAAATTGACCGAAGGCCACTTTCGAGAGTCGTTTTTCCATACATCTGTAGGCAGTCTGTAAGGGCAATCGGACAACCTACACAGCTCTAGTTTACGCTGGTAACGACCTAGAGCACACCCCTCAAGTCCAGAGATGTAATCCGAAGACATGCAGCGATTTCTTCGGTCGTTAATTCAGAAAAAAAACCTAGTGCGCTCTGCCTTGCTACGTTAGCTAGCTGTTTATATTAGCACCTCCAGGATATTAGCACCTCCAGGAAAATGGCGTATTTATATATATATATATAATAAGATATATATATGGCGCGCGTTGCATTGTGGGTAGCTCGTGACGTCACTGTCCGTGTGCCGCCCGGACATGGTATCATGCTAACTAGCTATCTGAAAGCGGGTGACTCCACTGTAGCAATAGCCTGCATGTGTTCTACAACATACCGTGCAATGGCTTTATCGACTTTTCCCTGGCTAGCAGTCCCTTGGTTAAAATCCAGCCGCTGTTGCTTAGGTGGAGGTGGAGTGGCGTCGGCTGAGTCTCTGTGGTCTTAGCTACTAGCTTCGTCCCAGCATGTTGTTTTTGCAGATGTTTTAAGAGATTTGAATGACTGGTTTGGGCAGTAGATAGGATCTTTAACCCGCCAAGACACAACTTACATTTAACTAAAACGTTCTTTTCTTTGTGCTCGACAAAAGTGAAATAGTGAGAATATCTCCAGGTGGAGAAACTAGACTTGAGCTCCACCGCCGCCATGATAGTCTTGTTAGTAAACAACACAAACACGCCCACAGCCCGTCTCCGCATGTGACACAGGAAGTACATTTACTCAAGTACTGTACTTAAGTACAGTTCTCATATCTGTTCGCCTGGCTGTTGACTATATAAAAAAACTAACGCAGTAACGGAGTAACGCACCATGTAGTAACGGTAACTGAGTTACTGAATTTAAAAAGTAATGCGTTAGAGTACTAGTTACTGCCCAAAATAACGGCGTTACAGTTACGCGTTACAACACTGGTTTTGATCTATCACATTTGAGAGGGCTTTGGTTAAATGCATCTAAAAAGTCTATGTGGAGAGCAAAAGAGGCAGAACGTATTGCCTGAAATTTTATTTTGGAACCCATTGGCAAACATCTGACCCAGTAATGTTGGCTGTTTCCCCTACAGGCTTATCGTCGTCAGGCTAATAGCCGATCATCCTTATCGAAAGCCCCCTGTAGTGGACCCTTTGAACACCAAAATGTATGCATCAAATACACTTTTCAGCCTATTTAGTTAATGCACTAATTCTATTTAAGGTGTTTTAATAATGAATTTAGGGATACCGAAACAGAAAAAACAAGCGTCAAGCAGCTCAATGGGGATTTTTTTTACAACCTGCTAACACCAAAAGGGTTTTTAGAAAGTGCTACCCTGTTTTTATTCTCAAAGGGTAAAAACTCCAGAAACTGCAGTTGTTGTATGAAGAACAATTTGATTGTGATTCTTTAACGTTTTGGCTTTCAGGGGTTGTGTAGCATTTGCCAAACAATGATGTTGTCCTTTTTCTACAAGTGTTGCTAGAGCTTACATTATCACATGTGTCACCGATGATTTTAGATGTCTGTCTGCGTTTGCAAAGAAGTGCTGCAGAGTGTAAATGCAAAGTGATCACTGGAGCATGGACTGAAATGTAAGTTTGGCTGTAGTGAAGGGAAACATTAAGTCTTACTCTGCACAGCAAACACAAAAAACTGCATTAAACATTACAGTCACATTGTAATTTGTACAGCCTGTTTTAGTATTGCTCATGACTCTAATGTAGGAGTGATGCAACCAGTGCGCGTGAAGCTCAGGAATCCAAATGAACTTTGAAGTGTACATTTGTGTAATGAGTTTTCTCGCACGCCAGGCAGTTAAATTGTGGGAACCGGTGGACAGAGCGAGACCATGCAGCCCATCAAGCTGTCTGAGGTGTGTCAGGCTGAACTGTTAGCCTGACTGCGGTTTTGTGACTGTATGGACTGGAGCTACAGCGTTACAACGCTACGACTCATTCTCAGTCACAAATTCATTACTATTGTAACTCTTTTATTGTTATTTTAGACTCTGTTTTTAGGTTAATAATATCATTTTATGACTTATGATCAAAAGGTTATTGAAGACTGGACTTAAAGCTGAAGTCCTCAAAATCATTTAATTAACAACAGAGAGCAAGACAACATGTAACAGTGTTCATTTTGTTAAAGCAGACTAAGCTGCTATGCTTATCGGCTACTTTTTTAACTTTCATTAAACACTTACTGTGACTTTATCAGCAAGTGATAATGTTCAAGAAAAATATTACAGGTGGTTTCAAAATCATACAGTATGACTACAGCGATGGTACACAACAAATCCGGGTTGAAATCAGCAGCAGGAGAGCTAGTCAGCTGTTATCTGTTGGTAAACTAATGTTCCATTGAGTAGCATTATGGTGCATTCATGCCCTCTTCATTAAACATTATTATATATTTAAAAATATCATGTGTAAAATCCAGTCTTGTAAAATGTAGTTTTTAGCGAAAAAGTTGGATTAAAAGCAGATGTTTTCACAGCAGTTTCAGATATTATTAGAATATTAGAGTGTATGTTGAAGTACATGGAATATATCGTTTGTTTCACAGTTCATTTCAATCATTACATTTCACTGGTATTGACCATTCATTTTCTGGTATCATGTCACCCTGTGTCTAACCTCTAACTAGCATCTCTACTGGATGTGATTGGTTGTGGTCTGAAGTCTGTTCACCTGTACATAGCAAAGTTAAACCACAGGAGGCAAAACCACATTTTGTTCAGAGGGTGTTGAAGTACTCTTCACTGATAAATGTTTAAGTAACTAGCATGTGCTTGTGTATCAGTTGTTTTCTGATTTTTTCACGACAGTATCATAGTTTTTGTGAGAGACAAACAGAAAAGCTGTGAGTGTGTGCGGTCCTGCTAGTGTACTGCTTCAACACCCTGAACAGTGTAAAATGGCCCTCAGTGGAACAAGCCTCCACACTGCCTATCACTCCATTACCATGCCACGCCGCTTGACTCAGGCCAATGTGCAAAACATCTGTGGAAAAGGCCTCATGCCTTTTCTTTAATAGAGTGTCCCCTTAGAAATGTTTTTCCAACTCTCCCCATTTTTATCAGAAGTACAGAAATACCCGCCCACTTCTGTCATGTAAGATTGGTTCGCCTCCAAGTATGACATGATGGAGCTCATCTGGATTGAGTTAGGGTGGGGCACCCTGTGGAGATAGAGTGGACGGGAATGTCATTACTGAATCGATAAACCCTCGTTAGCAGCTTGGGCTCAGTGTGCAACAAACACTCGACCCTCAGGATGCAGGTAGTGTTCACAGGGAGCCTCTGTACCATGACGGTACTCCATTTTGCCTTCGGGAAGTGTCCACTTCCACCCCGCCCCCCGCTCCTGTTTCTTGTATGTTATATGTGTCACATGTTGCACAAATTTCAACTCCATTAAAGTTCTCTCTGCTTCTTCCTGTAAAGCACAGATCATTGTAGCAAGGAGCAGCAGATTTGGTCATCTCCAGTATTTGGGGGTTATTAGTTAGATGACACACACACAATTACTCACAGCTATTATATATTTGGAACTGATTTGACTTTCTTTCAAAACTAATTTGAAATCTTTACTTACTGACTGCCCTAACGCCCGAATAATCCTTGAACATTTACAGTAACTTTCCTTTGTACAGTCCCAGCCTCCCCTGTCTGTCTGTGTTCACACACTAAACATGCTCTTCAGTCTCGTTCAACACAGCCAATAGAAACAGCTCCCGAGCCATGTGCTGCCGCTTGTGTGCTAAGGTAATTCAGAGTAATTGGTTGCACATTACAGAAGCAAAATCTCTGATGAGAGTCTCTGTGAAACAGTGTCAAGTAATGGGAAGCAACAGAGAGCAGTAAACAAAATATAAGCGAGGAGAAGTGATCAAAAGAACATTTGCTTGACAGGCTACGGTGAGCATTTTTCCGTAAAATCTGACAAATATAATCATGTCAGAGGAGATCAGTTTTGGTAACTCTATACACTACAACTTCATGTGAAAATGTATGCAGCATTGCCATTTTGTCTTCCTAGTATTTGACTGGATGTTATAAAGTGAAGGTTTATTGTTGTAATAACATATTGGGGAGTATATGAACCCATTTCCTATTTTCCTCTATTTTTTATTTAATAGATTAGGAAATAGAAGCACCAGTGGTTCCTACTTTCAGCCAGTTATGGCGCGTTTCCACTGCAGCGGGTAGCCCCGTTTAAGCGTCCTTAACCGTCCTCAAGCGGCCAGGCCGGTTTTTGGTGGCGTTTCCATATAGCCTAGTACCGGCCAGCGGGTACTTTTTCCCTCTTTTTCTGGCCTCATAAAATCGTGGTTCCCTCAGACCAGGGCCAGGGCTGAACTAGTGACGTCAACACTCTCGACTGCTGATTGGTCAGAGAGAATCGTCACAAGATTGCGCGCGAGTTCATCCCTAGCGTCGCATATATATCTAGAAGCAAGCTTGCAGCATTTTTATACACAGCATTTTGTAAACGGATGAGCTACAAAAATGGCTACGTCTAATAAGAAAAGCACACCGTGGTCGGCCGAGGAGGTGACGACGTTCCTACATCTCATTGGGGATGATCAAATCCAGCGGGAGCTCGACGGAACAACTCGAAATGTGAACAAAAACAAAGCCGATCGCCCCGCCTACACTGCGTTGCTACCCCAGGTCCTAAACTGTAATGGAAATGCGCCACGGCCTGGGCCGGCCAGCGAGGCAGCCCGAGGCCAGAGCGAGGACGCGTAGGGACGCTTAAACGGGGCTACCCCGCTGCAGTGGAAATGCGCCATAGTTGAGGTATTGTATTCGCTGCACAGAAAAGTGTAAAATCTTTGGGATATTACCAGTCATCAAATTGTGTTGTCTTTCTCAGCTTTCAAAATATTTCTTTAATGACATTTATGTAAAATACACATTTTCAACTTGATTTAACAGGAAACGTAAGAGAAGGTTTACATGTATCAGATTTACAAGGCCGGTCCAGCCAGTATCTTTTTTCTTAGTGGTTTGTTGGTCAGTCTTTTCCTGGTTCTTATTGACGCTGCATCTGGGATTTAATTATGAAAATATTTCCATTAAAAAAAAATGTAATCTCTCCAGCCAGGTGATGATTTCTCATAATTGGCCATAGTTCATTTGATTTACGTAATAAAAGGAGATTCGTGAGGAAACCTCATCCCTCAGCATCTTTTCCTATTTCAACCCTCTGTTGGTTATTTATTGCAGATCTTAGTCCTTGTAACCATTTATGCAAGCAGACGTAAAAGCATAGCTGACATAGCTGACCTTTTTTCTTAAGTCTTGTTTGATTACATGAGAACGGTTCTAATGAGAGACATCAGGCTTGTTTTTCAGTTGTTCTTTTGCATGTCGAACACTCTGGACCATCAGGCCCTCTCTCCCAGCCGGTCTTTGATGCCAGCGCAGAGCAATCAGACTAATTGGCCATGGCAACACTGATGAAACATTTCAGAAGGAGAGAAGGAGAAAAACACAGGCTTGGAAAACTGAATCAATATAATTAATCACAGACAGGAATCTGCTATTAATGGTGTCTGTTTTCTATTAGAGGCCGAACACAGACATTAGCACAGGGATGGGGATTATTTGGCCATTGCTGTGACCCCGGCTGCCTTCACAGAGACCAGACACTAAAGTTCAAAGCAGAGCGTGCAGCAGAGTTCACAGTTGTCATCAACCAAAAAACAAAACAGCCTCATCTCTATCCGTCAAGGTTACAGGGGATATTACAACACACACTTGCAGGTGCAACCGCAAAAATAAAGATTTGAATAACAAAGGGGTATAAATGCAATTTTATATCCGTAGTATGTATCAGGGGGAGATATGTGTCTTCATAGGCTTTAGACACAGCAGAAGTTCTTTCTTTGAAGGGCAGACAATATCAAAACAGACATAATCATCCTCCTTTTAAACAAGGCTGTCTGGACAGCTGTGAGGGTTGCTGTTTGTTGTTTAACCGGGTCATTATAAGTTATGGCTTTGAGTCAGGACATTGAGTTGAACAAAGTCCACTGTGTAGGATTAGTGGCTTCAAGGGCTGATGTTGCAGATGGCAACCAACTGTGTATCCAAGCGTGTAGAGATCCATGGGGGGCATCAGGTGATTTAAAAATGCACGTGTTTGGTTTGTCCAGATGCTTACTTGGTCTGTCTGTTGTTCGTTCTAGAAATGTGGACCTACCTCGGGTTGGCAATGATGCTACTACATCGATAAAAGTGAACCTAAACCGTGAGGTTGAGAAGCAGAAAACCAATGGAATGAACTCAGAGATGCTAAGAAGTTCTCTATAGCTGAGGGGAACCATAGATTCTCTGGCATTTCATCACTACGAGCAACCGCTTTCACATACAAAAAGTCATATGATCCATTGTAAATATGAAAATATTGATTATAGCAGCTTTAATATCCTTTTACTGCTCTCACATTGAAAGTAATGATTTATGATATATGATTCCAATAAACAAGTACCAGGTCTTGTATAAGAGCATGGGCAAGAGTGTGAAAAAAGCAAAACTTATGAACATGAAAGATCCAGCACTGCTCTGAGCCAGCGTGGAACATGAAAGGCCCTTCACAAGCTGGTCGGGACTTTATGAGAACCCTGCAGACCAGTAAGCCAGCCTGGCCTCCAATAACACACACACACACACACACACACACACACACACACACACACACACACACACACACACACACACACACACACACACACACACACACACACACACACACACACACACACACACACACACACACACACACACACACACACACACACACACACACACACACACACACACACACACACACATACACACACACACACACACACACCCCAACCAGTACATCAGTGGCCGTTCATCTACCAGAAAACAGACATTCCTCAATGAGCCTGCTTAACCAAAAAGAACTATGAGAAAACTACCTCAAGTGGAAAGTTTGTTATGCTAATGTGTTGAGGGACTGCAGGGGGAAGTGTCAAGAGTGAAGGTTGTATGGCTGCGAGGGCTAAATAGTTAGGCTGCCGTCCCAGCTCATGGCTTCAGCGCTGGTGCAGTGTTTGCCTGTTACTCGCCAGAGGGTGGGAAGAAGTAGTGGGGTACACAGGAGCAGAACCAAACCCCTCCTCCCTCTCAGTCGCTTTCTCTTTTCCTCTCCTCCCATTGCAACCCCTGACTTTGATGTAGCGCTCCTGCTAATGCCATATTTTTCTTGGCTATTGAATCCGAATGGAAAGTACAATGTAACAAAGTCCTTGTTGCTGCCCAAGTGCCTAGATTTAACTTTTTATGTGACTTTAAAGGATGGAGGGGCTATTTGGAGGTGACACTGGCACTCTAATTCCTCTGTAATCCCCAACTCAACACAGAGCTCTTTTGCAAATGAGAAGTCTCTTCCACACGCTATTTAATAAAGGAGCTCCCCTTTGTGTGGAGGTAGTGACATCACCACTACAAGACCTGTCCATTACCAGCCACCTGATGACATGCGGGTGAGTTGAATTTGTAGTCATGGAGATGGTAACACTGCTATATATACAATGCATGTCTCTGTCTGCAGGGAGGCTGTGGGATTTTACAATATAGTACAATTATTCGACTTAAATTGAGCACAAATGCATATATTCTACATTAGGGTGAATCTCCAAAACTATAACTGATGTCACCAAAAATCTGCTGAAGGTTAGCTGAAGGAAAAACACCAGAAGTGTAATTATTTTAAGCCTGATTACAATTCAGGCCAGACGTTGACAGTTGCTCATAATAATATTAACCTTACATGACTATCCAACAGAAACATATTTCGACTTGTTAAGTCATGTTACCCACCAATGAATCATCCACACACATTAACAAGTATTTGTGCTCACACTTTTTTCGACAGTGATTACTTATGTTGTCAAATTCATAATAGTCTCTTGAATGACATGCCATAGTATGCGTTGGGCTCACTGTAGGTGTCGTCCAGTGTGTACAGTGGGAACTTCACGGACTGGATGAGGATTTACACTCTTGCTGAGCCCCAAGGGACCCCGACTACGGTTCTGTTTGGACCCGGGAGAATCTCTTTCCAGGCAGCTGTCGGTCTGGCCGGTGGCTCCTGACAGCAGTGGGACTGTAACACTGGATCCAATGCAGGGGAGACAAAGTCAGCTGCCAGGGTTTACATGACACTGCCAATGGAAAGATGGAGCGTTTAAAATACATCAGTGGAAAGACCTTCAATGAAACCAACTTTCCCCTACTGATAAAAGAGGCTGTTGACAAAAAAAGCTCTTAGCACGTACTGGCAAGTATTGGATGATCTGACTCACTCATTAATTTATACATTTCCAGTGGCATTGTTAATCAAAGTGATGGAAGGGCTTCATTTAGAATCCTCTGTCCTGGTAACGGTTATGTTTTATAACTTGTGTAAATTGCAGCTCATTCAGTCCACTTTGGTCCTGAAATGTGGAGTTTTTGGTTATTTCTCTTAATATTTATTAGAAAAGTTTGGATTGCAATAATATCTGGTACAGACATTCATGTTCCTCATAGGATGAATTGTATTAACTCCGGTAATTCTGCAATTTTTCATTTGGCACCATCAACAGGTGAAAACCTCAATTTGTAAAAAAACATTTATTTATGAGCAAATACCAGCATAAAGTATTCCCTCAAATGTGCATTGTGTGTTGTGCTAATAAGCTAATGTGAGCTTGCTATAGAACACAATGTCGAACATTGTAAACATTAAGCCTGCTAAACATCAGAATGAAAGAAATGTCACTTTGAGCATGTTGGCATGTTGACATTAAACTCAAACCACTGCTGTCAAGACTTTCTGTCTTCCAATTTCACCACCTCTATATTTTTTATACAAAACCTACCTGAATCTACCTGAATGCACTCTTTGTTTCCATGGGGAAAAAGTCTCAACATCCAGAAACTGCTCAAAATGAAACAACAACTTGCCGTTTATAATGGCAACGAAGAGGTTTTTAGGTTGGTATTCATTTCAATCATCACCACTGGAACTTCAGGCGTGATCTGGAGTTGTAGAAATTGAGAGGAAATTTCTTGCAATAACTTGCAAGACACATGGTTTATGTATTATTTTTCTATTTTTATAAGCACTGTCAGCTAATGAAGTGTTCCTGCTGGCATATGCACTGATTTGAGTTGATTTATTCAGCTGCTTCTCCGTCTGTCTGTCTGTTCGCTGTCTGTCTATCTGCCTGTCTGCCTGCATTTCAAAGGTATGTATCAGATACAGCGGCCTGTCAAGGTTTCTTGGGGGTGCAGACAAGTTCAACAACATGTGCTATGACTACCAACTAGCCCCCTGCGGCTCCAGACTGCATCTTTTACATTCCTCGCAAAATA
The DNA here is from genome assembly GCF_902827175.1 of Gymnodraco acuticeps. Lineage (NCBI taxonomy): Eukaryota > Metazoa > Chordata > Actinopteri > Perciformes > Bathydraconidae > Gymnodraco > Gymnodraco acuticeps. Next base: position 1,922,903 of record NW_022990700.1, read on the forward strand.
TGACAAAACACAGTCACCCCGTTTGTTTTGGTAACCCCGAGCATACATATTTAGCTTATTTACTGTGGTTTACAACTCTAGGCCACCTTTGGTTACCTTTTCTCCCAGTGCTAACGCTGACTGGATCCTAACTCAATAAGCCACTTTCAACCCCCATACACTTTCTATTAGCTCCTTATAGCTGGATCTTTCTTTGTCAGCACCCCCCACATTCACGTATCTCCTTAATCTCTTCCACCTATGCTTTGTTTGCCCTCCTGTCTGCTGCTCCTTGCCCTCATTACTCCCCAGCCATCTTTTTCTCCATCTCCTCCCACATTCACCTTTCTCTGTTCTATTTATTGCACTCTCTCCGTCTGCCTCTCCTCCTCTGTGTGTTACATTGGAGCATGGAAACAGATTCCCTTAAGTACCTGCTCTGGAATCTCCTCCGCGATGATAACTCCAGACCCTTTCCATGCAGACCTGGGAAAACAGTCAACCCCAAAACTCACATTTTCAGACGGGAAAAGAAAAAAAAAAAAGGTTTTTGCAACCTTTGAAATGTAAATTATTGTCACTGGTGGGGTTACCTCTTTTTCTCGAGGCATTCTTCCGAATATTTATGAGCATGTAATGTTGGAAAGCATTCATTTGTGTACGGTTCAAACAGGGTGCTCGTAAATTACCGTAAGCTACCATAGCAGGAGACAGATGAGCTGTTGTCACCTAGATGTTCTGTATGCCACATTACTGCTCTGTCAGAGCTCGGTTATTTGCGGACCTGGCTCTTATAGAGTTGTGCACATCTGGTGCCAGAGTGCTAACACTTGGCTTAACCTCACAACTCCGGGGCCATGTCCTCAGGTGAGGGTGAGCTCTGCAATATACTGACACAGAGACGACCATCAAAGGAAGGACAGGTACAACAAAGAAAAATGTTGATAATTTCCACATTCATTTTTCTTTATCATTTCTAAAACCTGCTTCTTTTTTGGACATTCTGCCACCGACACCATCACCTTATTTTAATGTATAGTCAATGATTTTTAAGACAACTGATGTTTTAATGGACCCAAGTAAGTGGAATAACAAACCACTTTTATTAAGACTGCCACTTTATGATGCAATTTCAATATTTGTGTGTGTATGAATTGTACGTTTTACTGGGTATAGTGAGTGTTCTTTTAATCTAAATGTTATGGGTAAAAAAATCATTCTGAATCTGAAAACATCATTCTTAAAGTGTTTGTATGCTTAAATAGTTCCAATTCATTAATCAGGACTGACTGATATATAGCTGCTATTCTCTGTGTGTATAGGCACATATGAGTGTTTTCATGGGGATGGGTCACAGGCACCCATGGTGGAAGAAGACCAAATTGATCCCATGTGAACCTGAAATGGTTGCATCATAAGGACTGGATCATCAGAACCCAATGAGGCCTCCCCTGTCTAACTCCGTCTATTCCCCGCTGCACCATCATCAGTGAGTAATCTGTTTTCTGAGGCAGTATGGGAAAAAAGGGATGTCCAAATATTCCAGTTATTGCTGTTCTCACTGCCTGCTCCGTCTCCGCTGGGTTTGATATAAGAAATTCATATCCTGCAGCAAAACAACCAAAGGGGGGTGGGGCGGTTTGTACTCATCAGTGAAACATTTCCTTGTGTGTGGTTTTGTGTATGTTGTGACTGTGTCTGTGTTTCATGGAAAGATTAGCGTCCTTGAGGGCCACTGGAGGCTGGCGTACAATACAAGGCAAACAAGCTTCTAAACCTGTGAGATGATAGACTTTCCAGCTGCCCTCTGTGTCCAGTTGCTGCACTCTTTCCTTTCCCCAGCCTCTGTTTGTATCTCACCAATGGCACTTAACAACCACTTCCTTTTCACTCAGCAAAATAACACATATTGATACAACCAATCGTATTTATGGAAAGTCATTCTGAGGTGATGAAATGTAGTCTAAGTGAAAGTGTTGCCTTTTGTTCTCACTATCTCCGAGGAAAAAAAGGGTTATCTCCAGATCAGATTTTCCATGAGTTATTTTCAGCAGCGAAGAGGAGGTTAAGTTTAGACAGACCACAGGCAGTATTTTAGCTTTCAAAAGGGCTCTTGAAGCGACAAAGCTACAATCACCCTTTGATGTTCCACTCCAAATATTATCATGTGGTTAGACACGATGTATTATTTTATCACTTGGCAAAATGCAATTAATCTGTTTGACGACAAGCGCGGATCAAGAACAATGATCCTGATGAAGTACGTTTTCAGTTTAGATCCTGTCAGCAACAGGGAAAGAAAAGAGCTCCACGTAGGTCGTCAAGGCAGCATGTGATACAGAAATCACCCATGTGTGCGTGACAAGCAGACAGCGTAACAAAATGCCTTTATTAAAACGCGTACAGCATTGGCCATTGAAATTTCCATGATTGTTGAAGACGCACAGGTCTCCACCCTTGAGCAGATTTATTTTCACACATGCTGGGTGAGGTGTCTGCAATTCCTCCCCGCCCTGTCATTGTTTGTTCTGCTGTTAAGTGTGAATATGAGCAGAGTCCAGGCAGAAATATAGTCTTGTTTAAGGGCTTCTCCTGCTCCGCTGAGTGCCGTTTGCTGATGTCACACTAACCCAACAGCTTTCCAGACGTCTGTGCTCTGCCGTGTCCATCAGTGGGGTGAGAACCAGACCTTGAGGCTCTGCAGTCTGCCTCAGTCAGAACATTTGGCTGTATGACGTATTTAAAAAAAAAAGCATAAAAAGGCATGCATTATTCTCCCTGATTCCAACATGACTTATTCATACATGAATATTGCACCAAAACAAGTTTCTAGATGTCAGTGAAACGCATTGGTGTTAATAGGTTAATGGTCTAATGCATTAAGTCTTTTTCTGTGTTGTGTTAAGTTAAATTGCAAAAGACGTGTGTGACCATGTTCTGTGAAGTCATAGCTATGTTTTCTTGTACTGGTCTGTCTCTCTAATTACTCCTGTGCTCCTTTCTGATTTTTGCACACATACCTTTTGTCTAAATGTGGGCAACCGCTGAACAGCGACTCTTTGATCACCTGGACACACACCAATGACAATATATGTTAAGATGAATGCAGACTTTCCAATATGTGCACCATATTGACTTCAAACGGATACACACATTATGAATTCTACCGTCCAGACACTGAGGCATGCAGGGAATTAAATGGAAATCAATGTTTTACGGTGTTGCAAAAAAAAAAAAAATGGAGACACACTTACAGTCTGAAAAACAAATAATACCTCTATTCCTCTCCCTCACACACACACCTCCCAAATGAATCACCCTCCCAAGTGCTTAGCATCATCAGCATTCCCTGAACCAGCCGTGCACAACTGCATGACATGAGAGTCTCAGGGGTCAAATGAAATGCACACTCTAAGTGCCACTTCATCTTCAAGGCATAACAGCGAGCAGCAGCTCAAGAGCAAACTCAAATAAGACTGGATTGCATCTGCCATTGTGCTCCTCTCGCCGGATGACACGCCTGCATGGCGGCACATTGTGAACCTGGGTCCTTTGGCACTTTTCTGCCGCCACGCATGACTTCTCCTCAAACGGGCTCTCCTCCAGCCCCTACTGTCTGTTTATGTAGACTACCACCAGGGCATGGAATGCACCTCACACACACCTCTGAGACCAGGAGTCTGCCTCAAACTGCTGATATTAGTCGTTTGTGTTTTACTTTTACACGGGAGTAAATGTTTTGATTAAAAAAGCCGCTACTATTTTGCTAGTCACAATGGCTTTGTAGTGGAGGGGTTTGCTGCCGTGCTGATGGATGGATGGCCGCTCCCTGCCTCCAGTGAGCGGTTGAATGAGAGGGGAGCTGTCATCACTCCGCTGCCGACACTGTTGCCTGTAGAGAGGGGAAGACAGAGGGGGGCTGGGGAGTCAAAGAGAGCAGGAATTGGATGGAGAGCCAGCGACAGACGATGTGTTGAAGTGGGAGAAGATGTCAGGGAAAGGAGCAGGCCTGGAGAATAAGAAGCAGGAACATGTGTGATGGAAGAGAGGAGGTCAGTGTTGGGTGCAGCTCACCTCACACCCCTATCCCAGAAGGCACTGCAGAGGGAGTCTGCATTACGTAAAGGGGGGAGAGCAGGTGGTACTGTGAAGCACGCAAAGCCTCTCTACGACGTCTGTGATCAACTCTCCTGTTGGGCTGTGAGAGTCCACGCTTAAATGCTTCTGTGACTCTGGGGTCTCATGACCAGTTTCACGGCATACAGTAATAGGGAGACTATTACAGCGGTTGTTACGTCAGAGGATGACCGCATGTTATAAATGTTCAGAACAAAAGGAAGCAGTGCCTTTCTCAAGGGATGGCCAAGGAGTTAATGGTATATATTAAATATAAGATGCACTCTCATTATAAACAGACATCAGTGCTTATAATAACATCAGCCATGTTGGTCTTCCCGGCATAGGATTAGTTATTATTATGTCTTACAAAGACAACTGTGAACGATAAAAACACCAGTCTGTGTTGTAACCAGTCTAATTACCAGTCTAATTGGACACCTTGATGTTCAAACAATCTCCATCTGCTTTTGATTTGCTTTCAGATTGAAAAACTTGCATAGTGGGATGAACACTGCTAATGAGTTCACATTAACCTAACACTTGACTTTAACCTATTAATGTTCACATTTAAGATTCTCCGAAAGGCAATTTTAAAAGGTGTGTTGTAACCGATAGGATGATGTGGCTGCAAGGATGCAAGTTATTGGTCTCACAGTGCCTCCCATTGGTGACTGCTGCAAAGTGCATGGGCTGTTGATGCTGTTTTACCCCAAAATGTGTTAAAGTTCATTTTAATTGAACACAGACATTAACCAAGATATTAAATAGTGCACGTAGATGCTTTGTAATGTCTTTTGTTCAAAGTTTTCTTAGTTTGCCACTATAATCCTTATTGAATTAAAAGTAGTGTGATATAATTGGGTAGTCGGTGATAGTTTGACATTACAGACCATAACAAACCCATGAGACAGGACAACCTAACACGGGAATTCCAGCTAATTCCAGTGAAATAATTTACAGCTCAGCCAGAGTAAGACGTTGTTGGTAAATGTCTAACAGAGTGAGAGAACTGGCATATGTCACTATCTGGAGGGAGCGTCTTGTTATAAACCTCAAATGGCACTGAGCAAACAAACTTTTTTTCTCTTTAACAGTACATGTAATCAATCGTTCCTTTACCATTATTAGCTTCAGTGTTTAGGGGAGGGGGCTATAAGACAGGGGAGGCATGGGTCATGGGGGGGGGAACTTGACACCCTGACACCCTGCAGACAGTAACACACAATCCTTTTTACCTCCTCTGTGAACACCTACAGCATCCATCACGACTTCCAGAACGTTCTGAGCAAAGAGGCTCACACTAAGGCAACCAGTGGGACGGCAGCCGCTACCCACAATGCACACTTTTTACAAGCTGATCTGCACTACTGCATTATATGATACTGCTCACACAGTCCATATATGATGATTATACTCAAGTTGGACATTTTTCTTGTGTCACAACAGCTCCTTTTTCAACATCAAAAAAAGGCTTTTTCTTTAAATGTTCCTTTAAATTGATCATGTTACTGTTTGTTTCAATGCGACAAATAAATCATTATAATTAAACCCAGTCAGATCTAAAAATGTAACTAAGTCTGTACATTTTGTAAGTTACAGGTGGAAATAAGGAAATGCAGTATTATCACTTTAAGATAAAATAAGAAATCAGCCATGATGATGTAATTCACAGTCTTTTATTGTAGAAGGTGAACATCAATCTTTAATTTAGAAATAAAACAGCACTGCAATGACTTTTATTCAAAGAATGTTAATCCAATTTTGCTCTTGGGAGGGCAAACAATTAGGTGTGTGCGAGTTTGTGTGTGTGTGTGTGTGTGTGTGTGTGTGTGTGTGTGTGTGTGTGTGTGTGTGTGTGTGTGTGTGTGTGTGTAACTTACAAATTAGGCACACAGAATAGACAAGAGCACTTATTTGAAAAGGTTCTGTTAAAGCTAGTTATTGCTTGTCGTCAAGTCTCTATCCCCCTCGTGTTCTGTCAGCCCTCTGCTTTACACTATCTGATAAATGGTGAGTTTGTTAATGCTCCAATGTGCTGGACCATACAGGACTCATGTAGAGTTGAGTGGCTGAAGATTTGGCTGTGAAGCAGGTTGTCCAATATTTGTTGAGGTGTTAGTTCAAACCCATGCCAGCCACATGGCAAAGTACTCCTGAGCAAGACACTGATACCCACATTGCTCCCAATGTACACCATGTATGCGTGGGAATAACACTTAAACTGCCTTGTTGAGAAAAATGGTATGCCAAATGAATGTAATGTAATGCCGCTGTACTTACAACTTCACTGGAAGACTAGGCACACATTCAAGAAATAATCCATAGGATTTGACATGTAAGATCTTGCTTTCCTGGTTGGAGAAAGTAATACCAGAGCTCATAGCAAACGTAAATCTCTATACATTTGGGACTATATGTAAAGTCTGCATGCCAGTGCCATGGAGTAAAAATAAACGTCCACCTGTAATTAAGGTTGAGTCAAACTATTTAATGTCCACGACAAAAGTTAAACTGATTGATGGACCAGAATGCAGCCTACTGACGATCAGGACTGATGTTGGTAAAAAATTGAAGTTTTGTTTTTTCTTGTGTCTTTTTTTTTTGCATATCGTTTTCCGGTAGGGAAATCAGTGCACCTTTCTTGAAATGAAGTACCAGGGTTATATAAAGATATAACAGTAAAAGTTGTATTACTGTCATAATGCAAGTCTCGATAATCAGATGAGAGGATTCAGGTCTAGCTCCCGGAGTGCGGTGAATCGCTCGCAGATCTCACTGATGGATGATTCCCAGGAATGGTAGTCAAGCGCAGATCGGGAGAGAGACTAGTCGAACATGGCTCTCTCCAGAGGCTTGAGATGCTGTCAAAGGGTTTTCTCCTGGATACCTGTCCTTATAATAGCCGCCGTGATGTTGTGGTCATACTACGCCTACGTATTTGAGCTATGTCTTTGTAAGTATGACAGTCCGTTTGTTGTGTTTCTTAGTATTTCATTGTGTACATCGCAGATTGCCGCACAGCAGTGTTGACAACATTAAAAGCCAGAGCAGGAGCTAGCAAAATAGGCGGAAGTGGTTTACGGTGTGTGCCTTAACGTTATATGTAGCTATAAAACACAACGTGAATACTTTAATTGAATTTCTTATTGCCACCAAGAGGTTCGTGTTACAAAGACTGGCTGTTGCTGCGTCTCCTAGCTGCCTGTCAGTCGGGCTAGTCGAGTTAGCCGGTAAATCCTGTTCCTATTTTGAATTGTAAACTATTAGGGGCAATGTCAGGCAAAATGGTTGCTAATCTCTGGCACCCAGCTTCTGTTTTCTCATGCCATGTTCTTGTTTTTACAGTTACACTAACCAACACACTGGAGAAAGGTGAGTTACGTACACATGTTTGTGCTACAATCAATGTGCGCTGCTATAAAATACATGACGTGTATTGTATTGTACATTGTTGTGACTTGTTTGTGTTTGCAGTGGCCTATCTACTGGTATTTCATGTTTGCTTTGTGATGTTCTCCTGGACCTACTGGAAGTCCATTTTTACCCCTCCTGCCTCACCATGCAAAAAGGTATCCTGCCCAGTTAAAGCTGCCAGGCTGAACATCCAGCTAGGATTTATTTGACCATTTATCAAGTCTGTAATATAAATGTGATAATGATGCATGTTTGTTGCTTTAGTTTCAGCTGTCATACTCGGACAAGCAAAGATACGAATTTGAAGAGAGACCAGATGCTCAGAAACAAATCCTGGTTGAGATTGCAAAGAAACTGCCCATCTTCAGTCGAGCTCATTCTGGAGGTAACTTGCGCTTTCATTTAATTCACATTTTGTCTTCTGCAGTAATATCATTTCATATGGTATTAACCCCTTCTGTGCCGTATGTCAAAACAGGATTCACAAGGCAGGTATTTTAGGCACAGTCAGCTCGCAGATAATCTTGTGTGCGTTGAAAATAAGTAGTCTAGGGATCCAAAGTAATCAGCCAATGCATCTCTTTCATTAGTGCTGATTGCTAAGACTAAGTTGTAGACTACAGGAAGCAAGTGAAGGGTACTCTCCGCTCAAATGTCCTTCATTCAACTGGCCATCCTGTTGTCTCTAGCTATCAGGTTCTGCGACCGCTGCCAGGTTCTGAAGCCTGACCGCTGTCACCACTGCTCGGTTTGTGAAACGTAAGTCACTCTTTCCTCCTCAATTCATTCAACTAGAGAGATTACAAGAGGCAAGATTATATGTGTTGGCCGTGGACTGTGGTGGTAATTACAAGGTGTTGCTTTGTTGGCACACAATCTCTCAGAGAAAATATCCCGATGATCAATTACTGTAGATCAAATGTTTACCAAAAGGCATCAGTAAAGCAACAGAAAACTGGTGAAGAAGGTTGCATCAAAAGTATGATATTTATGATTTCGGACATTTTATTTAAACTGCAATGCTGTCAAAATGATATGCATTAAAACTATATTTTTCTTTCAAAGATGTGTATTGAAGATGGACCATCACTGTCCCTGGTAAGTAACTTTTGCCTGTATTTCCCTATTTTTGAGGAATGTATGTATCATTGTTTTGCTCTGACAGCATCATTTCTTTTTATTTTAGGGTGAACAACTGTGTGGGCTTTGCCAACTACAAGTTTTTCCTGCTTTTCCTGGCCTACTCCATGGTGTATTGTGTATTCATTGCAGCTACAGTCTTTCAGTATTTCCTTAAATTCTGGGTGGTGAGTGTCATAAGTCTAAATGATCACTGGTGATCATAATGGAGTCATATTACATACTTGTGTTGCACACAGTCAGCACTACTGCAATTCCACAGGAACAGATAACCAAGTGCATTGAGTAAAAGCTTTTTAAGCCCATTTTCTCCTGTTTCTCTCTTCCAGGGGGACTTGCCAAATGGACCTGCAAAGTTCCATGTCCTCTTCCTCATGTTTGTGGCGCTCATGTTCTTCGTCAGTCTCATGTTCCTCTTTGGCTACCACTGTTGGTTGGTCTCCAAGAACCGATCCACTTTAGGTGAGGATTAACGTATTTATTGGAGAATGGAACCCCTTTAGATCCTTCTCATGAAGCTGCTCTCATCATCTCATAAATGTAGGAGCTTTGTTCAAATAGATAATGGAGAATTTAAACCACTTTCTGATTATTTTTCCTTTTCTTAGAGGCTTTCACAGCTCCAGTTTTTGTCAGTGGACCAGACAGAAATGGCTTTAATGTTGGCATACGTAGAAACCTGCAGCAAGTGTTTGGAGAAGATCGAAGGCTGTGGTTCATCCCGGTTTTCACTGGGTGAGTTTGTTGGCATGAGGAAACAAGTTAGGTTGCATCATTAGTTTACTTACTGTTACTGTCATGTTTTGAATTTGAGCTATGAAAGAAATGTGCAGTAAAAATAAAATATAGTTATAGCGAACAATAATATCAAACAACATACAGGTAACTTTAGTTGAAATAATCAATTATATATTTGGATAGTTTATAGGAGGGATAATATGAATTAGTTGTAAAAACCACTTGGGATTCTGTGGAGAGTCAGTCCGCAGAATCAAAGTTGTTTTTACATGTAGCAGCATTTAATTTTCTAACATTTGGAGTGATGGCCACGGCTCCTAACTAACTTCTCTTTTCTTTTGCACACTGTAAACGTCAGCCAAGGGAACGGCCACTACTTCCCCTTGAAGAATCGCAGTTCTGAGTCCCGCAACCCCTTATTAGCTAATGAGGACCTGTGGGAGGAGTCTGATGATGGCTCTGAGGGAAGCCTGGGTGAGTCACTTTAACTTTGTCATATCATATTTCCACATTATCTTTCCAATTCCCAGAATACAAACTGCATTTTAAAATCCTAAAATTGATATCAGTCACTTTTTGCATTCATTGCGTGTACTGATGTTTTATATAATTTGAGTGTGTCAAGCTTTAGTAAATGTGCAAATATAACAAGTTATGCATCAAAAATGGTTTTCAAATGTTTCTACAGAAGTCTAAATAGTTATTCCCTGTAATGGCCAAAACTCAGCTTTCCAGTCACAGTAATGGGCACACGACTAAGTATTTCTGTATATAAGTCACCTTCCAGCACCTTCCATAAATCGTAAATAACACACACTTTGTCACCTTGGAGACATGATTGTTAAACAAACCAGAAACAAATATGTTTGTGCTCAAACTTGGAGGCCCAAATATTCCCCTGCACAGCAGTTTGCATTCCAACCAAACGGTTCTGCCCCACCTGGTGGTCACAGGCTATGTCGACTAGTGTATCCACGCTGAAATCTCTTCTTTTTTCTTCTTCTTTCATTCTAGTTGAGGACCATGACCCTTCTGTTACCATAGAGATGGAGGAATAGTAATGTAAAGTAAGGACAAAATACACTGGTACAGAGGATGTAGATTCATATCACACACACTGTGGCAAACGCATTCCATATAATGTGGACCTTCAGACACTGAACAAATCCTGAAGGAGGCCAAACGTGTGGATTAAAAGCTGCATTAGCATTGTTATTGCCACTTGTCCCCATGTGTTTTACATATTGATGAACAGATGAACTCAATGGACAACCAGTAGCGTCACCTCTCCTCTCAGCAGTACAACAGGATCAGTTTGGTTCAGACCAAAACTTGTCAAATATGACCTTGTATACAAAAAGACGGCTGTATTTATTACCATGGGTATATATATATATATATTTCCCTCTGGTTGTTCATCACAAAGCAATGGCCTCTGTGGGATTATAAATAAGTGTTAATTGGGGAGCTTCTGTCTAGCTCTGTACTGCTTTACATGCCTCTGTGTTATTGTTGGGTCGTGGGTTTACAGTGTCTGTGCTGGGTGGGTGGGGGGCTCTAACTTAACACCTATGATGCTGCAGAGGTCTCTTGTAGTGATTCAGTTGTCTGGCCTCTACCAGTTTGAGCTTTGCAGAATATTAACATGATATCTTACTTTTTTTTTTAATGCAAATATGAGTATTATATTACCTGACTTAACCCCCACCTTATTAATATATTCATTTTTGTTTACGAGAAAACTCATATTGTGCTTAAGTAGAGAATCTCAGCATTAATATTATTTGCTAAATATGCCATTATTGATGTCTGATCAGACTGGTAAGGGTATTGAAAACTAAACTACTGTATATTTGAAGTGTTAATTCACTGTTACAGCTCAATATGTATTATGGCAAACGTAATATGTTCAAAATTCTTAAGTGGGGTCCATATACCGTGTATCATTGCTTAAATTATGTTGGATACATTGCTCTAAAGAAATCGAGTGATGGGTTTGAGCATACAAAAACAAACTGATAGACTTTTTTATTTAAAAACAATCATCACAATCTTTATACCATACCAGCCTTCCCTAGTGCAGTAACACTTCTGTGTGGAAGTTATAGGAAAGTGAAATTAACTTTCACCATGGGTACAAAATAATTTATAGGTTCTATGTCTGCTTGGACTTTTGATCTCTTGAAACATGCAGATAAGTGTACATATATATATATAACGACTGGTCCTCCTCCACTGGTTGGTAGAGGAACGCGATCTTCTGCAATGTGATGTTCCAAATGGTTTTCTACCTGCGTTAATGTATTTTGACATTTTAATAGTAATGGAACAGATCCTCCTGGTGGAAACTGTTGGTTTATGGTATTTATTGTGTATTTATATTTAGCCAGCAAACTTAGTTAAAAAAACTTCTGTTAGTGAGTACGTCCATTTTAGTACCATTCAAAAGTTTGGCCTTTATCAAACCTTGATACTGTTTGATCTTGACACTTTAACTTGCTTCACTACTATGTTGGGAAAGCCAAATAAAATGCTGCTCATATCTGAGAAATTCATAATATAACATACATTATGAGGTACAACTCATTGTCTGAAAGCATGTATAAACTCTAGGAAAGATGTGGATGTTGAGTGTTTCATGTCGTCTCGTGTCTATTTATTATAATCTTCAGTTTCTCTTCCTGTGTATTGAGTTTACTGATTCTTTACTGCGGCAGGCAGTGTCTGCATATGTTGCACCATCAAGTGACTCTTAAAATAAACTATTGAAGCAATTTGCTTTTATCAAATAGTAGGATACGTGGTATTTATAAGATGACAAATGATACGCAGTTTGCAGACAGTTCAATACTTCTAGCGCAGATGCAGTGTGGTCCCTTTTATATCTTTATTTTGTATAGTATGTGATTGTGGTGCTTCCTTATTTCAACACCTCTAAACCATTGAAAGTACTGAAACTGTTTCATTTGCTGTTCTGTCTTTTAACAAATATAAATTATTTATTTTCCATCGGTTGTTGTAACATGCAAAATAAAATGATCCAAGCTGAACTCTTTATACAGTTCACTGATGTTCTCTTTCTTTAGCATGAGGATACACAGCAAGAAAAAAAAGCAACAGTAATAAATACAGTTGCTCAGATTAATAATTTTGTATCAGTTTAGGAACTTTGGAGATAGAGTAGCATTATTTGGCACAACAAGGAGAACATGAGAAACATTTAAATAAACAAGACAAAATATACTCAAAACAATTTGTAGGTCATGTTCCTCATATTGTCCCCGGTTCAGTCGGTGCCAAAGTACCTCTGGCCAAAATGTGTCGGCGCCACCGGGTGGACCTCCGTGGTCAAGATGGTGATATCAGGGAACTCCTGGATTATAGATTTGGCTCCTAAGAAAAAAAAGTAAAATGTATTGCATTAATACAAGACAAACCTGAGAAACTAACAGCCGAGGTCAAACTTCTACTTTTCTTTTTTGGGCCAGAGTAGCTTTTATTTTAGAGTGACGGTGTTGAAAGGGGGAGACAGAGGGGAGGACAAGCAAAAATGCATTTACCATTTATTTGTAGCCAGAGGACTAATCCTAACTTTTGAGATTTCCTCAAATGCTGCACAGCATTGCCAAATGTATTTAAATTGATATTAAAATGCTGTAAATGTCATAACGAGCAAAGAGAATTGCCCAAAAACATTGTACCCTGAGCCACAGCTAGCAGTATGGTTCACACAACAGGTCTCTCATAAAACAAAACAAGGTTGCCTATTTTTCAGCAGCTCCTAAACATTGAATAAGACTCCTAAAAACACATTTGCAGTTAGTCTGAAAACATATTCGACTAGGGAATCATATCTGAGTATAAAAATAAATAATTCTAAAGGTCATTGCTCCAATTCCTTACATTACCCTCTCAGTATATTAACAGTAGGATTGGCTAATATGTTATGTTAACATGCACTTCTTTCTTTGTGTGTATATTTTGGCCTTATGTAGAACCAAAGCTCACAAGGGTTAAACATAACAAAATGTCCTGAAAACGACATATCCACATTAAATGCCATTATAATCAGGCAAGTAGTCATTGGGGAGAACTACCGCTAGACCTATTTGTGGTCTAATTTAAAAAAGATCTGCTGCTCTGCTCGCTCATACGGCTGCGTCAGATCAGCAGTGCCACCAAACTGCATTGTGGTTACCAGCAGTATAATGATGCAGCAGGAGAGAAGGATGGAGGAAAAACTGTGTGTGATCTGGTGGGTAAACAAAAGTAAATTGATGGTAAGCTGCAGTTGCAGTGAACTGGCAGTGGTGGCATACCATGAGGCGTGGAGAAAAGGCTGAGGAGGATAATATGTCTGGGCTGGACTCCGTGCTCGATCAGCACTCTCACCGCCTCGATCACAGTGTTGCCGGTACCTGCAGACACAGAAAATGTAGGGTTTAACGGCGGCGGATATTCAAATGTTTACAATGTCATTTTAGTTTCAGAAAAATGTTAAAATTGAAGCTAACACAATGTAATGTTATTGCTATTTTTGTGTGCACTTCTTATTTTATAACCACCAGCAGGGGAGGGGGTTTTGTCCTGTATTTTGAAATTGACAAATATAAAAATAACTTGGTATTAAATACAAAAGACTCTCTAAATTGAAACATGCTCGATCGATCAACTGTACATTGTATCTGTATCATAATGCCACATAACATAAAAAGAAGGACAAGAACAAAACTAGGGGGCTTCTCCCAAGTACAGCACTTGTACATACAATGAATAAACACAATTAAAAACGTCAACATATACAGTAAACAATGTTTGATTGTGTAAGGGTTAGAATCTGGCTGTTGGCAAGTAATCTCCTCTCTAGGTACTGAGTCTGAGCACTATGCAGCATTTCATTCCTGACCCTGTTATCTGCATCAGTGTAACCATATGTTCTGACATAATAAAAGACACATTCAACCTGGATTAGTGGCCATTATTTTAGCATAAAAATGCTGCTTTCTGACATTGGGAAACCAGGGCTATTAAGATCCTATTTTTGTTGGCTCTCATTATGCTATTCAGCAGCTTGGTGGCTATCTCCCAGGCAGTGTATAATTTCTCCCGTAAGAGCTATAATTATCAGAACAGTGTGAATGGGCTGGTATGATGTGGAAATGCAGAGACTTGCCGGTGAAGGTCAACCCGAGGGAGATTTCTCAAAATGAATAAATACATGAAACCGTTTTTACATTTGCACAAAAATGGACATCTCTTGACATTTATGTGCTGCTGAGGGCGGTTAACGGGAGTCATCATCAGTGAGATGAACTGCACTCAGCCCTGTGTTACTTACTAAGGATAGGGTACATGAGCAGCACTTTTCTTCTGTACACATCAGGGGGGAACTTGGCATAGAAGACCTTGGCTTTCTGTGTCTCCTCATCACTCTGGATGAGGATCTTGCCAATGCGGATGGAGCGGCAGCAGTCCCGGAGACCCTGCTCCATGGCCTCACCTGTGGGGAGACACACAATGCATCTTGCTCAGAGGATGTTGTTCATTTTGATGAATTTATTTATTTAGAGCCAGGGGGCCAGCATTAATTTCACAATATGTGATGTGTGTATAACCCAAGTCCAACTCAATTTTGAAGGCCCTCTTTTCATAATACTGTATGAAATCACAATACTTACAGAAGTGCAGATTTCACTCCGTTCATCTCGGCTCTGCAAGTGCGATTGTCAAGTAGGCAAAATGAACAACACTGATGAAAATCAAAAATGTGTCTAAATTGTGTATGTCTCACAAACTACACTGTGTGCTTATGTCTCTACAAAAATGCACAGTAAAATGAAAGGACAATGTAAAAAAATACATTAAAATGCACCTTTAAAAACATTATTTACATCAATGCGTGCTGCCTATAAAGAAGAAAAAAGCACAGTAGCCGTAAGTTCCTATTTTTCTAGAATGCTGTTAAAAAAAATAGGACATCCTGTATTCTGATTCGTAATTAAGTATGAATGTTGACGTGTCAAGATGCCAGCGCTGTGTAGACTAGATAGAAAACAATAGGTGCATGTGTTTCGATCTGCGTCATACACTGCTAATGTGCGTTGCCTGAAAGATTTAACTAAAATAATTGTCCAACCCTTATATTTTATATATTTCTGCCCTAGAATTACTTTCATAAAAGGATAGTCGGCACAAATCACATATGCATGGAAGACATGATAGATGCACCTACAAAGGAGGGGCTGTAATTTTGGTGGATGTGACACAACAGGTGTAACTTACCACTCCTCATTATGCTGACTCCACAGTTGCCTCTTTCAAACTTGACACCTTCATACTTGTACCCTGAGGGGGAAAATGAAATGGGAACATTCACAAATGTAGCCGATCTGAATAAGCCTGGTAGTCACACAGGCTAGAGGTAAAACACAGGAAGTGAGCCCACTTATTTTTTGAATTGTTATAATTATAATTGGATAGCTTTTACATGGATTAATAGAAGTGTCGGAGCTCAGATTCTGTGTCTGAACTTGAAATCTAGATGTTAACTTTGTTATGAGAGAAAGAGACCCTCACCTGTTGGCGTGGTCACAGTGCACTCCGAGTAGGGGAGCTGATTCAAACCCTCTTCAACTACTAGTCTGATCTGTTATTTGAAGAAGAAAAAGCTCAGAGCTTGCAGCTTATACACATTAAATATGGTGTATTAAGTCCCAAGCTTACCAGTCGATCAGCACAAAACACAAAGTCTCCTCTGCTGGTTGTCCTGAAAATGAAAATATAAATACTTAGTTGCAAACTAAGTACTCAATGTAGTTTTTTACTATAAACGCACCAAACCTACTTTATCCCATCCTCATATGATACATACATGTATGCATTTGTACTGTGTACTGATCCTATCTCACTGAGCTCGTCCAAAATAAATACTTAACCTCACTGTGTGGAAGTTATTGGGATCATTTTTCCACCCTGTCTTGAGGTTTATTCATAATATAATACATTAACAAGAACATCCATAACATTCACCTGTTTGCAACTTACAAATTATTTATCACTTGTATATAGACTCTTATGGCACTACTTCCATTCTATTGTATTTACTTGCACTATTTTTTTCAGTTTGATTGTGTTGCACTGTTGGTGGAGCCTGTGACCTAAGATTTTCATCGACATAACAATGTAGTTATGTACGAAATATGACAATAAAAGCCTTGAACCTTGATTTATCTATTTTTTTCCAAAAATCATCCTATCATATTTGGTGTTCATGTGTTAATGGAATTGATTCAGCTGCGGTTTTTATGACTTATATGTGCATGCTACAAATATTGATCCTTTTTTAAACGTGATGTGTATCATTATTATTGTGTGTGAGTTTATTTTGCAACTTATGTCACTTATATTTTTCAAATCCAATTCCCAATCTTATTTGAACTATGTCATGTCCATTATTTGTAAAGCACTTCAGGGCTGCATTTAAAGTAGGAACAAATGGCAATACAAAAAAGTGGAGCATAATAATATTTTGACTTTCTACCACAACAGATTTGCTGTGGTCTGTACTTTGGTTAAGATAGGAGTAGGGACTCACTTGTCTCTGATTATGGTCTGTAACTCCCGGATCTGGTCATTGAGAGGGAGCAGTTTGAGCTGAGGTCCCACAGTGTCCTGGCTGCCGTCAGTCTGTATGCTGCTGCCATCAGAGGCTTCAGAGGTGGGCAGCACACTACTGCTGCTGCTGTTGTTTGCAAATCGCACTTGCTTCATTGGGTGCTCCTGACCACTGTTGACATTGTTCAGCTGTTGATTGTGGCAGGGCATCCTGAGTGCGAGATCAAGGGGTTTCCTTTCCTAAAATGTGATACAGTTAAATACCGATTCTTGACCGAGTGACCCAGTTTAACCGCTGTGTGCGAGACAAAGAAGACAACGTGCTGTTTTGAAGTAAAACTATCCGAGTCACGCAGCTACCGCGTAGACTGACCTTTAGCAGCACATTCACCAACCTTTTAGATACTCAATCCCGTCGTGTCAACATTAAAGTAGCGGCAGAGAAGTCCTCAAAATGTAACGTAGAGTGGACTAAAGCTGCTTGTCCGCTAGCACACTGACAGGGTTGGTGGAAACCGGATATGACGTATCCGGCGTGTAAACTAACCGCCTTCCTCCTTCGGCAGCAACATGGCGCCGATGTTGGTAACACTGAAATGCGGCGTTTACTTTAAAAGACAGCAGTTAGCGCTTCTCCTTCGACAGACAAGCTCATATCACATTTGGAATAAAAGTCACAGGGAAACGGTGACGGACCCTAAACGCCAAAGCACATATCTGGTGAGTAAAGGGGGGGTGAGGTGGCTGGAGAGGACACTGTGTTTTTGGTTGACAGTCACCACGCAAGGGCAGCGATGGAAAGTGTTTCTAATTTAGTTTAAAGGAAGTTAAAATAGATAATTTAGACAGTTTATTTACAAGAAATGTCGATGTCATTTACGATTGTATAGTCAACAAGATGCTAACAGCTAGCTAGCTGGCTAACTTACTTGTTACTATCTGTGTTAACATTAGCTTTAGTGAATGGTTAACGTTACAGTAAGGTCTGCACTTTGTCCCTTACATTTAACCTAATACCAATAAGTTAACAGTGTATCATAACTCCTATCTGCTTAAACATATCAACGTTTACCAAGCCAATGAGGCTGTCAGTGGACTCAGTCACGTGTTATAAGAGTCAGTAAATGTTAGATAAGACTGTCTGTTTGTAGCTGATGTGATAACTGTGTCATCACGTGTTAACAGTCTGTTATTGATTGTATCAGAACTTTAGTTTTCAGCAACCCAGCTGCCACTTTTTTGTGTGTAGAACTTGGTCAAACATAACACCCCAGCCATATTTACTACCTGTAAGGTTTTAATGTTTAGTCTTTCTTGAAACTCAAAATGGTAATCTTTTTATAGTATTTTAAAAGGAGGTAGTTTTAGCAAGGCTGTTGAATTGTGTTGCATTGTTTCACTAGGTGTTTTCATCCATTTGTATATAGTGTCTTTATACTTTACATTGTACTCTTATATTTTATTCTTTTTCGTATTTCTTGCACACTCAATGTTAATAATATCCTACTTTTTAAATGTGGTTAGCTGTAAGTTGGCCCTTCATAGTGTATATCTTGACATATAGTCTTCAGATATATATCTTTCACTGTCAATATGTACATATTTTACTTTTTAGTTTGGTTTATTTTCTATTTTCAGATGTTTCTATTTATGTTTATTTTCTCTTTTTCATTTGCACATTATGTGCATTGCCTTGTTTACATGCTGCTGTGATGAAAACATTTACCAAATTGGGATAAATAAAGTAATTCTTATATTATCTTAATTTACACATTGCATGAGTTCTAGCTTGGTGCACTTAATAATCTGACGAGTGAGAGTATTTTATCTAGATAATATAGGTTTCCTTAGAAGTTATCACGCTACTCAGCTGGAGCGTTATAGTTTACAAAAAGTAAACTCATTTACAATTAATGTATGAAATAATTTGTGTGAAGTTTATATAAGTTAATAAATATGTAGAATGACCACATAACAAATGATGCAGCTTTTCTGGGATAAGTTGTGTGTAACTTTTAATAGTATGACATATCGTCATAAATGAGAGGATTGATGTGGTGTCCCTCCAGGAGACCCATCCATCTTATATTGGTTATTTTCTTTCAACCAATTGTCTTTGTATGAATTAAGGTCTAACACAGGTTGAGTGTATGTTCAGTAAGCCAATTTTAAACCACACCCACTTTAAATCTTGCATTATCCAACTCTCTGCCTCTGTAGGCGTGTTAGTTGTTTTCTTCCCTCTTAAATGGTGACTGTGTTTAAATTAGGGCTGCTCCATTATGGCAAAAATCATAATCTCGATTATTTGGGTGAATAATTGATATCACGATTATTAAAAACGATTATCCATTTACTTTGAAAACATCAATTTATTGGAGATTTTTTTTTTGAACAGTATGTTTTTAACAGTTGATTACCCTGAACTTTAAGTTTAATTCAACTGAAAAACCTATAAAAAAATCTTTCATTTGAAGAAAAAAGAAAGTAATAATAAAAACATAATCGTTGTTTTCGTAATCGTTGCAAGCCATAATCGTAATTGCGATTTAAAATACGATTAATTGAGCAGCCCTAGTTTAAATTGAGTTACACAGGCTCAAAAACTATTTCTGAACATCACATCTTTATCGTCTTTGACGGAAAGGTAATGGCAATGATTAGTGTATGTCGTATCGGAATTGAATGTGTTGTTTTTTTGTCTATATATTTTGTTTTATTAATAACCTCTTTGTGTTGCATTTGTTCTGGTGTTCCTTATTGTGTTTCAGAGAATTTAAACCCCCATACAAATGTATCAGCAGAAATGAGAAACATTAGTCGAATAAGACTCATGTGTTTCTCATATGTTTCAGCTGAGTTCCACCCCCCACCTACGGACAGCAACATGGAGTACAAACAGGGGGGAGAACAGTCGTCAGATTTTGGAGGCAGTAAAAGTAAGTGTGCTTTTGATTAATTACTGTGAATCATGTTTTTTTTCCAAATGAAAAGTAGACTAACAACAACGCATGTTTCCACAGCATTTGCAGATAACCGACAAAAGATCATGTTGGCACGGAAGTGCAGGAGGAAAGCTAAATGCAGATCCCAAAAATGTGGTGAGTACATTACCTTCTTTGAGCATTCAAACTTAAGGACCAATGTTGTGTTTGCACATCACATGTTAATTTAAAACAATACACATTTATAACAACTGTAATAAAGGTAGACTAAGAGGCTTTTATTATACATTAACTGGTCTCCACATGTGGTACAGGGACCTCAGTTGTGACTTCAACTGTTAATGTTAATCCTCTCTTTGCAATGTCACCTACTGCTTCATTGTATTTGATTAAAGGCAGGTGTTGGGCACAATGTCTCTGTAATTTGCTTGGAGGCTTTGCCATACAGCAGTGTGGTAACATGGTGCCACCATATTGAGTGGATTAGAGGAATTACTGCATATTTTTTGGCCTGCGTAGAGTCCCAGTGGCAGGTGTGTGGTGGAGCGTGTGTAAACAGCCATGTTGGCACCAGTGGACTCTCAAAACTCAGCTGGAATGACAACCCAGGTGTCTCCTGGGACTTGTAGTGTCAGGCTGGACCCCCAGGTCCACCTGGAGACACTGCTGTTGTTGCTGCTCCTAAAACTCCCAAGAGACACCCATTGACATTTGATGTTCCGTGTGTCTGCCCAGAGAGCCATCTTGAGGTTATTATGATTGTCACGCTGAAAATCAAATGCAAGTTAGTTGCCAATATTGGGGATCAGTGTTGGGTAGAAAACTATTACCGTTACTAAAATACAATTGCTATCTCCCAGGACATACTGTAAGGGTAATTCAGGTATTCTGATCGAAGTGTTTTTTTGTTTTGTTTTGTCCACAGCTGAAGGAAGTGAATTCAGCCAAGATCCTGTCTGCAATGATGTCTTATGTGTGGCCAAAGAATAGACCGGACCTGCGGGCCCGTGTTGCCATCTCTCTCTGCCTGCTCGCTGGAGCCAAGGTAAGTTAACAGGCAGTTTCTTGAGTATTAAAGGGGGATGATTACTATCCTACTTATTATTTATCATATAAAGCTAATTTGATCGGCGATGAGCAATGTTTCTTATGAATCCCTTACAACTAATGATATTTCTATGTAAACGTCAGCCTCTTAACATTAAGGAAGAGGCTCAAGTTATTTTTTACGTACTGAGTCTTACTTCTTCCTTCAGCTTTGTTTATGTCTCACACCATAACGTAAAGCCTATAGACTGAAGCAATATGGTTTTACAAGATATACTTTATGACAAGCTTTTCACAGGTCAGACTTCAATGTTCTCCTCTCTTTCTTAAAATACAGCAAACACATAAAAGTAAGACTCATTAATTTAATATACTTTCAGGGTTTCCCACACATTGTTTTTTTCGTCCGCGACCACGAGGCCATCTGCGATCGATTAACTTGTGGACAATGATCCCTCGCTCTACACCTCCTGTACCCAGTCCCGGACTGGCCCTCGGGAGGACTGGGGGGTTTCCCGATGGCCTGGCCTGTTAAGTGGCCTGCCTCACACAGGGTGACTGGCTGTCCACATGATGTGGCCTGCCGACATGGCCACTGTCATACAGATCATAAATCAAAGCCCTTGATTGGTCTCTGTGTGTCATTCAAGCTCGGGATAACCTCAGCTCAGGTGAGGTAAAGGTCTCTCTTGAGTGTTTAGATAGTTCACTTAGTCTAAGTTCTCAGTGGGTCTCAAACGGTTTGTTTATGTAAACACATATTTCCATTTGAGGGGGTAGTGATTAGTAAAAAAAAAAGTTAACTAGGTGAAAAAAGGTAAGATACACTTTAAAAACTTGTTGAGAGCTAAAACTAGTCTCAAAGAGGAGCAGGGGGGAGAGGAGGGAGACAGGAGAGGCTGATTCAGGAGCCCAGACACACTCCCAACTATAAATGAAAAATAAATAAACAAGTTTCAGTGTTTTTTCATATTAGAAATGGGATGTTATTGGTTATGGGCATGATTTTATGATTATTGAAATGTATACAGTTCTGTTTAATATAGGTGTTCCCATAGATCTAGTCTCTTTATTTCCCCCTCAAAATGCACCAGATTGATGCATTTAACTCCAAAATATTAAAAACAAATCTTACCGGGCGAGCATGCCCCCGGACCCCCCAAGAGGATTTGTGGTCCACCCCCACTTAAAATCACATTGATAGGTTCCTAAATACATTTACAATTTTTTTTAAATAGTAACACATGTCCATATGTTTATTTGTGAGTAGTAGATTTAAACTATAGGGCTATCACTATGGGCCCTGCCTGTACCTGTTCGCCCATCGCGTGAAGGGTCTGCTAACAAGCAACCAACAGAAAGGTTAATGTTAATGTTGTTGCACGTCACAAAGGCACGTTACCCCCTCCCCCCATCCACGCTACCACACCCAAGTATATTTCAGATCTGTGGGAAACACTGACTTTGGATTACATTGGTTAGGCCTTACAACAAAGCAGGCTAATGTCATAATTCAGAGGGTACATTATTTCACTCTCTATAGCCATACGGAACAGGTCTACATTTGTAAAGGATATCACTAGTAAGGGCTGTGAATTCTCTCCCAAGGTATATGTGCTGGGTGATCCATTATCTTTGACGAAATTATCCAAAATGCCATAATGGTTGATAGACAGACATTATTGAGGTGTTGGGAAAAGCCAGTAGCTTTCTCCTGTCAGGAGCGGTTGGTAGAAACTGAAAAAGGGGCCTTATATGAAAAATATTTCTATAAAAAGACTATAGAAAGATTATATCTTGAAATGGAAAAAATATCATATATATACCCATAAATCATGCTGTATTCAATATATGTATGTTTACCTTTAATACCAAGTATCTTTGTTTCACTATTTTCCTTATTTTTTCTTTATCTAAAACTATTATAAGCATTATTAATTTATATTATATTAGTTATTGTTTTTCAATACTGTGCTGAATGTTTAAATTAGAAAAATGGCAAAAACTTTCATCAAGTCATAAATAAAGTAGATACTTAATTAATGTTTGAAGTACATGTTTGATTAAGACTATTTAAATAATAAAAGAGCTAAGGCAAGAGAAAAACTGCAAATACCGTACAGTACCTCAGATCATGATCAGATCACAGATATAAAAGGATTATGAAAAAATAAGAGAGCAAAGACAATCACACCTTTTCAAAAATAGACTGAAGCAGGCCTTCCTTTTCATAGTGGAACGGTACATTGCAATGAAAGAGAGAAGGGACAATTTCAAGGTGGTTGCTGACGTCAGTTAAAAGTCAATTATTGAGTGTAAGAGTTCCATCTTTTAAGCTCTTGAAGCGAATAATTTTCTTGAAGTTTCATCAAGAAAATAATGCCTGCGTTCAACAAAGAAGTCTTTATCGGCATAACACATTTCTGCATCACTGACTCGTTCTAAGAGAAGGCTGCAGCATCACTCTAGCTCAGGCAAACATCTTGTCTGGATTTATTATTTGTCTGTCGTTGTAGTTTGTAGCTGCTCGACACAGGATTGATAGGAAAATAGTTTTCATGTCATGACCTACAGTATTAATTGTTGAGGAAAAATAATCCTTGACGGGGAAAAGCAAACAACGACAAAAGACACT
This sequence comes from Gymnodraco acuticeps, assembly GCF_902827175.1. Classification (NCBI taxonomy): domain Eukaryota; kingdom Metazoa; phylum Chordata; class Actinopteri; order Perciformes; family Bathydraconidae; genus Gymnodraco; species Gymnodraco acuticeps. Next base: position 1,946,534 of record NW_022990700.1, read on the forward strand.
CACATTTCTTCTCCAGTTTATACAATGTTTCCAACATTTATCTTATCATTAAAAAATGATAGTAGATGGTACATTTGAGGTTTAACAAGTCACATCAGAAATACACTCAGTTATCTGGTCTTCCAGCATTTGCATTAAAGTTTACTTCTATTTTCAGCACCTTTATCCTATTTCTAAGCATGACCTTTGAAACACTCAAATGCCCAAATGACTATCGGTATCATATCTCATGTCAATAAATGTCAACGGACAATTTATTCAGGTAGGGGAGGATTTGTGATCACGGCTCATAAAAGGCATATTGTATTATTCTAGGAAATTCTATAAAAGACTAGCCAATGTTTCTCTTAAGAAAAACCAGAAGGCTCGCACATATCATTTGTTTGTTGTGATTTCTGGTTTCTTAACTGCTGTACTCGTTGCTGAGTCCTTAAGGATGAACCATCGCCCTTTATCATGGCTTCTCAAACTGCTTACGTCAGCTTGTTTTTCTTAAAAAGGTTAATCACTTGAAAATTGCATTTAAAATATGTTGCTGTCGAAGTGTAAAGGCCCGGACACACCAATCTGACAAAGAACTGACACAGACGGACCCCGACTGTTGCGTCGCCTCGCATCTCTGCGTTTTGGCCATGTGTCACACTGGAACACACCGCAAAGACTTCAGCCGACGGCCAAGAAGCACGTACGAACTGCGCATGCGTGAGTGGCAACAACTCTCCTTACCAGCAGGTGGCGGTAGTGTGTATTCGTCATTCAAAATAGGCAACAACCGGAAGACCGACTGCGTGATACACCGAGAGAAGAAGAACAGACTGTAATATAGGCTGCTTCTCAGGTCGACTATTTTCATTTCCTCGCTCCTCGGTCCTCGGTCTCACCGGAAGTTGATTTGCCTGCGCCATCTTGAGTACCGTCCCATGGCTCTTATTTCTGCCGGAGGACCGAGGAGCGATCATGGAGGAGCGATCATGGAGGAGCGATAACCGAGGAACCACCAGACCATCCTCCGATGAAATCCTCAGATACTCACCCCGCCCCCTTACTGTGTATCGCTCACTGATTGGACGAGGCAGTGCATGCACTGATCTGATGCTTCTTGACATGAGAGCAGAGTGAAGAAAATACATGAACCTCACGGGAGTCACTCCTCAGTTTATACCGTGTTTTGTTTCAAATAATGTGGAAATAACGGGGACAGAGCTGCTGTCAGACGATCAGCTGTGCAGCGTCATCACAAACGGACGTCGCTTCACGTGACGCTCCGGAGGAAAGGACGTCCCATTGCTCTTAAAACTCATTTCCCTGCTTCTCGTGGTTTCCTTGCGTCCCTCCATGCTTCCCTGGTGGGAGGGACTAAACGCAGGGAAACGACGCAAGTGAGGGAAGCAAAGATTTCATTTAATCGACCTGAGAAGCAGCCATGGAGTGGTGAAGTCCCTCCCATTCCGGGGGACCTCCATGGGACCTTATTTCGGAAAAATTATGTATTGAAGTCAATGGAGAGAGAAAGATTATCTTTTGATTCCGTTTGAATTGTGCCACGAATTACACATATGATGTTTGTCAATTTAAAAGATATTTTTGTAAGTCAAAATAATAAAAATGTGTCGTAAAACTGTGAAGTTACACATTTGTTTGTGTGAAACGCTCAATGAACTACATCTCCGTCACGTTAGCACATTTCGCCTCTTTCTTTCAGAATGAAGTGAAAAGTATTAAAAGAGGTGAAAATCACTCCAAGTCTGGCCATGTTGAGAACTGTACATACACACAAGGGGAGTTAGTCGGTTCCGTAAGAACCAGCATGCGGGACCGGCTATACAAGGTTTCAGTGAGTAACGTTAATGTACGCGACTCTGGGATTTGTAGTCTTTCTAGTTGCGTATTTTTCATAGTCTTATATTTCAACAGTTTTACGACAAACTGACTTTTTTGACATGGAAATTATTATTTAAGATTGACAAACATCATATGTGTAATTCATGGCACAATTCAAACGGGATCGAAAGATACGTTTTCTCTCTCCATTGACTTCAATACATAATTTTTCATAAATAAGGTCCCATGGGGCGGAAGTAGAAGGGCGTGACTTCACCACTCTATAAACAAACAACAAATAGCGTGTGCGTTCCATTTTCACTCTACAACGAGAAGCTCATGGGGCTTTCTCGAACCTGTGTCGAGAGCTGGAGTTAAATGAAATATCAGATTTGCCTTCTTAATAGTTTGTTTGGGTCCCTCACTTCCGTTTCGCTTCTCATGCACTGATTCGCTAGCTGAACAGCCAATCAGTGATTTATTTCGCAGACTGCCTTTGGACGTTTTCGGCCGAAAAGGCGTCAGCCCGGGTGAAAAGACCTGACTGTGCGGGACACACCAATCTGAGTAGGGCGTGTCGACGCTCATCGTCGGCCTGGCGCCCACCGACACCGATAATCGGCCTGGTGTGTCCGTGCCTTTACTGTCACAAGTCAATGTGTAATACCATCTCAATACAGACTGATGGCAAAACACAGCAAAGCATTGGTCTAACAGGTTGTTACACGGTGTACATAACCCATTTATTACTATACTAGATGCAGTATGCTTTTAAAATAACCTTTTATATAATGAATTGCATTCACTGCAGCAATCAGTGCACAATGTATTTCCTCTTTCTTTGTTGATGGTCTCTAATTTACACCCTGGAAAACAATCACACATTCACAGCTACCTAAATAAGCATGTACTGCTGCCTCTCAGCATGTCTAATAAGTGTGTGTGCTAAGGGGGCAGAGAACACACACGTGCATTCCAATCTTCTCCTCCTATTTCCCTGCTTGGCTGGAGTTAGCCTCGATTTCTGCCGTTTGTCTGTTTGAACTGAAACCCCCAGCAGTGTGGAGACAATTTTTAAATCAACTGAATAATTATGTGGTTACAGTGCAGCACACCTCTGCACTCCGCAGTATCAGTGACATTTTCATTTCAAATTCTATTATATAGTAGCTCTTGTTTTCGTTGGCCTCAAATGAAGCCCGCTCTGTCTGTGTGCCGGCGTGTCATACTGAAAGCTAAGGCTAATTCTTCCGTAACCTGAAGCTTTTCTCCACTACTTGACACTATATATTTAATATGAGATGACATATTGCTAGGTACAGATCGACCTACAGTTGATTTAATCTCCTGTTGGTCGTTAATGGTTTAAAAGAGCACGGCACTCTGTATCATGTATTAGTGCTGAAATTGAGGACATGTTTTGGCCCCATGATAATAGGCCCGGGCTATTTCTGTGGCATGTTCTGTTGTCTTGGTAGCAAAGATATTGTTTTTCCTTGAGGGGGTCAAAGGACTTCTTTGTCTGATACCCATAATAACCCATTATAAGTGTATACAGGGAGACCCTGGGGATAGCTTTTGCAGTAATGGTGCATTGTTAGGTGTCCTTTTACATCCGCAGGGTCAACATAGGTTAGTTTTTGACACTATATTTATAGTTTTTATACTTATATATATGTTTTTAATTATGTAATTGCTATAATGGCAAAATTATAATGTGCAGAATAGGGGTAAAAGAACAAAAAAAAGCCTTCCCTTGTGAAGAGGTAGATGGATTCAAAAGAAATAGGTTTCAAATGGAAATACTCTGCTGTGTGCTGCTGTGTTCTCTGGCTGTCCTAATGCGCAGCGGACCGCCTTCGCCTGAGTCACACAGCTGTCCCTGTGCTTTTAATTAGCCATAATAACCATTTCAATTCCATTAGCAGGAAGCGCCAGCTACCTCATCAGCACCAGCACAGCATGCTACACCCTGCATACAGCCATTCATATACATCCGTGAATGCACCTGGATGGATTTACTGCCTAGCAATAGTGGAGATCCGTCTTTCTACCCACGCCGGGTGCACAGAATGGCTGCAAACAATGATAATGTTCAATATTAATAATGTGCCAATTCTTTTCTCTAGAGATGAATCTATCAATTCGTCTATAAAATGTCAGATAATAGGGTAAAATGTCTATCGCGGATTCTCAAAGTGCAAGGCGATGTTTTTTGTTATTGTCTTGTAATGTCAGTCTAAGACTCAAAGATATTCAGTTTAATATCAATAGATATAAAACAATAAAAGCAGAGAATTTCCAAATGTGAGATTTTCAGCTTTTGTTTCATGAAAAATTACTTAAATTACTATTTGATTTTCAAAATCTTATCTTATACATACAAACAATGAATAGACCACTGCAGCATTATCAGTTTCTGTTGTTTTTTATTTAAAGGTATGTGGGTATAAAATTATCCTTTAAAAAAAAAAAAAAACTACTGACAACATTTCTCTTTGTTGGAATTCAACAGACCTTGGAATGGAATGGCTGCCATACATGTAGAGTTTGAGATTTAAGAAAAAATTGGAGTGTTCTCTTAATTTTTATCCAGAGCTGTACATGCATACAGAGGTTGTACAGAGGACTAGAGATAGACAAATATAGAGCATATGTCTGTGTAATGGGCTATTTGAAACTACTTCCCCTCTCTTTATTCTCCTCCTCTCTGAATGTTCCCTCCCTCCCTCTCTGCTTCCCCAGATGACCAATGTGACCGTGCCCTTCATGTTTAAGTATGCAGTGGACGAGCTTAACCAGATGTCGGGACACGCGCTGAACCTGAATGACGCGCCAAGCACTGTGGCTACCATGGCAACGGCCATGCTGATTGGCTGTGAGTCCCAGGCTTGTATTTCACTGGCAGGTGCCGCACTCATCAGAGGGGACTGTGGGACTGCCTATTATCTGCAGGCTGACCTTTCCCAAAACATTCATATCAATGCCGATCCGCAGCCCCCGCCTCTCCCTCAGATTATTTACATGATGTGCTCCGTTCTGCGCCTGAGTTCACTTCTATCATCCACGCGGCCCTCTTGTGAGCGCTGACGACTGTGCACTATATCTGCGTGCTCCCAAGGCAAACCGAGCTCAATGCATTTCTAAAGCAGTGGGGTTGAAATTGCTAATGTCCTTTTTTAAAGTGGTTGGATATGTTTTAGTGTTTTACAAGGCTGTTTCTTTTACTTCATCCCTTCAGAGCACTATTATTTTTTCATCTCTCTGTCCACTAGGCACCTCTGAATACAAGACGGGTCAGGGGTGAAATGTGTCTTGGAGTATTAGTTTTCTCTGAGCTCCTGATGCATACAAAAAACAAAAACAAACAAATATTGTGAACCTGACACCCACTGAAAGTCACACTGGCCTTGAGTGAGATCAGCTTGGATGCAATGTACACTCGGCCCTGTAGCCACTTATTTTAATGAGCCCACTTAGGTGTTGCACACTAATGCTGCCTGTCGAATAATTGGAGCACATGAACAGGACTCCAGACAGGATGAATTAAGATGACGAGGAAGAATGAAGGGGATGCTCTTAAAGAAATTATTTTTTGTTCCCCCTTTGCAACACTCAGGTCCCGGCACTTGGAGTCTACTGCGACGGTTGTAATTCGACTGAAAAGGTTGCACAGTGCTCATCCTGCCTTGTCAGATGCGGACACGTTCATTAGATGAGCATTCCTATTTAACGGCACATTACGGCCCCATGAAGAACGGCACACAGAGCGATTATTACCCTGACTTTGGTCTTAGCAGACACGTCGTGTGTTCACACAAGTCGGTGCGATCGCCACAGGAAGGCCTCGTGCCGTTCAAACACAGACCATTAATTTGGGACAGTGCTAGCCATCTGCTTGTGTAACAGTTTGTGAGAAGTGTAAGGGATTAGAATAAGTGACTTTCTTGGAATTAGATTGGTGTTTGTATTGGACTGAAATGCTAACATGACCGCTCTGGTTTTTGCTGTACCTCAGGTAGCTTCCTTAAATTAATCCTAAAATAGGAAACACTGAAAAAGCTTGCTTGCATCCACGCTCATCATACAGATCCGCCAGACACAAGTCTAGACAGTGGTGAGCCTGTTCATGGACTCAACTCAGTCACATCTTTCTGTGACACTCTTATTAAAACCGGCACCCCCTCTTCTAATATTACACACACACACACGCACACACACACACACACACTTGTGTACACTCACATCCTCCCCCCTCCCCTCAGTGTGCTGGCCTGCCACGGTAGTGAGGCTTCAGACAGCATCCTGCTCTGTAATTACAGAGGCTGCTGCTGTAGCCCTGCAGTGCTTTACAGACCTGCCCTGCCACCTCATACAAGCTTTCCCTTTAGAGCATTTGACAAGCCTTTACCCTCGCTAGCCTCAACTGTCTCAATACTGTATTAAATCTTACAAGACAGGAAAGTCAGGGGTCATATTCTTGTTTTGCTGCCTCCTATCACTTTAGAGCTACATAACAGTCTGTGGTGCTTTTCACAGCAGGTGTGCTAAACTCTCCGTCTCCTCCACTATCCCAGATGGCGCATCACGGGCTGGTGCAGCCTTCTTCAACGAGTTGAGGAACACTGTATTCGGCAAGGTGGCCCAGAACTCCATCCGACGCATTGCCAAAAATGTCTTCCTCCACCTGCACAATCTGGATCTGGGCTTCCATCTCAGCCGCCAGACAGGAGCGCTGTCCAAGGCTATCGACCGCGGCACACGGGGCATCTCATTTGTCCTCAGTGCCATCGTCTTCAATCTAGGACCAACAGTCTTTGAGATGTTCCTCGTCAGCGCCATTTTGGTGAGTCTCACGGTGACATCTACACACACAGATACCAATAACTGTTATTATAAGCTTCATCATTATTGCCTCAGCCAAGAAGGTGAACATTTGGTCTCTGTTTGTCCGTCAGCAGGATTACAGAAAAAAAAGGTTTCCCCAACAAGGTTTGTTGTTGTGTGGCATTCATGTGGTGTCGGAATATTCAGAAAAATGTATGCTCAACTTCACTTGAACAACCTTCAAATTGGAACAACATCTAAGAAATGTATATCAAAGTGTTGTTTGAATGCTCTAAGCAATACAATCCATCACCTCTTCATGTTGTTTTCACATGATGACTAAAAACTCATGAACACACGAGGTCTGAAGCACGACTTACAATATGAATGCACCATTGGCCTTGGCTCTCCAGTTGCTACTCTAGGCAAGGCAGAGATGTAGTAGGCAGAGTTCCCGTTAGAATATTTTTTGCCGGTCAACATGTCCGTTAAAGTTGAAATCTTCCGGACAAAATTAGAAAAGTGCCGGTCAAAGGTCTTCTTTGTTATTTATTGAGCTTTAAAACAAATTGATATGATTCGATATTAAACAAACTAATTACAGGAGATTAACTACATTATTCAAAAGTTTACAGTAACTGACAATAACACGGGAATAATAAACGGGGCGCTCTCTCCTTCTCCTGACAGCCCGTCAGTATCATGTAGCTCGCGGATCCACTAATGAGTGACCCAACAGTAAAACTAAACATATCTATAACTAGTTTAGGTAGTTTGAGAGGTCATTAAAATAGCTACGTGTGATATTCTAACCTGAAGAGTGTGTTTTGTCTGCTCACCGCTGCATGTCATCATGCAGAGCTGCGTGTCGACTTGTCAGCAGCAGCTGATCTCTCTCTCCCGTCAGATTAGACTTTACTCGCGTTTATGTCCATATCGATCAAATACTATTCTTGTCTGTCACATAAGTGAGGCAACTGATGCGGTATTGCGCTAAGGGGAAATTATTTTGACCGGAGAGATTTAGATTTGCCAGTCTTCAGCATATTTTACCGGTCATAGTCCGGTAATTACCGGCTAAGGGGAACTCTGGTAGTAATATCTTGTTGCTGTTACTGTTTCATCCCTTAATGCACAGGACCTTCCATCACCTTGACACTCTTCATGGCAGATTGTCCGGAAATTAATTTGCGTAATATTGTCTCGTTTACATTCTAAATGGAATATGAATCCCCATGAACTTTTGATGGCAACACACAGCCCATTAGCGTCAATGATGAATGCCAAAGCTTTGTAGCAGCTTAATGTCCTCCTGTGGAGTATGCCCTGAACCAGATGCCCCCCTCCTTGGCCACCACTGAAAGAACGGCTTGTCTATATCTCTGTGGTAATATTCCACTCTGGACTATAATGTCGGCTTCCCTGTAATGAGGGCAGACTCCATTGCCCAAATAGCTAAAGCATTAGCACGATTAGTTCTTGTAGTTTCCCCTCCATTTGTAACACTCAATTTCATAGTGGATGGTCAAAAACAGTACGTTCTCAAAATGCCTTGTGACGCCAACGTCGGTGTCCGGAGGTCTGATGTGGTCCCGTGACTTTTTATCATAAAGCTTTTGAGTCACAGCATGTAAAGGATGATTTGTTTTGTGTGTGCTTTTTCTCTTCTGTAGTATTGGAAGTGTGGTGGACACTTTGCAGCAGTGTCCTTGGGTACCTTATCAGCATACAGCCTCTACACCATTCTCTTCACTCAGTGGAGGTAACAAAGCAGATGTTTTTTATTATCCGATGTATGTATGTCTTTATTTTCTTATTGCTGGTGTCTGTTATTGCTCAAAAAATATTCACTTTATTTTTGTGCTGACTGTAACAATATTCACTCCTAGGCTGAAATTTGTGCTTAAGAAAAAAAACGCCTACGTAAATGTTGCTCATGTCTCTGCACACAGGACTCGTTTCCGGATAGAAATGAACAAAGCCGACAATGAAGCCGGCAACGCAGCTATTGACTCTCTCCTTAACTATGAGACTGTTAAGGTGAGATCCGACCCCCCGCTCAACCACACATATACACACAAACACCTAGCCACTCATCCCCACCCCCATCCCTTCATCCATCCTTCCCTTTTATCTCCTATATTCTAGTCATTCTTCTATTCATTTAATCCAGGGACATTGACGTTAACCAATGTTTACTCCAGAATAGCGTTTCACTGGAATGACGGCCATTGTCAGAATATTCTTTTCAATCAAGAAATAGCTCTCTCTAACTCTCAGTCTCCAATTCTCCCACAACATCTCCTGATCATAAAAGTGTGATAAAAGTCAGTTTAATCTAGTCTGTGCAGTCCCTAGAATCAAGTAAGAAGTGCAAACGTAGAACCTGTTTTTTAAGATTTAAAATGTTAATTTACTGTTATATGATTCTTGTCATGGTCAGTAGACCACCAGATTGAGTATAAATATTGTCCTTCATATTGTCTGGACAAGATGAATTTCATAGTTGGTAAAATTATTGCATACGTAAATTCCTAACCTTATTTACATTGTCCACCTTTTAGAACTGAGGTGCAGATCAAAGCCAATGGAGCAAGCCAACAAATAAGACAAAGTATATGCATATACAAATGAGACAATGGTTTGTATAAAGAGAAAAAGAAAGAACAATGGAAAACACAAACAAACAATAATAACGACTAAAGTAATCCCCTACATTCACTGCCAGTGAGCCTCATACGCACGTGTATTCACCAGAAATGTTGTTAAATGAATACACATGTTCATTTAATACATATGCATATACATACATGTAACATACACACATAAACACATACTGTATACATACACACCTACATATGCTGCAGATAAGCTGTACCAATAACAGATGGTTTTACTGAGTGTGGAAGGCATTTAAAAAAGGTCCCCTGGCTTCCCTAATCATCATCTTTGTATATAACTGTAGTGCAATGAAATTGTCATGTAGAGACACTATGGTTGGCAGTTATTATGCCAAAAGTGATGACACTGCATTTACTTTACTTCAGTTTCATTCACATAGATGTACATTAAACATTTTGGTAATTAGTTACAAAGTAAAAATTGGCACTATTAACTAAATATATATATACTTTTTAACATCGATATTGAAGGGATGATTATCATAACAGTCATTATATCATTACCTCGGGCTGCACATAATGTTCTTTATTATATGTATGTATTATATACCAATTATTGTCTTGATTAACTCTGATCACAAGTACAAGCGCAAAATGATTCCTTTTAAATCTCTTGTTTTACCCGACCTAGAGTCCAAAAACCTTATTATATTCAGTTGACCAAAAAAAAGAAGAGAGAAACGCTGCAAATCACCACAATAGAGGATAACACCAGAGAATATTTGGCATATTGGATGAAAAAGGACTTATCTATTATCACAATTGTTTGTTTATTGTCTGTATATCTCCTAATCAAGTAGAACTTCACCTTTTTAGCGATTCTGTTCCTTTGTCTGTGCTGTTATTATCTGTCCTGCTCCTCATTTCTTGAAGTGTTCAAATATCCACTGCATTTGTAAATGTCACTCGAGTTGCTACAAACAATGAGACATTTATCACCGGACAGTCAGAAATATTTTCCTGGTTTAGTGAATGACCCGTGTCTCTGTTATAGTTTTGACTGGAAGTGTCTGCTGCCACAGGCTTTGTTTTGAATAGAAAAGTCTGCCGAGAGCCAGGTTAGTTTATTGGTGAGTGTTCCCTCCGATATCTGACTGATGAGAAGTGGTGTGGTTGTAAACATTGCTTTATACTTTTCTCAGTAGCTCGGTTATCCTGGATCCTCATCTTTCTGGGTAACATCATTGTGCACAGGACGCATACAATTACACGTATTACCATCCGGTTCTGGGTGTGTTGTTGGGCTATACTAAATATATTTTTTGTACCCATGTTATTTTCCTTGCTGTATTATTTTTGCGTCCTGTTTTTTCTTAGCGTTTTGTTCTGTGTTATTTTGTGTCATCTGTGCCAATGCGGCCGGATTTAGCATCACTCTGAGCTGTGAGTGTGCATATGTAATTAGATCTCCGCCCACTCAGAAATCCGTTCCACTTTCACAAAGGGCTGGATGAGAACCTGAACGCGGTGCCTTGCACTGCTTCGGTTTGTGCTACTCTCTCTCTCTCTCTCTCTCTCTCTCTCTCTCTCTCTCTCTCTCTCTCTCTCTCTCTCTCTCTCTCTCTCTCTCTCTCTCTCTCTCTCTCTTCTCTCTCTCTCTCTCTCTCTCTCTCTCTCTCTCTCTCTCTCCCCTTGCATTTCTCTATATGCAAATCAGTGGCAAGTCGGTATCGGCACAGCACCACTGCCGTTAGCTAGAGAAGCAAATCGCCCACTTAACCAGAGCAGAGGAACAATAGTGCAAACTAAACAAACAGCAATATTAGGTAATTGGCAGCAGAGTTGAGGAGGGTCGTTCTTATGATCATGGCGTAGTTTTATGTGCTGAAAGTAAGAGGTGTGTGTTCTGGCTGATTCATAGGGCTTTCTTATACTTTAAATGATGGCTGTGTGTCTTGGTGAAAATTAGTGCTGCTTGTGTGGTGCTACACTGAAGAGCTGTGTGTGCTTTGTTGTTGTCTGTGTGAGCTGCAACAGATGTAAATTCAGAGGCTGACGATGCCAATGATGAATACTCTGCAACGATTCTTGTTTAACTTGCAAGCGATGTTCCCTTACAATTATAATTGCCTAATATTTTCCAAACTGTTATTTGGCCATAATCACTATCTTCTGCCAAAGCTGCTTTGCTAAGCAGGCTCTGGATTCTGTTTTACCGCCCTCTACATTCTCTGTGGGGATGAGACGAAGATGCAGAGAGAAGAAAAATAGTTTTAGAGGCCGACTGAGACCCAGACTACGCCCAGAGCGGTCACAGAGAACAAATGCAGCCTTGAGGCAGGGTGCGCTTAAGTGTCTATCTGCCCGACACTGCTCTACATGCTTCCTTAAACTTTAACCTTAACCATATTTTGTGTCTCTCCCTCTCCCTCTCCCTCTCCCAACTTTCCTTTCTTGTGTGAATCCTTTTTGCCATCTCCTTGCCCTGTGGCCCCTTCTCCCCTCCCTCTCTGCATGTTTCTCAACTCGGCTGCAGTACTTCAACAACGAGAAATATGAAGCTGAAAAGTACGACTCATACCTGAAGATCTACGAGTCATCCTCTTTAAAAACCACTTACACACTCGCCATGCTCAACTTTGGCCAGAGTGTCATCTTTAGTGTCGGCCTCACCACCATCATGGTGCTGGCCAGCAAGGGCATTGCATCAGGTAAGTGTCTCTCTGTCCCTGTGTGTGTGTATAAACCATGAACAACATGTGTAGTGTAAGCAAAGGCATACATTCATGACCTGAATTTACTTCTGCATGCCCATGTTCTGAGTCCATAGCACGATTACAAAACAAACATTCTGCATTTGGAAATAAAGAACGCTTGAAAAAAATGTATAAGTAAATCATGTGGTTGGATGAAAAACGACAAGTATAAACCTGACTGAACTGGATAATAGAAACTAAATGAGAACAAAGCACAGCAAGCATGAAAAAGTGGCTTGAACAGGAAATATAACAGCCTTGATGCAGAAAATGAAATCACAGCGGGTGGAGATGGATTCACAATTTGAAAGAGGAAATGTTTTGTTGTTTAGATTGTGTCTCCCAAGATACATGCATCATACAATAGAGAATGATGTGCACATCTGTAAGTTGCTGTGTGGCTGTGGTGTAGGTTCGATGACAGTGGGAGACCTGGTGATGGTGAACGGGCTGCTCTTCCAGCTCTCCCTCCCCCTCAACTTCCTGGGCACGGTGTACAGAGAGACCAGGCAGGCCCTGATCGACATGAACACTCTCTTCACCCTGCTCAGCATCGACACCAAGATCAAGGTAACTTGTCAGTATGACATGCACTCATTGTAGCAGTACATTGCAAAACAAATGTTTTTTTTACATTTTGCCTGAGTCTACCAAGAGGGAACAGTAGACTTGGAGACAATAGAAGGTTCATACGGAGTTCAATTTAAAATGTGAAAACTCGATTTACTGAGATTTCTTTCTCCAGTAGCAGCACATAATGGTGGTGAAAGATTTGAACACAGGACTTATATTGCCGCATGTGCTGAGAGAACATATTAATGACATGTTGGGATGTTATTGCAGCAGGATTGTTTTTTGGGTATTTTTTCAGGATATGAACTTGTTGCAAATGCTGCTTTCTTTCCTTTTTCGGTTTTCAAACCCTTGTTTGTCTCAATCATTGATTTGAGGGATGTTATTGAAATAACTGAACACTTAAGTAAGCTTGTTTTATTTCTGTAGATAGTTCCATAAAGATATATGATCTGAGCAAAAATAATCCCTGACTAGAAAATGCTGTAAATATATATGAGAGTTGTGGTGGTGGTTGTTGTTGTTGTTGTGTAGAGCATCTGCTGATCAGTGATAAGGCTGTAGGGTTGTGGTATGTTTATGTATCAGCTGTTTTTTGTTGAACTTACTCTGGTTCAGTTTGGCCTATTTCATTACATTTTGTTAACTAAACATGGACTCGTGCCATTAAGTTCTGTGCTCTTCAGCATCCCCTTGCAATTGCTCTATTGGCCTGTAGGGCTGACAAGCAAGTTGTAATTGATTGTTCTATAACGTAGTATCCTATATGCCACAAATTTGGCATTTTATTTCTTGAATGATTATCAAAAATAATGCTGATCAATCCAGTGTTAGTGCCAAACACATGTAATGCCATTTATATGGTGTTGCTGTCACTATGTAACCACTATCCAAATGTACAAAAAGACAGCCATATTCAAGACAATATTCTGTTCATTAACTTAAAATATGCCAAAAACTAACATGTTAATCAATAGTCATCATACCTATCAATTGTTGTTGTTGTTTTTTACACAACAGCCCATCTTGCATCAGAAGAGCACATTTAAGTGCAAATGTGCAGCTGCTGCCTCTAACAATATGAATGCCATTTCTGTCTCGAGCCTGTAATTATAGTAGGAGAAATGAATCTGTCCAGTTATTTTTCACCCATCAGTAATACTCCTCTCCATTGTGATTCCCTGTGGAATGGCAGTGCCCAGCAGGCCATTACTGTCTGAATGCTTTTTCCCCCGTGGAACACATTGGCTTATTATGTAGATGCAAAATCATTTAAAACACCCCCTTACTTGAAACTGCTCCACAAAATAAAAAAATTAATCCTTTTGGCTTTTTTCCCATGTTGGGGGTGTGTGAAATTATCATTTGTTTATACTAATGGACTAGGAGTTATTTGTATTAATTGTCTGAGGTCGATAGTGGGTGATTATGTTGTTGTTAGATAGTAAAGAAGCAGAGCAGGCTTTTACTCTCAGAGCGAGGACAGCGCTGCATTCACTGCTGACCTTGGCTGCATCTCAGCGCTATGGCTCGGCTCAGTATGTACCGAAAGTTTTCAGTCGCCATGAAGGGCGGCGTCTGAAGATTCAGTTGAAACGACCTCTGGAATTTGCTGTGAATGTGTGTGCTTTATGCAATCCATTCCATGTTGGCTATGTGCTCCAGCGTTATACTTCTTTACAAGGTGTTGGAGTAACGTTGCATCATGCCGGGCCTCGTCTGCCAGGGGCTGTTCTGATTCAGTCTCCTCTCTCTCGGTTTCGTCTCTCTCAACCCTCTGATGCTTTTCTCTAGGAGAAGGATCTCGCCCCGCTTTTAAGCATCACACCGCAGGAGGCCACCATTCGCTTCGAAGATGTCTACTTCGAATACCTGGAGGGCCAGAAAGTCTTAAACGGAGTGTCCTTCGAAGTGCCTGCTGGGAAGAAAGTGGCTATCGTTGGTGGCAGCGGGTCAGGGTAGGTCACTGTTAAACCTTTAGCCAGTTGTGTCATTGCATTTGTGTTATTCCATTAGATTAGATGTTCTTTTTTGTCCCCAAAGGGAACGTCACTGTTCCCAGGTCTCTGCCATACTCACAGATGTGATTTGTGCAGACAGTGTTATCATCAGATATCATCAGCACACTGTTTGGGGGGGGGGGGGGACAGAATGATGCTGACGATTTGTTCCACGTCTGTTTGCAGGAAGAGCACCATTGTGCGGCTGTTGTTCCGCTTCTTTGAGCCTCAGCAGGGGAACATCTACATCGGGGGGCAGAATATCCGAGACGTCGGCCTTGACAGCCTGAGGAGGTCTTTGGGGGTCGTACCTCAGGTCAGAGACACTCCAACACAATGACATCAACAAAAACAAACAAATACAAGTCTTATTTTTTTTCCAAACAATGTTGGTGTAAATGTAATATGTTAACATATTATTGCTAATAATATACAACAAGGGGGCAGCATAGAACAAAGTAACGTTGACAGTACACAACAGCATCAGAAATAAACTGAATTTAGTTTTTTACTGCAGTGAGCTCAGAGGCAGATCTGAACAGATGGTACATAAACAGTGTTTTTGTCATTTGCCTTGGTTCTCTTTCTCCCTCTTACCCTTGTTTTTGTATCTTCAGTCCTCTGTTTCCGACTCTGCTGCAATACATTTTTTACATATTTTGTTCTCTAACCGTGTTGTTGTCAGGATGCTGTTCTGTTCCACAACACCATCTTCTACAACCTGCAGTATGGCAACATCAACGCCACACCGGAGGAGGTCTACCAAGTTGCACGACTAGCAGGCATCCATGACGCCATCCTCAGGATGCCCCATGGCTACGAGACCCAAGTGGGAGAGCGGGGTCTCAAGCTGTCAGGTCTGCTGCACCATCATGACTCCTATTTAAATATGGTCCCTTCTGTAGACGCCAGGGAAAGAGCTGCGTGTTTGTCCCTGCATGGAGACATTATTTTATATATTAAGGCAACTGATTATTTTTTCCTACTTATTAATTTTGTTATTTATCTTTAAGTCTATAGAACAATTTTTAAAAACACTAATCAGAGAAAAGCAGCAAATCCTCACATTTGGGAAGATTTGTTTGTTTTATAATGGACTCTTTTTTTAATCAAAATTGTTGCAAATGAATCAACTATTAATTTCAGCTCAAATATAAGAACTCAATAGATGATAGGGATATGAGGTTTGATTTTAGGTTGAGTGTTATCTGTTATCTTAAAATGGTTTGAATATTTCGTTTTTCTTGTCGTAATGCGAGCTCTACATTACTATCTGACCATATCTTACTGTTTTTTTGGCTGTTGTAGCTGAAATACTAACTGCATTACATATTATTGAGTCTTACATGTTTGGATGTTTGATTGTGTTAGTTTTGTACAGCTCAACATTGAAAACAAATGGTAATTTATATACATTTACTGGAAGAAATAAGGCAAATTAGAGGAGCATAAACCTTTCACACACATTCTTATCCACTGCCATTCGCTGGCAAGAGTATACAAGAATGCAGTTGCCATCTTGTTTGCTCTGATATAAATAAATGAGACTGAGAGACTGCAAAATAGTGTGAGCAATATTTCAAATGGCACAGCTCTAGATTCATATTAAACTATTGCAGTTGAATTGACTTGTAAGACTTTGATTATGATTCGTTGTTTTGTAAAACAAGGTGTTAATTAAACCTTCAATTTGACCTTATTTATGACATTCATTAGCTGAGCAATTGTTATTTTGTTGTCCTCTTCTGTGTAGTGTGAGAACTTGTTTAATGGCACGTTGCCTTATTTGATCTGCAGTGATAGCACACGACTGTGTAGTATTTGGCTCCTAGCATCACTCTGCAACTCATTTAGCCCACGTTAACACACACAGTGTGTGTGAGCACTTTCACTCAACATTCAAGATGCAATTACTGGCAGCACAGATTTCTTTATGTGGAGTGACTGAGTGAGTGAGAGAACGGACAAAATAAAGACATGACTAACTTCTCATTAATTTTAACTGCTGCGGTACGTGACAGCTGCCAGTGAGTTTGTCTCAGGAAAGAGAGGGAGGTGGGGGGGGGGGCAGTCTGGGCTGTGAGGCTCCTAACTTCCTTCAGTGCTGTTCTCCACTGCCAGCAATATTTATAACTGCTGAACGCCGCTTGCTGTCAAGAGGCCTCACACAGCTCATATGTAATAAAGGCCGAGTCAGACACAGTGGGAGAAATCTTTGCGTCCTGCTGACTTTTCTTCACAATTAAATGAAATTCGCTTTTACCAGCCCTCTGTTTGAGGTAATTATCTGATGAGGGGCCAGAGAGAGACCTGCTGTATCCTCACACATCTCGGCTGTAGCCTGGTTTGCTCCTATTTATGACGGTGCTTCTGTTTCAGGAGGGGAGAAGCAACGTGTCGCCATCGCCCGTGCGATACTGAAGAATCCCCCCATCCTGCTGTATGACGAGGCAACATCGTCCCTCGACTCTATCACAGAAGAGGTGAGCCTGACAGTGCATCATCACAAACGCACTGACACACACACATGGATACCTCAAATGCCCGTTGGCTGCTGCACGTACAGGTTGACTCCTCACAGTGGCTGCATGCACGTTTGGCAGAACAAACATCCTTTTCAGTCACTCCTGTAGGTACTCGGCTCACTCCTGCGTCACATACCTGCTGTGACACACACACACCCCTCCCCCCTCTACACACGCACACTCACCCACCCCCCTGTTCTCCCCTGCCACCTGCCACTGTTTTCTCCTGCTTAATCTCCAGCTCAGCTTAAACCCCACAGTCTTTGTAAATGTTACATTTAATGAGAAAGTTCAGCATGCCCTCTCTGAACTTCTGGAAAGAAAACAGGGCATACGACGTGGTTTTTAATTGAGATTTTCAGTTACTTCTTATCACGACGGCCTTTTAAAATTATCATATGTAAACATTGGATAGAAAAGCATATGAAGGTGGATGTTGCTCGGCAACATTCTGTTGATTTTTACTTTCTTTTTCAATCTTTTGGAGTGCATTTCATATATATCCTGTCCTTCGTGCCCTTCTTTTCCTCATTATGTTTGCAAGTCACCCTCATTGCATATCTGTGGAACAATTTTCTTTTGGATTAGAGGACACTTCTGTACATTTTAACAACGTGATTTATTTGTCTTTGTTTGCTTCCAGAACATCTTGACTTCGATGAAGGGGATGGTGAAGGACAGGACATCAGTGTTTATCGCCCACAGGCTCTCCACAATAGTAGACGCAGACGAGATTATAGTGCTCAATGAGGTAAGAACTCTTCCACTTATTTTATATTTGATCTCATACTTTCCTTCATTAACATTTCCTATTGTAATGTCAGGGTTTATAAAAAGCAAATAATATGATGGTTCAGAGTTTCTGAATAAAAACATGCGCTTGGTTAATTGCCCGTCCAATTAGACTGGCTTGCATTGAAGGGAAGGAAGATGACCTGCACTCTGCGTGACCTTCAGCACTGGATCTGCCAGCAACACCAGTTCAGCAAGCAGCCTCTGTTTTTGCCACTCATTTAATTTGAGTTACCTTTCTACCATGTACGTGATGAAGACATGCTTTGTTTAGCTTTTCTCATTAACTTCCACAACAACAGGAGCCTGTTGGTAGAAGTGAATGTATTATTTTCTCCATAAGGGCTCATTAAAGCAGTCAGACTCAACTGGCTGTTTTGGTCAGATGGCGTGTCTTGTTTGTCTCGGTGACTAATAATGTATGGGCCAGCTTCCCAGACACTGATGAGGCCTCGTCCAGGACTAAACATTCAACAGTCTTTTATTGGAGAGTGCCATTCAAATGGTTTGACTAAAACATGTTTTGTTCAGGCTGAAGGTGCCTTGGAGATGAAGAGCATGTTTTAAAATCTTTTGTTGCATTATTGTCACTGTATTATGCATCAGAGCAATATCCAGGCAATAAAAAAAGCAGCTTTACTCAGCGGGTTGGGCTTGAGACACAGAGGGATGTCAGTTATTATCTGAAAAGTAAGAGTTAATATGAAATGTAACACAGCTGAAGTGACATGTTCCACTAGTGCTAGAGTCAGATAGGATCAAATGAGAAAATATTTCTTTGAACTGTAGCGAGTGAGCATGTGTGGGTCCATGTTTCCAGAGTCAGATGGCAGGGATCAGAGGGTCGTGGCGAGGAGGCATGTTTGCTTGTGATGTCGCCATGCCGTTTGCTGATGTCACCAGCAGAGGACTGCCTGGGGTGCTCATTAAAATAACTAGCGGAAGCAGTCACATGCTCATCTTGGGTGCACTAAAGATGATGCCAACACCTCTGCATGCTCATGGGAGGTGGGGGAAGGGGGTGCCTTCATTTGTGTTTGACTGTGTGGGAGGGATGTGTGTTTGTTGCGTGCCGATGAGCCTGTGTCTGTGAGTCGTGTTTTTGCGAGAGGATTGCAACAGTTGTTGGGGAGGCGGCAGGGATTCTAGGGGGGAGCTGACTCTCCGCTGAGAGTGTGGTCAGTGTTGTGTGGTCATGACGAGATGCTAACTATAGGAATCTGTGTTCATGGTCTCTTCATTTTCACTTCATGTGTGCTGCACAACTTGCATTGGCAGGTTTAGGTTTCATGTTTGTTTCTTCCGTTCTTTCTCCGCCAGGGTAAAGTGGCAGAGCGAGGCAACCACCAAGCCCTCCTCAACATCCCCGACAGCTTGTACTCAGTACTGTGGAACACACAGAACAGCAAAATCCTCAACAGGGACAAGAGCTCGTCCGAGCCCCCGGCTGAACGCCTGTCCCAGAAGGAGGAGGAGAGGAAAAAACTGCAGGAGGAAATCGTCAACAGTGTTAAGGGCTGTGGGAACTGCTCCTGTTGAGAGAGGCTGCCCTCCTCGTCTCTACATCCCTCGCAGATGGCCTACACTGGAATCCCTGCCTGGGCTGTGCAGCATTTGGGAGGGAGCAGAGTAGGGGTACATCCCCAATACCCACTCAAGCCAAGCCCCCACCCATGTGACAATCCCTCCTCCTCGTATGAATAAAGGCCTCTGCTCGCCAAAGTGAAGGAGGAGAGCAGAACAGGGAGCAAGTGTGTTTAGCACTGGCTGGTGTCCAGAGATAGAGCTTCAATGCCAGTTGTCTCAGCTGAAGCCAAGCATAAGAGACCTTGTATATCACAAACGTGTGCGTAAGACATCTGTTAGTCAACATGGTTGCCCCCTCTCCTCCTATTTTTGACATCAGGTTTATTGACATTTTCCATTGCACTGGAAACAGATGAGAGTACACGTAATGACTTGCATATGCCTTGATATTGACACAACATTTTTATTGATTACAGTTTTAGATGTATTTTTTTTATATTAAGGATCTGCATGTAATACAGGTTATTTGGGGTTTAAAAAAACTGACAGAAGGATTGTTTTGCAGTATGTGTTGGTTTGTAATAGGTATTTCAATTGGATTCGGTCATAACACACATTATCCAATATGTTTTTGAATGCATGTTCACAAATTATCAAATTAGGCAGATAATCAGGTCTTCTTGATTCGACTAACAACATTATGTTGATGTTTGGAACATGCAAAATTGTTCCAGTGTGAAATTACACTGTCACATTCACAAGTATAACACAAAGAATGACAAGAAGTAACTATAATAAATCATGAACAATTTTCACCACAATTGGAGACACATTAAGAGGAAACAACTTGGTTCCTCTGGGAACAGTTCCCTGTCATAAAATATAGACTTGTATGACGGGCCTCTTGTAATGACGCTTAATTCAAAGAGTTGTAACTGCTGAGACAGCTTTTTGGATTGTATCACTAGAATAAGGAGACTTCTTTCTGAAGGTTACATGTAATTCTTAATATTTAAAAACTGAAGGTAAAAGTATGTCCTCATTTTCTGAGGGCGGGTTTGGCAGTGATACACACATTTAGTTTGGAACCTTGGTATCTTATATCTCTGAATTAAAGGATTATTATACTAAACACACAATGTGAAACCTGTTTCATAGCATTCTGGACTATGTTGACTTTGTGTGTACACTGCAGAAAGGATAAAGATAATAAATGTTGACTTTTGTCTAAATAACGAGGTCTCCATTTTGTTGTTCTGAGTCATATGATGAAATATAGCACAAGATGTACATTTATTTATTTGTCTGGTATGTGTTTTTGAGGTTGTATTCGGTTGAGACCCCTCTATGTGATAACTAAAGGAGTCACAATATTATTAATAAGAAAGAATTAAATAAAAATGTCTGCTACACAAAGGTCTAATTTTTCCTTTTTACTTGTGTAAGGAATAATTTGAAACAAACAAGTTAATAATTGATTTGTAAAGGTGTGGTGGGATTAATAAAGGATTTCTGATCCTGATTCAGGACTGCGAACATTTTCAAAGAAACTATCTTTGGAATTTGACACTTTAAGACATCCTAATTTCAACGAACAAATATACATTTAAGTTACTGAATAGATTGCTGTGAGCAGATGGATGACCAGTTATATTTTTTGGTAATGTGTATAGGTTGCCTCTGAGAAAATCCATATGAGAACTGTCAAATTATTTTGGCATTTCCCTTGTAATAAAAACGCTTGTAAGTATCTTGTGAATAACAGACTAAGCGATGGAAATGAGAAACATGAGCAATAGAAATCAAGTTCATGTCTTCGATAAAAGATTGTAAAAATAGGTGAGGTACAGTATACAATTCACAGCATAACTAATTATCCCCCCATTCTATCCTCATCCGTTTTATTTATTCATATTTTATCTTATGATATTGTTCGTTTTTTTTTCCGTAGCCATATAATTTCTTCAAATACAAATGATGAACAACAAAGAAAATGTTTTGATCAAATCATTATTTGCTTGAATTGTGTAAAGTTCAGCAGCCATGTTAAAGTCCTCCTTCAAGCACGTTTTAAAGGATTTCGAAAATAGGCTACTCTGCTATCATTTATATCTAAAACATTTGAACATGTGTTTCTGGTATAAAAGGCGGGAAGACTGTATGCCCCGCCCACAATGCGTTTAATTCGGCTTGAATTGAGCTACTGAAATGCTTACAGAGGACAGGTCTATGAGTTTCTCTTCAATACAAAACATGGAGAAATCAAGCCAAACATGTTAAACTCATATTGTGCAGCAAAACCTGGGACTTGCAGAAGAATCAGAAAGGTAAGTGGTTATAATCTATTATTTGTTAGCTTTTTAGCTTGTTAGCTTGTATATGGCAGTAGCTGACAGTGTGCCTGTTCTTTAAACATATAATAACATCTTGTGGGATTGTATGGCTTATAGAGGGAGCTCCATGTTCTGGTTTTCTACTCGACCTTTGATAATGCTAACATTTTGTCTCTATACTGACAAGTAGGGGTTTCAGGGTTGTTGTTTTTTTGTGTTGTGTTGAAACTGTATCCCGGTTGGTGTTTGTGTATTATTCATTGTTTGGCTATGATGACATTCTTGACTTACTAAATGTACTTTGACAGGGATAACTTTCAATGTCAGATTTCAGGGAAGTCTGGAGGAATGCGAAAACACCTTTCTAGTGACAGCTCTTCACGATACACACCAGTATAATCCACTTCAGACATTTTAGGGGTCATAAACAATAGAAGAAAATGTTTCAGTGTAGGGGAATTTGAACTTCGACTAGGAGTTATGGATGCATTCTTTTAAAGGGGTCACAAGACTAAGGTTGAGAAAAACTTTATGGGGAAATGTATGCAATATTGGACTGAGAGTATGTTTACATATGCACCATATTATGTACATTTTATTGCAAATGTATACAGTATTAAAAAAAAATACATATACCATAATATAATTTATTCGTACTCACAAATCAGTTATCTGAAAGTAAATCCCATATTTTAGGTTTAGAAACGGCTTCCCTCTAGAAGCCCTGCAGATCTGGATCCTCTGGGACCAAACGCACAACACTTTCTATGTTGCCTTTCAGCAAGATTATAATTGAAACTGACGAAAACAAAAACATTCACATAATGTGATAGACGTTAGCCGTTGATGCGCCTCCACCACCTCTGGAGGAAGTCACACATTATAGATGAAAGTAGACTTTGATAGAGCTCTGCTTAAAAGCAACTGGATGATTACTGGTTGGATGGGGCTTCCTTTCATGCATCAGATGTCCAGGCAGATGAGTTTATGTTAATGACGTCCTTCTAATCTAACCTAGGAAGAGATTATGAGACTATTCATTAGCGACTACCAACAATGTTCAGCTTCCCCTCCCAGGTTATTTGCTCATTATTCAGTAAACATTACACACTACTATGATATGCTCGGGTTCTGTGACAGAGCCTCGGATATTACACAGAGCAGGATGTTCTCTGTTCCTTTTCTTCTTTGCTGAGGCAAATACAGTCAAGGACATAACACTAAAAGTATTGAAGTTACTGAGCAATTCGAGATGGACGTACACAGTGGGGTGTTTTCTTCCTGGCTATTTATGTTGAAAAACTGCGCCACTAAATGTGATCCATCCAATGACCCTTAATTGTTCTGTATGGGGTGCATGTGATTAGTGCTGTTGTGAGCTGTTTGTCTGCATGTCCTCGGAGGTAATGAGGACGCGATCTCCCTGTTTACCAGCATTCTGTAGGCGCAAAGGAAGACAGCCACATAAAGGCCTTTAATAACGTCCTAAATATGGACCACAGCAGGAGATTCAGCTTCTAATGCAAACCACAACCTTCTACTGAAGGGGAGATTTTCAAAGATGTTGCTGATGCGGATAGGATGATATCTCCTTTTTAACACACACTAGTTCTGTCCATGCATGACTACATCTTAGTATCTTGCATGGTGATTCAATAATGGATTTAATTTGAAGATCTTCTAAAGAAGAAAAAGAGCTGTGTCTGTGGTCCCATGGAAGCTGATCAGAGTGCATAGGTGAGAAGAGGGGTTCAGCCACACACGTCAAATCCCCACTGACCCCTCCATGGCCTGTTGCTGAAGTCTGCCGTGCTTTTTTTTATCATGATAAGAGGCAGAGCGGGCTGAGACTTAGGGCCATCCCTCTGCATCAGACAGTCAGCTCTCCCATCCCACTACAATGAAACTAGTATGTGGCCATGGGCGTATACGCCTTGATAAATATGCATCGATGCCTCAGAGCAGATGTAGTTATTTCCACCGTTTTGTGTGGGAGGTGTACATTTATGTGCGTAATCCCGCGTACTATATCAATGCTCCTGGTCAAATGAGAATGAATATTCACACATGTGTGCACTTGCGCACACACGGCTGATCCTTTTTAGACAAGGCAAGGCAAGTTTATTTATATAGCACCTTTCAACACAAGGCAATTCAAAGTGCTTTACAAAAAACGAAAGACATTAAGAAAATGGCATTTAAAATCAGTTATTAAAAAGAAAAGATAATAAAAGAAACATTAAAAGAAAAAATACATGGTTAAAAATTACAGTGCAGTCTAAGATATGAATAGTTCAATTAAAAGCAGCGGCAAAAAAGAAAAGTCTTTAGTCTGGATTTAAAAGTAGTCAGAGTTGCAGCGGACCTGCAGGTTTCTGGGAGTTTGTTCCAGATATTTGGAGCATAATAACTGAACGCTGCTTTACCATGTTTAGTTCTGACTCTGGGGACAGAAAGCTGACCAGTCCCTGAAGACCTGAGAGATCTGGATGGTTCATTATTTAGCAGGAGGTCAGAAATGTATTTTGGGCCTAAACCATTCAAAGCTTTATAAACCAGCAGCAGTATTTTGAAATCTATTCTTTGACACACAGGAAGCCAGTGTAAAGACTTCAGAACAGGAGTGATGTGATCCACTTTCTTAGTGTTAGTGAGGACTCGAGCAGCAGCGTTCTGAATTAGCTGCAGCTTTCTAATAGATTTTGTAGTGAGACCTGTGAAGACACCATTGCAGTAGTCCAGTCTACTGAAGATAAAAGCATGGACAAGTTTTTCCAAATCCTGCTGTGACATTAGTCTTTTAATCCTAGATATATTCTTTAGGTGATAGTAGGCTGATTTAGTAACAGTTTTAATGTGACTGTTGAAACTCAGGTCCGAGTCCATGACTACACCTAGATTTCTGGCTTTATCTGTTGTTTTGAACATTGCAGACTGAAGCTCAGCGCTAACTTTTATACGTTCTGCCTTGGCTCCAAAAACCATTACCTCAGTTTTATCTTTGTTTAATTGGAGAAAGTTCTGACACATCCAGTCATTGATTTGTTCAATGCACTTACTCAGTGTTTGAATTGGAGCATAGTCTCCTGGTGAAATTGTTACGTAAATGTGTGTGTCATTCGCATAGCTATGGTAACTTATTTTGTTGTTTTTCATTATCTGAGCCAGTGGTAGCATGTAGATGTTAAAGAGAAGAGGCCCCAAGATGGAGCCTTGAGGTACCCCACATGTCATATTTGTCAACTCAGATGTGTATTTACCTATAGAAACAAAGTTGTTTCTGTCCTTTAATTAGGATTCAAACAAATTTAGAACTGTTTTCGAAAGTCCCACCCAGTTTTCTAGTCGGTCGAGTAATATGTTGTGGTCAACAGTGTCAAACGCAGCACTGAGATCTAATAATACTAACACTGAAGTTCTGCCACTGTCTGTGTTTAAGTGGATGTCATTGAAGACCTTTACAAGAGCAGTCTCAGTGCTGTGGTTTGGACGAAAGCCTGACTGGAACACATCGAAACAGTTATTTAAATGCAAGAAATTACTCAACTGTTGAAAAACAACTTTTTCAATGATTTTACCTAGAAATGGCAGGTTTGATATGGGCCTGTAATTGTTCATTACTGAAGCATCTAGATTATTCTTTTTTAAGAGAGGTTTAATGACTGCAGTTTTCAGGGCCTGTGGAAAAATACCTGAGTGAAGAGATTTGTTTACTATATGAAGTTGATCTGAGGCCATGCAACGAAAAACATCTTTGAAAAATCCTGTTGGAATAATATCAAGGCAGCAGGAGGAGGATTTCAGAAGTTGAATAATGTCCTCTAGGTTTTTATCATTAATCTGATGGAATTGTGTCATGGTGTTTGAATTTATATTAGGTGGACATAGGGACAACACATTTGCTGTACCTGATGCAGAGGCACTGACTGCTTGTCTGATTTTCTGAATTTTGTCAGTGAAAAAGGAGGCAAAATCATTGCATGCCCTGGTGGATAGAAATTCAGAGGCTACTGACACTGGGGGGTTAGTTAGTCTGTCGACGGTAGCAAACAAGGCATGTGCATTGTTTTGGTAATGATGTCAGAGAAGAAAGACTGTTGTGCGTTTTTTCAATTCCAAATTATAAAGGCCAAGTCTCTCTTTATAGATTTCAAAGTGCACCTAGAGATTTGTTTTTCGCCACCTACGTTCAGCTTTTCGACACTCTTTTTTCTGCTCTCACGGTCATGAAGCTTAGCGCAAGTTCAAGAAGGAAGACCATACCCCCTGGTGTTACACGTCACTGCAAGCTCTTCTCCCATTAAGTAATCAGGGGCGGGTACTTCCCCAGCTAGCAATCATTGCACCTGCTAAACCCTTTAAATCCGCTCTTCCCTCTCTGTCAGTTGTCATTTCAGGTGTCAACGCACAACCCACCTCCACCCCTTCGCCTCCTGTCTCCCTAATTCAGGGCCAAGCTAATCCTTCTTCCTCCAAACCAGACCGAACCATTATCACCACCACCAGTGTCTAGACCCCGGGGGGTTCATCGGAGCGGTTTTCCCCTCCTGAATGATATCCTACAAACCGGGGCCTAATCTCCAAACATCAGTTGATTCATTGTTGTAATCTGTCAATCATAATTTTCTATACCACGTGTCCGGTATTAAACATGTATTTCATACATCACGTCTCTCATGATTGAAATGGCCTTTCTCCATGGAGATATTTTCTTCCCAGTCACTTCCTTTACCTTAGTTGGAGCAATGGCATTGTGACGAAGGTAACTTCGTCACTATGGACTGACGGCTTCGGGCCGGTTAATCTTGCACATGTGAGAGTTGCACAGTACAGTTAAACATTGCCTATTTGCACATTTTATACTATTTATTGATGTAGTGTGTATTAAATGATTCAACCGTATTCAATTGTGATGTTGTCTGGCAGACGCTGGTCCGGCTCTCGGCTCCACCTGGAAAGAAAGGGGAGTTATAGCGAGAGCGCCAAAGTGTTGGTTTGTGTAGATTGACAGCGGTTGAGATTATGTGCAAAGGATAGTTTAGCGTGGTAAAAGTCATGATATAAGGTGCATTAATTGGTACAAGTTTACTCCTATATAGTGATGTTTACGTATTGCCGCCGACGGCTTCGGAGCGTGTGTCGAGTAATCCCCGAAGCTTTTGTGTGAAGCATGTATCGAGGCTTGTATCGTTTTGGGCCCAGTGACGTCATCGATGACAAACGAAGCCTCGCTGCCTGTCGATACCACGTGACCTGCTTCAGGAAGCGATTCAGATCGGTTGAACCGTTGAACCACACGCTCATAATACCCATGGATGTATAATAAGAACGATATTACCCCTCCTGTACCCGGGCCCGGTGACACGATGGAATTAAAAGAGCTCAAAACCTCACTTATATAGAGGTCGGAACATGTCATAAGTATAAATAGATACAAGCATAAATAAATGTAGGAAAAAAAACATGAATGAATAAAATACAGGAATAATATGTTACAGTGTTTTCAGGGAGATTTAGCGTGTGTGCTGTGGCTCAGCTGGAAAGCAGTTGACTCACGATCGCAGGGTTCCTGGTTTCAATGACTCGTCAATACGTCTTTTTTGTTGTTTATAAAAGCTACAGCTAAATGAGATAATGTAGTAATAAATGTATTCTTTGATATGGTTTAGCCTTTCTCAGGCTACAACATGGTTACGTTTATGAATATTAGTAAGGAATACAAAATCCCTCTTTGCAATGTTTACCAGCCTCCTTAGGCTTTTCAATCACAATCATTCAACTGGAATAAAAAAACAATATTGTTCTACATGAAAATATGATTTATGTTCGTTGTTTAGAGTTATTCTAAAGGCTTTACTCATTGGGAACTCGGTATGAGATGGAGCACACTGTTGAGATGTCCAATCTGCCTGTTTTACACACTTTGACCAACAGGGGGTTTGTGTTCAAATGAAGCCCATGATGAAGCCTCATGAGATGAACCCTTTTGCGAACCAATTGGCTGGAAAGCTTCAAAGCTTCATAAGGCTTCATCTCGCCATCACTACTCCTATAACAGTCAACATCATAACACTCACCTCCGCCTGCTCTTCCGTCTCCGGTCCCGAGGTCCGTCATCGTAAAGGGTCCCCGGGGAAACAGCGGATCCTTTTTATTGTTCCGGATGGGGTTAAAGGAGCAGGTTGGAGGTGGGGGTGATTTGTTATCATGTACATTTGGCTTGTTAGTTTATAACGGTTTTTCTTTGCATACAGTAATTCAATATAATGTAAGTAAAGGATGTTGTCATTCTCCACTAAATGTTTATTGTGACTAACTACGGTCCTTATCTGAGCTGACCATCTCTGCACATGTCACCCCTTTTGGATGGTACGGTCCAATGGGTGGGGCTATAAAGGGTGGAATGTTGGGCTCATTTGGGAGAGAATAGTGTGGGAGACAGTCATTGGGGGATTTGATGTGGTCAACCATGTACCAAAGGTCAATAAATACCCACACCGGGTTGTATCAAGACGTTCTGCCTCTGTCTCCTTACTTGGTCGGGCTGCTCACTTGTCAGCCTTCACAAGTGGTGTCAGAAGTGGGATTTACCAAGTAAGGAGTTGGAAATGCCGAGAGGGAAAAAACCCGACCAAATGGAGTTGCCCGATGACGGGGTGGCTACGCATGGAGTTGACCAGGGGGCCACGGCTGGTGAACCAAGGGACAGGTTTGAGGCGCTGTCTGAGATGATGAAAGCACTCATGCAGTCTCAGAAGCAGCAGGAGACGAACTGGCAAAGGCTTCATGCCCAGCTATCTGAGATGAGAGCGGGGCCGCCAACAGAGCAAGGCAGTGATGAGGAGCGGCCCAGAAGAAGAGGGGACTTCGGTGATGATCTGGAGCAGACGTCTTCATCCAGGCGAAGGTCGCCAAGACATCAGAGAGAACAACCGCTTCACTGCGAGCCAAAGTTGTGGCCACTGGGGCCAGATGACGACATTGAAATGTTCCTCACCACCTTCGAACGCATGGCCCAGGTATGTTGTTGGGACCAAGAAGAGTGGGTTGTCCGATTGGTTCCCCTGCTGACTGGTAAAGTGCGTACGTGCTAATGGACATTAGAGACTCTGAGGACTACGAGCAAGTCAAAGCAGCAATCCTGGCCAAATATGAGATCACCGCTGACACCTATAGACGTAGGTTTCGTGCCCTCGACATCCAACAGGACGAGACCCCACGTGAGCTGTACGTCCGACTGAAGGACCTCTTCTGCAAGTGGGTTAGGTTTGAGACATCCAGCATCAAAGACATTTGTGAGATACTCATCCTTGAACAGTTCCTCCGCATGGTGAACCCAGAGATAGAAGTTTGGATCCGGGAACATGATCCTAAGTCGTAGGAGGAAGCGTCCCGCCTCGCTGAAGTATTTCATTCAGCAAGGACAGAAAGCAAAAGCTTTGCGAGCTACCAGAACCGATACCCGTCGGGCAAAAGTAATGCTTATGGGGGTGAAAAGGGTAGTGGTTACACCTATGGTAGCAATAGCAGCGGCAAGCAAACCACGCCAAGTCGAATGACCTATGCTAAGAGGCAAATTCAGCCAGAAGTAAGGTGCTACCATTGTAATGAGGTTGGCCACACACGACCCACCTGCCCAGTGGCTAGGCAGAGTAAGCCCTCTCTTCTTTGCACTGTTCCCAGACCCACCAGGCAACCAGTAGTTAGGCAGGAAAAAGCACGGATAGTTCCGGTACTCATCAATGGTCAGCGTGAGGAAGCACTGGTGGATAGTGGCAGTTTCCAGACAGTTGTGAGGTCAAGTCTTGTTGGCAAGGATCAGTGGGCCACTGATAAAGCTACCATCAGTTGCATCCACGGAGATGAAAAGCCTTACCCCACCGCCGAGGTCTTTTTGACTGTCGGGGGGCAGACTTTCCTTCTTCCGGTGGCACTAGCACCCAAGCTGCCTTATTCAGTCATTTTAGGCCTGGATGTTCCAACTTTGCTAGATCTTGTGCAAGAACAGCCATCACCAAGTGCCCTATCAGTTCCTCCACCAGACACCGTGTCGCAACACTTTTTCATACAGCCAGTGGAGGACGAGGAGGTGGCGGAGCAGTTTTTCCCCACGGACCTACCTGAACCAGGTCTATTGGATGTAACACATCTCCCATCGGTCCAGCAAGAAGAAATCAACGAGCTATTGGATCCAGAGCTTTTCACCGAGCAGCCTGGTTTCACAAATCTGGTCCAGCACAACATCTACCTCAAGGAGACTGCTCCCAGCCGAAAGAAAAGCTACCATATCCCTGAGCGGTTGGTGCTGGCCCTGAAGAAGGAGATAAAGCTGATGTTAGAGCTGGGGATCATCGAAGTGTCAACCAGTGAGTGGTGCAGTCCAGTGGTGCTTGTACCAAAGAAAGATGGCTCCTTACGATTTTGCATTGATTTCAGATATCTTAACAGCATCTCAAAGTTTGACCCATGCCAAGAATCGACGAGTTGTTAGAGAGGGTGGGACGAGCAAAGTTCATCACCACATTGGACCTCACCAAGGGGTACTGGCAGGTGGCACTGGCACCTGAGGCCAAGCTGCTGACGGCCTTTACTACCCCGTTTGGACTGTTCCAGTTCCGGGTGATGCCCTTTGGACTGCATGGTGCCCCTGCGACCTTCCAGAGGCTCATGGACCAAGTACTGCGGGAGTTTGCAACGTTTTCCGCAGCTTACTTGGACGATGTTGTGATCTTCAGCCAAACATGGGAAGAACACAGGGATCACCTACAACAGGTCCTCCATGCGATCCAAGCTGCTGGACTGACCATCAACCCCCGTAAATGCGCCTTGGTCAAGGAAGAGGCGGAGTACCTGGGCTACGTCATTGGGGGAGGTGTCATCCGCCCACAGCTGAGTAAGATCGAAGCGATTACCTCCTACCCCGTGCCAACTACAAAGAAGAAGGTAAAGTCTTTCTTGGGGTTAGTCAATTGGTATCGGAAGTTCATCCCTCAGCTGTCAGAAAGAGCAGTTGTGTTGACCAACCTCACCAAGGCCTCTGTGCCAGCCAAAGTCCGCTGGAACGAGGACTGTGACAGAGCTTTCAAGGACCTGAAGCAAGCCATTACCACTGAGTCAGTCCTTCACTCACCAGACTTTAATCAGCTATTCACCATTCAGACAGATGCCTCAGGGGTAGGCCTTGGAGCGGTATTGCTGCAGGAAGTGGATGGGGAGCTGAAACCGGTGGTTTTCCTCAGTCGGAAGCTGTTGGACAGGGAGACAAGGTAATCGACCATTGAAAAGGAGTGCCTGGCGATGAAGTGGGCCATCGACTCCCTGAGGTACTACCTTCTCGGACGGCAGTTCATACTGGAGACAGACCATCGTGCACTTCAATGGCTTCACAAGATGAAGGATGCAAACATGCGTATCGCGGGGTGGTACCTTGCCTTGCAGCCGTATAACTTTACGGTCAGGTACCGGCCGGGGAAGTAAAACCTGGTAGCTGACTGGTTGTCCCGAAGCCAAAACGGTTAGGACACTGTGCTTCCTGGGGAGAGGGGGAAGGAAATGTGACGAAGGTAACTTCGTCACTATGGACTGACGGCTTCGGGCCGGGTAATCTTGCACATGTGGGAGTTGCACAGTACAGTTAAACATTGCCTATTTGCACATTTTATACTATTTATTGATGTAGTGTGTATTAAATGATTCAACCGTATTCAATTGTGATGTTGTCTGGCAGACGCTGGTCCGGCTCTCGGCTCCACCTGGAAAGAAAGGGGAGTTATAGCGAGAGCGCCAAAGTGTTGGTTTGTGTAGATTGACAGCGGTTGAGATTATGTGCAAAGGATATGTTTAGCGTGTAAAAGTCATGATATAAGGTGCATTAATGGTACAAGTTACTCCTATAACAGTCAACATCATAACACTCACCCCCGCCTGCTCTCCCGTCTCCAGTCCCAAGGTCCGTCATCGTAAAGGGTCCCCGGGGAAACAGCGGATCCTTTTTATTGTTCCGGATGGGGTTAAAGGAGCAGGTTGGAGGTGGGGGTGATTTGTTATCATGTACATTTGGCTTGTTAGTTTATAACGGTTTTTCTTTGCATACAGTAATTAAATATAATGTAAGTAAAGGATGTTGTTATTCTCCACTAAATGTTTATTTTGACTAACTATGGTCCTTATCTGAGCTGACCATCTCTGCACATGTCACCCCTTTTGGATGGTACGGTCCAATGGGTGGGGCTATAAAGGGTGGAATGTTTTGCTCATTTGGGAGAGAATAGTG
Source organism: Gymnodraco acuticeps (assembly GCF_902827175.1). Classification (NCBI taxonomy): domain Eukaryota; kingdom Metazoa; phylum Chordata; class Actinopteri; order Perciformes; family Bathydraconidae; genus Gymnodraco; species Gymnodraco acuticeps. Next base: position 1,978,582 of record NW_022990700.1, read on the forward strand.
TGGGAGACAGTCATTGGGGGATTTGATGTGGTCAACCATGTACCAAAGGTCAATAAATACCCACACCGGGTTGTATCAAGACGTTCTGCCTCTGTCTCCTTACTTGGTCGGCCCGCTCACTTGTCAGCCTTCACAGGCATCTATAACATTTTTTATTTTTGAATTAAAATGATCTACTAGCTCATTTACTGAGATGTTAGCAGGGGCAAGTGTGGAAGAAACATTCTGAGTAAACATTTCCCTAGTATTTTCAGTTAAATATCGCTTTGTGGTTACCTCTTTTTGAACATTTTTGTGAACAGAAATAGAGCTCTCAAAGAACACACAGGAATGATCAGAGAGTGCAACATCAGTCACCACAACCTTAGAGATATTCAGACCCTTTGAGATAATTAAGTCCAGAGTGTGCCTCACTAACACTAAGAAAGTGGATCACATCACTCCTGTTCTGAAGTCTTTACACTGGCTTCCTGTGTGTCAAAGAATAGATTTCAAAATACTGCTGCTGGTTTATAAAGCACTGAATGGTTTAGGCCCAAAATACATTTCTGACCTCCTGCTAAATTATGAACCATCCAGATCTCTCAGGTCTTCAGGGACTGGTCAGCTTTCTGTCCCCAGAGTCAGAACTAAACATGGTAAAGCAGCGTTCAGTTATTATTAGAGATGTCCCGATCCGATCACGTGATCGGGGATCGGAGCCGATCACGTGATTTTCAAAAGATCGGAATCGGGAGAAAAATCTTTTTTTTTTTTATAATTTTTTTTAAAAAACTTTTTTTAATTTAATGTTACAAAACAAAAATGACCATGTTCACGTCTTAAAGTCATCCTGAGGCCTTAGTTTTGGTTTAAAATTACACAACATCATGTATGTGTTGCTTCTTTTGGGCTTGTTTTCATAGTGCTTATTTCTCTCAAATCTGGCAATAGAGTGGGCGCAGTGTCTAATAGTAGCAGTAAGCTAACAAGAGGCTACGTTCAGCTGATGACTCGGGAGTCGGGACAGAGAAAATGTCAGGAGCTTGGAAGTATTATAAAATTGAAAGCGAAGGCAGTGTAACAGCCAGATGCAATGTTTGCAAGGCGGAGGTTCCGCGTGGTGGAAAGAACAGAGCTACGTTCAACACGACCAATCTAATACGCCACCTGAGAAACAAACACCATCAACAACATGACGAGTACACAGCGGCCTCAGGTAACGGCACAGAAACAACCGACACTTTCAGAGACTTTTAAAAGGAAAGAGAAACTGCCACAGAACAGTGAAAAGGCCAACAAAATAACAGCCAAGATAGCTGAATTCATCGCGTTAGATGGCCAGCCGTTATCTGTTACCTTTGTTTTCTCTTAATGCATTTCATAAAGATCGGATCGGGAAAAATCGGTATCGGCAGATTGTCAAATCAAATGATCGGAATCGGATCGGGAGCAAAAAAAGGTGATCGGGACATCCCTAGTTATTATGCTCCAAATATCTGGAACAAACTCCCAGAAACCTGCAGGTCCGCTGCAACTTTGACTACTTTTAAATCCAGACTAAAGACTTTTCTTTACTGCACTGTAACTTTTTTCCATGTATTTTTTTCTTTTAATGTTTAATTGAACTATTCATATCTTAGACTGCACTGTAACTTTTATCCATGTATTTTTTCTTTTAATGTTTATTTTATTAGCTTTTCTTTTTAATGACTGATTTTAAATGCCATTTTCTTAATCTCTTTCATTTTTTGTAAAGCACTTTGAATTGCCTTGTGTTGAAAAGTGCTATATAAATAAACTTGCCTTGCCTTGCCCCTTATTGTGCGTGGGCTCCGTCACATGCTGTGTCAGTCCATAGTTATCAAGAACACAAAACAGTTCTTTAGCCCCTCTGTCCTGGGGGTTGTCAACATGGATGTTAAAATCACCAACAATGACTAGACAATCAATGTCAATACACACTATAGACAGCAGTTCAGTAAAGTCATCAAAAAAGCTTGCACAGTATTTGGGTGGTCTATAGATATTTAGGAACAGAGCTCGAGAGGAGCATTTCAGCTGAAGGGCCACATATTCAAAAGAAGCAAAGTTCCCATAAGATGTCTTCCTGCATTGAATGGAATTATTGAACAGAATAGCAACTCCACCTCCTTTCTTATGCATTTTTCCCTGACTCATAAAACTAAAGTTGGGAGGGGTTGATTCGATAAGAACAGCTGCACTGTTATTTTGTTCAATCCAAGTTTCCGTTAAAAACATAAAATCAAGATTGTGCTCAGTGATAAAATCATTGATTAAAATGTTTTTCCTGCCAAAGACCTGACATTTAATAAAGCTAGTTTAAGTTTGTTAGATACACTATCAGTAAGATGTGTTGTGACAAGCTGTGGCTGACATAGAATCACTGCTAAATTTGATAAACTCACACGAACGTTTGAGCACTTCCTGTTTCTAAGCTGATTCACCGCTCTTAATCTATTACCTATCAACACAGATATCAGCAAAGCTACTGGCAGGCAGGGCCCCGGCATGTCCTGGAAAGAGGTGAGAGTGCCATACGCCCTTGAGCCTGGACCCAGCACATATCAGTAAGAGTTTGTTGCGTTTTGTACACACACATCCTTATCAGGCTTCGGAGACTGCAGATGCTTTCTCGAAGGGAGGGGAGGTGGTCGACGTAGGCATGGTGATGAAGACGGGGGAGATGGTGCGGGGGTAGAGGACATGCTGCCAGGGGGGGGAGGTGGTTGACGTAGGCACGGTGATGAAGACGGGGGAGATGGTGCGCGTCTCTGCAGTGATTTTGGTGGACGTCGTTGAGGAGCGGGGGTAAAGGACATGATGCCAACCCTGCGTATCGCCTTAGTTTGGTCTTTGAACTCCAGGAAGGAATCGGTGCCAACCCTCTGTATCTCCTTTGTGTGTTCAGCGATCTCCAGGAGGGTGGGTGAGGGTGAAAGGGTGAACGGAGAGTAGAGAGAGCTGTGGGGTGAAGGAAGAGTATTCTCAGAGGTGATAGGGGGGGTGAAGGGCGGTGGAGACTCCTCCATTTGTCTCCCATAATCAAGACATTCCTCAGGCGGGTGCAGTGATAGATTTTCAAGGTTTTCTGAGCGATGTGTCGTGTCTTTCTCTTGTTTTGATTCCTCTTGTTGCTTGTCCTTGGCAAAGGGAACATATTGATGACGTAAGCAGTTGAATACGTTAGAGATAAACAATTGCACTCCTGATTTGTTCAGACAAACTCCATTTGCCTTAAAAAGATGTCTGCGGTCCCAGAAAAAGTTAAAGTTGTTAATAAAATTGACAGAATGGTCAGTACAGGCAGTTGAAAGCCAGGTGTTCAGTGCAAACAATCTGCTGAATCTCTCCACTCCTCTTCTGACTGGCGGTAGAGGGCCACTGATGAACACCTCTGCATTTAGAGAGCTGACAGTTTCCAACAGACATTTAAAGTCTTTTTTCAGCACTTCTGACTGTTGTTTCACAACATCATGTGTTCCAATGTGCAGTACCACATTCTTCACAGTCGGATGTTCAGCCCCAATATGCAGGATCTTCTCAGCCAAGTCAGAGACCACATCCTTGGGAAAACAGAGTACTTTGGTGTTGTTCTTACTACACAGACTTTTTACATCTCTTACATCAGAGTCACCCACAATCAGAGTTTCAGGCCCAGTCTGTAGCTTTCCCTCTAGCCTTTTACTTTTGGAGTAGCTATTGGTCCTTACCCTGCTGTGTGAAGAGGACAGGTTATCCAGGTCATCAGAAAGATATCTCCGGTTCTCGGTCAGCGGAGCGTATCTGTTCTGGAGTGGCACACTCTGTGGTTTAGGAGGATTTTTTGTAGTTCTCCCTTTAGCAGCTGTCCACGGCTGTTTCCTAGTAGGAACAGGGGTTGAAGAGGCGCTCTTCCTGGGTGATAACAATGCAGGCCAGCCGGTCGCATCACAGATTTCAGAGCGCTGGGCTCTGCCTGTTATCCGTCCTCCCAAATCCCACGGAAATGATTTACTCTTAGGCTTTGCACCCAGAGAGTTCCAGGGAGGACTACCACTTGTAGATTTATTACCCGGTACACAGCCCTCCTGTTCCTTGGAATCCTTGTAGCTGCTAACTAGCTTTGAGTTAGCATGCCTTTGTCCATTCAATAAACACAGTGGTATTAACATGCACATGAACAATTGGCTGCTGAGGATGCAACCTCTGAGCACTGCCTGGATAAGCCAGGCCACACATGTGCTGTGCAATATAATTCTTGCTGCAGATACAGAATTTATGAATCTATTATGAATTTTAAATTCTTCTTTCTTTTCAGAGCAATACAAACAAGTGAATCCTTTTAGCTTCGGATCATGCAAGGTTAAATGTTTTTCTCCTTTGAAGGTAGCTATGCAATCATTTATAATAAGACTTTATGACTCCACTTATTTGGAATAAATGTGTACTCTGTGCTAGGCGCCATCTTTTCTAACACATTTGGTATTTTGCGTGAGATGTTACATGCAAGCACATAAGAGATTGAGGCTAAGACCTGTATGGCTCTACAGGGAATACCTAAAGAGAAAATCCTTTGAAATAATATCAACCATACAGTTTTATTATCCTCTGATCACAATAATATCTTCTAAGATGGAATACACAAGAGTTAAAGGTGAACACAAGAAGTAGAGAAGTGACCATATAACTGAAAATAACAAAAAGAAGAAAGAAAGAGAAAGGAGAACATACTGATTCAACCCACACTTTAAATAGGCAGTACATTACCAATGTATGAAAGACAGTTTATATTTGTACGTTTCTAATGTAACCCTGAGGTGGAAACCAGAGGGCAGACGTTTCAAATGTTCAATTGAAGGTCAAATATATAGTCAGATTATAATGGCTTATTTAACAGTGGTTTATCTTGCACTTCAGATTTGCTGCTGGGTGCCAATAACTTTGCTGCAACATTCGTCACTCCTAGTTTTTCTGGGTGATGTTGACAGATGCTTGCCAGCAAAAAAAACGAAGCGGTGAATACTGACTCAATAAAATATTTATAAAACATTGTCATCAGTATCTGAAAACCTAGAATTTGGCTTGCTTCCTCTCACTCAGCATATCTGTTCTCTATCATGGGTCATCTTGTTATCACTTGCACAATTCTTTGACTAGAATTGGACATGTCATTATATGGCATAGGTGAGGTGACATTGAATAAGTTACTGAATCAGTGAACATATTCAAAGGTAACTCTGCTAGCTGTGAAAAGGAACATGTCCCAGTAAAAATGACTGTGTCTGCTGTCGAAGAGTCCCACAGGAGTTGTTCTATTATTCACTGTCTGAACAGCAGCTCTGGGGTCTGTGCCTGGATGGCATCATTATCACTACTGCCTGTCTTTTGTTACAACCTTTCTGAAGAATCACTCAAATTATACTATAGGTATGAGAAAAATAACTTTTGCTTTTGGAGTTTTTCTATCCAAGTGATTGATTTTAAAAGCCCAAAAGAAAGATCATGTCTAGAACTTGTTTTGACATAAAAAAAAATAATTACTGGTCCTCTTTAATGACCTTCATATCTAAAGAGTGGGTACTCTTCTACTTACTCCGCCGTGTTTCATCACCATGTCTTGAGACTGTGTTGCGTTGCTCCTAAATGAGTGTTAAGGCCTCTGAGTGAGAGGATGTCCTGAAGATACCAGCATTAACACAGTTAATGTAATCTTGTAAAGAGAAGGGTGGAAGGAGGGTTTTTCAGATAGCTACAATCTGCAACCCTAATAATAGATGCTGCTAAACCCTACACTGTCCCTTTTAAGGAAAGCTAGTAAAACAACAGTTTAGAATGACTAATTTCCTATGTAAAATTCCTGCATTTAAAATGTGCCAAAAGTATCATTACCAAAAGTAAAGGAGACATTATGCTGAATGGCTAATTTCAGAATAGAATACATTATATCATTATTATATCATATGTTGTTTTATTCCATGGAATGCTCTTAACATCCTGATAGCAATGAATACATGAAATGCTTTGACAATAAATACATTAAAAAAATTCATCTGTGGAAGCCATGGCGCTGTAAAAAGCACAACTAAAATAACTGGATGGCCTACCTGCCTGTCAGCCTTCCATCTCGTGCACAAACTTATCTCGTGCCCTCATTGGTCATGTGCGAGTTCGTGTGTGTTGGAGGAGGGGCTCTGTGAGGAAGTCTGAAGGAAGGGGCGTACTTTCAAATTCTAGCGCACTCGAGCTGGTTTCTCCATTCTTACCTACCCTACCTTTAATGTGTTTACTTTAACTTATCAGCTGGTAAAGGTGAAGCTTATTTTTTGATTAATTTATTCTACTGCTAGGTGGTTTAATATATTCTAATATCTCATAATTCTAAATCTGCGAAGCACACTAAAGTAACTTGAGTTGTCGGATCGGAAATGGATTTGAATTGTATCAAATCACTGTTTAATTGCCACATATTTAGACAGCAAAACGAAGACTCTGCCTGTAACCCACATATTTGATAGGGCTTGAGTAAATGTAGGCTACTACTTTCCACCACTGGCCAGGTGCGTACATTATATTGTCCCACAAAAATCCAACAAATGATTGTATGAGGAGAAAACTATCAAACTGGATCAAATAGTTCCCACCTTGTGTTTGTTCTGGTCTCGACCTATCATTCTTTAAGACTTTTAGCCCGATTCACATGAATGAGTGTGAACCTTTTTGAATCAAGCTCACCCCATCTCAAACACAGCTGACAAATTACACCAAATGGCCCCAAGACTGTTTGGTCAGGCGCAGTGTTGCTAATACAAAGATGGATGCATGCAGGTTACAACTGTCGTAATCTTATTGGAGATTTCACACCGACTGTCAGACCTGGTGAGCGTCAAAGCCTGAGATTTCTGCATTTACATTCTGCTCTCAACTCCTTGCAGCCTTTAATTTTCCATGAGCTTCAATGCCAGTCACCTCCTGTAGATTTATTTAAACTGTGTTGCTGAGAATCTGCCCGTTTTTCACATTCAGTTCCGATTACCCTTTCAGCTGCTCAGTGTGGTAAACCTCACTTTATTTTATAGTGTAAAACATTTTATCTGTCAGCATGTGCTCAGGCCATTCCGTGCAGTTCCTTACAGCACCTTGACATCAACTCTATTCAAACACGTTTTCTTCTTGCTGCAGCAAAAACTGCAACTGACAAAAACTCAACTGAATGGCTCTTCATTGTATCAAATAATAATAAAAAGCACCTAAATCAACCAAAGTCACTAAACAATGTTGATTTGGGGTATTCTGAGAAAGTAGTACACTGACACAGTAGTCTGTACTGCTGAGCCTTTGTTTGAATCTTTGGTTATTAATACAGGACTTAAGATAATGAAACATTTAATCGAAGGTATTGACATTTATTTCCCTGTAAAGACAGGGGAATATACTTAGATTGACTGTCATTATTATGAACATGTGAACTCAATATTACAATGTTACAATAAAGAAAACAACAGCATATGACTCATTACTCATACACAATAGTAATCCTGCTAAATCATTACCAGTACTACTAATAAATAGTGAAAAGTTCGATAAACTTACTCCACATCTGTAGCGTACATTTATAAAGAAGGATTTAGGCCTGTGATGGACCGGTGTTTGGACGTTGCATTAATTGTGCTTTTTGTGATTATATATTTCTGAGATATACTCTTTGTTTACTGTATTAACTTCTGCTGTTCGTATGTTTCTAACGTTTGCAAATCGTGTTATATCTGATTTTGGTAAGTATTTTTATGTTGTTTCGAATGAATTGTATGCATTGTCTGCATTCAAACTCAAAGAGTTGTTTTACTTGGGTATACTTACCTTCCAATTCCCCAAAGTTTGGAAAGCCTTGTTTCATCTGCTCGTCTGTAATGGTGACACATCCCTCATGCCCAACTGTCGGCATTGTGGTTGTCTACCAGAAGCTCTCCTACATTTACTTTTTATGCAGTTTGAAGCCACATTCTACAATAAACTAATTACATCTTGATGGTTTTTAACTTTATATATTAACCTGATGAAGTATTTTATTCATCAAACGTCAGAAACAAAAGCTGAGTTAACGGCGGCGAACCAAGTCCTCCTGTGTCCGTCAAACAATGTCAGAAAACACAAAACTGCTTTAATCTGTTTATTTTTTTGTATTACCGTGTCCATTTGTTTCAGTAGGGGAAGACATCTGTGGATAAAAACCTCCTGAACGATGAACGCTCAGCTGAGCCATTGAGGACAATGGTGTTGAAGACAACAACTCCCATAATCCCACACTATCATAGTATCAACAGACTCTGGCTGAGAAACCCCTGATGGCAAAACAAATACATAATGTGAGTTAAATACATTCTTCCCTTTAAATTAAATGTTGTGTAAAATCAGTTAATAATGTATTGTTTATATTTATGCACAAAGTGGATGCTCCTGTGGGGATTGTCCACAGTATTGAGTAAGTCGCTTTGGATAAAAGCGTCATGTATGTAATGTAATGTAAAGATACATTTAGAACATGGAAATTACTAGTATTGGCCCTTTGAAAAGTCATATTTGTCTATGTGTGTACAGCAGTGTAATTAAGTAATTATTTTGTTCTTTTTAGTTTGACTTTTAATAACAATTGTATTGCTTTAAAGCTATATTAATGCATTAGGATAATAAACACCTATTTTATATACTGTATTATGCCACATTTAGAATGGCAGATATGTTATTTTCCTCATGTTTACAGTTGATACATTAAGTTAGTTGGATTTGTATCTTTTGCAACAAACATTATTAGCCTTTATAATAATGATATCATCTTTGGTGATCAGGGATTTGTTACCCAGATGATGGATGGATCTTCACATCAGCAAACCATTTATTTATTTAAACTTTTCAACACACTCTTCATTATATGCAACACGTTTCAGAGTTCATTTGCATAGCTGAGCCTATTATTTTATATTACACTCACCACACTGCAGTAGTGATTACCTCTGTTTACTGCAACGACATAAAGAAACTCTGTAATTATAACAGCATGAAAATATTCCGCTCTTGTCAGCTTTGAGTTTTGTTATCAACTTGCTTGGCTTTAAGAAAAGCTGTAAGCCAATTTGTCTCCTCGGTATAAACATCTGTAATGATGACTGCAGATGAAAAGGTATTTTAAGAAATGTGGATATCATTTCTGTTCACACGTCTTGTACTTTAAGGGAAAAGTGAAAACACGGCTCATACAATAAATGCCATTATCTCTTTCTAAGTTAATTTGCTAATTTGTGTGCTCTAAATTAGAGAGTTATAGATAATGCAGATCAAGACACCAAGTGTGTGTGTTTGTCAAATCTCTTGACTTGTGAAAGTTTGTGATTGTGCCCTGTCATATTAGACACATATTCACATCAGCCTTGAACAAATGTTTTAGTTGAGCAGTTCTGTTTTATTGGGCATTATTACACATTTCATTACACACATTTAACATCAGGGAACACAGAAACTGAGTCGCTCCAAAATGTCTGGCTAATTGAATTGAGCTGAAACACAAAGTTGATTATTTTTGATAATCAGCAGATAAACAAATAAGTAATCTTGAGCAATTAAGATACTTTATTTATCATTTTTTAAGCAGAAATCTATTTATTGCTACTAATTTTCCAATGTGAATATTTTCTTCATCTTTTATGATAGTAAACTGAATATTCTTGGAAAAGCCTTGTAAAACAATCAGTTTGAATATATCAACATGAACTTTGGAAAATGCATTTCAAATGTGACTGACATTTTAAGCACATACCAATGCCTATAGGGGTGCCCACACTTTTTGGGCTGGTGAGCTACTTTTGAAATGACCAGCTCACCAAGGTCTACCAACCAAAAATAAAATCCCAAATTGCAAGGGTTGCTGAATAACACGTTTTATTTATACATGGGATAATAGGGCTGCAACAAACGACTAATTTGATAATCGATTAATCTATCGATTAATGAAACGACTAATCGACTATTCAGACTATTACTGTATGCCTTGCACAATTTCTCAAACGCTCTTATTTAGCCATCAACTTTTAGATTTAGCTAGGGGTTGTTTTAGTCATGTGGAAACTAACAATGAAGACAATAAAATACATATATTATTAAATTAACAAATTGTTTACAAAATTAACATTGCTTTTTATTTAAATAAAATAAATAATATTTCACATCAAAAGAAACAACAATGTTTTAACAAATCGTATTAAATAATCTGATGACAGAACTGTAAACAGAATAGCTGAAACTTTAACAAAATAAATAACTCAGTTTCCTCTAATCATTAACCCATGTTTGTATCATTGAGTTAACTGCGTGTGTTGCTGCTAGCATACATAACACCTGACGTGGAAACGTTACTCGTGGATGGGGGGGCTACAGGGCTACTAGAAAGACAGTCGAGCCCGGTGCATTCCTCCGTCTGAATGTGGTGCACTTTTGCTAAATGTTTAGATAAATTGCTCGTGTTACCGCCCTTACATGCTAAACTCTCTTGGCAAGGAGCATTGTCCACCTCAAGACGGGTAACATTTAACCACACCTTGGAGCGCTTCTCTCCGCCATCTCCTCCGTGTGTTGCTGCATGTAGCAGCCGTGTGTGTAAACTGCACCGCCCCCTCGCACACAGACTGGGGAGAGAGAGATCTCGTCTGGATTGGAAAGATCGAAAATACACGGGCCATAGACGCATTTGTTTGTCTTTTTGCATGTTAGAAACGAGTTGGCGACACTAAGACTGCGAGATAATATTTGTGTAGCAATAATACATGACCTTTCTCAACTCGCTACTCGGAGGGAAGTCGCTGTCATATGCCTTGTGAACACTCCGATAATGCCTCTCCACGTTACCTTTCTTTGGCATAGCGACGCTTGCTTTACAAATAAGGCAAATAACCTTTGAATGTGACATCACAACCACCCATTCTGTGTGGAAGTGGTATGTCTTTAGCTTCTTGCTCGGTCCCCGCACTCATTTTGTTGTTTGTCTCTTGTTAGTCTCTTTAACTTAATTTGAGTTTTCCCGCACTTGACTGATTTTGTATCGCTTTGCATTCTGGGTTAACAGACTGGAAAGCGATAGGTCGCTTTTTCTGTCAATCAAGTAAACTCCTGAATTAAGTGTCAGGGAGGAGGGATCAAAACCTGTTTTGTCTATTTTAACGGAACAGGATTTTTTTTAATTATGAATGACTCGCGATCTACCAGCATTGCCCCCGCGGTCGACCGGTCGCCCGCGGTCGACGTACTGGGCACCTCTGGACTGTAGGGAATACAAATGACCATCATAGCATTTAGAGCCATGTTTATGTCATGTTTTTTTCTGACCCACAGTCAAAGCCCAAACTAAACTTAATGTTCAATGCACAGTGATAGAAAACAAAGAATCTGGCATGTCTGTAAATTCTGGCTTGATTTGGCATAATATTTTTTAAGAAATCAAAATGTTTTAAACTATGTTTTGTCCATCACACAGATTAACAAAGATACATTAACCAAGCATTCA